>NC_139028.1:19213870-19844491 GCF_964662115.1 Mustela nivalis
AGTGGCTTTCTCTGACCTTGAGACCCCAACAACACACACAGGTTCTAACATTGTCAGTGGGTCCTCTCTGAGGCAGGAAGAAGGGTGATGTATTTTGAAACATGACCCCCCTGGGCCTGTTAAAGGGTGTGTATTTTCTTCCATATGAATTAAGATGGAATTAAGACAACGAGAAGATCCAAAGGCAGAATACTTACCATTTCATCAACCGTGGCTAAGCCTAAGCTACAGGCATGTTCTTGCATAGCCAGGCGGCCATTTTCCCTAGCATTCTGCTTTGAACAGTGATGCTTGAAAAAGAATTCTCTTAAGCGTAAGTTGCAAAATATCTGATCTACTGTTAAATGCCTGGATGTTAAAAGATTTTCTGAGGTCCTTAAGATTCAGCTTAAGAACAAAGTATCTCATGTCTCTGAAGTTCCAAAATAAAGGACCCATTATATTCCAAGGATTTCAAGGGACTGTTCCGGCTTCTTTGCATACACACGAGAAAGACAATATACATTCAGGACATTTTCAGTGGTCATGAAGGTACCGTACCTGTGATGATGGTAAGGATGGTGGTGGTGGTGGTGGTGGTGGTGGTGGTGGTTGTTGTGGGAGGAGGGATAGTTGTGGGGGGATCTGGATAAAAAAAAAAAGGAAAATCAAACCCACAATGCTGAACACAACAATGATCAGTAATGACAAAACAAAGGCATGAGGACACTGAGATGTTTGTTTGATGACGTCCCCCTCCGAAACCAAGAGCTTCCCCGCCCCACCCATACCGGAGATCTGGATCTTGTCATTGGAACCCCAAACCTTACTTGGAAAAAGCTAAGATAAGAAGAAGAGAGATTTGTATTAATGATGTGAAGTAGGGATGAGGTGATGTGAAAGAGAGAAGGGAGGGAAAATCAACACAGGACACCCCCGCCCCAATCTGATTTCAAAGGGGAGGGTCAACCAGCTCCGCGCCCGAGAGTCATTTCAGTTTATGCTTCTGCGGATGGGAGAAAGGAGGAGAGGGCGCTGCTCCAGCGAAAGGGCTGCTATCGGCCAAGGATGAGTGTGCTCTTGTTCCCCTGCTCTCCGTGACGAGTAACTTCATTATTCCCCATCAATACATCCCAGCGGGAAGTGAAACTACTTCTACGCTCGTAATAAATACAAAGAAGAGAGAATGTCACCACTAAATATCAAGTTCCAGGCATGTGAGATTTTACTGAGATTTTGTTTTTTTTTAAAGTCAATAAATTTTACAACTTATAAATATTAATGTGTTAGTTGCCTTGGCTCGTGTTAAAAGCTTGACCTGAGTGGGTGGCGGTGATAAGACTGAAAGCCCGCCTTCCTTCTTGTAAACAAGAGGATGAGATATAAACGGGCCTTGACCCGCCAAGCCAGGAATCCCAGAGGGAACCCTGTGTCAGATGTTTGATATACTGTATATTCTTCTATCATCTCAGAAATTATTTGGGGGACAAGGGAAGGGCAAATCTGAAAGAGAAAAAAAGAAAATCCTGAGCCCAAATGATCAAACTGAATGTGTTAAATTGTCAGCGAGACTTTGAACTAAGCAATCATTCTGGTATAAGAGAGCGTAAGACGATTTGAAGGCTTTTGATTTTAAATTTTATCTAAAGCACGTCAACTTTTTCTCCCTGACACATCTGGTGTCCTTTTATCTCCAAGTGAGCTCTCAGATTGTCTAATTAATACATCAAAACTTTAATTATATACTGCACCTTTATTGGCTTTGGTACAACTTCCTGAAAGTTGACGAAAACACTGTTTTGGTGCCTGGTTGTAAGGTCTGCTTGAGATGATTCCTACTATCGATCACTAATCTGAGGTTTTAATTTTCCTAACCAACCTCTCTCTCACACACACAGTGTATGACTATGCTGGGCAAAGATCAGCAGCAAATGGTTCTGTCTTGTGGGAGACTGTGCTTGTTTAAGTTGGGGACACGAGTGGTTTAAAGCAGCCTCACACTGGAGTTCAAAAAGGAATTCAAACAAAAACAACAAAAATTAAAAAAATAAACAAACCCACAAAAACCAAACCCACCCCCCAAGACCAAACACACACACACACACACACACACACACACATCTCACTGTCTGCCAAGATGCAGTGATGATGAAGTAATTTCAAACCACCTTGTCAGATGAACAGGCACCTTTTGTTCAGTCTTGCTTCCCTGGCCTCGTTCTCATGGAGGCCCCAGGTGAGGAAGCATTCTGGGACCCAGCAGATCTTGTGGCTGTTCCCACACCTTGCCGCGGGCACCGGGACAGACACAGCAGAGCGAGGGGCACGGGCCCCCAAGCCAAGGTCTGAAGGCATCCCGTGCCCTCTCCTACCCAACTCAGCTGTACCCAGAGAGGCTCCTGCTGCCCAGCATGTGGGCAGCTAATGTGGTTTCTCTGTTCTGGTTCAATTACAATATTTATCACTGGAAAGGGAACATCTGTGCCTGGGAGACTTCCCCCCCTGGTACACTCTAATGCTATTTCTGAACCCATCTCTCAGAGTATTGGCACAAAATGTGTGATATCCACAATATAATCAAAGGGGAATGGAAGGTCCACTTTTGAAATATGATTTGAAAACACGATTATGAACAAGGGGTGGACCAGACTAACAAGGGCAGAGACTTCAGAGAAAAGGTCACTGGTCCCTTTCGTTTTGTGAAAATCACACACTTTCAATTATTTTCATCACTACCGGGGTAACTGTTGTCCTTCACATCTGGCTCAAGTGACCTGAATGAATTAGATTCTGTTAACAGGTATAACCTCATTGCTCAGATCATTTCCGGCAATAAGAGCAACGTGAGGCCACTATTTAAGAAAGTACAGAGTTGGAGCTAATGAGCGGTGTTTGACACATAGAGGCTCAAAGAACAAAAACAATTGGGGCTCAGGCACTAACCAGCTAGATTCTCCAAGTATAGGAGTTATTTCCAGAGAATTAAACATTTTAAAGACACGTTAACGCTTGGTTCATAAAGTACTTTGAACATTGCTGTAGTAGTAGTACAATAAACCACCTCTGAAAAGAAAATCTACTAGCCATCTTGTCTCCAACTGCTAGGATATTTTATTAACGGACAAGCAACACCTCAGGTTGGCCTTGTAGCTGCCATTCCAGGCAGCGCTACTGGCATAGCTTAAGGGAGGTAGGTAGACTCCTATAGATCTAACAGATCCCTGGACGAGGGTAAGTATGCCAAGCTGGGTTACGGAGATGTGTGTGTGCGTGCGCATGTGCGAACGTGTGCGTATGCACTTATCAGAACAGGTAGGTCACTACGTTTCTTGGCTTTCAATAATGCACTCTGGCCCGGCAAGTGAAGTCCAAACGTCTCATGTTGAAGTGTATTTACTGTTCTGGCGGGAAGCAGTGAGAATCAGAGGCCCTACAAAGGAAGATTCCAATGTCCCTGTAGACTTGGTAATCAGAAGTGTGGTGGCTCGGAGACATAGTAAGCCTGAGACCTTGAGCAGCTTAGGTGACCTTCCTAAGCCTCCTCTCTCATCTGTACCATGGGATGAGGATAATGCATACGTCCTGGGGTTCCTGGGGAGATTCGAGGTTGGTCATGCACATGCAACAGTGGGACACAGGGAGAGCTCAAAAAACGCTAGGCGTAAGCTGGCGTCCCATGTTCCAAAGACATCTGTGTCCTTCAAATCCACAAAATGTTTCTTGTCTGGAAAGGTGGCAGCAGGAGGGATGATAAATCAGAGTTGTTTTTCCAGATAACTTAGTCTTCTGACTCACGGAAGCATACCCTAGACTGGTGGGCATTTGCCACTGCGGACCTGGGGGACAGCAATGGAGGGGGCTTGTGGGAGGCTCAAACCCTCATGTACAGACGGAGATCTACCTGGCAGCCTCTGGCATCAGTGGACCAGGAACAGTCTGAGGCACAGGGTGGCTGTGTCATATCAACTGAAAAGGGGGCCAGGGTACCCCCCGGCATGGACATGGGATCACTGTTCCCTTCATGGGGATCTCCTCAACCACTAGGGAGAACTAATACTCTTACATGTGTAGAGCACAGACCACGTGGGTATTGTATGCAGAAAACACATCTCAGACGTTTACAAACCAGGTGGATAGATGTGATCTTGTAATTCTGCATTACGTTAAAAGGGGGAGAAAAAAACCCCTAAAACCACAGAATTAGATCATAAGGATTAGATTTGAATATCCAAGTAGATAGGGGGTAAAGCATGCTTCCGCGTCCTCAAGACACTGACTCCTGTTTTCTTCAAAAGGAAAATGGCCAGGTTCTAAGACATAACGGAGACAATATTTCCTACATATGGTTCTGTGTGTATGGGTGTATATGCGTACACAGTTATACTTGGATAATGTATTTACAGTGCTAACAGGAAGAAAGAAATGTGCACACATAACTGTATATTCATAAGACACCAAAATTTTCAGGCCTGTGGTTCCTTATTCCATGTCATCTCAGTTCATGACTATGCTTCCTTTATAAACCTGACCTAGAGACTTTGGACAGAAGAGGCATAGTCTGCCATCCTAAGGCTAGAGCAGCAGTGCCCTCCTCAACTACAGAGAGAATATTCACCACACAAAACTGACATTAAGATATCAATGAGAAAAAGTCGGGCGCCTGGATGGCTCAGTGGGTTAAGCCCCATGCCTTTAGCTCAGGTCATGATCTCAGGGTCCTAGGATCGAGCCCTACATTGGGCTGCTGAGCAGGGAGCCTGCTTCCCCCTCCCAACCCGCTCTGCCTGCCTCTCTGCCTACTTGTGCTCTCTTTCACTCTCTCTCTCTGTCAAATAAATAAATTTAAAAAGAAATGGGAAAAAGTCTAAGATGTCTGACATGTAGGAGATGCTCAAGAAACGTTTGCTGGTTAGAGAATGCAATTGATGATGCTATATGCTCTAGTAATCCTGTGAGAAGATATTAAGAAAACAGACAAATTTAAAAATAAATGTGTTCTTGTCTAAAGGAAGAGCTACTGGTGGTTTATGTGGCTACCAAGGAGCCTGTATCATTTCTCCAAGTATTTACTGGCTTGCAACATCTTCGGGAATGTAATAGCTTCATGCTGAAAACAGGATACTTCTGTTCATCAAAGCAGGAGACTAGCTCAGATATCACAGGAAAATACCACTGGGAATAAACTTTCTGAGCTAAATAGCCATTAATTGGTAAGGCTGAATTTTGCAGTCATTATTTCTAACACAGTCTCCATGGCTTGTGCCTGAGGACACAGCTTTCCTGCTCAGCATGACCAGGGACTGTGATCTAGTGGGAAATCCCCACGATTAGAGGGAGAGACGAAAAGTCAGTGCCCTCCCAGGTGGGGACACTGGGGTCCACCCCAGGCCAGGCTTCTTTAAGGTCTTGCAGAAAACAAATGGGCTTCTGGTTTTCAACCGGACCAAAAGCTCTGGGAGGGAACATAAGCAGCAACTACATGTAAATGAGTCTAGTAGAAGACAGGTTTAGCTTTCCACGTACCGTAAACATACAGCATATAATCCGAGTGAGCTTTCCCCACTATGTTAGAGGCTTCACAGCGGTATGTACCGTTATCTGTTTTGTTTAGGTTATTGATGAACAGGTTGGGCCCGGAAAGGACGGCGTGCTGAGGCATCTCGTCATCGACTCTAACCCAGGTCACCATCACCGGCCTGCAGAGGAAAGAGGGGCGGCACAGGGTGCTTCGTTATCTCCCACCAAGACGTCTGCGTCAGCTTCCCACCCACGCATCACAGGAGTCCCGTGGAGGGTGACACGATTAAAGACATGTAACAGAATTACAGCCGTGAAGTCCCCCTGAGTCTGTCTGGAATAAACTTTTTCTAAAAAACATTATCAGGTATTGAAAAACTTTCAACGGACCATAAGCAGGAGTCTCATTATTTGCAATTCATCTTTAACAAATCAGTAAATAAAACAAGGTGCCCTATTTTTATGCCCTGCTGTGTGGTTTCACACCAAACAGGACAGAGCCCAGCCATCATTAATCATCTCATTAATTAGGGGGAAAACAGCAAATTCTTGGCGAGTGATACACGCATTACTCTGATGGTTACAGATATACCAAGACTCTTGCCTGGAAGCCACTTGGGAGATTTAAAGGGATTTCAAGTTTCGTAAAAAGAAACAGGCTTTTACATCTGAATGCTGCTTTCTTTTGACCTCTGCTGTTGGAAAAAGTACCTTGTTCATTCGGGGAAAGGCTCAATCCTTTTTTTCTCCTTGACTCCTACCCGTAACCTGCCTCCCCCGCCCAGTCCACCTTCTCTATGGGTTCCTCTGCTACATGCCTTGCTTTGCTGGCTCTCCCAGTCCCCCTCGCTGTCACACCCTCTCCCTCTCCACGTGCACCTGCAGACCCTGTGACTCAAGGGTGAGGCTTCTGGGTCCGAGTTAGTCACTGAGGGGTGCATCTCCATTTGGGCTCCTTCTGGCATTCAGAGGCCACATTTGTTTCAGCGCCACATTTGTGTCCATTAGGGAAAAGCCAATTTTACAAGATGTTCTGGAGCCCAAATCGCACATGCACCAAGTTATCTTTCAAAACTTCTTGAATCTAATGTGCGTGTTCTTCAAGGCGGCTCCCTCAACCTCCCGTGACATCAGGGCCATGTGGGCGCCTGTGCCTGAAGCTCTCATTTTGGAGGAAGGGCAGCAGAGACGCAGGCACAGAAGTAACTTCTTATCTGTCCCCAGCACCACCTCTAGGAGCGGCAACAGGACGGAAAGGCCCAGCGCTTAATGATGAGCGAACACCTGAGTTAGCCCTGTCGAGTAGCATTCCAACTTTCAAATGGGATGTGAAGTTACAATTTTTCTTTAATTACACATGGGTTTGTCATCACAACCCAGTAAATTATTTAAAAATTAGTCCTGCATATGTGTTGCTTGTAGGCAACGGCAAATGGGTCTGCCTGGCATTCAGAGCTAACGTCCTGCTGCTTGACAGCTGAAACAATCAGTGGGGGTAAGTGCTGAGGATATTCACAACATTTAATGGCAAGTTAAATTACCATTTTTATTGTATGCAATTTCTTGAGAAAATAAATAGGTAATATGCCGGAAAGGATCGCAGTGGAGTAACGTGGGCTTGCTCACACAGCCGTCCACCCGTTCCCATCTGGGAGGAACAAACAAATACCTTCTCTGGCATAAATGTCCTGAAGGAAACATGTCATTGACTGTCTCGGTGGCACATTCAACGGAACAGAGTACCTTCTTTGGGGGGGGGGAGGAACCCCACAGAAACAAAATATAGGTTAGCAAAGCCATATACTCTAAATGTGGTTAATATGGCTGAATATAGGTATTATAAGTGGTGAGAGGCCTGGGAGCATTTATTTCTTTTCCTCCACTGGATTTTATTTTATTTTTTATTTTTCTGGAGGCAAGGTAAGTCACTAACCAGGGCGTACTCCAGACAGTTTACGGAAGGAAAGATCTGCATCCTTGGCTGTGTTCAAAGGAGGGAAAGATTGCTCCGCCAAAGCGTGAAGCATTTTGAACCTAGTAACTTGGGCGCACCACAGAACCAAGACCACCTCCGACTTCCTAAAGGTCATCTTTAAAGCTCCACATGGTGAGGCCAGACAGAGCAGACTCTAGCCCGCAGTGAGGGAAGCCTGACACAGGGAGGGCTGAGGCGTGGCAGCTGCTTCCGTCTGGCTTCCCAGTCTCTTGTCAGAGATCATGCCTTAGCTGTAACAGGGACAGTGCTCTCCAGAGATCTCCGGGAGCCTTCCTTAAGATGCTCAGAGCATGAAAACTGTGATAGTCAGGCTGGTTAATAAAAACTCTGAGGGAAAAAAAAAAAAAAATCATACCACAGGGACAGCAGAGGGAGCTCAATGCTATTTTGTTTTGTTTTGTTTTGGTGGGGACCACTCAAAGTTGAGGGCTCAGAATCTCGACACTGACTTGTTCCCTCTTAGGGTTCTGGGGATTGTTTCTTTAAGAAACAGTTAAAAACAATCTTCACTCTCTTAGAAAGAGCTTCTCTCCTCTCCCCAGATGAAATAGGATGGATGTCTGAAGCAGCACCATCACTAAAGCAGCTTTTTTTGCTCTATTAGTGATAATATACAGCAGTTTCCCTAATTCACTTCCATTCATTCCGCAGGGAAGCAGCTTCTTTGTACTTTTCCATAAAATAAGAGTGTTATGTTCTTTCTCTTCTGCAGGGGCATACATAGGCTGCTTGAGAAAAGCTCTGGGGCCATTCCTTATGAACAAACATATTTCTAGGAGTCACTTCCTTTGAGGAAAGGAGAAGTAAAATTAAAGGTAGGGCAGATTCATTTTCCAACGGCTGGCCCTAATCACAGCGGCTTAATTTAAATCTGAAAACCATCTTTCCCGGCAGCTTAGACATTAACACAGAAGGTAGCAGATTTATCATTAGATTGTGGGCATACTAAAAATGTATTAGGATTTTTTTTTTTTTTTTTTTTTTTTTTGTGAGAGAAGATAGTTCTGACAATCATGTTGATGATAATAAAATAGAATTAGTCGAGATTTCCATCTTAGCTGGCATTTCATTTTTCTCCCAATCCTGGCCATTAAGAACCGACCACAGGTATTTATTCCCCCCTTTAACTGAATATTCCTTATTTCTTGCAAAATCTTCCATCCTTTACAGCAGGAGACAGGTGACAGGCTGGTGACTTGCGAACGCACAGCTTCGTGTTGTGACATTTACTGTTCATGACCCTCTGCCAACCTTGGCCTTCAGAACTTACTGGGGCTTCCCGATGGCTTCACATGTTAACTCGAGCGCATCCCCTTCCCGGGTCAGGCCTTGTAGAGGGTAAGTCATCTGAATATGCACTTGAGGCTTATCTGTGTGACAACAACACAAAGTGTAATGTTTAGCAAATGACATCAGGCAAAAATCAGACTTGCATGCCGCCACAAACCCCACACTACCAGCACTCGCGCTCTCCCCAACCTCATGCCTTCACTAACATCCTCCTAATTAGTTAGTAATCCTGGCATTTGCTCAAATTAAATTGACTAATAACTCCAAGGAGTGAACCGCGAGCAGATAAGAGATTCATAAGCCAACTGCGCCACATCAAACATTTCCTGTGAAATACATTTTGTTACATTGAAGTTTATCTCCAAACTCACTCAAGCTAAAGGAAACTCATTTGCCTTCATGCTGAGGTGAAGCCAGATATTTGTGGTGCTCAGAATTGATACATTTTATCATATATCCTATATTACTATGTGACAATATGTTGTGACAATGCATATTAATAAGTTTGCCTCTTCTATGCTCTTGATTTTGAATGGGAAAGGCAAAACTTCCGAACTCCACTCAAATGGCTTTGAGAATAAAGAAATGGGTGCTTTTGGTGGTCCCAGCGGAACTCTTCGACATCTCAATGTATACACACGTGAGAAGGAAGGATGCAGACAAGTACCGAGGGACTACTGTGCTAGGAGCTGTCATTGGTGGTGGAATAAGCCCAGTTTTAGGGATGAGAACACTGGTACCCAGTCCAGTAGCCAGTGGAATGAACTAGCCAGTCCAAGGTCATGGAGGTAACTTAATAGGAGGCAGGCCTGTGAATGTTGGGATTTCAGGTTCAAAACCACATTACCCAGTAATAATTCATAATTAAAACCAAGTATGGCTTCTGAAGGCAGTCAAGTACTTAACTAAGTGACGTAGCTGTTCTTACATACACTGGCTACTTAAAACCTGTGTTTGGAGCTCGTCGGGGTTTGGGTCCTAAAGATGAATGACGGGAGGTGTGGGCCCTAGGGAGGGAACCAGAAGGGATTGGGATTAACTTAGAAACCCATACAAATACATTTACAAATAAAACCTGAATGGAATGGGGAGACTGTTTTTTTCTATGTTGAACTAACAAGCTATTAATCCCTAAATCAGTTTTCTCATTTAATGCGGTGGCTCTGTAAATGTGTATTTTTGGAAACGTACCCAAGAGTAATAAATGTGAGAGGGCAAGACATCACTTGGCTGAAAGGTCAAAACAATTTCCATAACTTTACTTTCTCAGACAATCACACCACCTAAACATCAGCCCCTTGGCCTTTTACAAGCAGTGCTTAGCTCATTAACATTCATCCTATGGACTGAGAGGGAAATCAGAACTATGGCAACACTCAACTGATCTCAGACCGTACGCGGCTAAAACAAGCTGCATGAGGGAGTCCTCTCTGGGGATGGCTGCTTTCCAGACACGTTGGTACAGTCTTGTTCCCATCACAGATCTTTCTGTCTTGGAAAACCACGTGGCATTCAAAACCTTTTAGGAGTGCCTTTTTGTATACCAGTGTGCACTGCACACTGTGAATGGGTGACCCTCTCTGAGACGCTAAGCCACTTGCCAGAGGACATAAATTAACAGGCCCGAAAGCTCCAGCTGACACTTGCAAAGTACGCATGGTTCTGTTCTTAGACTTGCTGGCCAAGGGAGTGTTCGAGAACAAAATGGTGTGGCGGTGTCCAGAGACTGGTCACTGGGTAGGGAAAGTAGTCCCTACAGAGAGGCAGAAACAGACAGGATACACACCATGACCTTGAGTGAGGACTGGCTGGCTGAGAAGAAGGAAGAGCTGCTGGCCACCCTCCTTGCAGAGCTCTGGTCTCAAAGCCTACACTACATACAACCATTGGGTGACATAAGTGAGTCTATCTGTTTTGCTGGTGTGACCCATAAACACAGAGCTGGCTGGTGAAGTCTATTACAAACACAAGATACGAAGAAGTAAATAAGTAAGTAAAGCAAGCAACAGGAGAAGGTTACGTTACTGGGAACACCGACAGCCAAAGACCCTGGTCCCTTATATTTTACATTCAGAAAGAGCAGCACTTAACAGGGTTCCTGGTCAGGAAACCTCTGTCATTCTTACCTAGGAACCATTCTGAGCAAGGCTAATTTAAAGCCCCAAATCTGGGCTGAAATGGAACATTTGCTTCTAGGTTAATCTCTGATCCACGGAAGGACTACATTTTCCATGCTCTGCTGAGTTCTGCCCATTAAGGAGAAGTAGGATGCCTGCTGGTCTATATAGAATTTTTGTTTTTTTTTTCCCCTTGTGTAATTTACAAGCAAACAGAGAGGGTGTATTTTTCAGCACAGTGCACTAAGGGTTTTACGTGCTCAACTTCCATTAATAATAAAGAGACTGTTGAAAATCCAAGCCAGTCTTGCCTCTCTTCAGTACCACAGACTTCTAGTTAAACTCTTTTTTATGTTACTAATGGCTGTTTCCCAGCTGCCAATTACTCACAGAAATTAGGAAGAGCAAGCTAAGGATCTGCTGTACCTGAAACTTATATTTAAAAAAAAAAAAAAAAAAAAATCCTACTACGCCATAGAAAATGCACCTCCAATTCTGGTAACGGATTTTCCCAATTTACTCCTCAGGCTCCTGGAGAGACCTCTACCATCTACTGATGGGCAGAGCTGCTACAGCTACCTTAATAGCTGGCTGAAGAGGTAAACATTAATCTTATTTGCATCATACAGAAAAATGTCCTTCTCTGACACACGCACCACTTACATGCATGTTATTTGACCGTGGGGCAGCTGAACCAACTTCACGCCCTGCCTGAGAGCCGCACAGGTGGGTCTCTGTGCCAAGATCCAGCCCCTTCCCTTCCCCTGAAAGAGGAACTCCAGTATGCTCAACAGGTAGCCCAGACAGCCTGGGATTCCACTGGCGCCTCTCGAACTCAGGGAGGTTAAATTTCCCCAGGAAGATCCTGACTTGTATGCGAGTATGTCAAAATCCTGCACAATCCAGATGGCTAACTGAATAGCCCAAAGCTCATCATTTATATTTTAATTATGTTCATAAATCAAACGTTATAACCCACCAAAGCTTTTCTGAGACAGACCCAGACTCCAAGATTTATTTTTAAGTAATGAGGTAAGGCCCAGTACATTTTCTGGGTGATCATTTTATGCCTCGGTTGGTGTTGTAAGGCACAAGGCTACGAGCCAGAGGACACTTTCTACCCAACTGCAGTAACTGCCTAGAAATGTATCGCTCAGAATGGCTTAATGTCATTAAAAAAATGGAACTGCTATATAAAAATAAGAAAAATAGTTAGGTCTGTGCACTTATGGAACATTACAGTTACAGAGATGGCATCACCAACAGCCAATCAATTAGGTCAAGGGATCTGAGGTTTTTATAATATACTGTCATTTTTTAAAAACCCTATAAAAGACATTTAGCAAGACTCGTAGAGCAGACAAAATTCGTTCATTAGTCAAAGTTGCACAGAGGGTTAAATGCCAGGAGGCTTTGGGTCACACCACAGGAGCAACCAATTAAAAAAATAATATTAGAAAGACATTCCAATTTGATGAGACTTTCTTTAAATGTACTTTGCTCTCTCTATAAAGGGAAAAAAATATATATATAAAAGGAAACTCTTATAGAGGTTAGAATGGCTTGCTGGCAGATTACAATTGATTTCATGCCAGTCTGACCTTGCACCACGTTCTGTGATCTTTCCAGAAGTTGAAGCTTGAGACTCTGTAGCCTGTATTCACGTTCCTATGTAAATGAAAAAATCATCTCCTTCTCTCTAGATCGCAACACTAACATAGCAGGTTTTTAAAATTATTTATTAAAAAAATGAGTAAAATGGTATTTAGCGGTTTCCTTTTGCCTGGGATGTCATCCTTTCCATGTACCAGACAGGAGTAGAACTGAGGACTAGGAAGATACTTTTATCCCAGCACGAGACTTATTACCCCATGGGCTCCCAACAGCCTTCCCAGCCCAAGAATTTCTAAATTCTTATTTAGAATGTGGGCATCCAATGTTCTCTGATGCACTAACTGTAACCAGGCCCAAGGTCCTGGGTGCAAATTTGCTTCTGTGACTGCATTCGGGACACGGGCTCTTCATGGACAGCCCTTTCGCCCAATTTCCGAATATCTGTTGGAGCGGGACTGGATGCCAGCGGAGCAAATAGTAATGGTCTCAGGGCATCTGCCAGGGAGAGGTCAAGGGCAGCAAGTGCTCACATGCATCAGAATGGCTGGGAGAAGTCTGGGTCAGTGCCTACGCATTCAGGTAGGGAAGCATCAGCTGAAGAGTCTTTGTCAATCACGGGGGATTTCTGCAGTTTGGAGAAACACGACAATGCAAAGATTAACCTGAGATCTGGGGAGTATGAGGGTTTTTTTTTTGCGCTTGAGGCAGGAATCGGCACCCCCCAAACAGCTGCCTGGATTGCCAGAAGAGGCCAGCTTTGCACTGAAGGAAGACAGTGTCCGGTAGCAAGACGTGATTGGGTCTGGTTTCGAGAGCAGTCACGTGGAGCTTTCAGAGGAGTTCCACATCTTGCAAAAGGTTTGCTTTCTAATGTCATAAGACATTCATGAATAATTCTCACCGCCATTTATTGTTTGTTTGCAAGGCAAAGGACCCCCTGCTGTTACATCTGTTGTATGAATGGGAGGACTGTAACTGCACTGGGGGAGGACTGAGCTACTGGGGGTGGGAGGAGTCAAACCAGGTGGGAGCTGTGGGACCAACAAGCACGTACCACATCACTCCAGCAGATCGCAAATCCTGCCTGTGGCAACTTGCAAGGAGTTTTGTGGATACGGAAATTATTGTTTACCCAACAGAATCAAATTTTATTCTGCGACGTTGCGACAGAAAGTTATGTTTCCAGTGCTTTAGAAATGGGCGGCACACTCATATAGCAATCTTCCCTATCTTCGAGAAATCTTTAAAATGTGAAAGTGAACGCAGGGAAGGAAAAGCACGTATTTCTCTATAGGAAAGTCAGCTCTGTAAGAAGGAAAGTTTTGGGTCTTTTGTATCCTGGCACCCGGCACATGCAGTAGGCACTCAAGACTTGTTACGGAGTGAACAAATGCATGAGAAGCTGGAGAAATGCCGGGGTGTGGACTCCTACTCCAAGATCTGTTACTGACTTAAACAAACAAACAAAAAAAGCCAGAACATGAATACATCTTAAGCTTGTTAGAAGATAAACTGGGCACATTAACATTTTTGAGAGTTTATTTGAGCACCCATTGATTTAAACAAGGCAACACAACACTGAAAATCCTCCCGCCACAGGAGCTAGGGGAAAGGTTTCTATGGAGAAGACAGGGAAGCAAAGCAAGGGCCATTATTTGATTGGCTCTCGCTTAAGCAGTTGCCTTATTTGGTGAAAGTCTAGTTGGGCTGTTCCTGATTGGTGGTGGCTTCGCTTTCATTTTTTGGGGAGCCTGGGGACTTTGGTTGAGGGTTTCCTTTGCTTCCATAGGCTACCCAAGACATGGTAGTTACCCCAATCTCATGGCCTCCCTGTTGAATCACTTCACTAGCCCTTAGCACAAAATATAATCGTATTATTCTTCTGGAAGGTCAGTCCAGCTCCCAAAATTTGAGGTTCAGCCCACGTGTTCTGATTTACATGCTTCCCTTTCACTACATGTTTATTTAGCATTTCTGGTGTATCTCTAAGGTGGGATCTTTGGGGAAATCATAAAAGGATGTTGTCTGACCACTCATTTTCGATTTTCAGATTTTAACTTCACAACCATTTAACCTTCCACAGAATTGAAATGTGACCTTGAGTTAAAAACCATTAGAAGACTCGCTTTGCAGTGGAAATGCTCAATGTCCACAGCCACAGAGACATCTTCCCCAAAGACAATAGATGGGACAGCGAGATGTGGACAGAGCATCCTTCGTAAGAGACCTCCATCTCCCGAGTGTGACTTCATAAGGTAGAGGTGGTGGCTTTCTCGTCCTTGACCTTGTCATGTCACTCAACTCTTGCTCGCAACAGACTTGCCCTGACACTGACTCTGTGTTTTGAGTATTGGTCCCTCAACCTCCTGCCCCCTATGGTGCAGCAGAAAGCTCCATGAACAAGCTCCACAGTTAGTATCAGGACTGTGGCCCCGCCCCTGCCCTGTGGTCACGCAACAAATGACAGCTCAAACATTCGTTTGAATCTGGGGGTCTCCATGAGGAATACGAAATACTGAAATGACTTCCACTGAAACTCAATTCATTGCTTAAAAAAATAAAAGGAAGGGAGAGTGGGAGGAAGAGCATATTCTGTTCAAAGACGAGACGAGATCAGAGAGAAACAGGCCAAATCGGGGAACACCAGCTACTATGCTTTGAAGAATACGATCTGGGAACAGAACTGATGGGGAGAGGATGCATCCAGGAGCCGTGTTGGGAAATGACGTCTTATCCTCCACTCCCAAGCAGGAAAGCTTTTCCCATTTCCAGGTTTTTCTCCCTCCTTCACTGCAGGGGCACTGTCGATACCAGAGAAACATTTATTTTGGCACAGACAGAGAACAGGTTTGGATCATCTCCTCAACGTTTAATTTTCCCCCAATCGAGGGAACGAAAGGAGAAATCCAGCCTTCTCCCAACCCCGGATGAACAGGAAAATGGATTGACAAAATATCTGCCTAGAGGGGCTCAATAAAACTCATTTTGAAAATGATGCCTATGTACACGATTAACCATCAGGTGATAATCAGAGGAGGGAAGGTATTCAAACACCCATTTCTAGAGTCTTTGTTTTCACTCTCCCTTTCAAAACCCATCTCAATTTCTCGTTCTCTCCCTCTCTCTCTCTTTTTTAAACAAATAGGCACACATAGAAAAAAACTCTCACAAAATGAAGATTTTTGCAAATTGTACCAAAGAAGCAAGGCTGTGACGGGAGGAAAGCGGAAGACACACAGCAACCAATGGCGAGTCCGGAGTGAGGCTTTTCCCACTTTGCACGGCGATCTGAATTTCATACTGAGGGTCACAGCTCTCCTTTGAATCCCCAGCTTACATCGCTCTGTGTTGCCACCTTGATGCTATTTAAACAGTTTTCTTTTAACGCGCAGACAGTGAACTGTTCTCCTTTAAACAGGCTTTTATTTGACAAGAGTACGTTCCTTTAGATGTACAGCTCCACTAACCACGCGACAATTGCACCACGCTCCACTATAATCAACCATGTTGTAAATTTGAGCAACGCCACGTACACAGACATGCGGGAGGGGAAAAAAGAACCGCACAGAAGGAATTTAGGGTCATCTAGCTCAGAACGTTAAAAGGCAAAACTGTTCTCCGCCTAACATCTAAGGCAGGAGAGCTTTGAACTCCAGCTTCCGTGCATAATTATTTTCTGTTTTAAACACTGAGCCGTGTGTGGCTGCCTCGGCAGCCTTGCTGAGCCTTACAATGAAAGCCAGAAAACTGAGAGCCCTACTGTATGTTCTTCATTCCCAGCAACGTTCCTATGAGAAAACCTTATTAATGAGCTTGCAAACAAGCACCCAACAGGGAAATGTCACAAACAAGAGCGGCTAATGCCCCAGAAAATCAAATAACTGAACACTTGGCTGATTGTGGTGCCTTTCATATTTATAATAAAAAAAGGGGGGGGGGCTTTAATTCACTAATTCTGAAGGGGTCAACACCTTGCTGAACAAAACAACTCATTTATTTATGTTCAGAAATCTCCAGATGATAAATTACATTGATGTTAATCACTTCAATGCATACTACACAATTAATATCTGTACTCACCACGAACTTAAAGATTATTAAAAGTATGACAGCATACACATCTGGCTGATTTTTCACATAATTGGGCACAACAATTTCTCCTGGTACCACAAATAAGGGTCCTAACAAACAAACACTGCAAAATTCTGTGTTCAATTAATTAGGACTTAAATCCACAAGACAAAAGCAATTCCAAGTTGTAGCTCAAGCCTTGTCCTCTGTGCAAGATGGTAGCTCTGTTTTACTGTTCCTCCTTTCCCTGTCGGACTTAAAGTAAGCTGTTGAACGGTATACACAGTGCAGGTCTTTGCTATTTCTTTTTAAAAAAATATCTCCTCAAAAGGATGCAGTTTATACAGAACTCAAATCCGTTATCTGTCATGTAACTGTTCATATCCTGGTTAATAACCATTGGTTTTAGATGAGGTAGAAAAAGGTTTCCGGAAGGCTTCATGCAGCAAAATGGGCCAGGCCCGAACCAAGTGAGTAGAATGAATACCAATTCCAACAGGTTAGAGTTCCCCCAGGGTAGTCTCATTTACCCAGAAAAGAGCTGTTCTTAATCTGAGGTCCATGGATGAGGTCAGCATTTCCCGGTGATAATCTAACACTTATAAATAATACTACAAAAAAATCTTTTTAGGGGCACCTATGTGGCTCAGTGGGTTAAAGCCTCTGCCTTCAGCTCAGGTCATGATCCCAGGGTCCTGGGATTGAGCCCCACATCGGGCTCTCTGCTCAGCAGGGAGCCTGCTTCCCTCTCTCTCTCTCTCTCTCTCTGCCGGCCTCTCTTCCTACTTGTGATCTCTGTCTGTCAAATAAATAAATAAAATCTTTAAAAAAAAATCTTTTTAGGTACCAAAGAAAAGGATATTAAAAATAATAGTTATGTACTTATTTTATGTTTATTAAACATAACACACCTAGCAAAATAAAATTCCTAATTTGGTATTTTTTCACAGGCCTTTGTTAGGGAAAAGCAATAAAGTGACTTAAAGATAAATTCTAAATGAGTTGAGTATAGACCACCTGTGGATATGGGAAAACTGGTCCTCAGATAAATGAAGTTAAGATTAACTCTGTAGGATAAGCAGACTCCTTAAACTGAAAGCAAAATGTGGTGGATCTGTGATTTTGTTCATCTTCTCCAGATCTATGGACTCCTAAAGGGGTGTTTAAGAAGGTTAAGGGTTGGGCCAAATACAAAGGGATGCTAAGGGTTTGGGCCAAATACAAAATGAGGGTCGAATACTCCTCACGGAGTATCTAAAATGGTCCCACATCCACGCGGACTGGCTGTTCAATGTCATGTATTTAAGTATCTCTTCCCATTGCCATCAAGTTGCGGTGCTGCCTGACTGCCGAGTGGGGGGCGGCTGTGAGAGGGATGGAGTTGGCCCACTGGCAGAGGCCAATGACCAACAAAGCCTTAGTGCTCAAAGACCGAGTGCCTTAGGCATCGGAGGCAGGAGCCCTTTGGTTGTTGCATAGTGGCTGGTGTTCAAGAGAATAAAGCTGGCAGGCCATGATGCAGAGGGTTCTGTGTCTGGAGGAGCTACTGAAGGAATTCCTAGCTGACTCTCCCGAGCTGTCAATAGCACTCCGGGAAAGGAGGGCAGTGAATGATCAGGTGACTTTCTTTCTTTCTTTTTTTAATAAAGATTTTATTTATTTATCTGAGAGAGAGCATGATTGAGAGAACGAGTAGGAAGAGGAGCTGAGGGAGAAGCAGACTCTCTCCTTAACAAGGAGCCCAATGTGGGGCTCGATCCCTGGGATCATGACCTGAGCCGAAGGCAGACGCTTCACTGGCTGAGCCACCCAGGCACCCTATCAAGTTAAACTTTCTTGAACACTGAGTCTTATTTAAGATGCCAAGGAAGACTCTCAATTCCCACTCAGATTAATAAAATGGTTGGTAACTCTTAACCTTCTTTTATGTAGAAAGACTTTCTCTTTATATACATTCCAAAAAATTAAATATCAAGAAGAAAATGCTTGTGTGGCTCACTTCGGATAAACACACACATACACACACCAACAAAAACAAGAAACAATAGTCTCCCATAAAAATGTGCTGAGTAAGGAAGCAGCGCAGCTAGGTAGGAAGAGACAGGTAAAGGGGGCTCTGTAACCAGGCTCACAGAAAATTCCACATGCGGAGAAATACTATAAACAAGATATTAGCCAGAAAGAAGGGAATATAACAAATCTACCTTGTTTGTTCTAAATACAGATGAGACATTTCCATAATATTTACAAATCTACCTTGTTTGTCCTAATTTATAGATGAGGTATTTACCAAGTTCCCCAGTCAGTTTTCTATAAAAGATGGCCATAAAAAGCCCCCCGCGGCAACCCATCTGGTACCCCTGTCACTCTAGAGAGCACTTTCTGTTCTCGCCTTCTCTTAAGAAACTTTCACTTCCTTCCCCCTATGACCCGCAAGATTCATTCTTCGACTCTTATAAGACAAGAACCCTCCAATGGTGCCATGTTAGAGTTCAACATGATCAATAGTTGTGTCTTTGTTTTTGGAAGGCACTGGTCACTTCCCTGTGGGTGAGGGCTAGTAGGAGACTGAGGTCAAAGGAATTCAGGTATGCAGTTTTACTCCTTGTACTTAGAAGGATAAATCTCTCTTGAACCTACAGAAGATGGAAGACAAAGCTTATAAAGATCATTATCAAGTCTTCCAAGAGGTAGGAGGTTCAGTGCTTATAATATTTTGCATTTGGGAGCGAGTATAATTTCATAGGTGGGTGGGGCTATATTCTATTTGGAAGATACTTGGGACACTGGAAGAGTTTAGGGGCGGGGACTGGGTGAATGTCTACTCAGGTTTCACAAAGGAGTTAATGTATTATTAAAGCTAATGGGCCCCTACAAGGAAAGTTAATGGATATTAAGTTTGCTTAAATGAATTACATATTAACAAAGTCACAAGAAATCTACTATCTGCCAATTTAGATAATATCTGATCATTTCTGTTTTCCCATTATAGGGACATTACACCACAATAGTTTTGGTGATATGAAAATTATAAGCATGATGCCTATAATGAAGCTACATAATGATGGAGATGAAATGAATTAACAAGAAAAACCTGCATTATGTAATGTTAAATTGAGCCAAACTCATTGAGTAAGAAAAGGTGAGAACAGGATTGGCGTCTTGGAAGCAACTTTTCACATTTAACTTTAGCCACAAAGTAGAGAAACGATTAGAAGCCACATTTTACACCTTTCCCTGGCCCCCGTTTTGCTCAGGCAATGGTGGCCCTCAAGACACATGCTCACTTCTAGCCCCGGAACCTGCGAACATGGCCTTATTTGGAAAGAGATGTCTTTGTGGGTGTATCAAGTTCAGGATCTTGAGATAAGACCATTCTGGATTAGCTGGGTGGGCACTGACTTCAACAGCAAATGTCCTTATAGGACACATGCAGAAAAGAGAAGGCCAAGTTGAGACAAAGCAAGAGGTGAGAAAGACATGCCTCACGCCAAGGACTATCTGGGGCCCCCAGGAGCCAGAAAAGGCAAGGAAAGCTCTTCTCCCAGAGCCCTTTTGAACGAGTGTGGCCCTCCTAACACTTCAACGTTGGTGTTCAGTCCTCTAGAACTATGAGAGAATAAATTGGTTGTGTTAAGCCACGAAGTTGGTGATAATTAGTTACGGCAGTGCTAGGAAATTAATGGAGAGATGGTAATGCTTTGCCTTTATCAGACCCCAGGGGGTTGCCTTTCTAACCAAACTCTTACACCAGTCCCACTCTGCACACTCAAATGTCACTTGCCATCTTTCAGACGCTCAGTTACAGATCTCTGAAAAAAAGTGAGGTGTTGGCTACTTGGCCACAACTTTGCTGCAAGGATGGTTTTGTGCAGAAAACACTTTGGCAAGCACGAGAGTCCTCAGAGAAAACAAGAAGAGCGTCTTCAGTTCATTGGGCACAGTGAGGACACCACCTCACTCCCCACGATCTAGCTGTTATTGATGAAGCCATTGAAATTGTGGCACCGATCCCAAAGAGTTCCACTTTTAAACTCATTGCTATACTTTAAGTTAAAAATGGAAGAGAACATGCAATTTAAAGCAAAATGCTGATGGAGAATGGGAAGAAAAGACCCTCTATATATTAAAAAAAAGAAAAAAAAATCAGCACTTCTGCTGGGGCTAAGAAAGTGGGAGGGACCACCCTCGATTGTGAAGTTGACAAAGAAATGATTATCGTCAACACTCACAAAGTGCAATTAATTGAGTCATGTGATAGAACAGATTGGAATCGTTTTAAAATTTTACATTTGGGTTAAATGTAGTATTTTGAAAATCCTCACTGGCACTCTATAGTATGGCAGTGTTTCAATAAAATAATCCTTTGATTATTTTACTACTGAGACAACAAGATAGAAACTCTATCATATGTATTCAATAAATGGCTTCTCAAGTGTTTTTCACCAACTGCTACTCTGTGCCCTCAGGATAAAATATTCAGGTACTGCTATGATTGGAACAAAGGCCTGTGTCGTTCCCTCTCCAAATTCCTGTGCTGGAATCCCACTGGGGTGATATGAAGAGGCGGGGCCTTTGGGAGGTGCTCAGGTCCTGGGGGCGGAGCCCTCACGAATGGGATTTGTGCCCTCCTGAAAGCTGCTCTAGAGATCTCTAGCCCCTTCCGCCAGGAGACAAGGCAGTGACTCTGAACCAGGAAGAGGGAGGGTTTTCTCTAGAACACAGCCGTGCTGGTGCGCCTTGTTCTCGGATGTCCTAGCCTCCAGAATGGAGTCATAAATAACTGTTGCCCATAAGCTACTTGGTGCTGCTTTGTTAGAGCAGCCTGAACGGACGAGGACAGGTACTCACACTGTACTTCAAGGTACCGCTGGGTCTGCAAGTTTCCGGTAACAGCTGGATGCTCCACCTGACAGATCACGGGGACCCCGTCGTCCTCCTTGTGCACCTTCAGCATCAGCTGACTGGTCACCGTGTACATGTCTGACCACTCCTCCACCTCCGATTTGCCTGGGGGACACGGAATATGCCGAGACATCAGAGCTGAGTGAGTGCCTATCGCTCTGCTTCTACAGGCTCCTCTCCCCGCCCCAACATTGCTATTGTACCCGAGACGATGGAAGTCACTCGGGATAAGGGTATGCTGTGGGTAGACAGCAGATAAAATGAGAATTTTCTAATTCTCAACCTTGCAGGAGAGTATGTAAGATGTATTTCTACCCCACATAATAGATACTATTTTTATTTAAATATATTACATATGTTGTCTTCTATCTTGAAACCTCCCACTAAAAGGCAGCTGAAAGTTGAACCACGTTGCCATCTGACTGCTTAAGGCATTTTGGAGGAGGAAAAAGAGAAGTGCTTTGCACCCCTAACCGCCATCTGAACTTGAAACGTCTAGTAGGCTGTCATGTGGTTTAAAAATTCCAGGACATCATCCAAATCCCTGAAGTAATTCAATCAGGAACAGAGATATAAACAAGCCCCAATGCCCACCTCCCTCAGCAACAATTACCAGGGAAAGTAACTAACTGGATTTACATAATTGAAATTGTAATTGAAATGTTTAAACTCTGAGACTTTTGGAAGACCACAAAACAACAGCAGCAACAACAACAAAACCTCACTGGCAGTGGGTAGAGCAAAGTAAGGTAGAGGCTTCGGGCCAGATGGGAGATACGTCCAAGAACACCCAGAAAAGGAGGGAGGAGGCTTCCGGACGGGATGAATAGGCCAAGGCGGCCCCTTTCCTGAACTCAGCGCTCCCTGGGACATGGCGCACCATTAACTTTCTTTTAATGTTTTGTACTTATCGGTACACATTTAATGGCTCAATTCACTTAGAAAAGCAGAGGGGAAATGAGAAACTCCTTCCTTCCAAAACCATACCTAGGAAATAGGAGATTAAACAGAGCAAGCTTTTTGAAACTGAAGCTGTTATATATAGATTTATCTGTTTCTAGATATAGATTTTTATATCCCCTTTCTAAAAGGCCTTATTCTTTTCTTCCTGGCACTCCTGATTTATTCAAGAAGCACACACCGAGCACTTACCTTGGCCCAGATACAGCTGCACGCTTTACAAACATTCACTCATTTCATCTGCCCAAGAATCGCATACACTCTGTAATAGTAATATCCCCATTTTAGCAGAAATTGCTAAACACAGCTGGCACTTCTGTCAGATGACCAGAGCTGTATGAACCATGGGTACTACTTCCAAAGCAGCCTTGGAAAGGAAGGGGTAGGAGGGCTGACCCGTCCTCCTCCTCAGGATGGCCGACACAGAAGGCTCAGCCTGGGTCCAGGCTGCGGCCGAGGTGCTGCCGAAGGGGGCAGATATTAGAAGGTCCAGGAATCCAATGAGGGGTGGCCTCGGCCCAGGGAGAGAGGGTGGGGAACAGCATTAAAGGAGCAGCCTGAGCCATAATCACAAATGGTGAACTTTGCAAAAGAGCAGGCTGTTGAAACGTGCACATGAGCTACAGATTCCACGAGAAGGGGGGTGTCTGCAGATCCACAGCGAGGGTACAATCCTTCTCACACTTAACGCACCTGCCCCTACAGGAAAACAGAGTCAGTGAGCTGATGGTGCAGGGATCCGTGTTAGAAGGAGGCAGAATTCACCGTGTTTTTTAAATGTCTAACATGAGAATTTGGGGAGCTAACCTATCGTAGGTCAGAGGGTGAATGAGAACTGAGGGACAACATGGACACCTGGAGTTCAGGGGAACACCCCAATAGTGGCTCTTCCTTGCCTAAAGAGTTCTAGTTCTTTCTGAGCGCCGGAGTCAAAATCTAGCAGCACCTTTCTCCACAAACCCTCAAACCACAGGGGGAGGATATGCATTAGAGTCAATAAGACGCCTTTAGGCTGTGGCTTCAGACGCATTTAGTAATTGATTAGGGGCCCTGTTTATGTGGATATTTTTGTTTTAGGGACATGTTTGGCATTCATCTTTCATCTCCCACAAGGTATGGCCCTGCCAGAGTCAGGGGCCCGCCCAATACTTCTGGAAAGGGCAGCCTGCCCCTCACCTTTTAGCTCCTTGTTCCCTTTGAACCACCTGATGGTTGTGGCTGGTTTGCTGGCCATGGCAGTGCAGTTGACTTCAATCTCCTCGCCTTCCACCGCTGTGTCTTTCTGGATATCGATCATCAGGTTGCGTGGAGGGACTACAAATGAAACACAGAATCCATTTCTGCACATAGCCCTCTTTTCATTAGAAATTCGCACCACCGCTACCAAAAAGAGGAGACAACCAGTGGACGTTCCTGATGGGATTTTAAAACGAACTGCTACCAGAGGGGAAAAAAGAAGTACAAAGACATCATTAAGAGTGTGAATCATGTCAAAGTGGTTAATTGAGAATTTCTCTCCTAAAATTATCTTATAAAATGTCCAGTCTCCCACTCCTGAGTCATCAGTGACCAAGTTATAACAGTGGTATTAGTTACCATCAGTTATTAGAAAACTGACCAGAACATAGATCGAAAAGTAAGACAAGTACACGCTAGTGAATTTATCATCCTCATTGGGAAGGATCTGGAAGGACTCTCTGTCCTTGAACTCAACCCTTGGATTTCAATCTTCATATGAAAGATCTTGAAGAGAATCACCAAAGATCGAAAAATTAAGAGTCCCTTAAAAGAATCGCTCACCATAAGCACAAATGGAAAACTCGTGCTTTAGAACGAGTTCTGTTCCATTGAAATTATCCATAAAGAACTGGGATACAATCATGACCTCCGATGGACAGCGTTGTAATAAAATCCACTGGATGGGAAGATGTGGTAAGGTGGGATGTGCCAGTTAATTTGCATTAATTTTCCCATGTTCTGAAATCTAATGCTCCAGATTTTAGAAAGCAAAGGTGAAAGAGACTATTAAGTGCCTGCAAGTCCATTTTATATGTCAGAAATAAAACCACTCTTCTTTAAGCATATTAAGCATATGGAATAAGATGGAATAAAATATTCGGGGGCTAAAGTGCGGAATATCAAATGCAGAGAAGGTAGGGTGATGGGGATGGTGAGAAAGCATGTTATCTTTTATGAAACCGAGCTGACAGGGAGACTTCACATCAGGTGCAACCTTACCACAAGACAGAGCTTCTTGAAATAAAAATCAGTAGGAATACGGAATTTGGCAGAGTGAATCTCAGACTATGTGCTCTGACCACCATGAATAAGCAAAGACAGTTCTGAGAGTTATGATTAATAAGTTTCTCAACTCAGAAGAGAAACAAGAAATTAAATATGTATAAACATGCCATCCTGATGATCAAGTTGAATAATATATCTCTGATACCGCTTCAATAAATTATGGGATTAAACCACGTATTTGGGATTTCCAACTGTTCGAGTCCAATGTAAAATTCTGTGCACAGGGAGACTTTTACATTGACTTGAAGCACTTGAAAACTCCTACAGAGAACGATGGAAAAGAAAAAGGAAAAATGGCATGTTGCTTATGTTTCCCAGCAAGACAGTGTGTGGGGTGTGTGTGTGTATGTGTGTGTGTGTGGAGGGGTGACTATTAGAGCAAAAGCAGGCCCCTTCTTTGTTCCCCACGGAAAAGGAAAAGAACACATTTGCTCAAGTGGATGTGTTGCCAAAGTGATATGGCCCAAATGAGTAGTTAAACATGGCAAAGAACTACCCTCGCTTACATTTAAAAAAAATACATAAGCATAAAGAGAGATAGTCTAACATCCAATTTGGAGCTGCACATCTGCCAGTGTTTTAAGAGACACAGAAAAGCAGTGACAAAAGTAAATGGGGCGACTTTAGCTAGCTATTTCCTGAACGTAGATATTCTTTCCAGATGATAATCGGGATGGTTATAGATTTTCATCACGTACGCCTAGAGAGTTGATAGGGAATCCACACAGAGACTGGATGTTTTGGACCAACAAATACTACCAAATTCTGAGTGCGGTATCGCAGGAATATAGAAACAAAATGCTATTGTTAGAGCGAATGTCGGAGGAAAAGATTGCCCAAGCCTGAAGAAAATAAGATCCCGGTGAGCTAGAAGGAAGAAGTAAGAGGCAAGAGGATGAAATCACCAAAGAGTAAAAGACATAGGAACGCCACCCCCCACAGCCCCTCACATGGAGGAATCAAAGTCAGACAATAGTATTTCTATCAAGGTTCAGACAGAAGTAAAAGGAGAGTGATGGAAATCATTCTTGATGTTGGCATATGCCATGACGCCCAACGAGAAATGGGATTGAGTACAGTGACTGAGAAGTGATATGCAATTTAAGGAAATTCAAACTGAGTAGGTTTCACTCAGAGAAAGTGATCCTCTTTGGATAGGACAAAGAGGGCAATGGAGTCCGGCGGATTCCAGTCTGCTTGTGTAACTTTGAAGAAAAACCTTGCCGGTAGCTCTGTGGTAACCTGGGAATCTCAGCAGGAAGAGATCCCGGAGTCATTAAAGGTTCCTGAACGCTCCACTGTCAAGTCTCAATGGCACCCAGCCTCCCAACACGGGCTTTGCCAGGCATTCATTTCCTGTGTGTTCCTGGGGCTCTTTCCTTCATTCTCTCCTTTGCCGAGCTGGGCCTGAAGACCGCTTAGTCCTCGTCACAGGCTCCCCTAAACACCACTAGCTGCTCCTCTTCGGTGATCTTTCTGTCTGTAAGATGGAGGCGGTCGTGGATGGGACAGCACGTTCTTTCTGCATTAGCAATCACGACTGCCAGTTCAAAGGAAGGAGATGGGAAAGTGCACGTACAATTAAGCCAAGAGGAACGCCTACCAGTGCCTCTTAGATGTTGTTTGGAGGCTCAGAGCCTGACCAGCAGCAAAGAGACCCTCTCTGTTTTGGATTACCTATTGGTTGGCATCGCCCATGCTGCTTCTTCCTCTTCTACAATAGACATGCCGTCAAGTCCCCTGACCCTTCAGGGGGACACCTATATCCATACTAGGTCCTTGGGTCATCTTCACGAAGAGCTGACTGACATCATCTAACTTCACTTTGCTAAAGTGAACATGGGGACAACTTGCCACGTCTTGGAAAACGGGACCAGTGCAGAAAAATAAAGAAGTTGTCATTGAGAAAAGCATCCTGAGAAAGAGCTGAGTGACTTTATTCCAAGTCCACAGTGTTTTCAAGATTGTGGCCAGGATTTCTGACTTCACTAAGATGAGAAGAAGAAAACAGTTAAGGGTAGTGGGAACTGTGTGATTTGTATACCTAAAATCAAATTGAATCATGGGAGTCACAGTGGTTTGTTGATATTAGCTATAAAGGTGACTTCTCTGATTTTTTTTTTAAGTACAAAGAAGCTTTGGAAAATATAAACAAAGTGATTTAAGTCTTTCTAAAAAAAAAAAAAAAAAAAAGGGACCAAACAAGAAAAACTCCAAATTTATTTTGGTCTATTAATTGTACCCCATTCTCCCTTCAACTCCACAATGCCTACTGTAATATAAAAGTGATTAGTACAGTGTAAAAATCCATTTGTGGGAAAAATGAATTAAAACCGCTACTAACCAGAGATTACACTTAAATGTGCTCTACTAAACAGACACATTTAGTAAAAACTGCCTGCGGCCGTTAAGGAAAATAACCAAAGATGTATGTAAGGAGGTGCATACAGATGAAAACCTGAATGAAAATCACAGGGGGAAATACTAGAAAATAGCAAAGAAATGTCAAGGTTCTTCTCAGCTAACCTCAAATCTATAAGAGTGCTCATTATAAACATTACGCCTACAACATTAAAAAAAATCAGCAATATCAAGATGAGTCACACATTAATTACAACAAAAGAGGAGTCTTAAAGCTGATCAGTATGTGAAATCTCACTCCAAAACCCTTTGAAATAATTAGGTTCTCCTGTTCCTGGAATCTTAAGAGTGAACACTAATCTTAGAAGGACAGGACTGTAATAATATTGCTGCTATTATCAGTAACTATATTTATCTTAAAGGGGTGTCTTCTCTTTCTCATTACACTGTTTCCACGAATACTGGTATAAAGGGAGTTCTACACTATGATCGAGAGAAAAGAACAAAGTCACACAAGTGGAAGGAGTGAATGTAGCATCCTAAAAGGCACCCAAATGTGTGCAAAATACCATTGACAAGTTTTCAGTTTTTACATGGATCAGATAATTCACGTAACAGCAACTAACAAATAACCATCTCCACGTCTTACAATTATGCTGAAATTTTTGCTGAATGCTTCAAACAGCTAATAGACACAGGCACCAAAGGGAGCATCTCCAACCTATCAAGAAGTTTGACAGCTGTGTAAGTATATACGGAGTCCTTTTCAGAGAACCATAGATAGAAACGAAGATGCTAATAGATCACTCTTCATTCATTAGAATATCTGAAAATTCTAAACCTTAGGAAGAAGTTTTGAATATAGGAGTATGAGTGGAAATTGTCAGATTTTGGAATATGAAAGACTGAAACACTGATGACAACAATTTCACTCCGTCAAAGGCTCCTAGAGTCAATTCAATGGAAAGAATATTAAATGAATACATAATATCTGCAGAAAAAGCATCTCCCGGTATTACTCTTAAGTATGTTTAAGTTAATGCTTCTATACAATACAAGCAGGAACCTATTACTTCTAGAATAATCAGGCCTCCAGTAGGATTACAGCCATAAATGCCTCTCGGAAGTCTAGCGCTGTCAGGCTGACTCCCAAGCACTGGGCATAGTCATCCAAACTAACCTAATCCAGTGGGTTCGCAAACAAATGTACACAATTCCGGAAACCGACAAGCAGTCACTGCTTGCCCATGGTCAGACGTACTCCCGAAGACAAAAGATGTGCACCTTCAGGGAAAAGTCTCGAAAATGGCAGCATTTGGGATTTTACTGAAAACAACCCAGGCTAAAAGACACAAAGGTTGTGAGGCAGAACTGTAGGGTCTGTTTCAAAGCCTCTGGTTCTAGATTTGTACCATGTGCTCTGTAACCCAGGCGGGATGGCTCATCTCTCTTCTTATCATTTCTTCCTGTGAAAGATAGTCAGGTACACTATCTTTAGATGTAGAAAACACCCTAAAAACTACACTATCCCATTCCACTGCTGTAACTCTCGTGCAAAGGCCATAATCAATGATGGATCCATGGGCGGATGGCTGGCTATTGGAGTCACACACTGCACACTATTTTCAAATACTTCTGAACAACTACATGGACAGAAAACCTCAAGGCACATCTGTAAAACACCAAAAGAAGTCATTCCAGCAAAACCTTTCACGCTTATTATTTCTTCAGGTTTAAGAGGGATTACGCTAAAATTAAAGCAGACACGTACATCTGAAAGTCATCTATCGTTCAACACAGACTCTGTTAGAAATTGCAACAGGACTTCCCCAAATCAGTATTCCTCTTATCAAGAACATGTATGTAAGCACTAGGGACACGTTTTAATGAATGAAGAATTATTTCCCCTTTTACAGCTGTGTTTAAACAGAGTAATGAGGCAGCAGCCCCATATGGACATCCATAAATACATGTATGTTCACACACACCAAGCAGAAACGTCCTTCATATTTATCTTTCCTCCTTAATCTTCATATCATTACACCGAAAAGCTGCACTCTGCCGCCGCAAATAGACTTTGATGCATCGTCTTTCTGAAGGTGTAAATCAGAGATCTTGCCTCATGCCTTAGTGTACGTCCTTGAAAACTCAGTTTAAAAAACCCACATCAGCTGCTGTTATGTACTGGTATACACATTTGTCTAAGAGGTGACTAATTCAGACCACCTTCAACACAGGGATATCTGCTGACTCCATCAAAATCTAAATATGGAAAGTTAGCTGTTGGATTTTTCCTGAAAATCACAACCTGGTGATCGTCACTGAAGACATTCAACTCCCTCGAAGTGTCCTCAGCAGCCTGTCGACAGGCCTGGCTTATTATCAGCCTCCTCTCCCTAGAAGCTCTCAATTCTTTTATGTCCAATGGTTGTAATTTGTGGCAAAGTGTGTGTTCATGGGGTATGATTTTTACAGCGTCGTCTAGAGTAGAAGCAATACACAAGGCGGTGAGTAAAGCCAGATATGAGATCAACGATATTAAATGATGTAGCGCAGAAGGAAAATTCATTAAGGGGACTTTATAAGTGAGCTCTGCCACAGGGTACAATACAGATGTGGTAGCCCACCTCCTTTTCTCCTGCACAGAAGGAACAAAAAAAAAAAAAAGAAAGAAAGAAAGAAAAAAAATCCTGGTTGTTCAGAAGCAATGACGTTTCATGTGGTGAGTGATTCATCTCAGGGCTCAAAATTCTCTGGATCTTTGCTTCTGAAGCTTGAGGGTTGAACCCAAGAGCAGGTGGGATCTATAAAGACTGCTGATTGCCATTCCTTAAAGTGTTTGGTAAAATAGGCTATTTTTAAAATTCAGCAACAGGGCAGCGATCCATCCTACAACAGGTTTGAATAACAAAATTTACCATTAGCCTCTTCCTTGCTGCTGAAAGCCATCCGGTAAGGGCTCCCCGACTCCGTTTCCCAAGACACCCCCCCACGCGTTCCTTACCCAGCACTGTGATTGTGGTGTAACTTTCTTGTGGGGGGTCAGTGTAGAGCTGGCAAAAGTATCTTCCTTCATCCGAAATTGAGACGTTTGTCAGCGACACTTTGAGTTCACTGCTAGAAAAATTCAGCAACTGAAACCTGCTGTCCTTCAAAGCTATGAAACAAAACACAGAGGTAGTGATTAGGGGGAAGACAACAGACAGTCCATTTTCCCTGCCTAGGGGAGGAGAGAGTTAGGGGATTCAAAAGGCCGCGACGGAGAAGAAAAATGGAGCGAGTCTTTGTGTACCTGTTGGGTACTTCTTCATACTTCCTGAATTACTATTTTGGGCTTCTGCAAAACCGCGTGTAGACAAATAACCTTCAGCCAAAGGAGATTGACACACATGGGAGCCTGTGGTATAGCCGCACACCTGTGCGCGCACACACGCATATGCACGCACTCACGCACGCACGCGCACGCACACCCCTTGTTGTCTGTTACCTGCCCTGATTCATAATTGTTTCAGATTTTCTATCAGAGTTCGGTAAAATGAAAACAGAAGGAAAGCGCAGGCTCCAGGCCCTGAGAAGTTCAGGCTTTTAAGTTGTCTCGAAAAATCTGAGGCCTTGCAAAAAAAAGAAAAACTGGTTCCAAATTATAAAGATTAAAAAAATCATTATTAGTAATTTCTAAAAGCAAAACGGAAGTCCTTAAAAAACAAAAAACAAAAAACAAACAGAAAAACCAAAACAAACAAAAAAACCTTCACAGTGAAACAATCCAATTTAACTTGGATGCACCTTTGTATTTGGTTTGGTTGGAGGTGGAGCCGCCCAGAATCCATGACCTCAGGCCTCCCAAAGCCTCAGACTCCCGCCCCCCTGCAGTTTTCTAATTACATTCAACTTCACAACAGGAAACGTAGGAAAGCAGAGTCACTGCAAAAGTCAGGTATGTGGGCTTTTTATTAATTTCAAATATTCACTTTTAAAGTCCTTATGTCAATTTTGGCAAAGGCTAGCTTTCATTCATAATGACCAAAATTCACTCTAAGAATGACCGGCCCCTCTTCTTTGACCTTCCTTCATCCTCTGCAATGTTCCTTAGTTTTACCAACTCTTTCCCTAGTTCATGATATGTTCTGGGGCGTTGGGGAGAACGCGGACAAGCGGATGTAAAGGGTCATTCCTCGACATCTGCTTTGATTAGCCACCCATGCTCCCAAAGAGCCATTTTTTGAGACTCTTACATGCATTTGAACCATTTCTGGGATATACAATTAAGTTCTGATAATTACCTACAGAGATATTACATTTGGTAAGATTTCAGCCCATGGTAACCTCTGTCTACCAGAGGTTATGGTGATAGGACATTTTGGTTTTCTCTTTATAGGCACACATTGTCTTGGAAACTTCCATCTTCAAACTGAACAGACCACCCTGCAGAGTGCTATATTTTCCTTGCCTTACCCTATTTGAGTTGTTTGTGTCAGCGAAGTATTTGGGACTCAATTGCAATTCACCTTGAATTACTACAATCAATTCCTATTGCAAAGTAAGACTGCTTTACTTTTAAAAGGGACCATTCAAGGTTTCTATTAAGTAGAAAGATTATGATTGCATGTCTCTTCTTCCCTCTGAAGAATTGACTAAACTTTAAGCATCTAACATTAAATTTAGAAAAGGAGGCCTTGGCAATCTCTTTATCAAGACAATATGTAGGAAGAAAAAGTTGCCACCTAACGCTACGGAGATAGAAACTTACGCCTGAAGTCTCTGAAATAAATGGTCTGCCTGTTGGGATTCAGAAGCTGAATCACGGAGTCGTCACTCTTATTGACTTGGCAGCTGATGGTTGCGACTTCTCCCTCGATCACTGTCACGTCTTTCGTAAACAAATTCTGTCCATCGCCTTAAAAAAAAAGAGAGAGAAAAGAATTTCCATCAATTAAAATTTGGTTCATATTTTCTCGTAAGAACGAGAGACAAGAAATGTATTCCAAAATGGGCACCAAGGGCGACAACGGTGTGGCTCCCATCTTCCTCCACCATCCATGAAGGGAGTCCGTTCACCCCAGAGAGACCCAGGGGCAAAATGCAACTAAGGCTGGGATCAACATGCTCTTAGAAGTCATGATGCAACGTCCCGGCCTCCGCTATCTTGTACCCGTTGAGGAGTGTGTTGGAAAGGTACCGAAAGGTCAGAGAGTTGACTTTTCTAAGAAACTGCCGCTCTCAGGGATGGAGTAGGGGAAAAGCATATACCTACCCTCAGCTCACATGCCCTTGAGCTAAGCTATTTGGTTGCCTCACAGGAAACTCTAGGGGCCACTTAATAGGAGCAGAGAGGCGGCTCAGTAAATAATCTCATCTTGTTAGCAGATGTCGTCATTCTCAAGGTATAGGCACTTCAGCTGTTTACTGTGTGGGAGAGGGAGGACCTACTCAACTAGGACTGTCTGGAAGCCCAGTAAAATCCTGGGAAGGCTCCTAGTTCAGTCTGTTACTCTGCTCTCAGAAACTCATGGCTTCACGACTCACCCAGAGCCCTGGGCAGTCCTGAGCCTTGCTCCTTCTGTCGATGGCCCCCCATCTAGCCATTTAGACTTTCTCTTTCAGAACTCCTCACTAAGTCAAGGCTTTCGGATTCACTGATAGAAGGCTTATCTCCACATCTGCTCTCATTTGTTGCTTCTGTGATTAGTGACAGGAGCCGCAGCCCCTTGTAAATGACCCATTTGATCCACAGCACAGGAAGGGGAAGAAGAGAATTCAACTGACGAGCAGAAGATGAAGTAATTGTTGAATGTCCTGTTCTGCACCAGCACAGCAGAGCATACAGAAATACAGGGCACTGTCCTGATCTTCCAGAAACTGCCAGGTGGGTGGAAATGGGCATCGAATCTGCACGTGTGGAGTAAAAAGTGTAGCATGGGCGATGGGTATGGTGGTCGATCAGGAAGGGGAAGAAGATGATTGCTTTTTGGCTGTATGATTTCAAGTAAAGCATTTAAAGTCCCTGAACCAGTTTCTCATCTGCAAAATGGGGACAGTAATTCAAAGCCCTCTCAGAGAGCTGTCAGAAGGATCGAGGAAGGCAATAAATATAGATCATTTAGCACCGAGTCTAGCTTCCTATAAGACTGAATAAATGGTGGCTGCCATCATCCTCACCATCCTCTTTCTAGTTGTTAAATCCCAACATTTACCAGGCAACTCCACGTGGTGAGTGGTATGGATCTGCGAATGGAGTCTCCTGGTCCCTCTTCCCAAGCTTTCCAGGTGACTATAGATCAGGGTGGTTCATGCATTCCCCCCACCAAAACAAACAAACAAACAAAAACAAAAGAAAATCCCAAACCCCAACTTTGTCACAGTTAGAAACAAAGGTCAAAGATAAATACTATTGTGAGAGAGCACGCACATAGAGATGTAATTAGAAGAAATGGAAGATTTCCACGTGCTATCGTAATTTCTGCTGAAGGACCCTTTTTTGGCAGGACACAGTGAGGAAGTGTGACCAGGGTGTCTGAGATGGCTTTAAGCCAAATCTACCTAGAAACAGACCAGCCTCTGATAGAGGATTAGAAGGGAGGGAACTAGGGGATAAGGACAAAATTATTAGAGCCACAGACAAACAGAAATTCTTGGTGATTGAGGAGTCAACCAACGTGAAACCCCAGCCTTGAGATCTCTGATGCAGGGAATTAGCCTTGGTGTGAGCATGCGGGCCCACAGGCCTTGTAGTGAGCGAAAGGGGAAACTTTCCCTAGTTTGATCCCGCAGCAAAGGCTTAGTGGGGTGAACAATGTTGTGGAATAACAACAAAGAGAAAAAGTGATCCAAAAAAAAAAAAAAAAAAAAAAAATCAAACAAACAAACAAACAAAAAACAATCCCAAGAAACAAAAACAAAAACAAAATCCACGAAGGAATGCTTCTTTTTCCCTCCGCAGATTTCTGTGACAAACCCAGAATTCAGAAGTCGGCTGGAGGGAGCAGTGGATTCCCAGACTGGAGAAAAGAACAAGGAAAGGGGAATTCCTGCCAATCAAGCAAGCTTTTCAAGGTGTTTTTTCCTGGCCCTGGCAACAGTATGTACAGAAAGGACGATACCCTTATTTCCTCAGGGTAACCCAATCTAGTAAGAAAATTCAAGAAAAATTAAACTGCACGATTCCAGCGTTGCATCGGTCTGAAGTCACGGGACTTGCTGTAAGGTGACTAGAATACCAAATGGGGTCTACTGGGTTGCGGGCAGAGAGTTCTTCTATCTAAAGAAGTCTGTTACCAACATAAATAAGAATCTCTCACTTCTAAAAGGAACCCATAGAGGGGCGCCTGCGTGGCTCAGTGGGTTAAGCCGCTGCCTTCGGCTCAGATCATGATCTCAGGATCCTGGGATCGAGCCCCGCATCAGGCTCTCTGCTCAGCAGGGAGCATGCTTCCCTTCCTCTCTCTCTGCCTGCCTCTCTGCCTGCCTGTGATCTCTGTCTGTCAAATAAATAAATAAATAAAATCTTAAAAAAAAAAAAAAAACATAATAGGAACCTATAGAAAGACTGCCCGGGGATAGGCCTCAGTCCCTTCAACATTAACCGCACCTTACAAGTCCTGACCACCATCTTGGGGGGTACTGGAACTTAAAGCCAGTTACAATTCCACTGGACCCTAATAAGATGCTTTCTGTAGAACTATACCTTTTAGTGTCAGTCCTTCCTCAGAATGCTGGTGTGTTCTCTCTGAGTACCATCCAGACCCACATTAAGGCTCTCAGACATTAGCAGAGGAGACGGGAGACAAAGAGGAGGTGACTGTGATCCTATGTTTTATGCAATTAAAGTAATAAAACAGGGGTGTTGCTTGTTAAAAAGTGTATACATTCTTAATTACTACTTATAATTAGGTAACATAAGACTGGATCACTTTGGTGCGTTATTATGAAGTCCTTCAGGTAAAATTTTTGCCATCTGCACATTTTTGCCCTCGTGTGCTCTGCTGCATGATGGGCTCTGCAAAACCGTGGTGGTATCATCTTTGCTACTGTATTATTTGTTGAAATTGCGAAAGCCAACCTCAAATCCGATGTCTCAGAAAATGACAGTTCCTTGCTATGTTAACATGGTTATAATACTAATGCTAAAAAAATCACAAGTGATAATGAAGTATTTTGCTGAAAGAGATCAGAGTGCCTTGGCTAATGGTGGTGGCCCGAGAATGTCACTGTAAAAATCACCAATAAATTACACGGGTCAGCTGGACAGCAGTTACATTAAACAGAGCTCCATACTTTGAGGCGCCATAGGACGGTTGCGATGGAATAATAATGACCTATTTATTTGAGGCGCGGGATGTGAATGACAGTGATGAAAATACGATTTGTATGTCAGTACTCTTAACTGCCTGAAGCCTTTCTGTAAAAATAATTTCTGCTCACATCCTCAAATATTTCTTCCAAACAGAAGGGTGCACTGTGACTTGATAAATTCCCCCTTGAAATAGATATCATGACAATTAGGTTGTTATAGAACACAACTTGATGTGTAGCAGAAGGGTACAAACAGGCCATGTAGGGGCCTTTCTTAAATAATCCGTTTAAGAAAAGCCTTCCTGATTTTCTAAAACTCAATTAGCAGATATACCGTCAAGGCAGAAACAGCACATGTTCTGGGCAAGAGAAATCAAGTAGGTACAACATACTGTAGACATTAAATAAGGCTGTTAACAGCAAGGTAATTTATTTTAAGGGCGGAACAATGTCTGACAAGTATAGACATTTTTGACTGCTAATTGGTGTATATGGATGGGTGAGGTTTAAGAGAAAGAATCAAAATGGATTTTTATTTATATCAGCAATTGTATTCCCTACAACTTTCCGATTTGTCCCCCAATTTCTAAAAATACAACTTTGGCACTGGTGAGGCCAGCAAGTCTCCCACAGTAAACTAGAATCTTCTAGGACATTTATCACAAGACAGAGAAAGCATATTGTCTAAGAAAAGAAAAAAGAATTCTATGATCAGTAAAGACTATTTCAGCCGAATGGGTTAGGGCTGGAGTGGGGGTGCCACGGGCTCGTCCGTCCCCTATTCATTCAGTCTTCAACAGGCTTAACTCATGGATTCTTTCCTGAAACCTCATTTGGTTACAAACCATTTCTAAGGGTATTACACACAACACTAGCACCGATGGGCATCTCCCTCATCCACGATACGGCTGCCTGAAGAGGGTGATGGGGCAGATCTCAGAGCCTGACGCTAGAATGAGAAGCAGGGGAGCGCCTGGGTGGCTCAGTGGGTTAAAGCCTCTGTCTTCGCTCGGGTCATGATCCCGGGGTCCTGGGATCAAGACCCACATCAGGCTCTCTGCTCAGTGGGGAGCCTGCTTCCTGCTCTCTCTCTGCCTGCCTCTCTGCCTACTTGTGATCTCTGTCTGTCAAATAAATAAATAAATAAATAAATCTTAAAAAAAAAAAAAAAGAGAAGCAGGGAAGGGAGCAAACGTTTCTCTAGGGCCGGGCACTGCACTGGCTGCTTTGCACACGTTTCCCTCTCAAACTCCTGGAGTTTTCAATACCCCCACTTTAAAGGTGGAGAACAGGAGACCCAGAGAAGTTCAAACAAGTTGCCTCATGTAATTCAGCTAAGTGCCGAGGCCGGTGTTTGAACCCAGTTCCGCTTCCTCTGGCCCATACAGTTTGTACTTTTCGCCCAGCCAACCTCAGGCTCTGCTGCCAGGATTCTATTGGCTCTGCCTTGGAGAATTTACTTGTTTTTAAAGAGGGTTATTTCCCTACGAGCAACCTTTGATTTTTTTTTTTTAATTTCCATAATTTATCCAGAACACAATTACGCACTTGAAGATGAGAGAGAGAGTGTCCTGACTGTAAAGCACCTTGTTTACTACGGCGTCTTCTGCTCGGCACTCAGCACACTTTGCCCCTGGAGAATGCCTTCATTACCAGCGCATGGCGGCCACTTGCCAGCACAGGGAGCTCGCCCCCGCGGCCTGGCTGCTAATAAAGAAAGCACTTCATTTACACCAGGGGAGTCTCTCCAGTCAAGTCCATAATAAAAGGGCAAGTCATAGTTAGAACAGAATTTGGTTTATACTATAGCAACTATGTAAACTCTTACTGACACCGAGGAACACAGATGACTCTTAACTGGGAAGACAGTTTGCCCAGAGAAAGAACAAATAGAGTCCCTTGACCTACTCCTTTAGTAGCAAAATCATATTAAGGCTGTATGGAAGAATGAACCTAGCATGAAATCAGCACAGTCAGCTTGTCTAAACAGGCAAAAGTCAAACCAAGAATACAGAATGCAAAAACAAAACAAAACAAAACAAAACAACAACAACAACAAAACCCTCCCAAAATGAACAAAACCTGCCAAGATCAATGTAGTCATTAACTCCAAAGAGCCACCCTTGTTCTTAAAACTTTGCACTAATTAAAGTCTCAGGAATATTAGTTCTTACCCTCCAAGAGATATCTAAGTTTAGACTTTGTGAAGAGTCAAAACACTTGTTTTTGAAAACCTTATTATTGGGGCACCAGGGTGGCTCAGTCAGTTAAGCACCTGCCTTCGGCTCAGGTCATGATCTCAGGTCCTGGGTTTGAGCCCCGCAAGAGACTGCTTCTCCCTTCTCCCTCTGCAGCTCCCCCTGCTTGTTCTCTCTCTCTTTCCCTCTATCAAATAAATAAACAAGATCTTAAAAAAGAAAAGAAAAGAAAACCTATTTTCTATTGGTCTGTGAGCCCTCTGTGTCTTAAAGTTTCAAATGGCTTTGCCCCACTTCTGTCTGTGGGGTCCCCACTTTTATAACGTTTGGTATATGCCCAACTTGAAAGAACCACACTTGCCACCGACCTAATTAAAACCATCACCAAGAGAGGCCCCATGATTCCTGCTAACACTTTTGAGAGCTAGCACTAGAAATGAGTATGGTTCAGGAAAAGAAAAAAAAAATTAAGATTCTGTCGAAACCCAGAGGGAAAAAAATCTTTCTAGCTGTGTGTGTTCCCCCAAGTCAACGTAAACACAGTGTTCACTACAAATCATTAACAAAGCCATTAAGATTTGATTTCTATCTAAGCAATTATTTTGTACAGCATATTTTGTACATTTCCTTTAAAAGACTCAATCCTATCTTTCAATTCATTAACTGTTCCTTGCATTTATAGCATTTTATATCAAATCAGAAACCTATTTGAATTAATAAGAATTACAGTAAAAGTAATTTGAAAATAAATTATTTGAAGTTCAAGACACGAAGGCTTTTGATGAAAGAGTTTATCCCATTTAAATATTACAGTAATGTTTTTAGTCATCCAAAGTGCAGAGGAGAGACTGTGAGAACCAGCGTCCAAAAAAGATAAGCCCATCAACGTGCATTAAGGTTAAGGGCAAGACCACTTGAACATAAATAGAACTCTTTATTTCAAAGAGAGGCGATACTTCAATCCTTTGTGAATACTTGAGTATTTATGTAAAAATCAAAGGCATTCAATCTGTCTGCTGTTTACAAAGCTTGTCTTCACCTTTTTGATCGCCATCCGTGTTTGGCTATCCCGAACAGTTAAGTCGAATGTTCCAAGGACTGCCTACTCAGTGGTCCAAATGATTACCAGTGCGAACCCTGCAGCTCATAGAGTTTGGAGTTAAAATAAACTAAACCGACTCCCCAAATAACCGAATGGGCAAGATGATGTGACATTGACCAAAGCATGTCATTTGCGTCACCTTCTTTTTCGCAAAACCCTTATGAAATCAAAGGTCAGCGGAACTGAAAGTAAGCTCTCAGAAGAACACTCCCATTTCGTAGACGAAGGTACTAGGGCTCAGGCCAAAGCAGACGCCACATCTCCCATTGGGCCACCAACGTATTTCTACTCTTGGCTATTTCTGACTAACACTTATTGGTTTGTTTCTAAATACTAAAGCAATATATGCTAGAGGTTTTTGTTTGTTTTGTTTTGTTTTGAACCTTTGTGTTATGTGTAGTATTTAGAATACCGTATCCTATAGTATGGAGATGGTCAGGATCTCACCAAGAATCTCCTGTAATATAATTATTGTTGTGTCACTTGAGCTTATGGAAGGAAAAAAAAAATTACTGAATTTAATCTAATCTCCTTTTATAATCAGTAAAAGGTGAGGCAAATTTTTGAGCGGCAAGTTAAAGAGTAATCTTCCTCAGTGCTGGTTTTTTCTTCAATTAAAATTGTTGATTTCCCCTGAATATAAAACAAAAAAATATCATCTGACACAACATTAAGCTATTCATGAATATTCTGTATACACATTCTTGTTTAGTTGACTAATGGCAAATTAACGTTCTCTATTTTAGCTTAAACACATACTATAGGTATGTTTGATTAGCATTGAATTCCAAAAGCTGATTACTATGCATGCTTTGATTATGTAATTACATAATAGAGTATAATGGCTCCTTTGGAGTCATTATGATCTATATGGCAAATATGTTTCAGTTTTGCTATAGTTTAAATACACGTTGAGATGACAGCTCATAACAAGGCTCCACTTTTCACTCTTATCAGCTAAATGGGCATTTCTCCATTCATCCCAACATCTCCTTGACACCAATTAAAGCCTATTGTGTCAGGCCGCGTACACTCTGAGAAATCCCCTTTGTTTTCTTGGCATTCAAAAAAGGACATTAATTTTAAAGGCTGTATTAAGCAAAAGGCCTGGGTTGTTTTTTTTGTTTTGTTTTTTTTAAAGAGGCTGAAATTCCATCTTTCATCCAACCTTTGAAAGGTCTGCAGGAAATCACATCTAGTTCATCAATCACTTCTCAGACAACCACAAGGGGGTTAAAGATGGAATTTCACCTTTAACTCCAAAATGCACATGAAGGGGGACCAGCCAAGAATATTGATGCTTATGGCGGTGGTTGGCCACGATGCATTCATTCAGCTGAGGGTCTAACCGAACATCAACCACACCAAGTTATACAAAGGTCCAGTTTTGCAAATCTCAGGCCTTGCAAATCCTTTCTATTTTGAAGCTGCCTTTGGAAGGGGTAGTATAAAAGAGCACCACCAGATTTTACTTTCCACAGCTCCAAGCCTAGTTTTTGGTGGATTTAAGGCCAACAAATTTACCTAGTGAATAGATTTTTGATAATTCCGCCATCAACTTGGAAACTGGAAAGCTGTCAGGTTTTAAAATGGGACAAACGTTACTGTAAAGAATTATGTAAAGTTTCTCTTGTCCCCATGAAATCCTTTAATCTTGCACTACTTCGTTTGCAAGAAGAGCTGTTTCTGCTTTTCTGTTCTAAAGGGAATGATCCCTTACACCATGCCAAACCAAAGGTGACCGGAGTCTTAACTTGAAAGACTAATAACCATCAAGCTGTTTTTACCTTTAGGTCTATTGGTTTTCAACATTAGGGCTGAGGAACTGAGGTCAAGCACAGTCCAACTGGTATTTACATATGGGATAAGAATCTCTTTTGTGAAAGGAAACATTGATTAGAAGTGTGAAAACTCTTTGCAAGGAAGATTGGGACAAAAGAAAGTAGTTATAGCATTTGTGCCTGTTCTAATTCAATTGTAACCATCACAGGAGCTGCTCTGCCTTGAAAAGACTGAGCTCAATAGGACTTTTAAATCAGAGCCCCAGCACCAAAGGGGCCAAGCCATTATGACGCTTAAGGTCCAAGCTGCCAGATCTCATAAAATGTGGAGGCACAATCCCCTCCATGAGAATGTGTGTTGGGAGTGATACCTATCCATTAAAGATGAACCAGCTTTTTCACTAAATTTCACCTGTCAAGAAAGCAAAGGGCAATACAAGAAATGCAGATAAACTATGCGAGATAATAATAATAATCACTGAATCCTTCGGCTCTTCACATGGAAAGGTAAAAATCCTAGACTTTTTTTTTTCTCCATTAACTTATTTTCATAGCCAGACAGATTTTGTGGCTTTTTGTGGATCAAAAAGATGGCATTTTTTTTTGGAGGGAGGAAAGCCTAGCCTTGAAGAAAAACTCCTTCCGGAGGACAGGTTTTATGAGAATTAAAAAAGGAATTCCCAGGATGGAAAAGTCACTTTTATTTGCTGCCAGGATGGCATTCAAATCACCTTGCTGAAGAGTCCTGTATACTTGGTACATCTGCCTAGGGAGGGGGCTCTTGGGAGAAAAGGGGGCTCTTAAAAAAATATTCATAAAAAACAAACAAAAACAAGCAGCTACCATCATCCAACTTGGACTTTGGATGAGTATAATCTGAAGACCGAGGCTCTTATAAAAATAATTGTGTTGGCAAAGCAAGTAGATTCTTCTCAATGGATTTGATTCTGTGATGCTCGTTTATGGCAAAAGAAGAATAAAAAAACAGTTTCAGACTGAGCTGCTCCTAGTAGCAATTCAAGGCCGGGTGGTATTCCAGCATTTCAAAATAGATCATTTCTCTTAGACAGAATGTGCTGAAGGCCAACTGTTGATCTTGTGTATCAACTGCTTTGTAATGAACTGGCGATATGAGATTATATTCCCAGGGATATATCGAATAACGACTTTGTAGAGTGAGAGCCAGCCGTGTAAAATTCCCCTACCTGTGTGCACGAGCTATTGGGGAAGAAAGTCACATTCTAAGAGGGAGGAATCCTGTAGGCAGAAGCTGGGATCTGACAGACTGTAGGCTCACACAGCCTCCAACACAGCACTCCTGTGTCCCCAAGTCAGCTCAGGCCTGGGGTAACGGGAATTGACAACTGTAATTCACAAATAGAGCTACCCACTTCTCCCAAACCACAGCCTGTTCATAACTAAAGATTTACATGATTAAAACTCAAAATACATACTGATATATTTGGGAAACCGCAAAGGAAGATACAAATATTAGGTTCTGTTATTCCTAAGAAGACTTAAGGCAACTTGGACTTCTCTTTCAACCCAGAAGACTTATTAGCAGCCAAACCATTTATAATATTATACATCACAGCGGCCTCCGGTGAGCTATCACCGTGTAAGAAAAATATAATGTTGCCTTTTTTTCTAACCAAATGAAAAATCTAGGATTTCAAGGCTATGGGGATGTGGTTGCTTTTCTGTAAGTGACACATGTCAATGCCCCTAAGTCGTAAGCTGATTAGAGGTGGAGATTGTTTACAATATTGCTGTTACTAACTGCTCCTCTGTAAAGTTCTTTAAATTGAATTTCCTCAGAAACCCTCTCTCAAGTCTCAATGGGAAGGGCCCATGTGTTCCCTTATTTGTTATACTTGGATTTTAAGTACCTAACTTAATATCATTTTCCCTTTGATAAGAGGTACCATGATTAAACTGAGGTCACTTTTCTCTTAAACTCACTAAAAGCTGATTCTTTTCTTTTCTTTTTTTTCCTTCACATTTGCCTCCAGGATGTCAAAAGACTAACAATAAGATATTGAAAATCACAAGGCTGTAACAGTAACGATAATCACTACACACAGGGAAGAAGAGGGAAGGGACTGCTTTTCTCCCAGTCCCGGGGCAAGAGAAACAAATTATTTCTTCTCCAAAGTGTTCATTATTATCTAAAATTTTTTTTTAATATCCAGAAAACTCCCACTATTCCTGGAGGGGGTATTATTTTAATCACTGGCATGATAACAACAGCTAATATCTTTTAAAAATGTTTTCTATGTGCCAGACACTATGCTTTACATTATCTCATTTAACCCTCAACAATCCTGGGGGGGGGTTCATCATTTTACTATTGCCCCCATTATACAGATGAGGAAACAGATTTAGGGAAGTTAATTAAGTGGCTGGAACCAGTACCTGAATCCATGCCTATTTAACTCTAGATCTTGGGGCGCCTGGGTGGCTCAGTAGGTTAAGCCTCTGCCTTCAGCTCAGGTCATGATCTCAGGGTCCTGGGATTGAGCCCTGCATCGGGCTCTCTGCTCAGCAGGGAGCCTGCTTCTCCTTCTCTCTCTGCCTACTTGTTATCTCTCTCTCTGTCAAATAAATAAATAAATAACATCTTTAAAAAAATAACTCTAGATCTGGTGTTATTAACAATTACACGAGATTAATGAGGCTTTATGATGCCAAAGTGCAGAGGGAAAGTGCTGGAAGGATCTACTGTATCTCATTTATATGATTTAGGAATAAAGCTAAAGTCATACCCTTAGCACATAAGGGAACGTGAAGCCTACCAGCGATCGCATGTTCTAATAGGTGACCCTGGAAAAAATCTGCTCTCTAACCAGAGTCCAGACACCGGCTCTTCAGTATTTAGAGGGAAGATGTCTGTTCTGCTGAATGATCCGAACTCAAAGGCAGCTTGACTGCAAGTTCAGGCATTTACAGTATCTGCTTCAAGGGCATTCATTAGTATTGACAACCTGCGTGACTGAAATTTGGCTGTAATAGCAAGTCTCTTTCTACGTCTCATTGTTCATTTTTCCTGCCAACAAGAGCCACTGAAAACCTTCCAAATTTAAAGCTTAGAGCCGACAGGACAAGCAAGTGAGGATATCAGTTGGAACACATCAGATATGGACTCAGAGAGAATGTCAGCTTCAACTGACATTACTAGAGAATCAGAAAACGAGGGAACGGGAGGGATTGAGGTTTCAGATTCTCATTCTAGAGAGTCCTCCGAGTGTGTGTAATATGGTTTGTGCAAGAAACAGCTGTAAATCCATGATAATCATCATGCCGAATAATGCTGCAACGTTCAACTGACTCACATCTCCTACCAGGAAGCCAAGTAGCTTTGGACTATCATAGGAAATGACAATTTCTTAGCTGGAAAATCAGGGTCCGTGACTGAGGCCCTTATTGGTGAGTTAGTTATTCCCTTTACCATTTGTCAGTCATAAAGCAAGTGGTGGGTTTTTTTTTAACCTCTGGGCTCTTGAGCTGCTGGTGCCAGCTGAGTCTGGAAAGAGGCATTCGAGTAAGCAAGCGCCTTTCAGGTCAGAGTTTGATGAAGGGATTGTATATGGAATGGGGCCAAAAGAATTCCAGATTCTATTTTTCATGACTCTCAAGTTCTTCATGCGAAGCCTGTGTGAGTCAGATAGGCGCTCTAACTATCTAAATTGGAGCCGTTATAAAAAATAACTTGATTAGTATCATTGGAGTGTGGGCTGCTGATTAATCACTGAAATTAAAGGCAAGTGATAAGGACATGTGCCTCGTCCTTCCCTCATAAGGGGACATCTGAGGAGAAATGAGACCACTGGACTTGGAGAACAGGAGTTCGGAGCATACTGGTGGTGTAACTGGACAAACTCTGAGTCTGTTTTTATATTTTAGAAAGGGTAAGTGGTAGCTTTCTCCAGGGTTATTATGAGAATCGAGTGAAGAAATGAGTATTACCATTTTTTTTAATTCTGAAAATGCTAAACAAAATGTAATCTTCTCCTCTACCAACTTCTTCCTTAGCATCATCACTATTTTCATGCAGCCTCTGTCTAGACAATCAGGATCTTCTTCTGATCGCCCATAATCTGCTGGAATTTTTCCCATTTCAGAGCTTTAGCTATTATTCATTTCAAGGCTAACTTTTTAAAAAGCACAGAGTAAATTAAAAACATCTCCATCACGTATGTTAAATTGCCAACTAAAACCATCACGAGTGAGAAAAGTAGAAGGTGAACCACAGAGGCAGTAAGCAGAGGACTGGACATCTGGAATTAGGTTCGGTTTACAGCGTGAAAAATGTGCCTTGTATTCTGGTTTCCCCCCGTCTAACCAGAGCACCATACTAAGTTCCGAGAACAGTCTCGTCCCCAGAATGTGAAGGGTCACCAGTGACAGGTTACCACACCATCCTTGGTGGAAAACCTCCAGAATCACTACCTCAGATCCCCGACTTGCCTCCTGAGGGAATGGAACATTCCACAAAAGTGAGTTTTCCGTGTACCTGGGTCTCTACGTGCCAAAATCCAAAGGAAATGAAACAAAAGCAATTTCCAAAGAGCTCGCTGACGTCCCCATTCTCTTTGTCCTATGCTTCTTATATGGAGAAGATTGTATGAATTAATGGAATATGTGGGAGTATCAGGCCTTTCTCTTACAGAATCTCAGCCGGTGAGGCTCGTGTGTGTGCTCTGTTGCTCCCCTCCAGTGCTGGCTGTCACTTCTTGCAGATAATTCTTTCCTTTATTATTAAGTGCAAGAGCTTTGTGAAAGCTATGGTGTTGAGACCTTTCCTGCTTATTAATGAGTTGCCGGGTGTGTCCGGGATATCTGAGGTCTCTAGAAACCTAACCTTCAACTAAGTGGTGTGCTACTGTGCATGAAGGGGTGTGATCCCCCCTGCTCTTCATGTGACACTGGAGGAAAGAAAAGTGCCTAGACAAAATGAATAATATTTGGTTTAGTTTGACAATTACACTTGGACGCTAATAGACATTCTTAGGTAAAAATAGACCTTTGAATGTGGGAAGCGAATCAATAGAAAACTTGGTGACTGACACTAGTTATGGACATTAATTTCTTAGAGTATTATTATTTGATCAAAACTACCCATTACTGTTCTATTTATAAAGGCAGGGAAACCGCCCACGGAGGAATCCCCACTCGTCCTACAGGATCCAGCTCTAAGTCATTAGCTTTCTCTGTGAAACCTTGTGCCTCTGGCCCCAGCTTTCTTAGGCTTCTGGCTCATGGTGCCTTGCCTGGTGTCAGCCCCCATGACACAGAATAGTTCTGTGATCGCTTGTTTATAGGGTGGTTTCCTTCTTTTGATTTTGATCTGGGTTCAATCAATCAACCACTTATTAGCTAGACCCTAGAAAAGGGTCACTTATTAGCTAGACCCTAGAAAAGTTCCTTCAGCTCTCTAAATCTTAGGTTTCTCACATATAAAATGGGCATAAAAATACCTCTCTCACTAGGTTATTTTGAGAGCCAGATGGGACAATCTGGATGTATGAGACTTGACACACTGGTCTTGTGTCCACAACCTGGGCTCCTTCTTCACTCTCCTTCCTCACCGTTGTATCTCCGAAGCCCAACACGGTGTTAGCTCACAGAGCAAACACTCAATGAAAGCCTTTGGACAAAGGCACCAAGGAAGGGCTGTTTTAAGATCTACGTAGGCCCTCAGACATTGTACCCATGTCTCACATTAACTATAATTTTGAATTAAAGATCGCAAGTGATTCCTATATTTTGGCTTTTGAAATGATGATTCCAACTGCACCTTTCATTCTGAAGCCAACAATTCTCCTTTCCGTGATTCAGGCATTTTCACAAGCTTCTTGGAAAGAAACGGGCCCTAGTACCATGTCTGTAAGTGCTCAATGGGGAAAAGAGCCCAGCTTCCAGAAGTTCCTGATGTTGAGGGAGATAGTGACGTGCACGCACCAGGGCCACATAGGGTGGCAAGGCAGAAGAATTCTGTTGTGCTATGGGAGCCTGGAGGAGGGAGGAACCACTCCTTCAGGCTGGAGGTACGGGTCCTAGGGCGGGGAAGAGGAGAAATTTGAAAGAAGGATCATGGCACGTTTAGAACCAAGGAAGAGTGTAGGGTGCTCTGAAAATTAGGAGGAAGGGACGCTTTCTGGAAAGGTGATTGGGTCCAGATATTGAAGGACATGGTATGCCAGGCTAGGGAATTTGCACTTTATCTTGTAATTAATAGGGAGCTATTAAGCGATTTTAATCCAGGAGCTGATATGATCACACCTGTGTTTTGAAAGATAATGTCTCTGTGGAGAGGGAGGGCAGAGTGGAGGTAGGGCAAGGGCCGGAGCCACCATCAGTTAAGAGACTTCTGCCAGAGTACTCACAGCCGGTAAGAGCCAGGAAGGGAGTATGGAAAGGACAGCAGAGCCCAGGTTGGAGGAATAAGAGTGAGGAGTCGAGAATATTCGAGGTTAGGCCGGTGGGCTTTGCCATCAGTAGGTTTTCAGTTCTGCAAAGGCGGCTGAGTGTTCCCGTGTCACCTCCACTAAACTCCAGTTAACGCTCAGCAGTCTTCTAAGGAAAGACCGGCACAGATCTACCTTCATAAAGGAGTCAGAAGGCAGAGCGTACGCGCAACCTCCTCATCACTTCTGCTGCTCACCGCCGAGATGGGTTTTCATAGCCCTCGCTGGTGTCAAAAAATATAACGAGGAAGCCCGCGCAGCCCCTACTGCCGGCCCCACTAGAGTCTTGCTATTCAGCGTGGCACTCCAGCAGTTTTGAAAATCCCCGGGATGTTATTAAAAATGCAGAATCGCAAAGTCATACCAGACTCACTGAGTGACAATCTGCATTTTAACAAGAGACTCAGATCATTCCTATGCACAGTCTGAGGAGCTCTGGCCTGGAGCCCAGCCATTCTCATTGTGCCCTGATACCGCGTACGCCAACACGAGACTGCTGGCTGACCCAAGGAAGATCTTAGAACGGGGTGTGTTCCTAGACAACTTGTTTCAAGGAAACCGGTGTCTCCATGAGTCATGGGATAAAGAAGGTCAGGAATCACCACCAAGTGAGGTCAGTCGCCAGGGAGAATCCTGGCTTGCAATTTCCCCTTCAAAAAAGGATTTTGAAAAAATCAAGTCTGCATGAAGATAAATTGGCGTAGATCATTCTTCAAGTCATCAAGAACTAGAATATGGCATTTCTCCTCATGTTTCATAGAGCAACCAGTTCACAAATGAAAAAGCCTTTCCCCAAAGCAGCTAGCTGACTGCGACCAAAGCCAAGAGCTTATTCTGCGTTCCACTGCAAAAACTACTCTAACCGGCCTGTTCCCACCTAGAGAAAATGTTTGTTGGTTCCCACGCAGGACCTGCCGAATTTCTGCGCCTCTGGTTTTACTGGTACTGTATGTTGTGTGCTCACGCGTGTTGAGCCGGTGGAGACAAAACAACAAACAGGGAAATAAAGCAAGTGGTCCAGAATGAAAGCCGCAAAGAGGCTGCTGAGGTTTGCTCCGGAAAGTGATGAAATTCAACTATATGATGTTGAAGGGAGGAAAAAAAAAATAGTAAAGGCTCGACTCCCCATTACGGCAGGCATTTTCACTCTGCATCTGGTAGATAAAATTTGCTGCAAAATACAGGTAATGACACAAACAGAAGTTTAAGAGAAATAGTAAGAGCCTGAAGCAGAAGGCAGAAAGAGGCAGGCAGAGAAGGAGCCTCGTAGAATGTTCAGGGGAAGAGAAGGTAAAGCACAGTTTCACTTCTCCATAGCCTCCTAATGAATAACCACGCATCAGCCCGGACCAGGGGCGGGGGGCTTGTTTTGGGGGGCCAGCGTGAATGTGCCCTGCCACCCAGACCAGCCTAGCCACGTCTTCAGCAGTTGCTTACAGGAGCAAAGCAGGGCAGGGTTCACCTAAGAGTAAGAACCTCAGGTTGGGGATGTTTTTCCTATCACTGTGAAACTTTATATACCCAGAATCTCAACCCATGTGTCAGTTTCCTAGCAAACCTACACATACATACATCATACATACATACTTATATACATACATATATATATATATATATATATATATATATATATATTTTTTTTTTTTTTTTTTTAGTTGGGGCGGGGTTAGGGTGGAGTGGCACAAGGGTCCTCGCCATGTCCTAGCTTCTGTTCTTCCAATTCCTTAACATATGGCAATTGCAATTGGTTCGCACTTTATTCCTCCAACAAATTTGTTCTTGTAGGAAAGCTTTCAGCATGTTTCCCACTGGCGCGCCCAGATGCCTTTACTGCAATGGAAGCAGATCTCTGAACAGTTTTCTGCTGGGTTACTAAAGTGCAGTTTCCGAGAGAATAATGTTCTGAATTTTGGGCTCTTAAAAAAGTCGTTAGGTTTATGGGCAGTCATGCTTGTCACATTTAGAGTGTGAATTACGTACTTCATGGAAACACAGTCAAAGCCCCACAGTTGTGCACAGCCATAATTTCTGCAGAGAAAAGACCAACAATTGGGCAACATTATTACTACTACTTTTCATGTATAAGATGCCAAAATCAACGCTCTCCACGTTATAAGGTAGTTTTTCTTTTTAAAAAAGTTTCTTTTTTTTTTTAAATAAAGAAAGAGAAAAAAAAAAAAAAAAAAAAAGAAAACCCCTAATGGGTTACTTGCTGTTCGATTCACTTTTTAGATTTGTGGGTTTTTGAGTGACTGCCAGCTCCGGGGACTCTTTGTAGCACCTTCTACTTGGGATATAATAAAAACATGAAATGATTAAAAATACTGTGAGTGTAACTGCAGAAGGGACTATATATTCTGGGCCCCAAGGAAGGCCGTTTCTTTGCAGAATCAGACAGACTCCATTTATGTTATTAAATTGTAGTGCTATTCACTGTCCAGGCTGGAAGCTTCCCGACACGTCAAAAGCACTAATATGTCCAGAGCACACATTAGAACGTTAACCTTTAGAATGCCGGTACCCTCTAGACTTGGATATCATCAGTCCAGGAATTATATACCCAGTTCTAGGCCCCCACTTACAGGTCACAAATGCTTATCTGTCAAAAAGAGATTGGTTTTGACCATGAACTTAACTATGAGTAATCATCATAATCAAAACTATGAGGGTGGGAGAGTTTATAAACAAAATTAGCATATGTGGTCAGGATTAAATAACACCACTAATACAGACACCGGTGAAATGCTGCTTCTCTGAACCCTAGCTCTGTGCCAGGTATGGTGGTGGCTGTTTCGCACATGTCTGCTCAACTATTTTTGGCAGGCATCTGCCTCACCGGGAGGGCTTGCTTGCCGGGTCCCACCCCAGGGTTTCTAATTTGGGAGGTATGGGGTGGGACCCGAGAACTTGCATTTCTTGTAAGTTCCCACCCAGGTGCCACCACGGTGGCTGCTCCAGGGACCACACTTTGAGAAGCGGCATATATAATCTTATCGAATCCTTCCCCAGGTCTATTTCACAGATTGGGAAACTGAGGCTCAGTGAGAGGCGCTCCCATTTACTAGCTCTATAAAAGTGGGTAAGATACTGAACTTCTCCAGCTCTCTGGGAGGCTGACCATGCCCTCTGAACTTTGCTCATGGTCAAATCTTGTCCTTTCTATTGACACATCTCCCCAGATTTATCTGAATATTAGTCCGTGTCCCCTTTCAACTGCCCATTACTAGTAGCGTATCAGGTACGACTCACGATCTGCCAGCGGGGCTGTGATTACACGTCATCCCTGTCTTTCTATTATGCCGACATTGATAGATACAATTCTGCGGTGATGCATTGCCTGCCCTTTCAAAGGTTACTGCCAGCAGATGCTAGGAATCAATATAGTTTTTATCTGTCACAAACCACAAGAAAAGCATGGTAAACAAGCTTCAATGAAAGGCCTGTGAACAGGTCAAAGAGAGAACTCTGAGATGCACTGGTCACGAGCTTTGGTTCCTGGCTACTCCCCAACCTGGCTGTGGATTTCAACTGTCTCTTTAAGATGTGGGCCCTGTAAGATAGGGTGCTCAGCATTAGGCCCCGGGTCCCAGACCAGCCCCAGTGAGCCTTGCTCCTCGTGGACACTGGGACGGGGGGCCAAGAGGCCACCACTCGACTTTTGTTACAACGTGCTACCAAGATCAGGAAGCTATTTGAATTCTTTGGAAGCAAGGGTTCAGTGAATCCAAGGAGGGACGGTAGGTTCCCTTAAACTATTCGTGTCCTCCATTCTATTCTTTTAATAGGAAAAGTCCCAGTTAGGGAAAAAAATGAATATAAAATGTGCATCTTTTTAAGTTTTTAAAAAGTTTTTTAGATGTTTGTAGTTCAACAAATTAAGAAAATTAAGTGATTGTTATAGATGCCCTAGAAAGCTGTTTTTTTTTTAAGATTTTTAATTTATTTATTTGATAGAGATCACAAGTAGGCAGAGAGGCAGGCAGAGAGCGAGAGAGGAAGAAGCAGGCTCCCCACTGAGCAGAGAGCCCAATGCAGGGCTCGATCCCAGAACCCTGGGATCATGACATGAACTGAAAGCAGAGGCTTAACCCACTGAGCCACCCAGGTGCCCCCTGGTTTTGTTTTTATTATTTTTTTAAAGAACACATGAGTTAATTTTCTAATTTTCTGTTCGTCCCGAGGGTGGAGCTGCTTTACCGGATAGATGAAAGCTGGCCTTGGGCCCCCACTCACCTGTTAGAAGGCTGCCCCTTTAAGCGTGAGTGCAGCCCGAGCGGAAGGAGAGGAATGGTTCCTTGAAAGGCTCCAAGTAGAAATGCTTCCATGCAAAGGCCCCCACGCTCTTCTGCATCGTTAGCTCCTTCTCCCACTCCCGGCTCCATGCCTTTCCTCCTCATTTCACCTTGGTTCCGGACTCCCATTTGCTCAGTCCTACCTCAAGCTCTGGTGCCTTCGTCAATTAACTTGCTTTTCCATCAGCCTGATCCGTCTTCATGATGACAGCTCGTTGCCTTCGCCCTCTTGCTTGAATGTACCTGGGCGGCCTCCTCTGGCTTGGTCTTAGCACAGCCTCTAATGACCCATGAGCACAGAGTAAGCCTGGGTGGGCGGGCTCAGCGCTCCAATGACTTGTCCCTTCCCCGGGTTTGTAATCCGAGCATACCATGTCAGGAAGCTGCCAGGGTGGCCAGCAGGCCCCTCTCTTTGTGCCCGATGGCCTGGGTAAGACCTAACTTTGCAAAGTAACGACGGTCACGGTCACTAACGGTAGGTCAGATAGCCACCCAAGAACGATGGGCTACACTTATTTGCCACACTGTGACCCATTAGAAGAGAAAGATTTCCAAGGGTTCTTCTTGAGATGATCAGTCTCTTTGAGGAAAAGGCAGTGTCGAATTCATCCACTTGCTATACAGCCCAAGGACTTTCCAGCACCCAGAGACGCCCTCGCTGCGGGAGAGTACCCACCAGGCTGGCCAAGTGGCTGAGGACACACCTATCACCGACCCACGGTTTCTCCTTCATAAAAACCATGGAAGACGTTCTTGGAAAGCATACTGACAAATGGGGAACAAAAATGGAGCTAATACGCAGTGATTATTTATGCTACACAAGAAGCCTTCAACTATCTTTCCTGAGCTCTGGAAGGATTCTTATTTTTACTGAAAGCATTTGTTATTAACCAATGCATTTGGAGTCCGGGATGCCTACACCAGCACTTTTAAGAATTAATACCCTTCTCAAAATTTAACTTTCATGCTAATTATGAAATCATACGTACTCACGGAAGAAAAAGTAAGACAAAAATGGCTAAGTAAGAAAATCCCACAACTCTGAGATAATTACGACTAATATTTTAGTGTATTCCTTTTTCTTTCCATATATGGAGTGTCTGTGTGTGTCTAAAATTCTTAATTACTGTATTACAGTACATTATAGATATATCCCAGAAAAGCCATTTAGATATCTCACTTTTTATATATTTAGATGGTTTCTAAGTTTTATGACTTTAAAAAATGCTTCAGTGAAAATCCTTTTGCATAAATATTTGTTCTGATTTTAGTATATTTTGAGCATATCTTTGTAACATCAAAAATCTCATATACTCCTCTATTTTTACTAGGCAATTAAAAAAAAAACCCACAACAGCCATCTAGATACTTCATGCTATATATTTTTTGTTGCTAAATATAATTCAAAATAATGATTCCAACCTAAAAGAATCTGAAGATCCTCTCACTCCCCCTACAAACTCCATAGCATCCCTTAGGATCTAAGGCACACGGAGCAAGTTACGACACTCTTTTTACTTTTAGTAGGCATTCAGAATCTAAAAGAATGAAGTCAAGTTCAAAATTTAAGTCATAGGTATGTGGTGCCTATGGAACTGAACACTGTTGAAATGAAGGATGAAACAATGGGTTTACTCTTATTCTGAAGGGCAATTAGGGATATGCTCTCTTATACTGGGTTAAATACCACCCGTATGTGCTTCCATAGCTCTCCACCTGGCTTATCTCCACACCTGTTTAAACTGTCACATGCCCCCTTCAGCTGTGACACCCACAGACACAGGTGACCCACAAATATATCCCCTGAACCAGGTGCCGCACCCGGGAGCACCCAATTCTTTCTCACCACTACACGATTGGCATTCCCCACGGCATCTGGCAACAAGTATCTGTTGAATGAATGAATGAATGAATGAACAAATGAATCCATGAGTCCAAAAGAGGACCAGTCTTACAACTTCTTCACCTTAGGCTTTCCTATGCTCTTGAGGGGTCTCGTATTTTTGTTTTTGTTTTTTCCAGAGGTTTTTAAATACTTGAAGACTTCTAGATAAGTAGCAAAAATAGCAGAGTTCTCATAAACTTCTCCTGATGTTAACCTCCTACTTAATAAAGGCATAGTGATCAGAACTAAGAAGTTAACCTTGTCCAACACTACTCCATCTCCTAAACAGTCTGAGGACACTGGTCAGCAATTTTGTAGAAGGTCCCTCCAATCAGGTTTGCTGTTTTTCTCATGAGGGACTGAGATCACAGCATCAGGAAGGATTAGCACAGCGGTGAGATGCTCTTCTCACGCCATCTCAGGGACATGGTATCATATGGATCTTTTGCTGGTCATGTGAGCCCGGAGAAGCTATGCTGGGTTTCTCCACTGGAAAGTTACAACTTTCCCCTTCTGTACACTCAGAACCAGACTCAGAACCAGAGTCACTCAGGCCCTGCCCATGTTCATGGGAAAGAGTAACTTCAGCTCCACCTCTGGGAGAGCGAACCCTCAAAGAATTTGTGAACATACGTACATGTTAAAACGACCAGAGCAATGAATAAGTATTTGGGGGGAGATAGTCTGAGGCTGTGCAGCTCTTCTATTTTCTCCATGAAGTTCTGCTCATTCATTTAGGCATTCCTTGGTAGGTCCTGCCTGGGGCTGTTCCTACCATGTTGTTCAAGTGGTATCTGATTCAAGTTCTATGTGCAAGAGCTTTCCCTTTCCCCCTATTTATTCATTTATTCAGATCAGTGCAGACTCAAATGGATGTTTATTTTATTCTTTGGTTTTCTAATCCAATACTAGCTTTATTAATATTATTGTGCAAATTGTCCCACTTTTGGCCATTGGGAGCTCTTTATCTTACAGAAGAAAGAAGAGAAAAGAAAATGAACCAACTGAACAACATCTCAGAACGAGATTTTAGAGAAAGATAAAAGAGGGAGAAAGTCCATTGTTTCAAAGTAAGAACAGTTAATAGCAGATGATCCTGGAATCTGCTATAGTATGATGTCTATACATATCTTTTCCTCTTCTGGTTTGACAGTATACACTCCGCTACAGCAGCCGGGTGGTAAGGGCACAGCACCAAGAAGAGGAAAATGAGATACCAAGGCAAATTCCAACAGACCTAGAGGCTCCCTGCAGACCGCTGGCCCCACCCCGCATGTTTAAATACTACTCAATTAGGATCAACATCCATTTTTTATTAATGCCCTTCTGAGACAATGGCTCTTTTATCTGTGTTTTATCTTCCAGCTATGTTAAGACCAAGGACACTCTCACAGAAGATCTAAAGGAGGAGACCCTGATGAATTGGGAGTTTAAAATACAAATGGAACTTCCTTTGTCAGTCTTGACTTGTTTTATTAACATCTGAAGGTTGATTTATAGCAGATTAGCAGGCGGGAGAGGACTGTTTGTCCAATCACTTTACTTAACACACACAATTAGAAAAAACAAACATTCAAAAATGGCTCCTTTCTATGAGCTAATAGATGGCGCCTTTGGTTCTAAAACAGTTGCTTCCCTCTGTCACACACTGCCTTGACCAAGGACAGTGCACCCCATCTCAGGACTGCGGGAAAACGTTCTATGGGAGATGCAGGCCAGAGACCTGGTTTTTCCAGGAACACAAGGAGAGCGCCTGTCCAAGGGCATCTGGGGTAATGACAGTGGAGTCAGAAGGATTAGAGCTCAAATCCGGTTTTCACTTGGGTAGGCCTTATGACCTTGAGCACCTTTTTAAACCCAGGTCTCTACCTGGTCATCTATTAAGGCCCATTGCAGAAGATGAAGTCAGGGCTCAGGTAGAGGAGATGCCTAGGGCCGGAGGTTACAAACACTGCCTCTTACAGGGTAATGATAACGATGTTCTTACCGTCCTTATTTCCACACCTACTAAGGAGTCTAAGCAGGAAGTGGGATGACCTCCATTACCCAAAGGGAACACCATGGAGGGAGGCGAATGATCCTATCTCTTCATCTCTTTGGAAGGAAATGCATACGTGCGAATCATGTTAGTAATGAAAAGTCAGTCGGCATTAAGGAAAATTTAAGGCATTCATTCCACTGTGTTTGTACTTGAAACAAAGCATACTGGGCTGCCTGCCACCTTCCACAGTATGCTTATAACAATGTTCTCCAATTTTTAAAACCAAGGAATCCAAACATTCTCCTGTTTTTTAAGAATTCAACACTGATACTGGAATTTTCTGTTTCCTCAAGAAAAAGGAGTTCCACCTCAATGAAGGGAGGAACCTGAATATTTTGCTCATGGTTTCTCATCCCGTGCCTAGCACAGTGCCTGATTCTTCATCTTCCTGGGCCTCTGGTGCCTTATGCATAAAATGCGCCATGCCGAATCTGGGCTCCTTGGCTGGAACATTCTTACTGCTGTATTTTTTTTTTAAACTCCTGCGTGTTCATCACTTCTCACAGCTGCCACCGAGCCCTGCTTCTATCCATAAAGAAAATGCTTTTCTGTATGTATTTCGGATATATTTTTAAAGATTTACTTATTTATTTTCAAGAGAGAGAGAGAGTGCCAGGAAGCAAGCGAGCATGCAGTGGGGAGGGGCAGAGAGTCTTAAGCAGACTCCCCTCTGGGTGTGGAGTCCGATGAGGGGCTCGATCTCACGACGCTGAGATAATGATCTGAGCCAGAACCAGGAGTCAGACACTTAAACGACCATGCGGCCCAGGCGGCCCTGGATTTCACATATTCTTAAATGGCCCAGCACTCAACCCTCGTAACACTGTGGAGAAAATATCCTCATGTCCACCTGTGAAGGTCAGCACACACGTCCCTCCTACAGTGCAGGCTGGCTTTTCAGATGCCCTTGGGACCAGCAGTTCATTGGTCAAAAACACAACTTCTGGGGCACCTGGGTGGCTCAGTGGATTAAGCCTCTGCCTTCGGCTCAGGTCATGATCTCAGGGTCCAGGAATCGAGTCCCACATTGGGCTCTCTGCTCAGCGGAGATCCTGTTTCCTCCTCTCTCTCTCTCTCTCTCTGCCTACTGTGATCTCTCTCTGTCAAATAAATAAATAAATAAAATCTTAAAAAAAAACCACAACTTACAGTGGGAACCATTAAAATAAGTACATAAACTCGAAAACGATGGAGGCTAAACAGCAGCCTACTAAAGAATGAATGGGTCTGCCAGGGAATTGAAGAAGAATTAAAAAAAATTCATGCTGTAAACATTTTCATTAAAACCTAGAGCTAGATATTCACTGAGCAATCTCTTGGGGTAAAGTCTAAGCATCTTCTTCGAGGTGGTCTGAGAACGGATGAAGCTGATTCTTGGGAAGCACAGAACTCCGCTAGGAAGGCAGTGGTCCTCAAATCGTGGTCCCTCGAGCCCAGTCTCCTAACACGAGGAAAATCTGTTAGAAAGGCAAATTCTTAGGTCCTCCCTCCAGATGTACTGAATCAGGACCAGGAGGGGCGGGGCCGGCAATCAGCTTCCACGCTGACAGGTGATCCTGGTGTCTCAGAGTCTGCCCTGTGATACGCGGGTATGGACGGGCGCCTGTCCCAGAGGCGGCTCAGCAGGCCGGCAGCAACGGCTGGGAGCCTTTGCCGAGGGCCTGGTGCGTGCCAGTCCTTCCTGTGAGTTTGTCCCCATCCTTCAGGTGAACGTAACTTGTCAGCTGGGCCATGGCAGGAGGCACCCATTCTTTAGCGTGGCTTTGACAGATGCAGCTCGGAGCAGCAAAATGGCACATTTTCGAATTGTAACTAACGTTTATAACTCTCAGTTTTTCTAGTGATCAGCTGGGTTCGTGGCACTGGGCTCGCCAGGCTATTCTGCCTCCAGCCGCCTGTCGGTGATGATCTCCCGGAGAGGACAGAACCAGCCAGCCACCGTGGTGACAATGTCTGCATTCCACAGCCAGGGAAATCGCAACGCAGGTGGCGGGCTCACACCCTACCGGCCACTCAGGACAGGGACACAGAGAGGCCTGATCCCACCCCAGGAAGCCAAGGGAGGCACGCACTCACGGTGTGCTATCTTCTCTATTTACCGACTTAATGTTGGCTCCATGAGAGCCAAGGAAGAGCCTTCCTTTTATGACTAGCTAATTTATAGCCATGCGGGTATAAACATTTCCTGGGTTCTTTTATCATTCACAACTTTGTTCTGTCAGTAATACTATCTGTCATTCTTTGTAGTTCGGTAAGCTCTTTCAAACCCAAGATATATCTATATTTCTAAATGGAATCTGAGATGAATTTTGATAAACATGCATTCTGTATCTTAATAAAAAAGGGATTTTCCCCCTTAACTACCTGAATATATAAATGTTTAAAAAGTTTCTGAAACCTGCCTTTGCATTAGGTGAAAATTCAATGTCAAAATAATATTAAAAATACACAAAACTGTAGGAAATTGTTTTAACCATGATGTGATAAATAATAAATCAGAATGCAAGTTACTCCGCGATTATGGGTTTTCTCCATTCTTTAAGCTTCTCGCCTGTTCCACATCAGTGGATCGACAGCCCTTTAGTTTAACAATTATGCACACAGGCAATCTTGTTAGGACTGATAGAATGCTGTCACCGTCTTTGTCCCTGCCATGCAAAGATGCTGCAGTCAAAGCTATAACGTACCCAGCCTGCTGTGCACCGAGGCAGGGTGCCCAAACAGGAAAGTTCCAGCAAAGTTCCAATGGACTGAATAGGAGTTTCCGGGCTGGAGGCTGAATACAGGGGACAGGACCCAAATATCCATCTGTTTGTAGGTGATTCTCCCTGATTAGAGCTCAGACCAACTTTCAGCTTGTTTGGCTGGCTTGGACACCGTGCCCCTCACACCTCCCCCCCTCCCACATACCCTGCTACCCACGGGAAGCTAATACAGCTCAGGTGCGGCGCCTTTTCCAAAAGCCACAAGCCTCATTTTTAGCAATGCAGTCTCAGACGAGGCCAGCCAGCCTGCTATCTCCTTGAGGGATATTTACTTACATATTCAGTTCAAATTTACAGTGCCTGGCTCGCGAATGAAATGCCACTTAAAAAGAGAATGCCATACCATTGTGGGAGATAAATCAAACAAGCACTTCTTATTTTAGCACATGCTGGAAATCACACATTTCTAAAGCAGTATGTAGGTTATCTGTACAACAGAAACACGTTCCACCCCTTCAGTACATTTCCCTGGCTACTACACAAACTAACCTGAAATTGCTTTCTTCGGCAAAAAAAAAGTCTTCTTACTGAAGAAACCAATTAACCCCTCTGATTCCTTGAAAGAATATGGTGATGATAAGGCATGAACGCCATGGGGGCAAGTTTAACCTCCGAGAAGGACACTTTGGAAAGGAGTAAGATCCAGGAACAGCCTCCCGGTAGGTCAGAGTCATATTTATGACACGGTCAATGGGTTGAATTCACACCTCATGGGAACAAAAAGGGAGTAAATAAGGTTGGTCTTGTTAGCAAAAGGATTATTTACTTCTGAGAATGTATTGTTAACACATACCCAGCTCAGAGAAGTGGTGGTTTCACGCAGCTGCTCCCTACTGCTCCTGATTTCACTGACTCATAGGCAGGAGTCTTTACCAAGAATTGTTTTTCCAGTAGTGTTGATGGGTTTGCACTGAATCATTCACACCACTGGCCTTGCAGCCGACAGCCCACACACTCGGGAGGCAGCTGGCTTGGGGTGGGGGGTGGGGGGAGAGGCTGGTGCCTGGAGTTATTAGCTGTGGAGGCTGTTGACAATTTGGAGGTATTCTGTGTCCTTAGAACACGTTCTTGATCTTTACACTTGAGTTTCTCTTGGTCTGGCGGCAGCACGCCACTCTTTGCGGACTTGGGGATATGTATTTCAGCTCAGGAGGTACCGAAGTTGCTGGAGGCGGATTCTCAGACCGTCAGAACACAATGGGTCACTCTCAGGGAGCGTGCTTGAGTGCTCTCCTGGGTGAATCCGATAGTTACCCAGAAGCGCTGGGCAAAGGGCCACAAAGCACTTGAGCCTCCATGCTTGGTTTAAAAAATAATTGTTTTTTAAATGAATGAATGAATGAATGAATGAAGCCATGGGTCTGCGCAGAGGGAAGGACTCCCAGCCTCCAGCTCCGCGGTCTGGAAGCACTATTGAGGGTAACCGGAGCAGGGCCCAGCACTGCCTTCGTTTATTGTCTGCAGATTTTCTTCTTTGCTTTCTTGATGAAACTGTCAATCTTCATAATGGTGTTAGCAATCACAAGGATGTGCTACGAAGCGGCTTTAAAGGCATCTGATAAAGAGAAAACCCATGCTCTCCCGGCCCTGAGCCCCTTTGTAGAGTCAGTTCCCGGTGATAAGGTTGGCCATTCTGGCTTGTACAGACTACACGGAATCTGTCTTGGCAAGTCAGAATGCCAGCACCTCGATGGGGTGAGGGAGACCACAGAGCCGGACCCTTTCTGGTCCTTCTCACTGGAGGACTTTACATCACCACGGTGCCTCGTTCTGGATGGCTGCCCTGAGCAGGGGGTGGGGGGAATGCCGAGCATCCCAGAGGGACTGGTATTTCTGGGTTCCCCACTTTGAGCAATCTTTGGGTCTAACAGGGCTTCTAGACTGGCCTCTCCCCCACGTGGGCGTACCCACTTGGTACAAGTGCATCAGCTGTGAGCTTTGGACATGCCGGCGCCCAAGCAGGTCCAGACCAGCCCCGGAACCCACGCTCCGCTCCCATGTAATGTGCAATGGCAGGCTAGAGAGCCCCCCCCAAGGGGTCCATGGGAGCTCCCCAGTTCTCTCAATCCACCCCCAAACTACTGTCAGAAGCAACGCCCTGACCCGAGAGTGCCTGCCGTTCTTTTTCAGGGCGATCCCACACCAGCGGCTCCCCCAAGCCAAGTGGGCAAATTATCAAACTTAAGCACGCTTCAATGCCTTCTTTGTAGGCCCTCCATTTCTGTTATTCAGGTCTCCTAAATTGCAAACCATTCAAGGGCAAAGTGAGGTTTATGCTCCCAATTAGTTATTCTTGAAAACTAGGAGCTGTACTGCACATTAAAAAAAAAAAAAAAAAAGGAAAATTGTTTAGTACATACTCTGTGGGGGCCTCAGAACGGCAGGCGGTTCCACACACCATATGTGATCCAACATCTAAAGGCACCGAGGGGAGTAGAGGGCAGAGCTGGAGCCTCAACTCTGACTCCAAACCACAGAAGCCAAGAAATTCAGACTCGGAATGCAAAGTGGTTTGAGATTCTGCAAACGGTAATACCTATTAAGTCACGTGACAGAGGATGGGTTACAGCCCCGCGTGCTTCCCCTCTGCAAAGTGGCCGTGCCTTTGGTTCTGCCCATCGGGACACATTTGGATAGGAGCCCCTCAGAAGGAAATTTGGGTCCCCCAAATTTTATGAGGCTTTTGGGGAACAACTTCTCTGCTCTAGTATCTTAGAAAGTTGACGGAACCCAGATAGGTCATTTGTCAAGCAGTTACGTGCTGTATTTTTCCTGCTGGAAATTATGCCTTCTGCGAGGCAGGTTTAGGGAACGGGGAGGATTTGTGTGAAAGTGTGAGGCTGTCGACTCCCACTATTTCCTTCTCCTCAAATACGCCCCAAAAGGGACATGCATTTATGTGGCACAGCAGGCTGGCATGACCAAAATGACAGCGTTCTTTCCAATTTATACTTCTCAAAGAGAATAAGCAGACACATAGTAACAAAAGCCTTTAGTCTAGATTTCATATCAGACACTTTGATGAATGGTAGCCTAAAGGGCAACATATTTATAAGTTTTAAGTCTCTCCTGCAACACAAACTGTCCTGATTTATCCCTATGATAAAGGCAGTTTTGAGAGCTACTTTCCCGTATTTATTATTTTACAGAGGGGGAAAAATGTTGATTCAGCCCTCAATCTGCCACTGTTGGAGTTATAAACGTTGGTAAGAGACCAATGCTGATGTCTATAAATATTAATCTATTAGCCATAAGTTCTGGGCCTCCCTCCCCTTTCCTTCCAGAACATTTCCTCTTATTCTTTCTACATCTTACTCTATCAATGGGATTTGCATTATTGGTTTCAAGCTAAGATGACTGGAAAAGGGTAGGTTCTTTGAAGCCCATTACAGACAAGGTAACTGATGGCCAGCAAAGCTCCAATACAGTATTTAAAATAAAGCTTTATGGACAAATGTCCATAAATGTCCCCCCTTACCAAATGAGAAAAAAGGGCATTCTTGCCTGCTGTATGTACTTTCCTGCTCTCAGCCTTCCCTACTCCCAGTTAAAAAAAAAAAAAAAAGAAAGAAAGAAAGAAAGAAAGAAAGAAAGAAAGAAAAGAAAAAAAGACCCTCCCCAAAACCACCAAAAAAATCAAAAGCAACAACAAAAAAGCCTTCAATCTGGAATACTAGCTAATATTATTAAATTCACTTACTTAAAACACACTCCTTCCTACTCTGACCTTTGAATTTAAAAACAAAACAAGACAAAACACTCCCACTTTCCCTAAAAGCCTAGTTGCTTGGTTTAAGTCATGGTTAATAAATCATTTCGGGGCTACACCTCAAGTCACTGCTTACTTCAGCTGCCTGTGAACCACTGGGAGTTTATTCATTAGCAAGGTATGAAAAACATCTGAACACAACCACCAGACTGTGTTTGTCTACAGTGTCAAAGTGAACTGTTCATTAGCATTTGTGAGAAACGATCAAGTCACCAAAGGGTATTAAGCCAACCTGGATGAGGGATAGAGGCTTAGGGACTGATGTGTTAATTCACTCTCCTGGATTAAACACCAGAGACAGGTCCATAGTACAGCTTCATCTTTATTGGGCTAAGCATCAGGGTGGAAATGGATGCCCTCCTAGGAAGTAAAGGGCCAAGCTACGTTAGTATAGCCAAGTAATTAAACTGAAGTCTGCCTGCGTGTAAGATTTTGGGCTAAGTACAGTCAATGCCTTACTCTGTGCTGTTGCATATTAGTGTCCATTATAGGTGAACACAGGGAATGATCTCTCCTATTCTAAGAAGCACTTCTTGGAGATGGAGACTCTTCAGAGAGACTCCACCATCTCCAAAGAGATGAGGATTTTTCGAGGCAGTTTTCAGAAGTTTCACTAATTCCATTCTTGGCTAAATTTGAAAAATGCTTGGTATAAACACTATATGTGCTGGTTGAATTGGCTGCCAAAGATCCACTGAGATGTGGGATTCCATGTGGATATGCATCTTTAATTAGTCTCAATAGATTTTGTATGTATTCAACATTAATCTATGCCACCTGTCCCAGACTAAAAGCATGAAAATAGTTCTTCCCAACCACTCTTCCACCGAAAATGACTCTGTTCCTTCTTTCAATAAATTCTGACGCCTCTGTGGAAGGTCTTAAATGTTGCTTTAACATCAGTTCTTCTATTATAGATTTTTTTTTTTAAAGGAACTTGCAAAGACTACTGCTCTGTGATTTTGTTAAAGGCAAAAGAAAGCAGTTCAAAGATACGTTATTAAAAATCCTGACCTGAGACACAAGCGTGAGCCTCACACTTGCATTTTAATTGTACACAATGCATTTCTCATTTCTATTAAGCCTCCTAGCCAAAGGATTATATTCAGCTGCAACATTTCTCCAACTGTTGTATCCGCTCAGAAATCAATTAGTTTTTTAAGCTCACTCACTATAAACCAATTCTTTTTTTGCTTATCAAATAGTTTACTTGGGTTTCAGATTTGTCCAGGTGCATATAAATAAATGGTGCTCATGTTGGAATATACAAGAAAAACACAACACAAATGAACTTAAAGATCCCTTAGAATTGAATAGAATTTATACAACCACTAGATCATGAGGAATTGAGACAAAAAAAGAAAGAAAGAAAGAAAAAAAGAAAGAAAGAAAGGAAGAAAGAAAGACATCTTTTAACTCCCCAGCATTCCATGAAGCTTTATCACTAGAAATGTGAGGGGGGCAGATGTCGTGACGCTGTTCACAAATAACTCAGTTATTACTCCCCAGAAGTAAAGGGCCTCAAAATCAAGAACATTCTGCTTGCTAGGAATTCCTCATGAAAGAAAAGAAAGCAACATCACAAAGTATATAAAATGGAAATGCAAACAGAACAATTTTAACTTCTGTTCATGGGTAAGCAGGTCAGAGGCCTTCATGTCAGGGCAGAAGGGTCATTACGGGGCTAGAAAGATAAACCATTTCCACAGCAGGCCTGTTTCCTAGAAAGCTACTCAGTTGTCTACTCATGAAAATAGTAGATATCCTACGGGATACTAAAAGCTGTATTTCTGACCTGAGGACTAAAGAATGAAACTGTTTTGCTCAGTAAGTCACCATTTTTGTGACCAGGAGCACCCTAAGATTCTTAAATGGCTAGTTCTTTGCTAGATGTCAGAATTAAAAAAAAAAAAAAAAAAAAAGTACATAGATTCAAAACAAACCAAACCCACCCAAATAAAACTTTGCTTGACCACAACCAATAAGCTTGAAGCATCATGGCTGTTCAAATAAAGTATGTCTACACCACTGTGGTTTTATCATTTTGCTATCACATTAAATTTAGAAATGTCTCTTAAATGTTCCTCATTAACTGAACACATTATTCAATTCTGTGCTAAATTTCAAAATAGCTCTTTTAACTAGAAACGAGAAACAAGAAGTCATACCAGATATCAGCTTGATAATTAAATGAGTTCACCCATGTTTCAAAGACAGAGGGAAAAATGAAACCCACTGATCTTTGTTACTAGAAGCATCATGATTTTTATCACATATTTAACCAAAGAACTAGGTACCTTAAACGCCAGATACAAAAATAAATTGTGTTTAGTTTTTAATTAAGTCTTTATCTTTGTGTAAAAAAAAAATAAATTTAGGCCTGGGGGTTTAGATTGTCATTTTACACAAAAGTAAATGGTAAATGCTTTCTACATGCAAAGCCATTAGATATAATTATGCAATGGGTAAAGCATGTATCACACTATAAATGTCATTTGGTTTTACAGTTATAAACTCATCAACATTTATCAAAACATCGCCTGCAGAAAGAATGAGATGACTATAGCTAGTGACAAATTCAATGCCATCTTAGGAAATACGACAGAGACGTGTCATGGTAAGACACGGACGTCCTGAGGTGGCCATCCCCATCCCTGTCCATGTCACAGAAATTCTGTTCTCTCCAGAAAAGTCTCCCTACCACAGTGCATTTCAGTGGGGTTTCGGGGTCTATTTTCCTCTGTGAAAATCACACCCCCAACTCCCCGTGCTTCTAAACGTTGACATAAGGTGTAATTCCAGCCAAGTTGTGCAGGTAGAGGAACGTGTGAATTCGTCTAGATGAGCTTTAGGGTCTGATTTCAATTGCTTATCCAACCACACACCTCGTGCTTCTTAGTTAGTAATCTCTTAATGGAGTTCTGCTCAAATGGAAACCCAGGGACTATTGCTGCGAGGTCCCCTTTAGACAACAGGGGCTTGTTTCATATTTCTCGCTTTGAATCGTGGAATGGCACAGGTGCTTAAGCACGAACACCAGGCTCTGCTAGCACACTGTGTTAACAGTTCTTTTTTCCGAGTGCCATTTCACTCTCCCCATCAATCTGGTACTTATCGCCCAGGGAGATTTGTCCCTTGAAAAACAAAATGGCTGGGCTTTCAAAAGTCTACTTCTTCCCCTGTCCCCATTTCGGTTCCACACCACTTGTTAATATAAAATCTTGACAACAGTCCAGGGTAATAATGTCATTGGCAGTGTTCCTGGTAGAGCCCCACCGGTCCTTTGTAGCTCGGGGCCTGGAAACTGGGGGTGTGTGTAGGGGGACGACACACAGTGACGAGAGCAACAGAAGCTGGAAGGAATAGTGGCTGCCTCTTGAATGTGTAATAAAGCAAAGTAGATCCATAGGAAGGGACTCCGGTTTGTGTGGTCCTCATATGCTATTACACCTTTCCTCATAGGCTAGATGAGTCAGCCATCTATGCAGAGCAGTATTTGTTGGGTGGGTAGCTTCCCTGGGACCCAACAAGCACAGCGGGAGAGTAGACCTCGTGTCTCCTTCCCGTACTGGGCTTCTGTTCCGATCCTGGCTCTTCACATGTGCCCTGTTCCTCGGCCATCCTCTTTCCCCCACCACCTCCACCCCCACAACCCTGTGGTCCTTTGCAGCAGAGTGAACAGAGGTATTTTTTCCCCCCTTTGGTCAAGGTCACATTTCAATAATTCTAAATGACCACCACCCACAATTCTCTAAACTAGCTCCAGAGGATCAAACACGATCAGGAAAACACTTGGGAAAACCTGGGTCCCTTCAGTCCACAGTGCCCCTTTCCCACACTGCATCATCGCCCAGAGCCAGCACCCCCCACCCCCACAGTGCCATGCTGCCCCTTTAGCTTCCCCATGGTTTTGAGGATACGACTAAGCCCGTGGGCCTCGAAAGCAACCTCCTCTCTCCCCCACTTCCTTCTCAGCCTTCGCTGCCTGGTTAATTCCAAGTCATTTTGCAGATTTCTGCTCAGATGCCATATCCGTCATGAGGGGAGACCTGACTCCATCATCCCTCCCCGCCCCCCCGCCACCCCCCAGGGAGGCTCAGGACCCCTTTTGGATCTCACAACATCCCATGCTTCCCATCCTGGGATTTATAAGCTCTTGAATTGCTTTACAACATGACTTTAGGAAACGAATGCTTTAGTGTTTCCCATCTAGAAGAGAGAGGGAGAGAGAGAAATCTCTGTCAATTAGATTTCTATGGTATATAGGACTGACAAAAAAGGTATACGTGGTTCTTTGAAAGCAAAGAGACATATGGGTTCAAGATATCATAAATGTTTGCTCCTTAATCCTACTCTTGTATTCTGCAAGTCACTTATTTAATAACAAGTGAAGCATAACTGAAAATAAAGGTGTTTTTAAAGAGATTTTAGAGAGGGATGGAGAGGGAGGAGTAGAAACGTATTTTAGTTAAAGGTTCATTTTAACTTTCTAAGAGGACTCGGGAGCCTTAATAAGGAGACAAATAAGAATGCATTCAAAGATAATGGCGCATTTGCTACTTGAGGTTCCACATTTCTTGTTTTCTACAAACAGATGTATTTTTTCTTTACATTCAAGCTGAGCCCATTATCACCAATTTTCAATTTACTAGTCTTTTCAAATAGCCACAGAACATCCAGAAAACACAGAGGAGTATCCAATTCCATGACTCAGGTTCGCAGAAGCCTAGTTAGGACCATTACTTGTATTTAATTTCAAGCTTGCCAACTCATAGCTTCCAAAGGAGGGAAGGAGGAAACAGGTTATTTAAAATTGATGTGTTTTATCATTACCCATCATTAAAAAATGATGCTGTTGTGCCATTTCAGAAGTAGCAGGCAGTGAATATTTAATGCTTATGCTAGTATTTATTAATTTCGCATTTCTGCAGTTCTTTATAGAATGCCTATTTTAAATGACTCAGATTTATATTTTTAACAGACTCTCTGGCATTTAATTCTACACACAAAGCATTTGTATTTGTGCTCAAAAAACTACTCAGTAGCACCTATAAATTGCGGAACTGTTTAAAACAATAGGCACCATCAGGATTAGGAGGGAAAAAAGTCACCCGTGGGGGCATCTGTTAGAGACGGCATATGAGGGGAGGAGAAACAGTGACAGCATGCCACTCACGGATATCCCTGTGGGATACACTCAGGCCAGTGAAACAGAGCCAAGTCAACAAAGCTAGGTAGAGACCGACAGAGAAACAGACACGAGGATATGCACATACATCCTCACGGTGAAAAATAAAATCTTATACACAAAGTCATACATGTTCACGGTGATTTGGAGGGCACCGACATATGGGTTCATTCTGTGATCTCGTTCCACCATAAACATCTGGAGGGCAAGAACTGTCTTTTACATGTAAATTTCTTTATTGCTCACACCTCTCCAAACTTACTCCATTTGTATTGACAACTGTATTTCTTTGATAATTAGTCATTGATCGGAAGGCTGCAAAAAGCTTCCGTGGGTGCAAATGAGCTCTTTCCACCCTGTATGCTCAACTCATCTGTATCCTCCACCAGCATTCTGGGTCTCCCGTTCTCCTGTCCTCAGACTGTCATCTGTCCCCTGCTCCTTCCCTGCACTAAGCATCCTACTAGCTCTGCAGCAGCGGACAAAGAAAAGTCGATCTGTGCCGAACACTAATAAAGACCACATTTTCTCAACAAGATTGCATCCAGTAAATTGCGAGCCTGAGGGCAAAGTACAGAATGGGGGAGGCTTGTCAGCACGGGAGCATCTCACAGTGGTAGCCAAGAGTCAGGCTGAGTAGACAAGAACATATCGCTGACCGGCAACACCGTGCCTACCACAAAGCCGGCCACAGAAATATCTTCTGCTATGACACGTTTTTGTTTTACCTCTTAGTATTGTGAGTCAGCCCTGGCACCCTGAAAGCTCCCATCAGCCACCAAGCTCTAACGTTGTCACAGGGACTGGATGAAAGCGTAGCCTGAGAAAATCCAGGGGGCTCACAAGCTCCCTGAAATGCATACTAAAGACTCAGGTAGGTTCTCGTCTTTAATTTAGTTAACACAGAACGTGCAGAACACCGTCATTAGCATGATGACAACAACAGTCCCATGGTCCACTGAGATCACGGGGACCATTCCACTGAATGTCAAGCTCAAAGCAGAACTTAACTAGTAGGGAGGCCAGTTATAATCACCCCACTGCATCCCTTCTGATGACAGACATTAATTAAAGCAATACAATTACACGGGGTCACATTGGTAAGGAAGGGAGACTCACAGGCCCTTCTTTACACTTCATAAAGTTCCCCGCTCCACGTAAGTTTTACACACTATCCCCATGCCTGGGTCACAGGGAGAAGGCTTCTAGTAATGGAATTTAATTTTTTCCTCCATAGTCAAATGACACTGATTATACATTTACTACTGACAAAATGTTGAAAGTAGAGAAAAGAATAACCTACATTCCCCTTCCTCAAAGACCTTGTGGTCTGGCGGTAGAGACAGGATAGACAAATAAAAGGGAGAAGAGAACAAAGCCCCTGAGTGAGGGCTGGGGGTACTAAGCTCCATGGAGCCCCTTTTCCACTTGTTGCCCAACAGACAATATTCCTTCCCTTTGTCAGTTCTTTCCTCCCTCATACCACACTGACAGGGCTCATGTCCCTCTATCTACCTAGCCTGCAGTTCTCGCCCTCTTCCCCGTTGTGTGCTCACCGCATCTCATGGCTGCTGGTCTGCACAATAAACCCCTGCTTCACCATGATCTGTGTGTGGATCACCATGAAGCCTCGCCTGATTGTTGTGTAGGGGTAAAATGTTCTGCTTCTTGAGTTCCAGGTGCACAGTTATAAACAAAAATACTATCTGCTTCATGAGCTAAAATGAGGAAATATATGTAGAGCACTTTGAATAGTAACAAGCACATAGTAAATGCTTAGTAAACGTTAGCTATGTTTATGACTGATCACAGTTTATGATAATATATGTGGGAGATATAAGCAAATTAAAGAAAAAGAACCAGTCCTTCAACAACTCAGGATTTAGTAGGGTAGATAAGACAGATCTTCATATAACTAGGATACAGGGCAGATTCTGATAAAAATCCTATGCATGTTTTAGAAAAGAGTAGGGGTTAAGGTGGGAGAAGGAGGGCCTTACTTGGAGATGACTGTGGAGGGTTCTGAAAGTCAGGGAAAGAAATACAGATTTTAGTATTAGTATTTCTCTATTAGTCTGTATTTCACACATGCTAAAAAGATGAAGGTGGCTAATGGTGTCTGAGTGTGGAGGGAATGGAGTAAAGAAGTATCATGCAACACACTATAATCCCAGAAGAAGAAATCTATAGGGGTTTGTAAGATGGATTAAAAGGTGTGTGTGTGTGTGTGTGTGTGTGTGTGTGTGTGTGTGCATGTGTGTGTAATGAGAGTGGGAGGTAAGGGGCCCACACAAGTGAAGGGACCAGCTAAGGGCTTACTGGAGCCCTGCCAAGCGAGCGATGCTGGCCAGAACCTGGAGGAACAGCAGTCGTAAGTAGGAAAGATCAGATCCTAGAATACAAGGGAGAAGCAGTTTGTACCACCTGGACCATCTCTGAATGGTGGTGTGGAGGAAGGGAGGAAGGAATGAAGGGCAAGGCCAAGAGCAAACCTGGACAGCTAGGACTCATCCACGAAGATGAGAAGGCTGGCGGACATGGGCAGGGAAGAGCAGGAGATGCACTCAAGCAGCTGAGGGATGGGGAGCTCCACATTTTCAGCATGAGCTCAAGGGTAAAGAGGGATACAGATATGGAATCATCTGAATCAAGATCACAGCTGAATCAGACCCTCTGAGATCAGTGGAAAGTAGGCAAATTCCCAGGACTGGGCAAGGCAGTCTCTAAGAATGTCACTCCTTCCGAACCCATCTCCCCCTAGGTCCTTTGTGGTCAGACTCTTAACAACCCACAAATCAGAAAATTTGATGCATTAGCACTTGTTTCTAATTACGGTATCTTTAAATAGATGTTCCAAGGTTGCAAAAAATGGAGTTTGGGTACGGTCAGTGCCTACCAATGGGCTATCAACTGAAATCAGACAAATTTTACATTTTTAATCCCTCAAGTCTTTCACAGAGACCACCCAACAGAAAAGTGTCAGGCTAAAAAAGGAAAATTCCTGTGCCTGGCCTTGACTTTCTTCACTGAATATTTGAGATCTACTTTATGCTAAAATTGCTTTTCCTTTCTAAATGAAAAACAGTTAAGAGCCCAGGGATTTGTACTGGGGATTCTGTATTAGATAATGCAGGAAGAATTTTGTTCCTTTGTTTTCCAACCTTTAAGAGAAGACTGAACTCTTCCTTATTCTTTCGAAGAAGAGAAATATTTAAGGGCCAGGGTAAACATTATGACCCTCCAGATTGTATTGTTCTGTCTAGTATCAGAAATGAAGTAATTCCTCTGTGGTAAACAATATTCCAAACAAAAGCTCCTTTGGCAAGAATGGGTGTGGGGGGGAACAAAATTATGAAAATATATGTAATTTTTCACACACATCCGAATATATCAAGCACATATTTCGCCATGGGCACCAGATTCAGTTTAATTAGAACAATATTCCTTCCTACATCTGAAACATTTAGCCTCCGCCCAGCTCATCATGCTGTAACCTTCCCCTTCTCCAAATGAAATTATGGTGAATCAGTACCTTAGGACGAGTATGTGACTTGCATCACGGCAAGCGATACAAAACTAAGCCCCTTCTCCTAAGAGGACAGCAGGCTCGGCCACACCGCAGGCTACCATCAGGCCATCGGATTTAATCCAGTTAAACACAAGCCTCCATTAGTAAGACATTTGCTATCCAGTTAAGGATGTGAATCTGGAGTTAATAATGACACCCTCCCTCAGACACACAACCCAGACTGTTTTAGTTGTGTGTTTTAAAAGTTATAAAGTGACAAATAGCGCAGACAGGGTAGAGTATGCAGGGAAGGCACCAGTAGTGGGGATCTCTCAAACCAACAGACCACCTTTCTTGGGTGCCATCCGAAGACCAGAGACTCCTCAGTTGTAGCCAGCTGATCGTTCCTCCAACATTTGGTATGGGGAGTAGATGTAAATGTGGCCACATAATGGAATGGCTTTTTTTCACTAAAATGGAGTCTGTGCAGTTTCCTTTCTAGAGGGGTTATAAAAATAAGCCTTTTATTGCTTGCATCTCCCAATTGCTTTATTTGGCATAGTGATGAAAAATGCTGAAATTTATATATAACATGGCCGCCAGATAAGAAAGCAGGGAAAGAAAAAGAACAGGGGATTAATTATCAGTCCTACAGAATGAACTTTACTCCGATAAGGTAATATAGACCCTGTAGGCACAGAAGATGAAAAAATTATAGCAGGCCTAATACACAGACAGTTATTCATATTGTATACAAATCAAAGCAGACCTCATGTAACAGCTAGGGCTCAGATCTTCCCAGACCCACCGCGTACGGCTGGCTCGGGCATGCGGCAACACTGCTGGCCAGGCTGGCAGACAAGGGGACGTCAAAAAGGTACATTTCCTATCAAGATGTGGCTTTCGCAACAAGTTTACTGATTTACCTAGGAATGTGGTCTCTCGGTGATTAATGATGAGGCATTCCACCATGACAAGTAACTTATCCTTAATGCGTCCTGCGCAGAAACCAACAGCAAAGAGCCGCACATCTCCTCAGACAGTTTGTCAATTTCAGCTTCTCGATGGAATAGAAATAAGAGCTCGCTAATGACAACCGTGAGGGCCATGGCCTCTCTGGCCTTGACCTAACGTTAGCTATAAATGGATTGGGCTCCCAGGAGATTGGGAAACCCACCCAAGTACAAAGCAGAGTCTATTTCTCTCATTAGGTACAAGAGCTAAGAAAGAACCAGGCTGTGTCTTTTTGCCTGAGCCTTCGTAAAGCCATGGGTTGTAAAGACCCCTGACCACAATTAGGCCAAGCCATTCCGAAGAGACCTACCAAATCTCTCAGGGGGTATAGGAGCCAGGCTCTTTTCAAGTATAGGGAAGGGCTAAGAACTCCCAGCAGAAATACATAATAAATAGTGGGAGCATTAATTTAGCCAACATCAAGAGTTGGGCTCTAGGGAATTATTCCCCTTGAGATTTCAGCTTAAAGGGAATACCAAGATAAATGTTATTTTTGCCTCTTAGAAGGAAATGGTTTATTTTTTAAAGGGGGACAAAGATATTTTCAAAACAATTCTCAATTTTTTTCCCAATTTTCTATTATAAATTATGCATAAACTTACTTCAAAGTTGGTGAGCTTTCGAAAATCACTGTAATCCAGCTTAAGATACTGAATGGCCACTGCCAGTTTCATCTGCCAAATAATGGAAGTTGTTCTTCAAGGAAGTTATTTAGTGCTAGGAGAGTTTGAAAGGAGTCTGCTAAAAAAAAGATGGATCTTCAGATCCAGGGGAAATATGCAGTACAAGGTAGACCTTGAGTGGAGATACATGAGCTGCCTGTAACTACAGCGGTTTTCAAGGAAAAAAAGCTTGCTTCCTAATACAAAAAAGAATTTGCTTTTCAGCTAAACAACTGATATGCAAAAGGTAAGTTAAAAGTTGTAATACCGTATTTAACAGCTAACTGAAGAGAAAACACACACACACACACACACACACACACACACACACACACACCGTGTCATTGACATTTAATCATAGAGTTAACTAACTGGTTCGTTTTTCAGGTGTCCTTCTATTTCCCACACATTTGAAACGGGCTTCCCAAAGTACAACGTGTATCAAAGATACATAAATCATCATCTGGGAGTTTTGTCGAAACTGCTTAGTTTATCTGGGTTCAGTAAGTTCTTTCTAGTTCTTCTCTTAATTATTATTTTTTGGTAGGCTCTTAATGAAAATAAGAATTGATAAATAACTCTTGCTGATTACTGTATGCCAAATACTAGGGATATTTTATCAGCTCATGCTACCCTCATGGTATTCGAATGGGAAAGGTTCAGTGATTAACCTCACTTTACCCAGGAGGACACCAAGAGATTAGGTGACCAGCCAAAGGAGCCCCGCTGACTGGTGCTGAAGCCAGGGTTCAAAGCCAGGGTGTTGTACTGGATGGCATGAGCCCTGAACTTCCAGGCGCTTATTTGATATGCACTTCTCTCGTGTGTGATGACCTAGATACAGGACCAGGAAGAAACACACAAGGTCAGACCCGGCACCTAACCTCAGTGTTCAAGCACAAATCACAACGCGAGAGGAGTCTCGAGTCTTATTGAAGGTACTATTGTTAGCAATCTGGGTTAACATTCACCAATGAGTTCTTATTATAACACTGGAAAAAACACAGCCTAGAATGCCCATGGGCTTTGTTCTCTCATTCATTTCTCGGAAAATGTTGGTTATTTGCGCTCTAGGGAGTTGCGAGGGGAAGACCAAGGGTTTCCCTAAGGATTGTTACAGTTGACAAATGACCAAGGTGACACTCCATGGAGGCTGCATTTTGGGTTTCTAGACGACGCATCTTCGTACGCCAATCTCCTCCACGGGCAAACGTAGCAGAGACTAGAGGGGACGGCCAGGGGCTTGGCAGTGATTTACAGGGGAAAGAAGGGTGTAAACGTGAGGATACACTGATGCTAAAATGGCAAGTAAAACTAACTGGGGGTAAGAATGAAGCCGGGCTTATAGTAAAATAAGGTCTTCCATAGAGCTCAGAAATTACTGCCCTTTAACGCACACCAAGGCAAATGGCCCCATGAATCCATCTTTTGCCTCTCTGTGGGCTGAATTATACTCTGCACGATATACTAAAGACAGCCATGAACAGCTTTTATAGCTTTGATAAATGGCTTTTTAGTTTAGGTTGCATTATGAGAACAAAACAAGTGGTTGTGAATCATAACACTTTATGGGTCTGCTGCTTCATATAGTTTTCTAAAATTAAGCCTCTAAATTATACTCCGCCCTCATTAGGAACAGCATCCCAGAAAGAAGAAACCATTTCAGGGAGTATGGCAGACCTGTGCCTGGAGGGCCCTAGGTAGGATTAAAGGGATGGGCGCTGAGGAACCAAGAGTGTGGCGGCAGAACGACCATCTCCTCCCCAGGAATCAAGGGGGGCAGTGACTGTGCCCAGCTGGAGTTCACTACCCATAAGCGAACAAGGGGTGGAGGCCAACCATTTTCCAATCGCAGAAGGCAGGTGCGGGTAGGAGGATAAGGGAACCCATTCCTATGCAAAGCCAAAAGAGGAGGAGGGAAGGAAAGAGGTTCTAAGCCAATCATCAAGCGTTTCCTGAGTCTCTTCCATCAACTGAGTGGTGAGTAACACCCTACAGAGTTGAAAAAGCAGCTGAGGGGCACATGGTTGGCTCAGTCAATGGATCATCTGCCTTGGGCTCAGTTCATGATCTCGGGGTCCCGGGATTGAGTATTGCATTGGGCTCCCTGCTCAGTGGGGAGTCTGCTTCCCCCTCTTTCTTGCCTGCCTCTCTCTCTCTGTGTCAAATAAATAAATAAGTAAAATCTTAAAAAATTAATTAAAATAAAAGCATATAACAGAAAATAAAGGCCATGAAAATAAAGGCCATTTCCCTCAAGAGAGTTACCATCCAGCTAGATAGATAAAAGGGAAGAAGAATTCAAGGGAGCAGAAAATTAAATGCCAATGTCCCTAGATGCTATTATGGCTACTCTTGATGTTCTGGGTGAGGTGGGATCTATGAGGACAAGCGGGCAAGATCTGGGCCAGGTGCCCCATCGGAGCTCCCAGGGTATCGGGTACCCCCGTCTTAGCACCGACTGTGCTGCTGGAAAGAAATGACCTTGCCTGCATCCTCCTGCTGTGTAAGGTCTTTTAGAACAGAGGCCATGCCCACCTTGACCTGGATGGGATCTCTACTACCACGCTTCATAGCTCTGGAATTGGCCTGAACGCAAACCAGGGAGAAAGGGGGAGGAAACGCTCAGAATGGGATCGGGTCTTTGATAAAATTATTGAGAGTGAAAGAGGCATTTCAGACAGAGAGACCTGCAGGAACCAGGGTGAAGGCTTAGGAGCAAGGACGAGTGTGCGCAATGCCAGTGAAGAGAAGGTAAATCACACCATGGCTGGATGGACAAGCACTTGTAGTTTGAAGACTTGTGGCTCCTAGAAATGGGTCCATTACTTCATGGCCTAGAGATGATTTATTACCGTACTGTTACTAACAGAAATAGACATGAAATGTCTTAATACTACTACTGCCAATGTTGCCCATTGCCAGAAGTCATTCCCATTCCCAGCACAACCGGGGGCGGACAATGGCTGGCCAGTCCTTTGCTAGAATAATGCTCCCTCCTACCATTCCTTTTCATTAGATTTTAATGTCAGTTTCACTGTTCCAGTTTACCAATTATCTAAAGGTTATAGTCAGTCAGACAAGGTTTGTTTAAAAAAAAAAAGAAGATAATCTTCAAAAAGAATAAAGCACGTTCATGCAACTTTAGACTCTGTCACCGACCTCAATTCCAAATGCTCAGTTTTCTCCTCTCACTACCCACCAACCACCAAAATATAGGGTCATTTTGATAAACTTAAAAAAAGAAGAAGGAGAAGAAGAAGAAGAAGAAGAAGAAGAAGAAGAAGGAGGAGGAGGAGGAGGAAAAAAATTTCTAATGCTTTTTTAAAAGGTAGGTTTAGGCTATATATTAAAGTCAAGATTATGTATTATTTTCTGCCTTAGTATTTTCCTATTTCTTTTTAAAGGCATTAGACCAATAACTCCTGTTCTCCTATTTCCAATGCCTAAGTGGTTAACCCAGGATTTTTCTAAGTTTGTTCCTATTAAATGAACTGACCAAAGTCTTTACTTCCTAGTTAAATGGACTCTTTCCAAGAATGCCATGGAAGACAAAGAATCCAACTGGTTCAGTGGCTCAATCCAATGAAGCATTCACCCTCGGCCTCTGACAGCTCAATCTCAATGCTTCCTGACAGTATGAAGGATTGCTAATTTCTTACGCTCTCACTGGTGGTTCTTAAATGCTCACCAATGAACCAAATGTTGATCAGTCAATGCCAAGGAATCAGAAACCAAATTGCCAACTCCCTGATTTATAAGTCCAAAGACTCAGGTTTAAAATCAGATCGAAGACCTTAGAATTTACTAAAAAATGGTTTAATAGATGCATTCACAATGAAAATATTCGGGAATGCGATTTGTAATTTAAAGGGGGAAGGCTATTATAGTTCATAACACCTAGTATTTACTGAGCACTTACTCTGAAGTAAGTACTTCAAAGTACTTCCTACGCATGAACTCATAAATCCTCAGCAAAAACCCAACGAAGTAGTACTCATTCCCATTTTACAAATGGGAAAACCAAGGCACCAAAGTTTACTGACTTGATCAAGATCACCCGACTAGTGTCAAAGCCTGGCACTGATGAAGTCCCAGAACCTAAGTCAGGTTCAGTGGGGTGAGGAGGTTCGGAGCCGACGACTAAAGAAAGAATTCTTAAGACGTCGTTGGTGCAAAAGGTGATTTATTAGAGCACAGGGACAGGGCCCGTGGGCAGGCGGAGATGCGTGGGCAGGCGGAGATACGGCTGCCCCGGGTTGTGAGGGTAGGCATGTTATATACCCTGTGGTTGGGGGGAGGTGGTGAAGGGATGGGAGGTTTCAACAGAGTTTTCACATGTTAAGGAGGGCCTACAAGGTGCGGGGGGGGGGGGGAGGCCTTGCCCTTATGGCCTGATCAATGTCATCTTTAGGTCAGGCATTAACATCAAGATAATTGGGAGATTCTTGGTGGGGTGTTATGATCCTGTTGTCATTTACATTCCCTTCTACCTCAGTCTCCTCCAGTTTATGGTGGGAGGGAGACATTAGGGCTTCAGGAACCGAGAGTTATTTGCCTCTGGAAATTTGTGCTATTGATAAGGTAACCTCCCTGTTTAGGTCTCTAGGACATCTGTAGAGCAAGGGAGATTCCTGTTCTGCAGGATTGTGATCCCTGCAAGTTAACTATTTATTGTTTTATGGCAGTCAGGGGTGCCTGAGGAATGAAAGGGTGAAGAGGGGGTGCAAGGCGCCAGCTTTTGCTTTGTCCTCAGCCAGCCTCCTGCTCCCTCATCAGCACCACTGGTAGAGGTTTGCAGGTGTAGTGTCCGTGATACAAAGCAGCGTAATAAAGAGAATCAGTGGACTTGGACTGGAAACATGAAGAAAAATTAACATGCACAGAAGGACTGTTGTGTTTCTCCTTATTTCAGTTCATCCTGAAACAAATACAAAGTGGGTAGGGGAAGCCTCATTTTGATAGATGAGGAAGCAGAGATACCAGGTAATTTGTCCAGGAGCCCAAGGGAGGCCATGGCTGAGCCTTAGGCACGCCCTGCAGGTGTGCATGCCCCGCCTCCCCCCACCCCCGCGGGGGAGGGGGGACAGAGCTTAGCTGTCTGGGACCATGAATCCCCAGAGCCTAGCCTGGAACCTGAAACCTGAAATTTCCACATTCAGTGTTTGCTTTCATTTAGTGCTTTCATCTATAAAACTACCAAAGACGTGGTTATTGTGAGGAAAAAATGAAATAATTCCTTCACCCCCCCCCACCGACCCCAGTTTTATTGAGGTAGAACTGACATGAATACATATTGTGTGTATTCAGGTTGTACAATGGGATTTTGTAAAAAGGCACACAACGTGATGATTTCATATACGTATACGTTGTAAAATGAGTCGCACGATCAAGTGAATGAACTCATCCATCACCTTCCACAGTTACCGAGAGGAGTCCTAAGAAAGCATCACAAACACTCTAAAGCCATAGGCACATGTAAATTGTAAAACTACAGACAGTAACAGGCACAATCAGCTCTCCGTTCTTCCAAAGGCAGTGGTATTTCCGAAGCGTAGAACTCATTTTTTTTTTTTTAATTAGCAAACTGAATATTGTTACTAGCCCTCTGCCCACTTAAGTTCATTCTGATTGTAGGGCAAATACATATCACCCACTGTATTCAATATTCAACAAGGGGAAATATAATGCTACATTATAATCCTCTTTCTTACACACACACACACACACACACACACAGGGAAACAAAGGGAGTTTTCATTTTCTTTAGGCCACTAAATACCTATTAACCATTTTGTTAAAGCCTAGGGCATTCAGCTTGTATACAAAACTCATTACTGTATGCATTTGAAAAGGAATTTAAACTGACCTGACAATGGACACAATAATGAAACAAAATTCTCATTACCATACTCTAAATAATAATACAAAAAAAATTAAACCTCAGGAATATTTTAATGTTAAGATAAATGCCAGATTCAAACCCAATCTGTGGTTGCTTGGGATTTCTAGTTTGAAACAAAACCTAACTGGGGTAAAAGGTACATTCTGGTAGTTCAATTTGTTATGTTCTGGATAGCGTCTGTCTTCATAGAACTACCTTTCTCCCCAATTAAGGAACAATTTTGCCAATCAGTTTTGCTGGCAACTCAGCCTCACAAAAGAGAGAGGCAGGGGAAGAAGCAGGGGGTGTCAGGAAGGTTGCCCATACCTCCTGTCACATCACTACTGATTAAAGGGGCTCGGAAAGAACAGAAGGAAAGTGCATTTCAAGAACAACAGAACCTTTCAGCGAAAGTACACTTGCCTAATTGAAAAGCTACTCGGAGCTGTTATTTTTATAGCCCGAAATGCTGAATCATTCCTTAAACAATTTCGCAAAATCAATAAGAGAGAAGTAGCTCTCTCCCGACCCCTCTCCTAACCAGTGCCTGTTGGAAACAATGCCTTTCCTTTTCTCTCCAGTTTAAATTGAGGGCCAAGCAGCCAAAGAGAAGCAAGAACACATCACGTTCTCTCAATTAAGAACGGTATGCTGGGCTCGTATACATCGCGGCGAAGTTTTTCTCCTGAAGTTTCTATGTGGATGATCTCTGGCCCTGATAAGCAGGTTCTTGGGAGATGAGACTCTAACACGGGTCTCCAGGGGGACTGGTCGATGATTAGTTGCTGTTATTCCACTGAAAGGTATGAGGGAAGGGAGGGAGGGAGGGGGAAAAGGGCAAGCCCGGATGCCTGGTTTAAAATCAGGAAAATGGTGGCGGGGGGGTGGGGGGGTGGGGGGTGGGGGGGGGTGGGTAGTCCTTTGAGAGTAGGTGATCTGGCCACCCCAGACGGGTTACACTCATGTTGCCAGCTCTCTTGGCACCTGCCAGGGAAACGCGTTCAAACACGGAAAACTATGCTGGAACTATGTCACCCCACAGTCAACTGAGGCATCTTAGGGACAGCAAAAGAGGGTTCTGTGGAGTACTGACAGCAGGAGTGGCCTCTAAGGTTTGGCTACAGAGAAATGCTGAGTTACAAATGGTGACCACACACAAATCTGTTGTCGTTCTAGGATGGATAAAGAAACAATCGGGGGGCGCCTGGGTGGCTCAGTGGGTTAAGCCGCTGCCTTCGGCTCAGGTCATGATCTCAGGGTCCTGGGATCGAGTCCCGCATCGGGCTTTCTGCTCAGCAGGGAGCCTGCTTCCCTCTCTCTCTGCCTGCCTCTCCATCTACTTGTGATTTCTCTCTGTCAAATAAAAAAAAAAAATTAAAAAAAAAGTAAACAATCGGAAGAATGGTGGTTAGTCTAACCGTTCCTTTTGAAATCTGTAACAGATCTGTAAACAGATATCTATTTATTGAGACCTACTATGTGCCGGCTACTCCTGGAGGCACTGGGCACAGCGGTGAATGCATCGGACTCCTGTCTTCACGGAGCTTATGTGCTAAAGATGCGGGTCAGACTATAAAGACACAATAACCTATCTCGGGTGATGATCAGCACTTTGAAAAACACAGTTGAGGTCATGCAGTGGAAAGTACCACGTGCAGGAGGCTGAAATTTCCTACAGTGTGCTCAGCGGAGCCCGTGTGATGAAGGGACACTTTGGCAGAACGTGGAGCTTGTGGGGGGACAGGGCGAGATGGGGATCTAGGAGGATGCATGTTTTAGTTCCCAGCAAATGGAGCAATAAAGCAGGGGCTCTCCAGGGAGAATGGGCTTGGAGTGTTCCGGAAACAGTGAGGAAGTCAGCACGGTGAGGGGTTAAGAGATGACAAGAGAGAACATGGCTGCAGTTCTAGGAACTCACACTTAGAACCAAGTAAAACACTACTTCGCCTCCAGAATACCAGGAGAAAAATGACATTTTACAGCAAATATTTCAAATGAACTGCCCCCCCTGAGTTTTGCTACTTGAAGAATTGTAGGTTTATTTTGTATAACCAGCAATCATAAGCCCGTTTCTACAAAACCGAGAGTTTTAAACTAGTTGATGCTAAGAGAGTACATTCAAGACAGAACAAACAAGAACTACATTTGGGTTCAACTTGTGGCCCCTCCCTGATGTCCCTACTTCATCCATTCCCCTCCCGGTGCCCCACTGCCTCAGGAAGTCAGGGACAATGTCTCCTGTGTTCCCAGACACTCATGGGGTCCTGTATCATGGAACTCATCATGCTGCCCTGTCACTATCTGACACTTGTCTCCTTCCTCTCGAGATAAAAAGGGCTTTATTTACTTCACTGCAGTGGCCTCTCATTGCCCAAGAAGTTTGTGGCTTGGACGAATGAAAAGCTGGATAGGCACTCAGCTTCCCTATCTTGACCTTGCTCTTGTGTCTTCAACCTAGAGGTCCATGACTCAGGCGGCATCAACTCCCCACTCTTGTGTTCCTCTCTCCTGGGCTGGGGACTGCTTATCTCACACTACCCCAGCTTAGGGCGAGTAGTATGCCAATGGTGCTTAAAAATGGCTTTTCCGGGGGGGTGCCTGGATGGCTCAGTCAGTTAAGTGACCGACTCTTGGTTTCAGCTCATGTCATGATTTCAGGGTCATGGGATCGAGCCTTGCATCGAGCTCTGTGCTTAGTGAGGTGTCTGCTTGAGGATTCTTTCTCTCTCTCCTTTGGCCCCTCTCCCTCCTTGCACTGGCTTGCATGCTCCTTCTCAAATAAATAAGTCTTAAAAAAAAAAAAATACAGCTTTTCAGCCTGTTCTCAGGAAGAAATTCTAAGAAGCGGAGACATTTCTGGAGATGAAAGTGAACAGTGTTATTTATTTACACATTTGACGCTTTAAAGAATGAGAGATGGTCCCGAGCAGCACGACAGCACAGAACCCTCTGATAAATGGGGGTGTCCACGAATCTGTGCTGTCCCACAGGGTGGACATGGGACCTGTGATGCGACCGAGCACGGGGAGTGTGGCTAGAGGGACCAAGGATCCGAATTTCTAGTTGTAGTTCATTTGGCTTGGCTTACGTTCAAATGGCCATCTGGGGCTAAGTGGTTCCCGCGGTGCGCAGCTGGGGACGAGAGCCTCCTCTCCCAGTGTCCTCTCCTACAGAGGGGTCAGAAATGATTTGAATACAAGTTCCCTGAGGGCCAGAGCCTTGGCAGTCATGTTCAGAGCCTGGGCAGTGCCTGAGATGTTCTTAGTCGTCTGTGAAATGACATGTGTGCACACCCATTGGTGGGGGAGATGGGGGATAGGGAGGGAGGGCAGGGTGGGGTCAGGGTTTGCAGAGGCCTGGACGTACCCACTGGGGACACGGTGACATTGTCTGTACATCGTAGCTCTAAAGCTCGGAGACCCTTCCGATGGGCATTCTTTTCTACGTGGATGCTACTACGCGCTCCTGTGCTTGCTTCCCCCCCCCCCAAAGATAATATTTTGAAATTAGAGAGGAATTTGTTATGCGAACGCTGGCTGACTTTGGGAGCCAAAGGTTCTCACTGCAGAAGGCCGCCGGCAGTCTGACATGCTAGCAGCCACTCAGCTCACTCCTTGGCTTTCCCGAAGACGTTTCACAAGTCGGGCAGGAGGCATGAATTTTTTTTCCCCACCTCATTTGTGATTTTTGAGTAGGAAATTAAAACCTGTACACAGGAAAAGAAAGAAGGCCTGATGTATTTGATCAGGGATGCTTTATGAGGAATTTATTATCAGGTAGGAATATCAAATGAGAACCAGAAACAGCAGGGCAGCCCAAGAAAACACCAGCATTTGACAAAATAAAACAGACGCTGATGGGCTGGAGCTATTGATGGCTAAGGGGATAAGGAAAATAAAAAGAGGAAATTAGAACAAATAAGATGGATGATGTAATTAAGAACTGAAAACAAGCACGGAGGAAGAGAAATTTGAGCTTGCTGGCTCTGGAAAGTGAGCTATTTCAACCTTTTTTTTTTTTTTTTTAATACCAAGGGAGGTATGTTTAGAGCCTACACAGACCATAAGAAAATTCGGTATTTTAAATAGCCAAACCTCAAATTGGGTCCGCGGTAGGTTGAGGGTTCACATTGACCAGTGTCCCATCTTCAGGAGACCAAACCAGCTCCAAATACAATAGCTCAGATCACCTTCAGCGGCCTGACATTAACTCTCCATTGCTCCCCACGCCTTGTTCTCCTCCGATTGCCTTCAAGATAGCGCGGGGCCCAACAGGAAAGGGATCGCTATAGCAACCGGGAAGCTCCTTTTATCTGAGTGGAGAAGGTTCTGCAGGGCTGGGCAGGAAGATCCAGAGGGGAGAGCCACGAGAGGAGTGCCCACTCTCCAGCCTGCCTAGAGATTCTTAACTGGAGGATGTGTGTTCCAGAAAATGATTAATGCTCGGAGGAAAAAAAAAATGTTCTAATTGTACGTACAGTAATTCCGAATTTTCTTTTTGTGTGACAGATAAGATATAATCGTTGAATTTCTTTCTCCAGAGGCTTTGTAGGAAAAAACCCTTTGTGGAAGCAATATCTTTGGTGTCTGAAAGATAGTCTTTTTATATGAAACAAATTCTGCATTGGGTTTACTAAAAGCATCCACCTGCTTATCAATCTAAAAGCTGCATCTTTAAAGGTCACAAGTGAAGGAAAATCAGATAGACTCATTCTAATTCCTAGCAAACGGGAGCTCATTTCTCCCCAATCCACCCTGCAGTGCTCAGCAGCGTGACCTTTCACTTACAAAGAGAACAGCAGATTTCTGTCTCTCATGTGCTATCCTCCCGTCCTCTTCAGGAATTAAATGCAGTTTTGATATTATTATTACTCACTTCCATAATATTCCCCTGGAAGCACCCATACATGAGGATCTCTGAGCCAAAATGTCCAGCCCAATCTCTCTCACAATCACTTGGGCCTGAGAAGGGATATTAATTAATAATAATAATAAAAATAAATAGTTGGGGATAAAATAATAAAAAAACAGTTGAGTATACGGCACTCTGGGGTCCGAGGGCACTTGTGAAAACCTGTGATCTGCAGCAGGGAGTGAATTAAAAAAATAATAATAACAATAAAAAAATAAATAAGGCTTTAATGGCATGCTCCTCTTTAACTCTGACAAATCTCACTGGGAAATCAGCCTTTCTCTGGCATCCCTGAGAATACGGGTGTCTGAGTCACATCAGAAAGTAAGCTGTCTACTGGAAACCTCTAGAAAGTGCACCGGGGGAGGAACGCCAGGTCGAAGAGTGATGATGACTAGGGGCTCGTCTCTGTTGCTTACCACCCGCTGAAACAACAGCTGGAGGGGTCGGTGACCTGGTGTGAGGCAAAAAACACTCATTTCTCAACAGTCCCTGACAACCACATTGTAGTCTGAAGTCCAAAGGCTGCGCACACACACACCTGCTCGCCAAGGCGAAGGCACCGGACAGAGCGCGGGCTGTCCCTGGCTGCCCTGAACGGCAGGCCACTGTAGGGCCGTATCATTTCATTTTCAGAAGAAATTGTCTTCGTCGCTTCATGCAGTAATTTCAGGCAATCTAAATTTAATTACAATAAGCGTATGAACTTCATTAATAGTATGCACGGGATAAATGATTGAAACGGAACCCGAAAAGCAGGCAATTTCACTTCCACATGCCTCAATTTCCCTAACATGAAAGATCGGAACTACCTCACATCCCTAACTAGGGCCCATTTAAATTCTGTGTGGAAGCCAGAACAAATCAGATGCTTAATACATTTTATATTAGTAATAATTAATAATTCAGAGACGAACAAAGTTTCTTCTGAAATAATCATAGTCTACACTTGTATAGCACATTATGGCGTATGGAGGACATTATCACATCTGATCCTCCCAGGAGCCTCTGCACCAGACATTACAACGTCCACTGGGTAGAATAGCGAAGCGAAAGCTGGACAGGGGTTCATCAAATGTCACACAAAAGACACGTGTGAAGTGAGGGGCTGCAGCCAGAACTCAAACCCTGGTCAGATCTTGACAGCCAGTTCCTCCTACTCTCCTGAAACAGGATTAACATTTGGTCAGGAATATTGTTTGCTTTTTTGCCCATGTTGAATCAATATTGATATTCTAATTTAGGAGACAAGGACACCCCTTGCTATTTGCATATTGTAATAGCCTTCAGCACAATTACTGGATGGATCTTTTGAAAAAAGAAGCCACATGTTTACCCTACTTCACTGCTTTTAGGAAAGTAGGATACATGACATTTACCAAATGCTACAGAACAATTAGCTGTCATTTAAACTACTGTGAAGAAATAACATTAAAAAAGGAAAATAAGCAGGAAACCTAAATTTTCAGTGACTTCTTTAGAGTTACTAGATGAACTCTGTGTTGTACTACAGACACCCCTCCGCAGTCCTTTAAAGGTCTGGGGACTAAGGATCCCATAGTCCACAACACACAGGACAACAAAAACTAACTTGTATCTCGAGTTTCCACCCGACGGTCTCATCGACTCCAAAACCATCCTTTGAAGCAAACAAATGAACATTACCGTGTGTGTTCCTCTGGAGGTTGTGCTGCGGAATGAGACACCCATGGCGGTTCTGGTCTCACTGTTGCTTAATAATATTATTGGCTATGATTAATTCTGTTATCATGCTGCTTAAGCTAAGAAACAGCCCAGGATTTTGCACATTTTGATTAGTAATCAACGTATTGTAATTTAAGTCCTAATTTCAGACATAGGAACAGAGCAGAATGCAAACCTCCTTCCTTCCAAACCATTAGACCATTTATTCTTCATAAACAATCTCTCAGGTGAGACTCTATGATTAAGAGAGGTAAGTCAGAAAAGCAAGAAAGCACATCTTAAGTGACCTTACAAGCACAAATGAGAGACCTGAGTATTAAGAAGTGGTCATGGGGCGCCTGGGTGGCTCAGTTGTTAAGCGTTTGCCTTCATTCGGCTCAGGCCAGGGTCCTGGGATTGAGTCCCACATCAGGCTTCCAGCTCCACGGGAAGCCTGCTTCTCCCTCTCCCACTCCCCCTGCTTGTGTTCCCTCTCTCGCTGTGTCTCTGTCATTCATAAATCAATCTAACTATAAATCTTTAAAAAAAGAAAAAAAAAGAAGTGATCATGCTTTCCCAAGGTCCACCATGGTTTATTTAGAGCACCAGGTGGAGATAAGGGTCCTAGTGGAACAGGTAATACGCTGGCCGTTGGCAAGGAGCATGATGAGAGCCAGCCTGCCTCTTCCAGCAAGCTCCTAGGAGGCCCTACCATACCCTACAGATGGCTCTTCCCAGGAACCTGAAACGTCCTCTCAAGTCTGACATTTGCAAGAAGAGGGGGCCTTGGCCATGACCCTGGGGAAAGCCGGCCATCTCTCCATTGTGGTTCTCTGTCCTCACTGCTCCCACTACCTCACCAAACACTACTTCCCTTCAACTCCGCTCATTCTCCTGCCACCCAACTACAAAAGATACTCTCTTGAACCAGTTTCCTCTTAGACACTCCATCCAACAGCCTGTTCTCATCTACCTCTATCTCCACCAGCAGTTGACAACACGCTGACCCCACTGCCATCCCAAAACTCTCCCCTTCAACTTGGGGAGCCCCCATCATGCCGGCCAACTTTCTGGCTGTTGGACCCCACCCTCAATTCCTCTTTTCCCTGCTCATTAAATATGTTGATTCCTCGGAGGGTTCTTATAAATAACGAAGTGAAGAGAGGGGTCTCAGGCAGCTGTAGGACTTTCAAAAAGTACTTGTGATAAAGCTCCAAAGTCTTGCATAGAATTTTATCAGCTCAATGTGTCACTGAGATATAATGCACATTACTTAAATATAATTTGCTTAGATGCATTTTCTTACAGATTTGCTATGAATTCAATTATTACTCGTATATAGAAACTCCCAACATTGCTCTCCAACACTCAAATGCACTTCATCCCCCTGATGTCCATTCTGATAAGAAAGTTCTGGACATTTTCACCTGGATCAATGAGCGTTCAGTAGATCTGCGACAAAATCCATCACACCAATCCATGCACTGCCCCTCCTCCTGAACCTCCATCCCTGTTAAGGGCATCTTCTGTAGTCATTCTGGCTCCTTTCATTTGCCATCAATTGTCCTGACTTTGTACATTCTGGAGGGCTTCCTATCTATTTCTCAACGTGTCTGCCCTGGTTAAAGCTTCAGTGGCCCTTGGCTGTACTATGAGCGCCCGTATTCAGTCTCTCCCTTCTGCAATCCTTACGCACTTCCACGATCTCCCCTTCTTAAAGGTCTTCGATGACCTGCCAGCTCTCTACTGAAGACAATGCAAAGTTCCCAACATGAGATAGAAAAACCTCGGAAGGATGGACTACAATCCGTTCTTCCAGCATTAGGGATCACGGTTACTCTCCCCAGGTTTCCATCTACTGTACAACACACCATTCTCTCAACATGATTTGGGATCTTCTGCTTCCATGCTCTGTCTCATGCTGGTCCCTCTATTTAGAATACCTTCAACTACTGCATTCTTACAATATCACACATCTTTCCCATTTGTCAATGCCCAGTGTAAGGGCATCTTCCTTTCACAGAGCCCCGGTTTTGATCAGCCCCACCAGAAAGGCGTTCTTCCTCCACAGGTGTACTGTGCTACTTTCTGAGTGTTTTCTTATTGAGATCAATCTAGGTTTTCCTTATAATTAATCTATACATAGCTCATCTCTTTTTAGAGGAAGAACAGTGCATCTCACTACTGAATCACACACACAGCCCTATACATAAAGGGTTTGACTTCATAAGTATTTGACAAGTGAATTAATGAATAAATCAGTGAATTAAATTCCTGACTTCCTACTGCCGATTTTCCCCCCCAACAAATCAGTGTTCGGCAGGTTGTAGCATCTAGGTAGAACACGCTCCTTTTGTACCCAACAGATAGAAGGCTTCAAGTATTCCTAAAGCACCCTCCCCTCTTGCTACCCAGTATTTGGCTTTGAAGAATAAATTAGCACAAGGGCTTCCCTGGATATGCAACAGAAAATTAACTTCTCATAAAATGGTTTAGTCCAAGTTTATTAGAAAGCTCTCAGTTTTACTGGGTTGTTTTGCAGAGAATTTTGTGTTAACTGTGATCAGAAGAGGTAGAAAGCAGAGCTGCATTGACAGAACTGTCTGGGATCAGAGAGGCCTGGATGATGCAATTAAAAGGTGGACAGACAGGTAGACAGATGTTCAGCTGCATGATCAGGAACAAGATTGTATAAAAAGGCTTCTTTGATCATTAGAGATACTGCTATAATGAAACCCTGGATACCTCCTCGGTGTTTCTGCCGGCTCTCATCTCCAGCAGGTGTCTTCTAGAAAAAATAAGGCAAACACAAACAGATCCACTGCCAGCGAGTCAGAGCTGCTTGGCATTTTTTCCTGTTGATTAAGCCACAAATAAAACCATGCATGTTGTGCTTCGAACAGAGACAGGGTATGCAGCCCGTACATTTTAGCAGAATACATCTTCCTGAAATATTTCAGCATCCATTACTCTGCTGAGATAAAGAAACTAATATATATTCAATAGACTATCCTGTGTGATCCAAAACACCCCCAAGGGCCAGAACATGACACAAACTGTGAGCACCAAAATGGATTTAAAAGGCAAACAAACCATACAATGGTAAATTTGGAAAATGAAGGCAAATTGTCAACAAGTAGGCAGGATGCTGGGGTTTGAGGATAACTAAGTCTTGTTGGGTTAGAAGAGCGGAGGGCTGCACTAGTGTGCGTTGGCAAAGTCACAGAGCTAAATGTCAGTCACATTTGCCTCTGGAATGCACCGCGTGGTACCTTCGAAGGGACGCTGGCTTCTCGTTTCATTTCTGCATCGTGGAAAGTGAGAGTAGATTCCCGGATCACACACCGGCTGACAGGGATGCAGGTGGTAATTAGGGATTCTTTGGGGAATAATAGTTGCTGTGAATAATCCACATCGTAGAGCCCCGAGCACAGGTCTCGGTATGGTTACTGACACCCTTCTGTCTAAGACATATCAATTCATCCCCCGTTCTGGGCTCCTCCTGTAACACTTAGTGGTTTCGGGGGCAGGATTTTGGGGAGCACAAGATACCAGTGTATTGCATTCCTCTTTTTAGAAGAAGCAATGGGGCTCGTCAGAGCATCATTTCTTCCAGCGGTCTGTTGACTGGTGCTGGCTGCAGGGTTAGGGTGAGGAGGAGAAAGGGAACAAGGCAGAGAGCATGTGCACACGAAGAGATCCAAACACCAGATTCTTAGGGCTTGGAGCAGAGGTGGACGCCCCAGTAAGTCACATTTCAAAGACAGATGAGTCCTCTGTAACCACGCGTTCCCCTTCTAGAGTCCCCGCTCGGTCTGGTGGAAGAGTGGAGCTGCATACGCCCATGAGTCATTGATCCTGCCCCAACCGCAATGGCACGATGCGGAAAGATGGGATGGCACTATACCAGCATGGTGGGTCTTTGATGAGAAAAGGGAAAGACAGCATTTCAAGTTACAGGTTGGAAAATCTGCCCAGACACTGATGTTTTCCCGTTTCCATCTCTACATTTTACCACTATAAAGCCCATTCGTGACACGCTTTAATTGGCTACTGGCAATCACGTGGCATTGGCTAAAAACAGAAGCAGGTCTCAGAGCACCAGCAAGGAGGCACACGGCGGCACTCCTTGGTTAGAGGTTCTCCCAGCCCTCGTGATTTCCACGAGCAGCCCTTTACACCACCACCCGAAATCTCAATATTAGAGCCCAATCTGTGATGTTACCTGAACACGGTCAGGTCAGACTCTCTCGGAATGCTAATATTAAGAAGATCACCATGACACCTGCCTACTGTAGGTAACAATGACCAACCATAAAGGTAATCTTAAATTGGGTTCTCTTTCAAGATATCACTAACTCAAATTGCTTTTGTCATAGTTCTTTTCAAAAAAATATTTTCAATTTAGAACTGGAAGGAAACATGAGAGAGCAGGCTTGACTGCCCGTGAAGTTCAGTGCTACCGCGGTGCTAAATGGGCACAGGCTGGGAAGACAAATGAAAGAAGACAAATGCACTCTCCCTTATGCTCAATACGGGTATTTAATACAGTTGAACACTGAATTTATTTTTATCTTTGACAGGTCCAGAAATGGCCACTTACTTTATCTGCAGATGGGATATTCTCAAAAATATTTTTTTCCTGCCCCCCAAAAGAACAATTCCCACCGCCCCTCTCCCCCACCAGGGTTCATCGGCAGCAAGAACTGGTGGACACTGCGATGTACTCCCCCTCTTGCCTTCAACCATTAGGAAAGATAAAATACAAGTAAGTCTTAATAAATTCTAGAAACAATGGCTGTAAATGAGGGAGAAAGGCAAGCCAAGACACGGGTGTGCATCGTCACGTTAAAGTGTTTAAAAGGTATTTCCTCTAAGTTAGGAGATATTTATACAGTACATAGACTCTCAAAGTTAGACTGCTTTATTATTTTGAAATTCATTCTTATATTCCTGCAGAGTTTTGCAGTTTGACCTATTTGTCTTAAGGTTGGACTGCATTATACATTCTTAAGAAGCAGAAGCAAGACAGAGATGGCCTTGAAAATCACCATCAACATTGTAATCAGTCTCTCTGATAGAGGTGATACAGAGCACTGACACTGTAGCCGCCATTTTCCCTTAAAATGATATTCTCGTTCCTTTGAAGACAGAAGCAGAGGACCCTGCCTTGAATTTGCAATGTTTAAAAATGGGAGAAATACACTCTTTGATTCAATGTTCAAACATTAACAAAGTACACTCAAGGAATCTAAATCAGAAAAAAGGAAAAAAAACTTCGTTTGTGGTAATCTTTCCATAAAGGCATCCAATATTCCCTTCTGATTGAAAACTGTGATTTCAGATTAGCTCCTCTAAATGTATTACAAAAGGCAAATGCAACAGAATTTTCAGTTGATCCAGCCTAAATAAGGCTACAAATATGGAAGAAAAAATATTAAAATAAATTTAAGAGAACCTAAATACGTTCCTGCAACTGATGGTACCATTAGCGGCTCAATCATAATCATGGACAATGTTCCTGGAAACAAGTTATTGCAAGATAAGAATTTTCAGGAGGCTCCCTTAGCTAAATCATGGCAATAATTCTTACCCTCTCCATTAAGCTTGGTTACTGATAGAAGAACTTTCTCTGGCTTTTAGGCTTTAAAACTCCCATCCTTACTTTGCAAATAGACCCTGTCATCTGTCCTCAGAGAGGAATGCCATCTCCAATGTGGGGAGGGTGTAGGTCTAACATACTGCTTTGAGAAGGATCAAATTAGGGATCAAAGAATCCAAGCTAGGACATCATGTTAATATCTGACTTCCAGGGCACCTGGGTGGCTCAGTGGGCTAAAGCCTCTGCCCTTGGCTCAGGTCATAATCCCAGGGTCCTGGGATCGAGCCCCACATTGGGCTCTCTGCTGGGCAGGGAATCTGCTTCCACCTCCCTCTCTGCCTACGTGTGATCTTTGTCAAATAAGTAAATAAAATCTTTAAAAAATATATATACCTGATTTCCTTCCTCATTTTCTATACCAACACAAGGTGGATTCTTAAGCGCATATAAAACCCAAAGGAAGGGCTACTTATATTCTGTCCTGAAAAAGAACCCTTGAAACAAAATTTTCAGGGGTAATATTCTTGAACTTGTTTAAAGGGGATGCTCATATCTCTCACAATTTATCAGTTTATTAACAGCCTATGGGGATTACACTGGAAGCAAAACTATGAGAAGGAAAGAGAATGAGAGAGGGAGAACCCTTAGGGTGGCTTCCTCATGGTGCCTCCACGATCATCATGGATCTCGGCCATCCCAGTGATGCGAATACAGGATTTAAAGCCATACAACATGGGGCGCCTGGGTGCTCAGTGGGTTAAACCTCTGCCTTTGGCTTGGGTCATGATCTCAGTGTCCTGGGATCGAGCCCCGCAGTGGGCTCTCTGCTCAGCGGGGAGCCTGCTTCCCCCTCTCTCTCTGCCTGACTCTCTGCCTACTTGTGATCTCTATGTCAAATACATAAATAAATAAAATCTTAAACAAAACAAAACCCCAAAACCGTTCAACATGCGTGTAGTCTCTGGTCACGAGATCATGTTTATCCACACCAAGCTCAACTGAAGGGGGCACGCTCCAGGCTGCACACATTCTGAGAGTGGAATTTCTCTCACCATCTCTGAAGCCCTTGCTTCTCCCTGAACAAAAACATTTTGCCCTTTTCCCCACTCCACACGAACTTTAGCACGTCTTTTATGGCTCAGAGTTTCCTTTGCACTTCAGGGAATTTGCACTGAATGATGGCAGTAGAATCCCTAGTCTAAAGCAAAATTCTCTATTGATATTTAGGATGATTTCAGCATCAGCACATTAAAGTGAAAGCATGGATGAAAGATTCTGGTTATTATTCCTGAAGCTGACTCACCCTCACAGAAGAGCCCACAGCTACTGCAAAGGGTTTTAGTTTTGAAAAGAGAGAGAGGATGGCATGAGCTGACCATGGCTAATGGGAGAACCCAGCTTCAGGCTCTGAGTGTGGCTGGATGACACTGCCTGGAGGGGCGGGGGCGGGGTGGGGGGACACAATCACGACAGTAATGACACGTGGGTGTTGGGAAGTTTCATCCAGGAAAGTATTCACCGTTTCGAGCTGAACCAAATGTTCAACTCCATCATCTTACCAAGCTTTACTGAAGTCAAAACAAAATGAAACTCACAAACAAAAACGCTTCTCTACCGGGCTCTTTTGCATCACATAAAAATACCCGTGATCCTTTCTGAGATGCAATGTCACATTCTATTACTTAAAACTCACATGTAGACCTCTGGGCTTTGCTGAGAACAGAGCCCCGAGCCACTTTTTATGAGTGGTGATACCCAATAGTGCATAAAAACCTCGAGTTCTCCAACTAGTCCACTCCTAGTTTCAACGCTAATTAGGTGTACGAGCTTGACCAAGTTACCAAATTTCTGAGTCTCACTTTCCTCATCAGAAAATAAAGTAAAAGAAAAAAAAAAAGATATTAGTACATACCCAATAACATTGAAGGATTAGGTCACAAATACATTCAAAATACTTATCACATACAAGGGGTTTTTGGGGGGAGGGGGGTAGTGATGGAACTCTTTAAGATGTTGTTTACATATGTTAATTTGTTAACATTAATAGAATTGTACAAAAAAGAAAAAAGGGAAATTTCACTGTATGATAACTTTTAAATAAAATTAAAAATATGTATGTATGTATGCATTTCAATTATATTGGGTCAAGGGTTCAATAAACACAAGAGCACTACAGAACTTATCACGGCGCTTAGCACAGAATAAGCGCTTAAAAAAAAGCTCATGACCGCGGTAGGTTTTTGCAGCTGTGGTTATTAGCAAGCCAGGTAGAAGATATGTAACTGAGAGTGGCAAGTGTGAAGGGGCCCCTGGTAGACCCAAGTGGGGTCCACCTGAGAAGGGGGCGGACGGGCCGACAGGAAGGGGAAAGGTAGTGTGATGCCGAGCTGTCACTGGGCTCCGGCTGGGAGCCAGGCTGGGTAAGTGGGGGGTGCTGGGGAGGACTGCTCTCAGGTTAGCAAGAAGACACATTACCAGTTGCAATTACAAGATGTCAGAAGAAAAAAGGGGGGGAAAAAAAAAGAGCAGCTATTTCTGCTGCCAGACATAAAACAAAACCAACTGAGAAAAGTGCTTTGATGAGTGCAATATATGCTGCTGGGTGTGGGGGCTGGATTCTACCTCATCATCCAGGAGGGAGGGAGGTAATAATCCCGCAGGTTGAGGCTCAAATGGGTGCAGTACAGAAAAGCCAGCCAAATATACATTTTATTCTCCAGAAGCTTAAATTCTGTTCTCCTTTTTAGTGTAAAGGTTCAGCATACAAAGTTGGAAAGAGAATTTTTTTTTTAAGGAGGCAAAGGATATGGGAAAAATTCAATATCAGATAACAGTATGCATGTAATCGCTGAGATTTTCTATGCTTGCATTTTAAAAAATGATGTTTTTGCTCAAGAGCCAGTAAGCCATTGGATGCCACAGACCATATAATGTGTTGACGCTCCCCGATGGGCAAGCACACGAAAGGAAAGCACTTATCTGGCTGTAAAAATATGTTCCCTCTCAATATGCAAGTCTATTTTTCTTCCTGCAATAAACTACATTTGTGTGATGTGGTATCTGATAGTTTTATAGTGTTTGTTCACATATGCACTAATTTGCAAGATTGGGTAATTTGCAATGGGTCTCATAGGTCATTAGTGCAAATTAACAACATTCTGTAAAAGATAAAGCAAGAAAAACGGATACTTTGTCATAGTGCACGGTTGAGCATTATATTTCAATTTAGGAATCTGACCTCTCGTGCGTTTTTCTGTAGTCGAAAAAGTGGATTTCATCACCACCAACCCTTAGCAGGGAAAGGGGGAAGCACTCATGAAAGAGATTTTCACTCACCTCTTTAATCTCCAGGTTTCGGGTATATTTTGAAAATGTACGACTGTATTAACATCCCCTCCTGGCACCCATCTACCCTAAACAGTTTACTATTTCTGTGTGAACCTGAAAAGAAGGCACAAAGGCCTCTTCCCTACACGGTCCCCGAGGCCTTCTTTTTGGCATGGGAAGCACACACACATTTTTGCAAAATTACTCAATGTATACAGCTGAATTCTACAGTTTTCATTAAGAATTCCAGAGACGACAACTGTTGACTTCCATAGGAAGGTGACCAAATCTACAGGGATATTATGTACAAATAGTCTGGTTAGAATAATAAACGCTGCATGGGCTTTATAATGTTAGACATGGGCAACATGGATTCATTTGTGATCTGAGTCTCAGATTTTTTTAGAAACGGATCCTCGCTTGCCTTGAGATAAACTTAAGTAAATAATGTTTGCCATCAACTCTAAATGAAGAATGACAGTTAAATTTTATAATCATCTTCACAGCTTCAGGACTTACTTTATATTTTCTCAGGCTCATGACCCACAGGTTGCCATAGCAACTAGGAAATCCTACCTTATCAACCGCTTCCATTTACATTCCTTGCAGCAGCTTCCCTTTATGAATTAAATCCATCATGGTTTTCTATTCTCAAAATAAAAAGTTCTTAGGATTATCTTGCAGAAACAAGGATCAAATGCTTTGATAGAAATACACTATGCAAAAGTTAATTCAATGGTGGTTTTCTTTAGGAAGAGCTAGAACTACGGCATAATAAACAGCTTATGTCCAAACTTCCAGGCTTCAAAGAACACTTAAATGGAGACATTGCGCTAAAGATGACACATCTGCCACCTGTGAATTTCATCTCTGAATTATCAAAGAAAGAATCTGATTGGATATCCTACTTCAAACAGGTACTCAGACGTACAAAGAATTAAAACTGCCTAAGATAAAACCCTGTTACATGCCCATATAAATATTAATAAAATGGATAACGAACAAATATATTTAAATTCACAACTCAAATAAGGAAAACAAAACAAGTGACGAGCTCCACTTTATTAAGTCCTGAACTTCACAGGCAGATTTTGTCCTTGTTTTTTGGAGGAGTCGGGTCACCGGGTAGTAGGAGATGACTACCTGTGTGTTTGCAGCTCTGCACAATAACTACGTCAATGACGGAGAAACCTACCAACCCACCATCTCTCCTCCAAGGCGGAAAGGAATAACCACTCCTGTTACTTGGTCCTGCAATCTTGAGACTGCAGAGACAGGTCTCACCACGTGAGGAACAGAAACTTAAAGAGAGGAGACCCCGAAGCTCACGCTGGTGAAATGAGAACTCATTCAACAGCCTGAGAAGCCGGCTTCTGAGAAATGTACAGGGAGCCAAATACTCAGAGCCCTCAAGTCACTGCCTGACGAGTGCTTAATGGAGATGATGTCGAGACAGAAAGAAAAATTAGATCCCAGCCTCACCTGCCATCCAAACCCCAGAAGGGCCAAAAGACGATCTTGACTCCCCGCTTCGGGGCTCCCTCGAGCTCAGACAAGTCTCTGATTACGGATACAGACCTCAACCCAGTTTGCATTACCGGAACGAACTTTCCTCTGACTGGTTTCAACATGTGTTCATCCGATTCTCTTTGAAATTCCGCTCGTTCTCTGTGTTTGCGGTCCTCTGCTTCCCCTAGTCCGCTTTGCCTTTTTTGTCCTTTTGGTCTCTGCTTCTTATCCATACTCTGATTCTCAATCTTTTCTCTCCTCTCTAGCTTGGAGAGTCATATAGCACAATGTAGTAAAGGATAAATAGAGCACTGGCTAGCCACAATGGAAGAGGGAGTCTATGAAATTCCATTAAAACTTAGCTCCTGCCACCCCCACAAGCTCCTACCCTTTTGTATTTTCTGTGGCTAACAGGGACCTGGCATCTTGACAGCAGATTTCTTTCTTTCTTATTCTTCTTTATTTTTGGGGGGAAGGGTGTTGGGCAACAGCTCAATTCTGAAGCTTCCAAAGAGTTGAAGCATCATGGTTTGCCCTCAGTGGCTTATCAGTGACTCATGTTAGAGCTGGAAACAGACTGGTCGTTCATATCAGGAGATTTAGTTCTGATCAAGTTCTGTTACATAGGAAATAAAAAGCCTATGCAATGTAAACTTTCAGGCAGCATCATATCTCATTTCAATTACATATTATTCTGAAGCACTTTTCTATGCATTAAACCACTTCTAGCAATAAGCGGTATCTAACCTCACAACTTCAAGGTTTATCTGTGGGGGAAGCACAAGATACACACACATAGTAGTTATCCTCTCTGGCAGTTCACCATTTTAAAAGATTCCCACAGTCACTGATACAGAACAGAAACTGCGAGAACATTCGTGTACTGAACACAGTTTGGCGGGGGGGCGGAAAGGCCTATTTTATGTTTTCTAGATTTCCAAGTCATTGAGAATTAGGATTATCTTACATACATTATTGAGCAAGACGAACCACCACAGGTTTATCTCCCCTAACCAATTTAGCAGTGCACCAAAGCTTTAAAACAAGAGGAATTCCTGGGGAAGCTCTTCGATGAGCACGGCTTCACTACACTAATGAAATTCACGAAGATGCACCACTGGCCAATATAGAGACGAGCGAGAGTTTTAATTTGGTTAATGCACTCTTTATTCATTACTGCGCCTCAGTTAAATCCTGGTATCCAACTTAGGGATGCATCACTTAATTACTCATGCTTCACTTTTCAAAATGAGAAGCATTTAAGTTGTCCATCAGTACCTTCATGCAGAATAGCAACTGAGAACTCCTGAGTGAGTGACAGAGAGTCAATGTGAGAGCTGGCGTCACGCTGTTGCTAAAACAGTAAAGTCATCAGGCCAAACACTCATTACGAGATTATTTATAACACGTATTTTAAATGCTTTCATTTCTCATAATCTGGATTTTTCATACTTGAGGACAAATTTAATTTCCCACGTTGCAGACATATTTGTTATAGACATGCCTCCGACCCACTTAAAGTATTTGTTGGTCATGCTCGCTTGGTAAAAATGTCAAGTGGAAGTAAGCATGTATGATAACTAGAGCCTAAATAATTTTTTGACAATGTCATTTTCTTTGCAAAAAGCAACTTGAAAAGGGAAAATGTCCCAGGTGGCCAGGTTCTGCAAATCAGGAAATATGTTCCTTATACGGCCCTACCTTCCATCAGTAGGAAGGTCAACAAAGCAGTAACTCTGTTTCCAATGAGACAAGATGACAAAGAAACATAAACACAGAAGAATAAGATCTGAAAAAAATTTAAAATGGATTTTCAATTATTTAAGCTAAAACACACACACACACACACACACACACTGCTAAGCCACAGTTAATAGCATCACCTAATGACAAGGCTGACTTTGACCTTGGCGTTCTTTAGCAATTGAAGACCAACGAGGTGCTAAGCACCCAGCTTCCTCCTGTTCTAGCATTGTACCCAAGCCTCTAGGTCTGTGTAAGGTAAGTCTTTTCATCAATGAGGTGAAAACTTTAAAGAAAAATCACTGGAATTTATAGATTTAAAACTTAAATGTATATCATCCTCTAAAATTGAAAGGCCATATACTTGTCCAAGTAATGCTACCGTTACTCCCATGTTGTCTGAACTACCCCTTCGACCCTTCCTTTCCATGACAGCCACTGGGTCACACTCCTGCTCCTAGGGTTTTAAAGGGACTTAGGTATTCTTTTTCTTTCTTTTTTTTTTTTAGAAGCCACAACTGCAAAGTCCACCTCAATAATGTGATTCCAAATGACTCTGGGCTGGTTTCAAGTAAATCAAATTGTCCCAAAGGATGAGGATCTGCTACCACTGAGAAGAACCAAATAATACAAATAAAATTCATGAAGAGAAACAGAAAAAAGGGTGTTTTGTTTTTTGTTTTTTTGTTTTTTTTTTTGCTCAGTAGCAACCTCAATGAAATCTGTGTGACCTTCTACGATGATTATTGTAAAAAACACAAAGGGTGTGCATGTGTTTTTAAACCCACAACAAGGTTTTTATTCTTAACAGGTGAAAGTTTTAAACATCACAGCAGAAGTTTTCAACACTCTGGAGCAAAACATCGTGTTATCAGCTGAAGAAATCCAACTCAGTTTTCTAGAAGTAACCTTTGGGAAACCCGTGTCTGAAATTCAGGGCTAAGAAGGGTTAAGTCGAGAACAACAGTAGATGCCTCATACACACAGGATGTGAAACCACTGTTCATTCAAAATCTGCATTTTCACTTATGAAATATATTACAAAGCATTTAAATGAAGACCATGAAAAATGATCTGCATTCAATGCAAAGCTGACCTTTGGGGCCCCTAAGGAAAATATTAGATTCCTAGGGTGAATTCATTAACCTGACCTATTCCACTTTTTTTTTTTTTTTTTAAGATTTTATTTATTTATTTGACAGAGAGAAATCACAAGTAGATGGAGAGGCAGGCAGAGAGAGAGAGGGAAGCAGGCTCCCTGCCGAGCAGAGAGCCCGATGTGGGACTCGATCCCAAGACCCTGAGATCATGACCTGAGCTGAAGGCAGCAGCTTAACCCACTGAGCCACCCAGGCGCCCCTGACCTATTCCACTTTTTGTGTGCAGATCTTCGTGTAGCAAGGTGCTGCTGTCGGCGACACCAAAAGCTTTCTTATAGTTTGCACTGTTCCTTTCATTACTAACTTTTATAAAATATAGCCGCTTCACATGATATAAATGCTAACACATCAATGTATTCCTTTTTGAATAGCTTTCATTCATTCTTCTATTTATTCAATCAACAGATCCTGAGGCACTGTGCCAGATGTAAATATGGTTTAAGTTTTCTATATAGACAATGAGCATTCAATTAAGCTACATGTCATACAGAAGGTAGAGATTTGCTTCCCCAACCTGGCAAGAAACATTTAAGCAAGGCGTAAACTGTATTCACAGTTCAGAATTAAATCAGAAATATTCTGCTGAAACCAATAATTTTGGGTTTCAATTTTCTTTTATCTTCTTTATTCTTACGCCAGCTATAAATCATATCACTACCCATTCATTCTTCTAAGACATGGGAACATTTAAGTGAAGGTTCTGTTTATTCTTTCTCCAAACCAGTGACTAAATTTAAATAAAATGTTCTTGGGGTTAAAGAAACATGCCATTTCTTTTAAAGTTGTCAACCCTCTAAAAAGTTAAAAAAGGAAAACCAAAAGAAGGATTGTCAATGCATCATTTTAAACATACAGATTAGCTTTAACCCATAGGCTTTTCAGTATACAACCTCAGAATTCTGTCAAACTGAAAAAAGTAAGAGTAGGTGAATGGGGGCGGGGAGGAGCGATCATGAAATCTCAGTGCTTTTTAAAATAGTTCATTTTCTCGGAGCTAGACAGTTATGCCAACTCAATCAACCAGAGAACTTTAATAAAAGATTTCAATCAATCCTCTTTTTTTTCTTTTTACTTTTCGTCAATTAAGAAACAGGAAATCTAATGCTCAGATATTACAAAGAAGTGGAATAGGGAGTCAGAAAGACCAAGCGAGCCTCACAGAGAGTCGGCACCGTGGCCCACGGGCCAGGCTAGCTCCACCTCTTCCCTCCGCTGCTGTGACTTGAGGCAAGCCACTCAGTCTCTCTGAACGTCCATATGCTTATCTGAAAACGGGGATAAAAATCGTATCTACCCCCAACGATCGCTTTGAGGTTCACTGGGCACTTTCTATGTGCACGGTATGGTGTGCGTTTCTAGTGATACTCTGTGGAGAATAATCCTTAGCTTTAAGTTTATAAACACAGTTAAGGAAGGGAAAGAAATGCTGATATGGTTGCCTTTTGTGGCTGTGGTTATTACCGAGAGCTTGGGATGAGGGTATTAATGGAAGGCAGGATGCTTAAAACAAAACAACCTCCCCTCCAACCTTTGGTTAATTCAATACTCCAGACATCTTTAATTTTACTATCTAGATGTTTGTTTTAAATTCCTTTAAAGTGAAAAATATGAGGAGAGTCACCCATTCATAAAGGGGAAAGGCAGAAGAGGAAGCATTCAAAATGAAAAAGCCAAGATTTATGCCCCAGGCACTCCACAGGTAGCTGAAAACGCCAAAAAAAAAAAAAAAAAAAAAAAAAAAGGCAAGAATTCCCATATCTGGACTCATGATGAAGCATTCCATATAATCACAGTTTCTTTCTTGAATTTTACTGATGAGAATGTTCTAGAAGTTTTATAGTACCTGCCCTACTAAACAATGAAAATGAAAAAAATTTCACCTGTATTGCAGATTCAGGTAACACTGGCTTCATCCTCAGAGACATCAATGAACTTGTCCTGCTCCCTGAGGCTACTTGATTCTGTGCCTCTGATCTCCCCACCCCCACCACACTCGCACCCCTATACCTGTCAAACTAAGTTTTCTGGCTCCAGTGTGTGTGTGTGTGTGTGTGTTGGGGGTGAGGGGTTGGACAAAAGAGACCTAAAGGGGGGAAAAAAAAACACTGTACAAATTCTATAGAATTATAAAATTGAGAAATAATTTGGTTTTGGTGAAACCCTGGGGGGCTTTTGAGGCATTTGCCTAAAATTTTGAAGAAATACACAGACCTATTTTATGGCAGCTCAAGAGGCCTTTTCCCTAGCCTTCTGGTATGTTCCAGAGAGCTGAGGTTATCTGATCCATGGCCTCCAGACCAGTGGGGTAGCACTGCAGAGGCCACAACACCAGCTCCTAGAAAAAAAAAAAAAAAAAAAAAACTCCCTTTGATAAAAGGGGCGGGGGTGGGGCGAGGAGAGGGAGAGATTCCTGGAACGCATTTCAGTTTCTGACCTAGAAATCCACTCTTTACAATGAAAGCAAAAAAATAAAAAAATAAAGAAATAAAATGAAAAAAGAAAAGGGATATTGTAGGTAACACAAAAGTCTGTGGCATCTTATCATTTCGCTGTGCTTTGAGCAAGCTTTCAGAACCATCTGATAGCAGAGGATTCTATTAGTTACATGCATTATATGCTGGAAAAACAAACAAGTGCCACTTTACATAGTTGAACCAATTCATGATATGACACCTCTATAAAGCAGGGAGAAAGATGATCTTATTATATCCTGTTTTCCATGACTGTAGAGCTACACCCAACTTTCCCTAAGCCCTATTCACAGTGATGGAAGATACCGCCCAACGCCTTCTGTAGAACCAGATTTATTTAAAAGCATGATGGGGTAAAACGACAACAAATAGGTAACAGAAACTATAAATATTTAATCAAGGAAGACCTCTGAGGGAAAGAACAAACCATCATCACCATCATTATCTTCAAGCCTAACATTTGTTGGGCGCTTACGAGGTGTGCGCCAACAGGCTAAAGAATTCTCTTGTTCAGTCCTCGCGGGGCACCTGTGAGGGAAATCCCATTACCATTTCATTTTCCCAGATGAGTAAACAGGCTCAAGGTGGGCAAGGAGGTGGCCAGTGAGTTCAGATCCATATCATGGGAGAAAATCCCTCCTTTCCTCACGAAAGCTTTTGTTTTTCCAAGGAGGTAAATAAAACAACAGCTTCATCCATACACCTGGTGTGTATTTTCTCTTGGTTTTTAAGATCAAGGAATCAGATGGGCAGAGAAAGGCCATGAAAGGATGCCCTACAGACAGAACACGTAAATAACCAGCTTTTCCAAACTTCGAGGGGTCATCTTGAGGTTAGTCTCCACCTACCGGCATAGGGATGGTATTTCCCTACTTTAAGATAGGTTTTCCATTCATTCATCCACCATTTATGGCAACGAGCCGTGCAAACATGAATAGAACATGTTCCCTACCTCCTAGAAGCTCACAGTCTAGGATGTAAGATGGAACTGTAACCACTGAATCACAGAAGGACGTGACAACACAGGCACAACCATACGAGATGCTGTAAGAAGTGAGCCGGGCAAGCTGGCAATTGGTTAACCATTTGGGGGAAAAAATGTTTCCTGCTCAATGCTACTTCACTTAAATTATAAGACTCTGGGTTCTGGTTACTCCAATTTAAAATGCCCTAGACATTAAGTGCATTCACAAGACAAGACATTGAAAACAGGGGCGCCTAGTTGGCTCAGTGGGTTAAAGCCTCTGCCTTCAGCTCAGGTTAGGAGCCCAGGGTCTTGGGATCGAGCCCTGCATCGGGCTCTCTGCTCAGTGGGGACCCTGCTTCCTCCTCTCTCTCTCTCTGCTTGCCTCTTTGCCTACTTGTGATCTCTGTCAAATAAATGAATAAAATCTTTAAAAAAAAGACATTGAAAACAGATTAATATCCCTATGAGATAGGTACATTTTCTCCCCGCCACCTTTAGCAAGCAATTCTATACCCCGGCATCTCAGGTTTTGATCACTGGAGGGGTAGGATGCTACGTAAATATACTAGTGAAATCTACTAATCTATTAAGAGTAGTCTAAATATAGTTGAAATCACAGGACTGAGAGATTATAGTGAATCACATTCAGAAAACACTTGAAAAAATATCTACTGTTTTACCCAGTACCAATACTACAGCAACAAGATCAGAGAATAGTATATTTAAAAATGACTACCTTCTACATAAAATGAAGAGCATATTTTGACCATGGCTTAGACTATGTCCAACTTATTTCTTGCCCCTCCCACACCAAAAGTCAAATTAAAATTGGTCTGTGTCTGCACAAAACCAAAACTGTCCGGTTGTGCTAATACAAAGTCAGATAGCTCTCACCTAAATCATGTCTTAACAATAACAGTAATTGTGCCACCAGAATTCTAACAACCCCTTGCTTGTGGTAAAGCAGAAGGGAACCAAAGCCACCCTCAACCTCTCAGACATCTCAAAGACCCAGCTCATCCTAATGCATCAAGAGATGTCAGGAGTATAATTTTTCTAAACAGTGTGAGCAGAAAATCCAACATTGCCTCTAAAATTGAATCAAGGTAGGGGAGAGTGTGCTGTAGGCCCTTGGAGGAAATATACTAGAAAAGCCAAAAGCAGTGATATTGGCAGCAATTTCTCATGTCAACTCAGGAACGGTTTCTGACACAGATCCTGAATGGAAACCCAATTTTACATTAGGCCATGACCATCTGTATGTATACAGAGGAGTATTTGCCAACAACAGTGATGATGCTTTCTGTGTTTTCCTGCATAATGATCAGCATGTCAGCGGTATGTACAGGATATTCCCAAATCAACAAAACGTAATTATAAGCCTACCAAAATGTCCCTATCCTACTATGCTTCCGAGAGAAGGGGAAAAAGAAAAAAGGAAATGAAGCAAGCAAGTAAGCATTCAAATGTTGGCAAACGGCAAGCATTTGTCAGAAAGACTTACGTGATGATTTCACAGTGCTAAAATGTGTCTATGCAAAGCACTGAGCTCTTGATATTAACCAAAGGAGGTGAGCCAGTTGTTAGAACCATCTTTATAAATAGGTTGGGACCTAAGAAACTAAAGGGGGAAATGATCATTGTAGATAGCATTAGCGATCATCTCAAGTCTAAGATGGACTATGGGACTTTGCCAAACAGAGTGGATAGGCAGTTGACCAGTTAGGAAAATCCCAAGTTCCAAGAGCCTGTGAATTTCTTCCGTGCACCCTGACACCAGGCTGACCTGCAACTCTGCATTTCCCAGCCTCCCCTACAGCTAGCTGACCAGGTGGCTTCCCAGTGTGAGCAGAAGGGACATGGGCCAATTCTAGCCTGGTGCCTAAAGAGTGGGTTGCCCCTCCTCCACTTTCTCCTTCCCCCTTCCCAGAGGCTGCAACGGTAGGACCACCATGATTCTAGGAGCTACACGGGGCAGGAGGCAGAGCCACAATTCGCCTACGTCACTGGATGGTTTGGTGGAACCAGGCTAGCCATGGACCTGGAATGCCCACCTTAGACTATTAAATAAATTTCTAAATGTTCAATTCACTGCAGATTTTAAGCTTTCTGTCCTCACTAATATAGTCTCAGAATTACTAATAAAGATGCAAGAGTACTGATAACAATATTACGGATAAGGTCCTCAACGGACTCGCCATGGACTGAGCAGTTAATCTCTATGGTCAACCAAGGGTGTCCACTGGACCAAAGATACACCAGTATAAACACCACTACTACCTCAGTTGGCTTTGGACCAGTAAGCATAGAGAAGGGCAGGAGTAGAAGCCATTCTCTGGATTCTCTGGTCAAAAGTCACCAGTAAATACTGTGGAAAGGTAAGTGACTAAACACTGGGGAGAAAAGAATCGTCAGGAACCACGAAGTAATTAAGTTAATGAGCCCAGGTCCGTATTAATGCACCAGCATAGTCACTGTTCTTTCTCATCCCCAGTAAATTATTTCTTCTATGAATGCAAAAAGTTCACACACACAAAATAATTGCCCCTGCCCTTCAATTTCAAAGGACATGCCTCACTATAATTGATACGGGTGAGCCTTACTAATTTCTAAGAAACATGAGCAGGGTAGACAAGTAGTAGTCAGAGTCGAGAGCCTAAGACTATAGTATGATCACGTGGCGAGTGTTCGTTCCCCACTCATTTCTGGAAGACTGATTTTCAGTGCCTCCCAGTATATTGCTGGATGCCACAGATATGGTAGTAAACAGAGGGCACAAAATTCCTGTGCTGGGGAACCACTAACAGTGGCACTCCCAGAGCCAGCTCGTACGATAGACACAGCACCAGGAGAAGAGGAACCGTAACAGGAACACCCACCACGCAGCCATCCACTTCCCTGCCAGAAGTGCCCAAATACAGACTGGGAAGAGGATTTTGTTTCATAGGCAAAGTGACCGTACAGAAACAAATGACGCTCAGACTAAATCAATTTTGACCGTGACATATTGGCATCGAGAACAAATGGTCACTTTGACTGAGAACTTGTTTCGTAAATGAGGGGAGGAGGTTCACAAAACATTAGAAATTCCAACCAAGCAACTGGGATGTCAATTGTGACCAGGTTCTGAGCTGACACGTGAAACAGTTTAATTTTGGTTCAGCTCTCAGCAGTGCTGGGCATCTGCAAGAGAAACAGATGCCCTGAATCATTTCAAAGTACGTTCCTGTCAGAAAATGTCCTTTGTGACACTCAAATCAATTTCCTCCGCCTTTACTAACTGTTCCACCAAAAGAAAAAGGGGGGAGGAGAAGGGAGGGGTGAAGATTCTTTTAATCGAATGTCTTCCCACTGAGGCAAAATTAAACCCAAACCTATTAAACAGTCCAAATTTATGTTCATTTTTTATAATTAGTGTTGCTTTGATAGGAAGGATGGCAACAGGACGAGATGGGACACGATCCATTTTCATTGCAGAGAACTCTCACGTTTTTTACTTGTCCCGGGGAAAGGAGGGAAACCCACAAGAGCGATTATGTTTATTATGTTTATAAAAAAAAAAAAAAAAGAGTGGGACTCCAACTCCCGCCCAAACCAAACCAGAAAGGTCCATGGAAATGAACTCTCTTTTACTTGGGAATTTCAACCACTCACCCAAACTCAGAAACGATCCTTAGTCCCCTCTCCTTGTACATTATCAAAGTCACATGGCTACCTCTCTTTAGACTCTGCAGTGCATTTTTTAATACACTTTATGAGACAAGGGCTTGGAGAGTTGCTTGGAAATTCAATTAAACTCAAGTCTCCTATGTTTAGCCAAAAGAATAAATAATCAATCAAAACGCTACCAAACAAAAATGGAGCACACATGGAATGTCTCAACACTGCAGTTTGTCGCCTCTCCCCCTACCTTGAGCCACACCAATTAAAGACAATTGTTTTTCTTTTTCCTACTGTACTTATCTTGACCTATCATAGAAACAGAAGAAGTAATAATACAATGCTATGCAATTTTCATTTGGCTGGGACGATGTGTTCTAGCATAGGTCTCTTTACTTGCTTCCCAATGTTGATTGAATGCAAAGCCATTACCAGGTCCTGCTGCACTTGGGCATTCCGTGAAGAGAAAGCCTGGGGAGTCACATCCCACTAGAAACCAAACCCTTTTGCCAACTATGGCTATGCCCAAGAGTAACCTTAACCTTCCAAAGGGAAGCTGTCATTTATTGGCACTCAGAGAGACAGACATATAAATGTTCAACATGCGAGGTTTTCCAAGTGACTTCCAAGCACACTTGTATCCTTGAACATCTTATCACAATTAACTTTGCTAGAACAATCTATACAGTGACTTATCTCTGGGTAGTGAGAAAGGGAGCTCGTGGTGGAGGAGTCAATGACTCCGTAGACAAAGGAGGCACTTCAACATCAGAACAAGGCTCTTGTTCACACCTGAACTTGCTGACGCTTTTCATGCTCTTTGACAGCCAAGGAAGGGAGAAGGAAGAGGCAGAGGTTTGGACCACTGTGCGTCCTAGTTTCGAGACAGAATGTCCATCCCTTCCATCCGGCATCGGTCTTGCTAAAGCCAAGAGAAGACACCGGCATCAAGAGGAGCATTAAGCAAATATAGGGGATCGTACCCAGACTCAAGAACAACACACTCACCGCGAAACTGGACAGTGCTGCCACGAATGGCCATTTTGAGCTGAAACCCAGAGAATGTTTATGTCCCTTTAGAGAGGACACTGGGTTGACCCTGATATGATGACACAATATCTAACCTTGGGGCCCAGAGGAGAAGATTTAGCATACTGGACATGGAGAGGATTCCTGAAAGTGTTCTACTAACGTCGTTTATGAGAATAAAACTGATGATATGGCAAGATAGAGCAAGAGAAATGCCACATGCTACCCTAACTTCCCAGACAGCCAAGTTAATGACTTGCAGATCACGAGCACCTCAGTGTAAAACCACAGTGTGTGCATGTTACGAAATTACTCTACAAAAGATTGCTTAAGCAAATTTACAATGAAAAACAACATCAAAACACCAAGGAAGTGGAATGAATATAAACACGAAGCCCACTTAAAACACCTAGGCTGTCTTATTTTAAGAAAGGGAAAAAAAAAAGAAGAAAAAAAAAAAAAAGAGGCACAACCTTCAACAATGACTTTTTCGAACCACAAAGCGAGATCAAACAAGTGTTCAGGTCGTCCTCATAACGATATATATTTCACAGACGCAAATAAGCCCAACCACAGAAAATTGATCTTCAATTGCCCCCGCAGCCAAGCAGACAGCATGCAAAAATCCATCCGCAGGCTGACTTCGGAGTGTCCAAGTGAATACACAACACCTGGAGATGAACAAGAAAAATTTAAATGGGGCCTGTGGGTCTCCAAAGAGCAGTTTTTAACTGGCCCATAAGCTAATAAGAGTGGATATAAACTGTGAACAAGCAATGCCCTATCGGGAGGGACATTTATCACACTAACACGCGCGTAAAGTGGAGAGGGCTCTTGCACGCACTCTCCGCAGTTTCTATTAGAATGTTAATTGTTCAAACTGAAGGAAAGGAGCCATAAGGAATGGCTGCTTTCACCATCCTGTGTTAAGTTTATTTTTGTTCTTCTGACCAGTTCCCAAGGGGCCGGAGGCTAATGACTATTCCTCATCATCAACTGCAAAGGATATTTACATCCATCCTGTAACCATGACAGCTGTGTCACTAATTCCCTAACTGCCTCCACGACGTGAACCAATCATCTGGCATGAAGCTAGAAGATGGAGTGCCCTGCAGTCATTATTCACCAAGCACTTTCATTAACAAACTGCCCTTAATTACAGCGGTAATTGCAAAATTATTTCATAGCAGCAATTATTTTTCTCAGCCAATCCAGGCTATTTAAGTAGGACATTGCCTACGAAAATGGCAAAAGGCCAAGTAATCTATGACCAAAGATATGTTTTAATTGTACTACAAACTTGGTTTCAAAATATTGCATCAGAGGGCTTTGAAATTATATTACACATCCCATTACGCAGCGCTCCATACACACACACACGCACATGCTCCCACAAATAAAGCTAGGCTTCTCTACTTCTTTAATTTGAAAGCAAAGTGCATTTGTAACATTCCCATTAAGTATGTAAACTAATGCTATTGCCAAGCAAAATAAAAATAAGGAGTTTCTAGATCTACACCAGTACTTTGAGAATTGCCAAACACACTAACCCACCTGGTAGAGAGACATCAACTCCGACCCGCATCCCACAGCCGTTCCTTTCATCAAAGAGTCCTTTTTTCTTTCACAGGTATACACTTAGATACCCAGCTATGATAAGGAGTGCTGGTATACCTGTCTATCTCTTGGCTCCATAAACTGAGTCCACAAAAGTTTCCAGAAATCACACCTTGATATTTAAGATTATAGACTGAATACCTCTATGCTTATTTGTTTCCTCATGTTTCAACTTGATAATTCTTCAATATTTATCTTGAAGATGGAACTATAGTCACAATGTCCTACTGGAGGTTTTCAAGGAAGTCAGAGAACATGCAATGTGTGGAGAGAAGGGAGATACAGGTGAATGAGAATAGACTGTGAATATGGCGGTCAGACTATAGGAACACTCGAATACTATTCCAAGGAGTTTGGATGGGATCTAGTAGATCACAAAGACCTGTTGAAGGCAAGGGATCAAGACAGCTTGAATTCAAAGACTGGCAATGGACATATTGAGCAATAAGGTTGAGAAATCCACAGTTTTCCAGGTAGAATCCCATTTGGTGATTGTTGGGTACAGGCAATAATAAAGAGCTATTTAGAGATTGCTCGGAAATTTCTAGCCTGGGAGAATGGGCAGATGGTGAGTTAGGGAATGCAATAAAGATCTGTAACGCACTTGAACATTTTAAGCTTTAGGTACCTATAGGATATCGACCTACAGATATTCAAGGAAGTAGCTAGAAAGCATAATTAACATTTATTGCTTATTATATGCTAGTTACAGTGCTAAATGCATTAGATATATAAGCTCACTTGATACTCAAAACAGTAAGATCTATGGATTAGATCCTATTTTTATAACCATTTTTAAAGAAAAGGAAGCTGAGGCTCAACGGTATTAAATTGCCCAAGGTCACCATGGCAGAAAATGTTATATTCACTCTTCCCTTTGCCTTTGGTAACAGAACCCTTCTTTTTTAGCTGTCCATGGTAAGGATAACATTTCCTCCCTCCCTCCCAAACATCTAGGTCATGTGCTAGTGGAAGTCTTGTGTGGGATAAGGGGTAAAACAAACAAGCAAGCAAGCAAACAAACAAAACAAATCAAAAAACAAAAAACCAACTGGTTCTGCTGGAAGGGGCTCTTGTCTTTCCTGCCTCTTCCTGTGCAAGAGGCAGCTGCATCACCTAAAGCTCCAGCAATCATCTTGGACTCTGACCTCTGGCGTACAAGTCACCAACTAGGGATGAGGAAGCAGAAGGAAAGATGGAGGCTGAGTTCCTAAAGATCTGGATGGAGGCTCTGTATTATCTGCCCATCCCTAGGACTTCTTGTAGGTGACAAATGAACTAGTAGTATTTAAGCCACTATCGGGGAGGGGGGGTTCTCCTTGAAAGTCAAAAGGAAATTCCTAAATGATACAGTCACACAGGTAATAAGTAGTGGTCAGGATGTGAAGACAAGTCACCCTGATTTTAGTTCCTATGCTTGTCACAAAAGGGCTAGAAGGATCAGGAGAGATGGAGGCTGCAAGTGTTGACTGTCAAATATTATTGGTACATGCACATCTTGATAGATTCTGATACTAACTCTAACACAAAAAATGCACAATACTCAGCATCATTGTAAAGGGAAAGTTTTGGTATCACATACACAACCCGATGATAGGGAATTAATACATTACCAATTTTAGAGAATGACAATCAATAATTCCAACATCCTTAAAATCACCAGGCACAAGTTTATCTTCCCATTGAGGTCTTATTTGGGGGGTCCCAGAGAATATTTTTGTTAAACAGAGCTACAAAAGAAATGGCAAGTACCTATATACTGAATAAATGGGAAATAGCCTAGTTCCTTCTTTCCTAAATTTTAATTAGATGAACGTCAAGTTCTGTAAAGAAACAATATCAATGATTTTGCAATAAAAGTAGGTTTCCATATAAAAAGAATCTGCAATTTCTCCTGTCAAAGTCATTAATAATTTATAGGCTACAATCAGTTAATATGTTAGATTTCCTATGCAGGTAAATGTTTATAGATATTTCCCTATATTATGCGCTGGTGAATATTAACTGAAAGGTTAATAATCTGTTATTCCCACCAGAAGAACTGCAAAATGAACGTTTGTACTTTCCCAGGCAGAACATGTGAAAGGTTGATGGAGTTAGGGGTTTCATGATGACAGCCCCCTTAAAAATCAAAAGAAATCGTTTCTTTATATAATTTAGAAAAAGATTTGACATAAACTATGGGCTTTCCCAAAGAGAAATTATATTCTCTTTTTAAAATATTATTTTTGAGGTTCATGATTTAACTAGAATTCCAAATCTAGTCTTTGTAGCAAGGAGACGAGACAAATGGATTCTTCTATATAAGGCAATATTTTAAAATACCCACATAGTTCAAACTTTTAACAACATTATGGCCAGTAAGTGAATGTATTTCATTTTGATGATTTCATATATTGCATTAATGAGAAAAATCAGGGCATATTATCTTAGGATCTAAAATATTGTGTAATTACAAGTTTTATGCCAGCTTTCAAGTAATTCAGTTTTTCAAAGATAGCAAAGGGAAAAGAATCTGGGCTAGACAGATAGTCTCTCCCTTAACAATGAGAGAAAGCAATTCAATTTAACAATTTTGGTGTTCTCCCTGAAGAGCTGTGTGATGATCAGTGAGAAACCTTGGATTAATTCTGTATTCTCTCTGCTTATATATGTTTTTAACATCCTCGGGAGTCAATATGCTAGCAGTAAGCACATAGTACTTGGGGAAAAAATGCCTACTGTAGGACACTCTCTAGGCTCTCCGTAGTGACTAAAAGCAAACATAATAAAACAATCTGCCATAAATTCCGTGCTTCTCCATTTACCTATTCTTCTCCGAGCACTTTAAAACATGCAAATCATATTCCAATGCATGCTTAATGTTTGACCCAGATTACACAAAAGAATATCAGGGCAATAACAATCTTCATGTGCTCTACTTGCAAATGTTGGAGAGTAAAGATGGGCAGTAAACTACCACCACCATAATGTCACGGATTCTTCTTCCTAATACCCTAGTTCCAACAGCGGTTAACTACTAGAACTTCCTGTGGTATTCAGGGTCTGTTGTAAATTGTCCTCCAAGACATCCTGACTACATCAACACCACGTGGTTGTCTTCCTAGCAATTTTGCAACAGTGGTGTGACACTCCAGGCAAAGCGTTCCGTAGGGTTAGAGCACTGCTGGAGGGAACCAGAGGAATGCAATCATCACCCACAAATGCACCATCTGCTGTGGCTTACTGCTTAATTAAACTAAAACTGGTAGGTTCTTAATTCTCACAGCTCATAAAAATAAAGGTCACAACAGAGTATTAGCATCGTGCATCATCTACATAACATACAGTTGCTAAAGTATATTTTGCCAACCTATCACTCAAAAAAGGAATACACCATCTAGCTGACGCCAAAGCATGGCAAGATTCTATCACTCAGATATCAGATCGGTGACAGTGCCACTGAACTGTCAGCCCGAGTCAACAGAAGGTTCAGTCTTCAGTCTTTGTTCTTCACCTCTCTCCTACAGCGCTTGCCAAAAAAATTCTTCCATACATTCTAAGAAGACTACTTATGAATTCACTTGATCGATCATGCACTCATTTCTTTAACCATTTATCAAAGGCTTCCAAATGCAATGCCTTGTGCTTAGTACTTTGGAAGATGTGAGGATGAATCAGATACAAATTCTAAGAATGTGCAGCTCCTGAGGATCCCACTGTGTGTGTGTGTATGTGTGTGCGTGCGCGCAGGGCACATACGCACTAGTTTTATTGAGATGATTTACATACCATGCAGTTCTTCCATTTTAAAGTGTGCAAATCAATTTTTTTTTAGTATATTTTCGGAGTCGTACAACTTTCACCACTACCTAATTTCAGAACTTTGTCTTCACTCCAAAAGTAACTTCATACCGATTAGTAGCCACTGCTGTTCTCCTTCTCCAAACCCAGCCCCTAGCAGACCACTCCTCTACTTTCTGTCACTCTAAATTTGCCTATTCAAGACATTTCATATAAATGGAATCATATAATATGTGACCTTTGGAGCACTTCCATATAGCATGTTTTCAATACTAATCTATGTTCCAGGACATCTCGGTACCTCATTATTTCTTGGAGATGAAAAGTATTTTATTGTATGGGTATACACATTATTTATCAGTTGATGGGCATCTGAGCTGTTTGCATTTTCTGGTTTTTATGAGTAATGCTGTTATAAACATTCACGTACATGTTTGTGCGTGGATTTTGTTCTCTTGGGTATACAACCAGGAGTGGGACTGATAGATCAAATCTTACTATGCTTAACTTGTAGAGAAAAGTGCCAAGTGGCACCATTTTACATTACCGGTTGGACTACTTTACATTAACACAGCAAGGGACAAAGGTCCCAACTTCTCTACATCTTTGTCAACACTTATTAATATCTGTTCTTTACTTTAGCCATCCCAGTGGATGCGAAGCAGTACCTCACTGTGGTTTTGTTTGAATTTCTCTAGCCACTCATAAAGTTGAGCACCTTTTCATGTGCTTACTGGCCACGTGGAGAGATGAACTCTACATTCTGGGCAATTTTTAATCAACCATTTGGTAGAAATATATGAAGGGCTATATTGGCAATCTGCCAGCACCTCTGTGTGACATTTCCCAAACTACCAGTATGTATTCCTCTTTCTAAAGGCTCTCTGATATTTAAATCAAAGCACAAATGTCCAAAAACAGACAAGTTTTGAGAATCTATAGCATAATTTTGCTGGGGAATGGGATATGTTTGTCAGTTAAGAGGTAAAATTCCCCTTGACTAGTTTGTTCTTTCTAGCCCATTTTCCAGATCTACTGGAAGGCAACTAAAAAGAACTTCTGAAGAATGTAAGTGATTTAGGAGTGGTGGAGTTATGGGAAGTTCCGGGGGAATGAAACATGGATTCTACTTCCAAACAGAGACTCCAGCAACGTTCTAGAGGAAAAGCAACGGGACTTGACAGACATGGTCTCTGGTAGCGCAGAGGTTTTGAAGATAACCGTTATTTGCTAGGTAAGGGAATGAATTTTTGTGTCATTATCCTAAAATAAGATGATGGGGGGGTTGACAAAACACAGACCCATTGAAGGAGGACTAGTTAAGTGGTAATGGGTTTTGTTGCTTTTCAAAGGGAATACAATTCATGGGGCCACCATTATTTTGGGCTGGGATATGGGAATTGGTGCTCCAGGACAGGGAGTGGGGAGCCATGCAAAGAACCTAGCAGAAAGCACAAACAGGGAGTTCAGAAGGTTGGGATTAGAGATATCACAGGGTGCGGTGCGGGTGGGGAGGAGAAGAGGTGCAATCAGTTCATCTGGCAAAGAGAAAAGCTCCACATTGTTCTTAATGCCTTTCAAGCCAATTCATTCTAGTTTGAAACAATGAAGAACTTTATTCAGTGATATAGTTATGAGCTGATGAATGAAAATAACCCTTCCTCCTTAATGCACCTGTACAAGCCAACACGTGACTCCCCTCAGGCTTCTCTGAACCGTATCATACACCCTAAACTTTCTCTCCTCTGTGTGGGTTTTTAAACTTCCTAACATTTCTCTCCAAATAAGGCAAAAACAAAACAAAACAAAACAAAACAAAGGATCAACCTCAACAATAGGCATGGTGATTTGGAGGCCACGTGGGTTCTCGGCAAGAAACAAAAGAAGGCACAACAGTGAAGGATCAGTGGGACCTTTACAGACTTAGACCCTCAATGGGTAACTCTGTTCTCAGGGTGGGGAGGGGGGTCGGTGGAGAAGGTGCACGAAGGCGTAAATAGCCAGAGGCCGGAAAAACAGCTAGTACAGATGCAGCCTTTCCCCCTACAGAGCTTAGCTTCACTTCGTGGCCAAGAGGAAGACTGATCAATGCTATAGGACCACCAAGTGATGGAACTTACAAAAAGTAAAGCTGGGGGCTAACGGATGGGAGAACCAGGTGCTAGGGACAGGCTGTGCAGGTTTCTGTGCTTCCTGCGTCCTGCAGGTGGCGCCAAACTCCTTGAAGAGGACACGGAGCGGCGTTAAAAGCCCGATGTGCCAGTCCATTGAAGCTACAGAATCTGCGTGTGAGTTGGCAATTTCGCTTTCGAGGCAGCTTTTCGTCACCGGTATTGGCAAGCTTTAAATTTCAGAAGTGATTCACCTGCACCGTAGTACTTATGAGCTTCTCTCCTTCCCCTCTAAGTGCCCAGCCTCACATTAACGGTCCAGCCGCCTTCACCGCACCACACAGCTGTGTCCATCACTTAAATGGAAGGTTCGTTACAGCATCTATTAAAAGGATTTTCGAAGGTAAAATAGCATTTTAAGGCCATTAGGATCCCTTAAGTTAAGAGCCACAGAAAGGACTGCGACAGAACGGCCATCTACAGCTGTCCCCTGGAGAGAACACGGCTGCTGGCGCCCAGCGGCAGCCCCAGGAAACCGACAGGAACTCGGGGTCCCTTCTGAGGTCCCTCATGGCCCTGTACGGTCCGGATCTCTCAGGCCTTGGGACGGAAGAGGGTCACTTCCAGGAACACATCTCAGATGTGCATCTCCTGCTGACCCCGCTCCGCCAGGCTGACTGGGAGGATCAGATCAGAGTTCTCCTTGAGGGTCCCGGGCCCAAAAAGGGGGTCGGGGGGAGGCTCGCGTGGGGCAGAGGTGGGGTGCAGACAGGTGGGTGGGTCAAACTGGAACAAAAGGAGGATGGGCGGGAGGGTGTGTCTCTGAAGGAAGCCACAAGCAAGTGAGAATTATTCTGTCGCAGGTTTTCATGAGCATTCATTCTCTAGACCCAATTTTTATCACAAACAAACATTTCCTGCCAACCTCCTAAAATTTTTAAACAACGGCAGCCAAGACTGACTTCCATTCGGCACAATTACATAAGACCAAGCAGGGCACTGCTCTCCTTTTTGGGGCTTTGTTTTAAGCTCCCTCATTAATCTTTCAGTCTCTCCCATCTCTGCTCGGCTGTAACTGCCCTGAATTTATCCAAGCCTGCAGTATGCCAGGCTCACTGGGGTCTAAATCACCAAGAGCTGAATACACATTCTACTCCTGGGACTCCACACTTCCATCAGAAAGAACCAATCACGGTTCAGGAGAGGTAAACCTCTTTTTAATTGTATTCTATGATACTAACAGGCATTCATTACACATGGACCTTAAAACAAGATTTGCTCTTGGCTGCTCATAATTGTATTTCTACAGCAGTTTAAACCGTTGGCACCTGCAATCGCTAGCAGGCCCAAACTAAGAATTTCTATTATCCCAGTTTTAAGGGTTACATTTAAAATAAAACTCAGAGGGGCAAAACATTACATACACACATATTTACACAAATTAAATACTATGCACAAGTCAATACCTTCTGCACACAAAACTACATTAAACTCAATTAGCCCTAAGCAAAACTGCAGGAAGCAGGTTTTCTGTGAAGCAATAGAGCTGTTTTGTATAATAAAGAATGTGAAGGCTGCTAGATTACAGAGTTCCGCAAAACTGTCAATAAATGCTTTTAAAAGGTCATTATTAATACTTATTTCTAAATTAATTAACATAAATGAAATTAACCTGGAACAATCCAACCCAAGGAATTTATACACGAATAACCTCTGACATATGGCTTATTATAAAGAAGCACTTTTTCAGCCTGTGTATGTTGTCTGGGGTGCTTCCAGAAGGCCATTCCTGACTATGAGCCACAACACAGTCACCAAAGTAAACTACAATGTCCTTCTTGTTATGGTTTCCTACTTGATTATGACCAAAATTAAATTATACAAATATTTCACTAAATATCTTCTCAAACCTTATAAATATTAATATGAACTCCATCTCCTATGTGCTCAGCATTTAAAAATCCATTTAAAAATCTTGGAAACTAATTTAAGATTTCCATCTAGAATACAAATTAGCAAGTCCTCTTCCTAGCTCTGTTTTGCTCAGCACCCGTATCTGCACATTTAGTGCTGAATGTCAGTTGGTAGCACTTAAAGATGATGAATATTAAAAGCATGCTTCTGCCTGCTAACGTATTAGAACTTGGCAACCACCGCCTTTGTCATACGCTGTGTTTTCAGTGAACTACTGCCTTTAAAACACCAGAGCATTGTGCAAATTCCCAAATTGTGAAAAGGGGACACGGAGGGTGAACTTTTATTATTAAATACATCAGCTGAGAGGAATGCCTAAAATTAAAATCTTTTTTTTAAAACTTACCGCCCTACCCTATCACTTGGCTCTGCTTCCTAAAATATGACTTGAGGACTGCATCTGAACAATGAACAACAATGCCAACAAGTATTAATTGAACAGGCATTCTGTATGGGCACTGAGCTAAGCATCTGACATACACACACCGTGCTGTTGTGATATACACGCTAGCCTATCAATCCTCCTGGGCCATTTTTATATGCATACAATGTTACTGGCATACACATGGCAGCAAAGTTTCTACCCTATTGTTATCCCCAGGGAGGTGAGAGGACAGACTTAATTAAAAAAGAGTATTGCTAAATTTGCCAAGTCAGAGAATGAGAACATAAAAGACAGTTCATAATTATTTACTTCATTATTTTCACTAAAAATTAAGGTTCTTAAGGGTTAAAAATTCTACTATATGGAATTAAAGCAGTAAGAAAGGAGGGAAGCAACTCCAAATGCAAGGAAAGCAGGATGTAGGTTTTTAGTTGGGGCTTAAAAAAAAAAAAAATAAGAAATGAGAATGCATTTTTGCTGGGGAAGGGGAGGGTTTGTCCTGAAGAGTGGCAAATTATTTCAAAATGGGAAAGAGAAAAAAAAAAAAAAAAAACACAGGACAAAATCTGAATGTAAAAAATAAAGTTGTAGGTTTATGGAAAAGGAATCTTTGGAAAGGAATTTTAATGTGTAGTCAAGCTAGCTAAGATTAGAATAAATCTAATTAAGTTAAATGAATTTTAATATCAAAAATAAGCTGGTGTAAAATTAGAATGTAGTTTTCTGTTAAAATTTAGGACAAAATTTTCTTGAACCACTGGTCTGCTCTTGATACGTGATTATAAAAGGTTTTTCTTTACCTTTTAAAGCCATCTGCCTTTAAAGAATTTGTGTTTTGTCATAATGATTCCATCTGTCTTTATCAGGTCTTTGATTACTTAAGAACAAAAAAGGAGTCTTCTTTATTAAAAGTGCTGTTGGTTTATTCAGTTTATTCCGTTTTTTTTTAAGTAACTACTTACCTTTACTTGCCTGTAAAGTTTCTGTCACTGTGGTTAAAGAGATAACCAACTACAGTTTCACAGTGATCCTATTTGACCGAGTATTTTAAAACCTCTTTGATGGTTTTGACTAAGTTCCCAAAACCAAATTCTAGATAGTCTTTTTGACCTCAAACTAACTTTGGGATGCTCCAGAGGGTCCCTGGAACATTTCAAAAGATGTGTTTTCTCTCCCTTAAAAAAAAAAAAAAAAAATTGTTAAACTAATTAGGCTTCTTTGAGGAGTTCAATTACATGGGAAATGTCAGATGAAAGGTAACACTAAGCCTTCTTCATGTTGTATTGAGATATGTAAGTGTTCCATAAATTGTATTCAATTCCTAGAAATCTAATATGTACTGGTATAAAGTTATCAGTCACAATTCTAGTTATTATCTCAAAATGTTATGTGTTACAGAAATAAACAAATCTCCTTGTCAATTGCATTGTAATGAACTCCCATCAGATCTTTAATCATGGCTATTTTTAAGATTCTTGTCACTCACGAATGGTTATTATTCTCCCCTGATGCTCCTGCAAGAGTGTTTGCAAAAGTGCCTCATCTTCTGAGACTCATGGAAAATACTATAGAATAAGGTTCCTAATAATTTTAAATTCAAAATCAAATTAAAAAAAAAACCACTTAAGTGGATAAGAATTTTCTGAACTAATGGAAAAACTAAGCAAAACAAGTATTAATTACATGGAACTGAAAAAATGGAGGATGATTATATTTTTTTTTCATTTTTTAAAAAAATATCGATTTTTTAAAGTATTTTTCCAGATTTAAGGAAGCCTTTTTTCCTCTTTTCTCTTAAGCTACCTATGACTTAGAGCAATTTGATAAAATATGCCTTTGTGTACAAATGCAAAGCCTTTATCTTTTTCTCTCTACGTGATCCCTCTAGAATTTAGAAACTAACAGTGAGCATTCTAATTTTCATGGCAATATAGGTATTTACATAAGTTATCTAAGAATCTATTCTTGTAACAGGATATAACTGGAAATACTGTTTATATTACCAAGGCTCTGACTGGAATGTCACTCTGTCAAGATGTACAAAGACTCAGATATGACCAGACAGTTTTAAGGAACTATGGTTGACTTAATGGAGCCAAAAAAGCCCCTCGGAGAAACAGGCCTGGTACCTTACATACAGGGTTCCCGGCAGCATTAGCAGGTGAGTAACGATGGTCACTTCCTGGCAGGCACAAGAACCTCGGGATATAATGGAGACCTTGAGAAAAAGAATGGACTCAAATATGTAAATCTTGCAGGTAAAGTCTGATGGCTAGAACTTGACTTGGCTCCTAGACTTCAGAGACTTTTAAAAGCCCAATCAGAGATTCCTTATAAAAAAGTTTCAACAAAGCAGATGAAAAGATTCCATATGGTCCAATCTCTGTTCTTTCTTTCTTACGATTTTATTATTTTTATTTATTTATTTAAGAGAGAGAGAAAGAGAGAATACACACAAGCGGGGGGAGAGGCAGAAGGAAAGGGAGAAGCAGGCTCCTCGCTGAGCAGGGAGCCTGATGTGGGATTCGATCCCAAGACCCTGGGATCATGACCTGAGCCAGAGGCAGACACTTAACTGACTGAGCCACCCAGGTGCCCAGGTAATCACTAATCTTGCTGTTTATTGAGGCTATAGTTATTTTGTAGACTTATTTTACCTCTGGTAAAAATGGGGGTAAATGTACGAAGCAAAAAATCTGTAACACATTTTGGTGGATATCAGATTTTAGTCCTGTTTGTTGTCTTACGTGTTCTATTTTCTACCTGGAAGTGGAACTAGAACCTGCATTCTTCTAGTTTCGTCCAATGTTGGGTGTCAGCTCTTCAAACGCTTCCAATTTTTGTCCCGCTCTTCTGACTTGGAGTCACTGAAAAGTAATACTACCTCCCCCCCCCCCCCCCTGAAGCCAGGCATGGTGAAGTCGAACTTAATATTAACTTCATGAAAATCAGCACAACAGCTCATGTGTAGACAGTCTTCATGCCTGTTGCTGTATATGCCCCCAGATCAGCAGAGACACTCAAACCACAAACCAGGAAAATCCATCAGATTGCCACCACCTGCCCTCACTCCGTCTGAAGATGCTTTGAGTCTGACATCTACAAATCCTAACTGGGCACCTCAGAACTTAAACTGGTTTAGGACACCTGGCATCTGCCTTTGGCTCAGGTGATGATCCCAGGGTACTGGGATCGAGCCCTACATCAGGCACCCTGCTCAGTGGGGAATCTGTAGCTTCTTCTGTCCCTCTCACAAAAATAAATAAAATCTTTAAAAAAAAAACAAAACAACTTAAACTGGTTTATAGTTTGCTCCAATCATTACCCACTGCTTTTCTTTTCTCTCGAAATGCGTCTTATTAAGCACCTGGGGGGTTACATAAGGTAGGCCTAACTTTGGGAGCCTACCTGGATCACTGCCTCCTGAAATGAGTCAGAGCTGTTCTCAGGACTAAGAAAGAAGTTCAATGACATATGAAGCGCTCTACCACTCAGCAGCTAACCTGATTCTGCTCTCTACAGCCATCAGCTCAGCTTTTAAAAAGGAAACTTCCAGGAAGTTTCAGAGAGGAGTGACGGGGTTCAGGGCAGGCTGCCCCAAAATACGCCATCTGGCACACGGATGACTTTGTATTAAAGTCACTTAAACAGCCAGTGCACGACGGACATCTGACCCTCCTCTCTCTCCCTTGAAAGCAGAAATGAATCTCGTGCACCAACGGTACCCTCTCTGTGCAGGAGGGAAAAAGACATCCTTTATCACCAGATAGTAAATTCAGGGCTGGGAAAGCTATAGAAATAAACGCTGTTACTTCACTAATTTACTCAGGTGCAAACCTCTTGTCAATTTTTCACGGGTTCATTGTTGCTTCGTTTAAAAGGTATAAAAGAGCTGCCTGCTTTGGTCACTTCTTTGAGACTCTTATTTCCCTAAGTTCCCAGACATGCAAAATTAAAATTGGGGATTCCTCCCACCTCCTCTTAATCTGCCTCTAGTCAGTTTCATTATTAGGCCAAAGAACATAGAAGGGAAGAAGGAAAAGTTTTCCTCCCCTGTAAAGCATAAGTCAGTGAAATGTAGAACAGGAACTCCAACCCGGGTCTCCCGCGCCAATCCACCATACCCTACTCTGTAGCCAATTTTCTGGCCTATAAAGCCTCCTGAAGGGCTGACATTTGCTGGACACTGCTTACTCTGGGGCTCATTACCTATTTATTCTACACCGGTATTAAGTCTTCTCATATACAAATCTTGTTTCCACAAGGACTCATTCATCCAGAAGACTGAACAAAACTGCACCTTGATTAGAGTACAGAAGAGATTATTAATTTAATGGAAAATGGCTTGTTGGGATCACTTGATTTAGCACTGGAAAACTAGCTAGTTTACCCTGTGAAATCTCTGCACAACATTCCTGTTCTCACCCAACTGTCCAGCCTTGAAGGCAGACACGAAATGGTGGTCAGTATTGGGCTCTGTAGGAAGGGTTCACAGAGCTCCCCGCTTAGCACCCATGTGACCCAGCCTTCATGCCCTCTTCTGTGAAATGAAGACATTAGGACCTAGTTTGTAGATTACGGAGATTAAACGAAATGATGCATCTAGAGTCTTAGACGTAGGGTACTCAATAAATGGTAGCTGTTTTCTTTCTTTGGGGTGTCAGATTTTATCAAAATATCTTTCCTCCTTTCCTTGGATGCTCCATGGTTGTTTAATTTGTCTATTAAGAACTGTCTTACACTCAATAAGTATTTTTTCTACTCAATTGTATGCCATCAGCTCCACAGCTCTCCAAATCATTCTAAATTATCCTTCTGGTTTCCCTGGACTTAGAGAAATTCAAATTCTTTTTCAAAATTATATACTAAGATCTTCTTTGTGAGCTGATTTTTGTAGCTGCTTAATCACTTGTGTTGACCTCTGATTTTCTACCAGATTGGGCAAATCTCTCTGATAGGATGACATCTAGAACAATCCGAATTAACCTTTTGAGAGCCCCAAAATTAGGACTTATTTAAATTCTGATTTCTGCCTTCCCCAGCACTTATCAACATGTTCATTACTGCATGCTAATCTCAACGTTTCCTCCATGTCTTCCTTCATGACAGATGTTTGGTCCAGATTTCACAGTATGTTTTTGTTATCTCCCTCTCTTATTACAAGGGAGAAACGGTGCAATTACTTCTAAAGTTGTTGTCTGTATTTGAAATTACATTTTCCAAGTATATACTTAGTTAATGTTTATAGGTCTTCATTCACCCCTTCGAGAAATATTTCCTTGTGTCATATTACATGGGTCATACACTTTTGCAATGACAAAATGGTATTAATTTAGGTGCTGTTATTTGCCTAGGCCACACAAGTTGCTTGAAAGGAGTATTTAAGATTCTTAAGAGTTGAATTAATTACATATTATTTGGAAATACATAGATATTGCCATTTCCAAATTTAATCTCTCTGCAAAATGAGATAAATGTGAGACTGCAGACAATGGACATAAATATGGAACTACTGTTTATCTATAGCTAGATGGGATTCTTTTTTATTCTGTTTTTGTACTGATTTTTATAGGTATCCTGTTTTTTCTACTAAAAGTTTTAATAAATCTAAAAGCACTATGTATCTGCTCTCAATGCAACCTCAAAAGATTAGTCTCCCTTTAATGAAAAATTAATAATTTAGCACTTTTACTTCCTTCATTCTACCTACCAGTTTTCCACTTTGTTAAGTAACAAAAATTCAAAAGTAGATTTTAAAGATCACACCGGCTTTTATTAATCAATTCATGAATCAGGCAACATCCTGTCTAGCAAGTAGAGGAGAGCTCCAAAGGGCTACAGGAAGGTACAGATTTTTAAAGGTGGAGGGTAGGGGAAGGAAATTATTAGCAAAGAATCCATTGTTTTAGGCAAAGTTGAGCTGAAGGGGCTATCAGTAAATTTCCTAGTGCTGGCCAGGAAATCCTCATGTGGCCTGATAAAGGGTCATTTCAAGGAGTTTGGAACTATAGTTAGGTTAAGGTCCAAGTTAGTAAACCAAAACTTACTATGTAACCCAAGTGATATCATTTTGGGCCGTGGTTTTCTTTTAAGTTAAAGAAGAAAAACAACTCAAAAAGTATTTTTTTGTGTGTTTGGATTTGTAACTGAAACTCTGCCCGGAATGCCGTATGGCATATCAGGACCTAAGATCAGGAATCTTAGATCTGAAAAATGTCCCTCCAATAATGATCACATTTAGTCCATTTGTTTTGTTCAGTCTTTCTCAATAATCTCATGGCTAGGCTGGATCAGTGCCTTTCAAAAGGCTTCTCTGTTACATTTTGGGCATTTCGCTGAAATTTATTCTCTATCACTGGCTGAGTTTTCTAAGTAAAGTCTGCTTTTTATTATTTACAATGACGATTTATTTTACTTCTTATGGTTTCCATTTCATTATACCCGTTCTAAAATTCTCATTTACTAGATGCACTCTCTTTATGTATCTCATTGAGTTTACGAAGAGTTTTGCTTACAGTTTGTTTCATAAAGCAAATCTGTTTATGATTTTGCTGCAGATTCCTACAACTTCTTGGCTTTGGAGCAGTGGATTTTTGTTTTCATTATGCATCTGTAATAGGTGGTTTGGTTCCTTTCTCACATCCTTGAGCTTGGTTTGTTGACCTTGGTCTTCAATGCTTACCACACTTGAGGTCTGCTTTAAAGCCCTTACCAGTAATTGAGTCTCATTAACGATCTGACAAATCTCTTCCATGCTTACTGTGCGTTAGCCACTGCATAAAACGCTGGAGAGTTAATGCAAAGGAACACGGCCCCCCCATCTCTTCCTTCTCTGCCCTTGTGGAGCCTCCTATTTGGGGGAGACAAAGCCGACACTAATGACAAGAAAGGGGGTAAAAGGATGATTAACAGCAGGCACAAATCCTGGTGCTTGACTTCCAAGCACCCAAGCTCACAGACCAAACCAGAGCCTGGGGGCGGTGGGAAGCCTGGAGTTTGTTCAAGGAGAACAGTCCGCATCTACTGCCTTGTGCCCTACCAGAAAGAAAGAAAAAAATAAAAAAGAAAGAGTAGATCAGAGAAGGAGCAGGTATTTGCCAAACCAACAAAAGAAATTAGCAGCGCTGAAGAACAAAAGGAATAGAGGACATTATAAGGACAGCAGGATTCCATCCAGGACTAGAGGTAGAAGATGGCTGGGGGGAGGGGGTTAAGGATCACGTCACATTGGGAGGGGGCTATTTATTTTAGAAAGAGAGCATGAGCGGGGGGAGATAATCTCCAGCAGCCTCCAGGCTGAGTGCGGATCCCCACGTGGGGCTCCATCCTAGGACACTGTGATCATGGCCCCGAGATCATGACCTGAGCCGTAACCAAGAGTCGGTACTTAACTGACTGTGACACCCAGGCACCCAGAAGGGGCAACTCTTAATCTGGTTTCAACGACAGGGAAGAACAAAAACTCCTTCCAAAAACAACAATGGGCTCAACGCCTGATGCTCACTGTAGTTCCTTCTGGGGATCTGTTTCCTTTTCAGACAATTTCATGCGTATTTTAAAGGAAATAAAGAAGACACTGTTCACAGCCCTTCCAGTCACTTTGCTACATTCTTGGGAATGTGGTTCAATCTCAAATGAAACTTCTCGCTAACATTATGTTCGGTTATTTACACCCTCTAAATAATGAGTGTTTTTAGGCAAAGATTTCCTAGCCCATCCAAGTAAGCAAAAGAGCCTCCCCTGCATCACAGACTCCCATTTCCATCCCGAAGGCCCCGCAGGCGTATCTGTGAAGCTTACCATCATAAGACTCATTTAATTTTGAATTAAATTAAGGGCCCAAAAGGTAAACGCTTTGTTTAGGTTATTCCAACTAATGTCCTAAACTTACGATTTCAATAGTTCTCCATCCAATTGATGACTCCTACTACAATAAAGAATTCATGAACCATGGAACCACCTGACAAAAATAAAATAAATAAATATCACTCACAGCTTAGAAGAAAAAGCATTTGCTTTTTCCTATTTCTATTTTCCTATTTCCAATTCCTAACTTGCAGAGGGTAAATAAATGTCTGGGGGAAATTTCTCAGCAAGAATTTCAGCACTTCTATAACCTGTAAGGAAAAACCTGGGTTGCAAAGTCTGGTTTTCCCATAAAAAACACACCAAGTTAGGAAGACTCCAGATTACCTACTTTCTTTGTTTTTTCTTTTCTTTTCTTTTCTTTTTTTTTTTTTTTTAAAGATTTTATTTATTTATTTGACAGAGAGAGAGATCACAAGTAGGCAGAGAGCCGCTGGGCAGAGAGCCTGATGCGGGGCTCGATCCCAGGACTCTGGGATCACAACCTGAGCTGAAGGCAGAGGCTTTAACCCACTGAGCCACCCAGGTGCCCCATGACCTCAGATTTCTGAGTTACCCTGTGGACACACATAACGAATATTTACGTAAGAGATGATCCGATGAAATAGAAATGAAATACTGATCCGTTTTTCTTCAGCACAATTCTAAGCTTCTCCCTAGCGGGGAGGGGAAGGGTTATTTGATACGTTCCTTTATTCAACATACATTTATTGATCCAATTGCTCCAGTTTTTGTGAGGTTTTCTGACAATGCCCAGCTGACCGAAAACGGGACCAGGGAGGGGGGCGGGTGGGGTGGGGCAGGGAGACCCATGATAGGAAGAACCTGGCTGGAAATTATCCAAGAGCACAGTGAGGAAATCTACAGGAAATCCGCATTACTGAGCCATCTTACTATTTCTGAGCTGGGCACGCCAGCAGGATCTCTGAAGGGAGTACCCGCCTCCTCTTTCTCTGTGTCCCCCCACCATGGAAACAAGAACAGAACAAGGGATGGCACCAAGGAGGAGAGAAAAGGGCAGGCTCAAGAGAAAAGCAGGAGGTGCACAGGGAGAAGTTGGGACTTCAAAGTGGAGACTAATAGAGTTTGAAATATTGAAAGTGGAGCAGATCTATTAGGTGTGGCATGTGTGTGCATGGCTGAAGTGGAATGAAGATGAAGGTCATCTCAGTTGAGGGAGGAGAGCTCTGAGATCTGGGTATTAGCAAAGTCATGAAAAGGAATGCTATACTTCGGGAGGATGCTGAGTAGCAGCGCAGAGGAAAAGTGTGAGGCTCTCTTGAAGCAACCGTGGAGGTGAAGTGGGGCTGGGACAGGGGACAGGGACTAAAGTTCGGTTGGCGTTTACGCATGCTCAGAAAAGTTATCAATTCCCATTTCTAAGAAGCGGAGATTAGACATCCTTGGTCTGGTGCCTCCACTGACTTGAAGGCAGATTACAGGGGCGTCTGATTTGTGTCAATTTCATGAATTTGAGGTCACCACGAAATAATGGGGATAATCTGAGTTATCTCAGATTACGTAAGAAAGCAAAGAGATACATTTGATCCCTACTTCTCTACTCCGGAATAGAGAGAATTTAATAAGTGAATGCCCACCCTCAGATTTCCCTGGATTCCCTAAGACCATCAGTCCACCTAGCTGAACACTGGCTGGAAATCTCCGTAATGTTCTACACGAGCCCTTGTAGGGAAAGGCACGCTTCTCCCTTCTGGGTTCTTTTGGCTGGCCTAATAATTAAGTTGACATAAAACAGATTTACAGAAGAAAAATTTAATTTCATACCTACGGGAATCCCAAAGACATAAGGCTTCTTCCCAAACAATTAAGGCTTAGAAGCATCTTGAGCTAAGGACAAGGGGGAAGGGAGATGGGATCTGGGGCTCAAGGCGGAGGAAGGCAATTCATAGGAAGATGGAAAGAGCAAGTGTTTGGTACACGAAAGCTCCTCACTGGAACAGAGACACTGGGACCGGAGAGGACTTCACACAGACAGGCCTGCAGCACTCCCCAGCTCCCCATACATGGCCCGGAGTCTTCGTAGTTATCTCTGCTCAAGGCTCTCTTCCCGCACTGGGCCCTCTAAGAAATGCCAAGAGGCAATTAAAAGTGAAGCAAGAAGCTCCTTCTGGGTCCCCTAGGTCCCCAACTGTCTAATATCCACATGTCAAAGCGGTGCAGTCCAGGGTGGCCAGTCCTTTTCTCTCCCCACCCTGCCTACCAAGCACCGGTCCTGGACCAGTGCACACGTCTGATTCTTACCGGTCTTTCCCTGAGTGACAACAGTACTTGTGGAAAATCCAGAAAACTAAGTACTTCTGGAAAACATAGAAAACTAAGCTTATAATGTTCCTGCTTCTATTCACTTAGTCAACCAAGCCAGAAAGTCATCTTCAAAAACGTCCTTTTTTCTCCCTTCTCTCCCACTCACCCGCTTCCTCCAACACACCAACTGGTCAACAAACCCAAAGAATTTCAACTCTTGAAAATCCACTGGCTCTTTCCCAGTCTGCCTACCATGGACTCAGACCATCTTTTCTCCCCTGATCTTCCAAATGGCCTCCTAACTGGCTCCCCACTCCTCTGACACATCGTTGATGCCACCACCAACGCAGTCTCTGTAACAGATCCTATCTGATCACATCCTGAGTTAAAACCTTCCATGGCTCCCTATGCCTACAGGATGAAACCCAAAACCACTTCGGCTCCCAGTCCTGCTCTTCTTGACAAAAAAAGGGAGGGGGAGAGGGAGGGAGGGAGAGAGAGAGAGACAGGGAGGGTAGGATAGAAAGAGGGAGAGAGAGAGAGAGAGAGAGAGAAAATCCCTGCCCTGTCTCCCTCAGAACTATTGGGAGAATCAAATAAAAATGTATATAAAGACAATTTGAAGACTATAAAGCAGCACCCAGCACTTCTTACCCTTTATAGGGTCACAGCCCCTTTGGAAGTCTGAAAAAACTCTAGAGTATTCTTCAAAACACCAACACACACACATCTACCTACACGTAACCCGTCTGAGAGCGCCCGTGAATGCTCAGAGACGATCCCGATTGAGCATTCCTTCGGTATTTATAATTTTCATGTTGGTGCACAGAACCAGAGTCAGCATCACCCGGCTAGCATTTCCAGCCTCACAAACAAGCGAGTGGCTCTCCTGTGGGCAGTCTGATTATTCATGCAGATGTCTAAAATATTCATCAGCAGGGTCACTGGGCACATCGCGAATCTAGGCAGAAAATTAGTACAGTAGTTAGAGTGGAGGGCTCCGTCATTTCATCAGAGCGCAGCTGTCCCTCCACACACAACTGTTTGAAAAGAACAGGTTATTTTGAAAACAATCAGCTGAATTGAGTTAAAGACAAAAAAAAAAAAAAAAAAACTGGCCAGTGGGCCTTCCTCTAACTGAATGAAAATGAAGCGAGGTTCCTTCCTTTTCACATAGTTCATCGATGCAAAAACAGACCCACTGAAGCTATTCCATAGGCATAAATGTCCATTATTCATGAGCCTGTCTTCTGCAGCTGCGTCTTCCAGAGCTGGGCTCAGGCCCTATTTGTCTATATGTCCTTGTACATGTTTGGGCGTATTTACATTGTGGATTTGCGTTCTCGGGGAACTAGAAGGTAAGGAATGCTGCTCGCTCTGCCTGTTTGCATGGAACACATCACATCAGATCCTGCCAGAAGGTGGTAGTATCTGAGGACAGCCAATCCAAATTCGTCCCCAGAACGTGGGCCTAAAATCCTCACCAAAAAAACAAAACGAAAACAAACAAAAACAACAAAACCCAGAAAACATAACCCCAAAATGATCACATTGGCCTTCAGGAGACTAATAACCAGAGTTTGTATTCCTGACCACTTATTAAACCCGAATTACAGGTGATAAGGATTTGCCACCAGAGTATACAATACCACCATCAACTTTTACCAGCATTGCAAACAGTCAAGGCGTCTTTTACAGACTATCACATCACATCCAAGTGGGCTCTGTGTATTAGGAAACATGCATATTGAAACCAAAAACTAAATGTGTTCTTACTATGAGAACATAAGCCTAAAACCAACACTAGCCTTTAAAAATAACCACTTTCTTGGCTGTTCTTTGCTTATCTCCTGACAACTAGTGTTTCGGGCACACATATGTTAAGACATGTATCCCCTGGAAATAGGAACTTAGGTCTTCACTTCTGATCAATTTCCAAAAAGCAGTCATTTTAAATCACTGTGAAGGTCTTACAGCTGAGCTTTTCAAAAATACCTGCATTTCCCTATTTTTGTCACGAGATGGCAATATCATGCACTGGTAAACCATAAAAATCCTTAGGTCTTCATTCCCACCTTTAGAAGTGAAGTTCTCAAACTTCCTGATGTCAGGACACTTTAAAAACTCTTAAAAATTACTGAAGACCCCAAAAAGCTTCTGTTTATATGGGTTACATCTGTTAACGTTTATATCAGAAATGAAAACTGAAATCTTTCGTATTTTTAATAATCTACTTAAAATAATAATAAATCCATTACACCTGAACCTAAATAGCCTATTTTTGTGAAAACTACAGTTTCCAAGGCAAAAAGATTACTGAGAGATTTCTGCAAATCTCTTTAATGTTTGGCTTAATAAAAGACACCTGGATTCTTCTGCTTCTTCATTCAGTCTGTTGTGATAATATTCTGTTTGAAGCCTATGAAGAAAATCCAGCCTCATGGAGATATATAGTTGGAAAGGGAGAAGTATTTTAATGGTGTTTTCAGATAATTATGGATATTCTTCTTTGATATTATACCAAAACTCAACAAGATGTGTTTTGGTTTTTTTTTTTTTTTTCCTAAAGATCTTATTTATTCATTTGAGAGAGAGAGCAGGGGGAGGGGGAGAGGTAGAGGGAGAGGGAGAAACAGACTTCCTCCTGAGCAGGGAGCCCAATGCAGGACTCAATCTAAGGACGCTGAGATCATGACCTGAGTTGAAGGCAGATGCTTAACCCACTCAGCTGCCCAAAGAACCCAAGATGAGGTTTCTTCATGCTAAGTTAGAATGTGGCATTGAAAGCCCTATCAAACAACTTTCATACATGAAAAGCCACTTGCCTGCCTCGCACTTTGAATGGATCTTGATGCTTGATTTATATATATATATATAATGTATTGGTTCGTTGGAAAACAGTTCACTGGGTTCTGGAGACTATCTGAATGTGGTCACATCTCATTACAAAAATAAATCACATTCATTAGTATCACCACCAATCTTATCAGAAAATCTTAAAGTATTAAGAAAGCTGTTAAGTTCACAGTGGAGAACACACATTTTCTCAAATTCTTATTTTCATTCAAAAGAACTGAATTATTGACAGCACACACTGTCGCTTGTTTCTCTTAAAATTACAGGCTCATTTTATTTACAAAAAGAAACAAGTAAATAGAGCTTAATGCCAAGTCTGAATAACCTTAGTTTCTTAATTATTCTGTCAGGTAAAAATGGCGGCCCATGAAGCATTCAAATAGTTCAGCTTGCAATTCAATGTCACAAGGACTCATCTTTGAGATCATCCTACTTTGATTGGTGGAGAAGTACCTAATGTGCACTTCCCCTTTCATCACACAGACTATTCAAATATGTGTACTCAGGTCAAGACTGAATCAACTGAACAGTTTCTACTGCTTCATCAGGGCCTTATTCCAAGTACATGGAACACAATTTCTAGGACAATTTGGTGCCAACTGACTTAATTCAGGCCAAGGTGCCAACAATTTTATGTCACCAGTGGAAACACACTGAAAAAAGCAAAGGCCATCTCAGTACTATGAGAAGAGTTTCCATTTCATGCATTCCCTGAAAGAATCTTGGGAGATCCCCAGGTACCCATCGACCGCACTTTGAGAATCATACTTCGGACTCCATCAAAGATTTTCAAATATAAAAATAAAAGTATTTTAATTGGTCCTAAATACTTGGGAAATACATAGGGTAAGCACCTTAACTTGCCCCATCTTATAGAAAGTAAGAGTCAAGAATATGAAATCATTTACTTAAGATCACACAAGTTAGCAAACGGCACAGAGGAAATTGATCTTGGGGTTTTGTTGGGTCTGTATTCTTCCCAGTATATTACATTGCATGGAAAATTGAAATGGATTTGTGTCCACATTTAAAAATAACACCAAGTGCAGATTTGGAGGAAAAGGAGGTATAGGGTTCCTGGGTCAGGAAAACCAACCAACCTTTCTTTCTTTCTTTGTATATTTAAAGATTCTATTTATTTATTTGACAGAGAGAAAGAGACAGGGAGAGAAGGAACATAAGCAGGAGGGTAGGAGAGGGAAAAGCAGTTCCCCACTGAGCGGACAGCCTGATGAGGGACTCGATCCCAGGACTCTGGGATCATGATTCGAGCTGAAGGAAGATGCCTAACAACTGAGCTACCCAGGCCCCTCAGGAAAACCTTTATTCTCAAAGCACTTGGTTAAGGCCCTGTTCAGTTTTCTCATTGACCTAGTCTTTTGGCTTCTGTTCTTAAAATTTTTAAATACAGTAATTGGGACCAAAACACAAATTCCACAGACATCAAATTTAAGTCCTCTCCCGATGTATATGCTCACGATTTGTCCTTTTATAGAAGGATTGCTAGAGCTCTGAAAACCTTAACTAGAAGCGCTATCATTTCACAGTAGTGAGGTGACTATTAAGCATACAAGTGTTTTTTCAACTTTCTCTTAAAAAGCAGAGCACTAAATAGTTAATATTTTACATGGCATCTCCATATAGGGGATAAAAATGGAAGTTCCTCTATTTGGTTGCAACACTATGTTGTTAATATTATTATCACTAAGTATTCACTTACACTATATGTTTGAATTTAAGTTGTTATTATTATTATTATTATTATTATTATTATTATTATTTTAAAGTAATCCCTACATTCAATGTGGGGCTCAAACTCATGAGCCCAATGTCAAGAGTCGTACGCTGTTCTGACTGAGCCAGCCAGGTATCCCATGTGTTTGAATTTCTAAGACTTTTATATACATTCTCCATCTTAGTCCTCAAATTTCAAAGATACCTCCTTCGTATTACCAATATTTTACAGATGAGGCCACCGAGGTGCAGAGAGTGAACTTGTGCACTAATACAACTAGTAAGTAGCTGCGTTTAAAACCAAGTTTGTCCAAGCTTGACTGACTTGATGGGGAAGCTCTTGGTTCCTGCCCTTTTTCCAGAGATTTCCAGGGCCAGAGCTTTGATCGGCACCATGCGACCAGAGCCTTGATGATGTTCTCCAGTTCGTTAGCTTCCTGTTGAGACTGAGTTGGTGGCATCAATGCCTAAAACATAAAGTTAATTTGATGTGCTGGAGACATTCAACCTCGCAGCTAATGAATTTCATTCCTTCCATACAATTGTTTCTCTTTCTAGCTTACCAACTTGCTATTCAATTATTTCTTAACACCAACTGTCTTGTGAGGACCTGCCTTTCATACATCTATGAACTCCTCCCGCAGGACTGGAGGCGGGCATTCTGTCTCCTTATCCTTACCCCCCTTGGCTCTTTACTCATGTTCTTTCTGAATGCCACTCAGCCTTCCACGGGCATTTGTTGCATCCTCCCACCAAAGCTGTAATTTCTTTTTGCCTTCTTCTTCCCTACAACTTCTAACGCGATACTATATATAAGCAAAATGCCCACAAATGTACGTAACACTCCATGGAGCTGTGATAATGATTTATTAAAAATCTATTTCTTAAGGAACTTGTAACAGATAAACATGTTCTAAGAGGGTCATCCTGGTGTTTCTGGTAATAAATCAGCTCAGGGATAACCGGGGAAAATAATTACCATTACTGAATTGAGGGTGAACTTGGAAGTCCTGCTTCAAGAGATTGGTTGGGAATAACGTAAGCACAGAGCTTAGGTAGGTGTACACTGACCAGCCATGAGTGCATTGTAATATCTTGGGTTATAAATCACAGATCTGGAAGAATGGTCCTCCTGAGGAGTGAATGGCTAAACTGGGAGAAAGCTCCCACTTGTACAAATACTGGAGGAAGGGGGGGGGATAACACGGACACCACCATCATCGCCACTAACCCACGTACCTCGTTCCTATCAGCCCGACACTATTCTAAGCACTTAGGTGAACTCGTTTCACACTCACAATAACCCTAAGAGGTAGGACCCATTCTTAACTGTGTTTTATAGATGAGAAAATTAAGTCACAGAAAAATTTAAGTAATTGCCTAAGGTTACACAGCTAGTAAGTAGTAGGGCTAGGATGCAATCAATTCATTCAAACTGTTTAAATATTTGCCTGACACTCACCTACCTAATGTTTAGGTCTTAACTTTTAGAGAAATTACCATTTGGGGAAAGATTTAAAGAACCCCTATTATCTAGGCACATACTAGTGCATTCTCTCTGTTTAACCTTGAAGTCATCGTTCTTTTAGAGAATTTTATAAATCCTTGAACCCAACATGCTTTCAGCTACCATAATCACTTAAGCCCTTTGAAGGTTCCTAGTGACCAATGGCAGCTGTTCCCGAGCAGAAGTCACGCTGTGCAGGAACCTCGGTCTCCGCCTGCTGCCATAATTGGTCACAGCATCCCTCCTCTGGTCTGTGCCACGGCGCAACTCTCCTTAAATACCACACAATTACGTCTCACTCTGCTTTCTCGCCAAACATCCAGATTCCTCAATCTTTCCTTGGCATAAAGTAGAGCAGGGAGTTGACTACGAGTGATGGCCTCTTCCTAAAATCTGGTACTGACTGATTTCAAGAGGTTGGGGTCCATCTTTCTGACCATCTGAGGAAGATTATTGACTAAAAGCAAACAAATCTAATCACAGTCTCATGGAGCTTCTGTCACCCCTGCTTCAGAGGCTGCCCTTACCTTTCACCTCTTCCCTAATTTTACTTCAGAATTCAATTTTCATTTTTAACATCTTTAATTATTCAGTGACATATGGCCGTTCAAGCAGCTGGCTCATATCAGCGTAGAAGGAAGTGGAGGAAAAGAGCATTAGACCCAAAGTCAGTAGCCAGTTGGGCAACTCTCATTTGGTAAGTCTCTCAAGTATCATCTGAGAGAACGTGCTTCCTTTCACTCCACCACACACAGAAAGTGCGTGGAAGCTTTTACTAGAGAACTCGGGCACGGATCCCTCCGCAGTCTGCTACCCATCCAATCCAACTAAGAGTCATAATATTTTAATTAAAAGGCGATACAGAAAAAAAATCTTAATCCCTCTAAGTACTCTAAGTTTTATCTGTATTTCCAACAATGAGGTCTGCTCTGCCATCCCAAGCCAAGGTTCTCCAAATGATAAAAATGGGATTCCACACTACCCAGTTGCCATAATAGCAGTGCTCCCATGTGTCTGCGGAACCCTGGCTGGCTTCACACATGGTTCTTCCTGAGTCCACTCAGATGGGGTCTTTCTCCCTCCTCAATGACCGAAAAATTCTCTGGAGCGTAGTAATTACTTAAGATTCGTATCTGACATACCTCAAATGTTTATTAACTAAAAACAAAGGTAAAATAATATATAGGGTTATGGTTGCATCTTTGCTTTTATGGCATTTGGGTCATATCTAGGATTATCTTACAAAAAACGCAAGTTGCACTGTTCCTGGGAAGAGGTGCAAAGCCCTTTATGACAGTCCCTTTTACAATGTGTCTTTCTAAGAACTCTCTAACAGCTAGAACTGGCTAGACAAAAGAGTTTTTAATGATGAGGTTAACGTAGCCACTGAAATGTAATAGGATTTCAGGGCAGAGTTGTGGAAAGGAAAAAAAAAAAAACAATCATAATACATACGGTATCATGGGATCTATTGAAAATCAAATTTCCCATTGTCTGAGAGTCATAGAACAAAATAAAATTTCAATCAGGCCAATAGAAGAAAACAGTGGTATGAAGCCTGTAAAATGTAATTTATTTAAAAAAATAACATTAATACGAGTCCCCATGCCTTCTTAAGAACAGATAACATATCAGTACTTACAAAAAAGAAAAGAAAGGAAAAGAGAAAAAAAGTCATACTAGTCAAATAGAAAATGTCCAATGTTACCAGCTTTCAGACTGATGGAGAGCTCTGCATGCTCCAAAGTACTTTTTTTTAGATTTATACCCTCCCAGGTCAGAAACAATCACTTATTCATTCAGCCAATATTTCTGGAGGACTTTTCTGTATTAGGCACTTGGTAGGTCTTAGGGAGCAGGACAGGCTTGTATTCTGATCAATTAAGAGGCCTCCTGCTGGGCTCTAACAAAGCAAAAAATAAATAAAAGCTAGTAAATGATCAGTGATGACAACTAACTAGCTTTAATTAATAAGACTTGAAAGCCTTAAAGAGAATACTTATTCCACCTGCAGAAAATTTAGAGTAAAATAGAATATAAAATAAACCACAAGATAACCTCTGTATAAACAAAGCTCTCCACTGAGGAATGTGAGAGCAAGGAAATTCTTTGTTTTGCAATTTTCAGTTTGAGTAAGATAACAAAGTTTACAAAGAAACCCTGTGCTTTTGCTCAGGAGATAAAACATTAATCTAACTGTTGACCTAGAAATAACATGAAATTATAAATTTGTCACATGAAAGCTTTAAGGAAACAAGCCAACCTATGCAGCTCACAGCATTGGTTAATGGTGGATTCAGTTTGACTGTGTATTTACAACAGTTTGAGGCAGAGAATTATAGGAGGATCCTTTCTTCCATGGTTTTTGACTGTTTTTGAACAAAAATGAAGTAGCAGAACTCCTTTACCTTCTGAAGTTCAAGGCTAACACGTGCTGAAATGACTGTCAACTCTTATATGTGTAACTTGAGTCTCGGAGCAATGCGAAATTACCGACACGAACTTTGCCGATTGGGTTGCACGTTATTATACAAACTGGATCAGAATACGATTTACTTCTTGCTTGTCAACATAAATGCTTTAACATCTAATCCAATGTTCTAGATTGAAACTTTATGAATTCATAAAAAAATGCCTAGCCAGTATAGAAGATCCCCAGTTATGCCCATCTACAAAGCAGAAATAAATTATGCCAGCCTTTTGTCATAACTGTCACCGAAAAGTAAGTAACAGCTAAAAAGGCTTTAACTTAAGAATTGTGCCTACATTAAATGTCTATACTTGCAAAGCCTTGCTATCGTACTCTAACAAGAGATTAACATTTCTTCAGAGAAGTCAGATTAAAGTAATCATATAGAACCCAGAAACTGAGTTCCAATGTGGTGCACTAACACATTGCCGGTATATTCTGGCCCGAATCAGTCTTAAGTAATACATGATGTACTATCAGGTTTCTAAGAGAATCTAGGAAATCCAAAGAAAATTGACTGTCTCCTGAAGGAGACTGAAGGAAAACGAAGAGAATCTAGGTGGAGAAGAGTGAGTAGAGAGAAGCTAAGTTCCTTACTAGTGTCCAAAGTCTTCAAAGCCAATGGCTAGTACACGTGCTTAAACCCTATGGCCCCAAAGACAGAAACAATCCTACGAGGCCATGTCAATAACCTTCCCTCTCCCCACCTATCAACATACTAGCATCCTCAATATCCACTTCTGTCATCTCTTTTGTGACGCCTTTGATTTCCCTTAGCCAAAATTAACCTCTCCAACTGCGGTTTCCCTAGGACTCCGCTCCTTTTCAAAGACATGCGCCATGTTGTATACTCTGTTGTGGTTACCCTTTATCTCTTATTTCTCACACCAGATTATGAGCTCATGACAGGTAAGGGAAGATCCAGCCTTGTATAACCCACTACGCCTAGATTGGTAAATTGCACCTACAATAAGCTAAATGAAAGTGTCATTTTTTTTTTTATGTAAAGAAAACTTTATTAAAGACATTTTAGAAAGTTAAGAGGAGGCATAGTAATTCCACTTCTAAGAATTTACCCTAAGGTAACATTCATAAAGACATACAAAGGCTTATGTGTACGGATGTTCATTATAGCATTATTCATAACTGTAATGATTATGAGGTAATAATAAAAACAATTATCATGTATTGTGTCCATATTTTAAGTCAAGCACTTTGTCTTAGCTTACTTAATTCTCGTAGCTGTCCTGGAAGGTAGATATTATCATCTAAGCTCAGAGAAGGTAAGGTGAATCCAAGGTCAAACAACTAGAAAGAGTTGGGGCTGGACTCTGAACCCAAAAGATCTGACTCCAAAATCTGCTCTCTTCCTAGATAAAAACTGCCAGGCACCAAAGCACGTTCTAAATACTTTCCCTTCCCATCATCCCTATGGAACCCTCACACGAACCCTCTGAGGTAAGCACTATTATCAACCCCAATTTAGAGATAAGGAAACTGGGGCACGGAGTTTAAGAACGTGACCAAAAATCCCCTAAGTAAGAAATGGTAAACCCTAGATTTAAGCCTAGGTAGTCTAGCTACCTTTAACTGTCTTTTCCTACTTAAAAGAGCAAACGACTAGAAATGACCTAAATATTCAAGAATGGTTTAAATATATTTATGAACATATGAACGAAACAGCAAAACGTGAAGGGCAAAAAGCTGGGAAGTGCTGTATCTTCATCTCTCTAAATTATTCCATCAGATTACGTACATCATTAATCCTTTATTTTTATATGTAAAGTTCCCATCTGTATCTTATATATTCTAGAAAAGCCAGGATAGAGTAACAAAGAAAGCATTTAGAAGAAAAGTCACAAGACCTGAGTCTCAAACCCAACTGTACTTACTACCTACTCTCTCTGTGGTGTTGGGCAAAACCTTAACGTGTTTTTGACCTTCCCTGAGTTCTGTTTTTTTCCTTCTGTAACAGAAGTTCAGACTGAATTTCTTCTAGCATCCTTATTCTATATCATCTCAAGATCGCAAAGAAGAGACCTTTTATTCACGCCAACCCTGAAACCTACCCATTAATAAACAATATAGAGTCTAGGTAACACTTGAAAAAAGCATCAATGGAGTTTGGGTAAACTTTAAATGTTGTTCAGACAGAGCATCCCAAATACTCACCCGCTTCCAACGACTTATGCCAGATTCACTTCTCGGTCTTGTCTGGCAATATGACTCAAGTTGTAAACATGTCCACATTCAGAGTTCACCACCAACACGGACATATCAACTCCAGCTGACCTCTACAAAGTCGCCCCAGTCTTCTCCTGCTTCTCACCCTAGCCAACTGCAAGAGCCAAGTCAACTATCGCATCTATGCGAATCATCTGCAGTCCAAAGCTCTGGCCCTGATCTCAATCCCATCCTTCAATGTCATGGCTCTATTTACTAGATATTTCTTCTTCACTTGGCACTTATCTAAGTCTGCTCAGCCAGGCGTAAGTATCAGTCACCAAGCATTCATCTGACACCCTCATTTTCCACCTTCAGTGTGTCACTAATTCTAACACATCCGATTGCATTGTAGATGATGAGTCCTGGGGCAACACACCCACAGAAGAGATGCCGCCATCCTCCATCCTTTCATGCATGAGAGACATCACTGAGTGACCACAGAACGCCTCCCACAGAGACCAGACAGAACTTCACAATCCTCATCCCGACACTCCAGGGGCCCTAGCCAATGACCGGGAGCTGGGATGCAAGATGAAACCCAACTCCCATCCTTGGTGCCCCGTTGTGTTGACCATGACTTCTCCCGTCACTCCAATACAAACTGTTGCTTGTGCCATGACTGGTCTAGCCACAGAGCCCTGTAACCAGACTCTGGTACAAACCTCTCCAGCCCATCCTTCTCTTGGTCTCTCGCTCTCTCTCCAGCTCATCACCCTTAGTGGCTCCCCGTCACCTGTTTATGGGTAAAATAAAGAGAGCTTCCCCTTGGTCAGGTGTTCAAAGGCCTCTACAACTTGGCCTGAATCACAATCCTCCAACATAGGAGCTTTTCAGAGACTTCTCAGTTTTAACATCCTTTCACCTAACAAAATCTTAGACAAAACTCCCAATAAATTAAACTGACACAAACAGGCTTAGGCCGTTCCGCGGTGGTGCGCCCTGCTCTGGGGCCCCTCGGGTCCTCAGGAGGGCCTGAGGCTCTCCCGCAGAAGCGCCGGGAAGGACTTCCCGCCACCACGCAGACAGGAGAACACGGGACTCTAAATGTGACTCCTAACCAGCACTGGGTTCTGAGCTCTTCTGAGACTACAAAAAAAACCAAGGGAAGAACTAATCAAAAGAGCGCAAACACTTAGAAGCAGAGTCCAGAGATACACAGAGACATCCCCCCCTCATACATAAATTTGCCATGATTTTCCTCCGCTCTGAAAATGTCAGTGCTCAGCAAGGGACAGGACAAGGTTAAGAGAATCTGACAGAAAGGACTGGATGGAGTTGAAAGCTAAAGTCCTGCAAGTTTATCTACAGAAGCAGCACAAGGCCTCTTGGCATATTCCCAACTCAGCCCAGTGCCCTCCAGCTGCATAATAGCAGTAAGTTTTTTTAAACACCCTCATTCTGTCCTACCACATTTTATAATGCGCAAGGCCCAGCTGGATGGTGTGTAGGATTTTGTCAAGCTGTCTTTAATCTTTCGCTTTACCTCTATTCCTAACAACTGAGCTGGCAAGCACTTAAGTTGCTGATGTTTACATCCCGCATGTTTTATTGTTCGTTTCCAGGAAGCACTTTTGTTGACAGAGGCGAGGGGCAGGGGTGCCATTCGTCAGAGCTTAACCGTGGTGCTCCTTACCCAACCAGGAACCCTCTTGCTTCGCCTCCCAGATGTGCAAGCATTCCATCACTCAATTATTTTAGTTTGCATTTCCTTTTTTTTTTTTTTTTTTAAATTCTAAGTTACACAGGGAAAGGTACCCACAGCTACTGGTTTCTCTGAAAACACAAGCTGAAATTGTCATTTTCACGAGGTTCTCCAGATGGTCTTTTTTTTGGACCACGTCGACCTAGTCATTCAATTATGTTATCTCTTGATCATGACCACTGAAACCAGACAATCCCTAATGGACCCTTCCGTTCATGGGAGGCCTCCTATTTTTAAAAGGTCTGCTTCTCGGAGAGCCACAGCTTGCCACTTGTACTGGGAACAGCAGATGTGGTTCTCAGCAAATACCCACAGGCAGTTAGGCGCCATCCCTGGCAGCCTTTTAATCCCAAGTCTCCATTTGCTACATGGCCTGACTCATATTCACCAGTTATGTGCTTGCTATACCATGCTCTAGATATTGTTATATTGTGTTATATTATTATTATTATTATGTGAAGGAATTATGTGAAGGAATGTCAACATGAGGATATATCAATGTGAGAATAAGCAAAACAGAATTAGAGTAACCCACAGGGGTAAAACTTCCCGATACATTATAAAACTAACTCTAAATAATTTTAGGGACCTACTGTTGAGAGATCTTTCATAAAGTTTTTTCCATTAGGGTGAGTAAGAGAAAGCTTTTTGGAACTCAACTTTTCCCTGGCTTTTTTGGGATAAATAAATGCCAGGGAAAGGCCTAGACTGGGCCAAACAGAGAAGGAATGCCCCCAGAATACCTCATGTGTGGCAGAGGGCTTGTCCCACAATTCAGTTACTAGCTTTTTGTTTTGTTTTTGTTAAATCGTTCCAGTCAAGAACAATGACTGTTTCTAGCAACCTGCTAGGGAATGGCCTGAATTAATTCTTTCTACCCAATGAGATGGAGTATGGCCCTTCTGAAGAATACCATATTGTCAAGAAAGAAATACCTGTTGATTTATTGAAAAAGTCAGAGACAGATTGAAAAGGAGGGCATTTTAACAACATGAGCATACAAAGGTGCATTTGCAATGCAGCACACCAAAGAACTAAGGGGGTGTGTGTGTGAATAAAACAGTCCTCACTGCCAATACAACTGCCCAGGACAGACTGCTGTTAATGATCTAAACTTCAAGTTGAAGGTCAAGGACGAACCTCAGACCTCCTACCCACAGAATGTCCAGCTTCCTCGCCATGCAGAGGGCCCGAGGCCCACACCTCTTGGTGATTCATTCCACTGTCTCACCAAGAGACTCGCCCATTCAGTAAGGGAGCGGGACTACAGAGGGCAAAGAGCAGGTGTGTGCGATGCTGTTTTCATCTCCCCATTTGGAGTTATTAGCACCACCCATCACTCAACCTGGCAGGCCCATTTTAATATTAGCATCACACGCATGCTGCATCCTTGAGAAAGGCCATTTCAGACTTTTTGGTGAACTATTACTTAGATAATAGAACATTTATTTCATGTCATTATAAAATTAAACTTTACCTCTGGGTCTTTACAAGGCTAATAGTTCAACTTTCCTTTTTGATATGCAAGAAGATAAGATTCTCCTGACACAAAAATACGAAAGGGCATTTTTAACCAGGGTGACAATTCTACGAGGCTGTTGAGTACTGGAGGATTATTTTTTTTTTCAACTATATAAAAACACGTACAAATAAAATATTTTTTAAAACCGTACCACATTACTCATGGGAAGAAAATATAATGCCCTTCCTCTCCCTGCCACACTACAATGGCTTTACATCTCAGTTATGTATATCCAAAGTGGGTTTCAGAATCACTCACACTGTCAATAATATATCACAGCTCAGCTCACACCAAAAGTACTGTCCATTCCGCACAACTATAACCTGTTCAAAGAGAAAGGAAAACATTTGCAGAGGGGTGCATGAAAACTAAGGTTAATATAATGCTCTCCTTCCTTTTATGCAATTATACATATTTTGAGGAAATTCTTCAGGAATGTATTCAGGAGAACGGAGCATTCATTTTTGGAAGTTAATTACATATTATTAAGTTCCAAGTATCATGGGAAATCCGTTTCAGCGCTTAGGTTGTGCTTGAAGATTGAGAAGACAAACCACACCAAGATTTATTTGTTGCAGGTAAGGCAGGTCGTTTGAAAACCACACACGTCTGTCATTTCCAGGTAAACTTTACCAGAATAAAGTTGATTTGTGTGCAAAGAGGACTATTAGAAGTTTTCTAAGTTTGCTAATAAAGATGGTAAATCACAGGGCTGAAATCTGTCATTCGTTAATCAAATGTAATAGTAATTTCTTCCTGCAGACACATGCAGAAGACAAATTATCAATTTCTGTAAATCATAATTAGTTCAGAGGCAGATTCCAATTCTCCTAAAGATTAGCTCAGTGCAGTTTAAATTAAAGGCACTCAGTTACCATACAAATTGTAGAAAACCCTGGCCTTCGTGAAGATGCTTGAAATCTCAGGCTAGGACCACTTGAAGATCTGCTGGAACAATTCTAAACACTTTTACTTTGTTACATTCACTGATGCCAACTTTCCCCGGGTGTGCGGGCAAGAGGGTGTGGAGACTAGCAGTAAATGCAGTTCTTGCCTGCTCGGTTTTCCCCCATGTATATGGCTCTGGAGCCACAGAGACTCAGGGCCCCTTCCGATCTTTAATTTCCTTTAAGAGTGGATAAGTGCCTTGAGCAAAACTGCTCACCACTGATCTTGAGGTGCTTATTTAAAAAGAAATAAAACATGATTAATTTCAAGTGCTTTACAATTAAAAATATATGACAGGAGGGTCATCTGGGCAATTTAACTACACTGGGAAGGGTCACAGGCCTCTGAAGTTTGAGATACCCTGAGCTAGACTCGATGCATGTGTTTATTGTCACTAGTAGCATATTAGATTATTAAAAGGGACATGCTAATGTGACATTTTACTATTACAAAGGAAACTCAGTACTAAAATTAGAGCATAAATCAGGCAGATATGCTTCTAGACATGCAATCAACTCTGTCTTCCACTCATCTTCCTTTACGCATCAAGGGGTTATATTAAATTTCATTTCGTATTTATTTGTTAACTATATGTGTCACTCCTTCCTAAGTTCAATGTGAGCAACAAAAATTTAGCTGCATCCTAGTAAAACAGATGAAGTTTAATGTAGATAAAGTAAGACGATTATGGTGTCAGAAAAATATACTTTAAAAATCAAGACTAAAATATAAACCTATTAGTTTTGAATATTTATCCAGATTACATTTCATATGCAAGACTCTTTTCAATAAACTGCACATCTTTCTTGCAGCAAAGTGCCTCCACCCATAAAATAGTAAGATCTGCCTTTGAAAGAGAACACGACAACATGGTGATTCGACTCCCCAAACAATGGCTAGTTTGGGGGTGTAAATGGTAGACAACACAAAGTAAATCACTGTCATGAAATAATAATTAGGACTGTAAAAATAACCCTCACTGTCTCAGCTGACTAATGCACAGCTCCCGTTCGAGCCCAGATTTCAAGTCTGAAAGTCACCAAATGAAATTAGCACTTTTATTCCAAAGGCAGATTCTGTTGGTATTTTTGCCTGGAAGGAAAGGGAAACCATTTTATACTGTCTCACTAATCCAAAATAGCAAAAACTTGTCATCTCTGTTGCTTAAAGGAAAAGCTGTTTGAGGGCTTGGCAGAGAAGATCACGGTTCAATTCAACAGTGTTCTCTCCTCTCTCGCCGGGCCCCGTTGTTCTAAGCCCCCCATCAGCAAAGGGATTAGTGACGCATACTTCATCCAAACTGTACACTTCGGCAGAACTGTGTGGCTGGGCAGTTCGGGGTCTGAGATTCCTTAATAAGGCCAAAGTCATGGGCCTGACACCCACGTGGACCAATCAGTTCTAATCTGCTTCATTGTCTCACCAGCTCTGAGGCTAGCTACCCCATCATGAATGTACACTGTCGGTCAGAGGGTGATATGGGAAGTGCATGAAAATGGTTCAGTGGCTACCCAGCATGGAAGGGAGGGGGCGAAGAAAGGAAGGAGGGAGGGAGAGAAGCAGAGCGAGAAGGGTCCTGTAAGAATCTTAGAAGCAAGCTGTCCTCATGTCTGATCCTATGACCACCATCCTCGCGGGTGGCAAGGACAACATATCTGGGTCATATATATATTTGAACAGCAAAAAGGAATACACAGTGTTTAAGAAAATGGCTAGCCAGCTAATTTATTCTGAGTCTGTCCTATACCAACTTTCAAAAAATTAACTAAATCTATATAAAATTAAACAATGCTTATGAATTAAACACTATATTTCATGCCTTAAAAGAACTCAGCACATTACCAATTAGCATTTTCTTTGTTTTGAATTCATTGAATTTATATCATCCTTCAACACTGTTCAGCTAAAGCAAACAAAAACAAGAAAATCACATTATTCTTTCTAAGCCATATAAAAGTGATCTGGAAAGTCACGTTTTAAAATCGCTATCATGGATTAGCTTAAGGCAATTACTTCACTAGCCGCATTCTTTCACGAGAAGTTAAAAAAAAAAAAAAAAAAAGAGAGAGAGAGAGAAAATCAAGCTTCTTGCCTAACAAGAAAAATGAAATCCCATTAGTTGTGTCTCCAGTGTATATTAACATTCCTTTTGTTTAGAAAGGTTAATATCCCCCAAATAAAGGAGCATACAGTGCCTGTTAAAATAATTACATCATGACATTTTAGAAAGGTTGGCAGATAGACGTGGTTGCAAGCAAAGAAACAAACAAAAGTAAAAGCGAGTACTTTTTAAATTATCCAGGACTTAAAAAAATAAATAAATAAATACATGGAAGGCGCTGGAAATTCCACCATGTTTGCAATTTCCTGCCAGCTTGTCTGGTCTCCGGTATCTGGCTTTTCTCCCTCCTCCTCCTCAATATCTTTCCGTCATAGAAACAGGAAGATGTACCTTCATGCTCGAAATCAGATGTTCTATTATCTGAAAAGGAAACTACAAATCTGACAACAGAAGGATTTCACAACAGACCGGTGGCTGATAGTACATGGTACCAATATCAAACCCAAGTGTTTCACGGCCCCTTGGAGTCCCACAGTGGGACACAGACAGTACCTGGTGTCATTAAAGATGGTTTTCCTATTCAGGGCAAGCAGATCCAAAGGCCCAGTATCTGTAAGATCGCAACCAGGAAACAATTAAATATTTCGAATTTACTCCTCCAAGACCTAAAAGAAACCAAACTTCATGCACACAAAATATAGCACCGTGACACATCCGATGCTGGAGGCGGAAAGCATTCACAAAAGTCTCCCCAAAAGGAAAACAAATCCTCCAGGTCTCAAACCTCTGGACAGAGCACTGGATTTTGTTTAAAATCCAAACTAGGCACAAAGCTAATATAAAACCACATCGGCTCTCTCGGTCTGCAGGCCACTGGACGCTGCTTTGGGGCTCCAGGCCAGGCCATCCTTTCTTTGTGCTCCCAGGGAAAGAGCCAGAGGAACAATGAAGACGAAGAGGAAAAAAGTCAGTGACTTCCCCACCACCACTTAAACCCTAGACAGGGTCCTCAGTCCGTCCTCAGTTATCGATGGCTCAGTGGGACACAGGTAAGAGAATCTAATTGTATGAGTACTTCATAGTATTCCCAATAGTCATAGAAGGCTTGGCATCGCTAAGTTCCCCCCAAACACTGAACTGTACGTATCAGTGCCGAAAATGCCACTGCCTTAAGAGTCCAAGAAAGAATCTAATGAAAGCAAATTCAAGGCCCTCAAGTTGCCACAACAAAACATCCCAAATAGGATAAATCTGCTAACGGGAATTCAGTGCCATGTCCCGTGATATTCTCCCAACAAACCTGTAAAGGAAAGCCCGTCTAGGTTTTCTACAAAGAGCAGCCATCCCTAGGGGTGGGACTTGCCAGAGGGAACGAGGCTCCCTAGGGCAGGTGCGTGGGCCCTGCTCTTCAGAAGCACTCCCCATGCACCTGTGGCGTGAACGAATGCAGGCTCTGTACGAACTCGTCTTCCAAACGCCTTGTATCTACCACATCTAACGGACATCTTTATTTACTTGTCACACGCTATGCAGAGTGCTGGCTGATGGAGAGAAAATATTTTTTTCCCCCAGAAGACAGCTAGGAGTTCATCTCCAGGAAAAAGGAAAAAACAAAACAAAACTATATATATATATATATATATATATATATATATATATATATGAAACTGAGCAAAGTAAATTCCTTTTTCCCTCTGTAGTCAAGGAACATATTTCCTACTAAGAAGTCAGAAGAGCAGGAGGAGGGCAAACACACCTCTTCAGGGCTGGGCACTGTTCTAAGTATCTCACACAAATTCACTAGTTTAATTCTCACAGTGCTGTATGTAAAAGGTCGTATTGCTCATCTTGGAGTTAAGACAAAGGTAAGTTGCATTCAACCAGTCCTCGGCATGTCTGGATCCCAAGCCCAAGCAGTCCAGCTTGAGAATCTATGCTTTTAACTTACATCCTACTCCTCAGGACAGTGCTGTTTGCTAGAATGTTCTATGATGATGGGAATGGCTATAACCACACTATTCAAGACAGAAACCACTAGCCACCTGTACCTACTGAGCATTTGGAACGTGATTATGATTGTAAAACTGAAGTTTTGATTTTACTAATTAGGTTTAAATGTAAACAGCCACATGCTGCTATTTATATGTTAAGTTCAATCCTCTAACCATGTGTTCAGCAAATGGAATGCGAGATCTGTTATGTATGTTCTTTGGGAAATCAACTCTTAGTAATTTTCTATCAGTTCACGAGCCAAAGTTCAGTCACTACTCGGTGTGCCATATGAGTGACAGAAGTGTTTTGATACACACCAGGTTTTGTAACTTGTAACCCTCATCTTGTCCATACTTCCCTGTGGGGACATGTATGCCGGGTGGGGGGTGGAGAGGGAGGCTGGCGGGGGGGGGGGGGGGGGAGAGTAGGGTATGCTCATGTTATCACATCCCAAGTCCTAGCTTCCAAATGATCTTCAAGAGAACCTTTCACAAAATTCATTCAACAAACATATCCATTAAAGGCTATGGCAAGAATAAGCAGGTAAGAGTACTACAAACACACACTCCCACACTATACACAATGCCTGTATCTGTGCTTTATACCCGATCAATGTTGGGTACATGGATGACTGGATGGGCAGACCAAGGGACAAATAATGAGGTCTTCTACTCAAGAAACTTAGAATCCAGGAAAGACTAATAACAAGTTGATCATTTTCCCTCACTTGTTTATCAAACATGCCAAAAATTTAAAGCCATCTTTGAATCACGTCACTGTTGTCTGTTTCTCAGACCTTTCTCCATAGACTCTGGTCCTTCTGATCTGCTCATTTGGCCCCATTCCATTTGGATCTTTGTAACAGTCTCAGTCCTGATCTCCTTTCTTCCAGTAGTGCCTCATTTAACTCCATCTGCCACAAAACTCCCAGGGTGACCTTCCTAAAATCCAAGTGTGAAACCGGGCACACTTCTGGTTAAAATCCTTTGGTGGGCTCTCACTCTTATTAGATAAAACACAAGCTCCCTATACAGTGCACCAAGGCCATGATCTTTTGGCCAGTGACAAGCTTTGTAGCCTCATCACTCACTTGCACTTTCTGGGGGGAAATAACTCCTTATAGAGTTCCATGTCTATGCTTGCAGACCTTAATTTTTTCAAGGCCTGGAAGCCAGGCCTCCTACCGTAGTTCTCCAGCACTGAGTCGAGTACTTTGAAAGCAACAGGCACTGGCTAGAGGCTTACTGAACTAACTAAAATGCAAGAAAAAAAGATAATTAAAGACAGAAGTTTGGGCATTATAGTTATTGTAATACAAATGGATTATGTATCAGTAATAAAAATAATTACAAACAACTTAACTGGGCTTGATTGGGGAAGAGTGAATTTGGAAGGTATTCGGAGGGGCATATGAACTACAGTAAATTTTAAGAGAATGTGACAAACGTTATCAATCACCAGCTTGGGTGATGGAGCAGGAGTGGGGAGAATGGGACTTTCACCCCATTTTCTCCAGGCCACCCAACTTTGCCCACTGTCTTCCCAGATACCTCCCAACCCAGCTCCAAGAAAGGTTTTCTCTAACCTACCATGACAGCACAGAGCTGATGGGGGTTACATGTGGCAGGATCCCTCCACGCTTGAGGTTCAGCATCTGTTTTTAGCACTCCTCAAACTTTCTGCTTCTCCGTTTCAAAAGTCTTTGGTGTGGTTCGCCAAACAGCACTAATGCCCCCCGATTAAGATTTGGAATAGACAGAATAATTGAAGGCATCATTTGGGTTCAAGCTTCAACCCATGATCTGATCCAGTTTCTAGGAGAGGTCTACACTGCTGTCTTGAATGCAGATTCCCATTCTGCTCTTTCCTGAACTGGGAAGAGGGTGGTGAGTGGGAAGAGGTGATTGGCAGGATAGGTATGAGACTGGGTCCTTGAAGATATCCCAATTCCTAATAACTAGGAGGAACAGAGTAGTCAGTTTGTAAGGATTGTAAACTATCTGATGGGAAATGGAAGAGAAGGCTAGAAAACCAAGTTTGGTGACAGACTACCAACCTAAATCAGTTTTATTCTGTAGGTCCAAAGCACTGATGGGTTCTTTGTTATTTGTTTTAAACCACAGACACAACAGAAAAAGCCTAGTGTCTAGCATAGTAAATAACTAATCTGCATTAATTAACCTGTAATAATTAGTCAGTATTTAATCTGGCAGCAATATTTAAGCTGATCTGAAGCAAAAAAAAAAAAAAAAAAAAAAAAAACCATGAAAAATGTCAGGGAAAACGGTTAAGAGGCTCTTTCCATAATCAGGTGTGAAGAAAAACTTTAAAAAATACTGAAGATGGTTAACTGGTAAAAAAAATCAGGAAACTTACCCCTCACAGAGGACCTACTACGTGCCATCATTATGCTAATTATTATTGGAATTAGGCTTCTCGGGTCCATAAATTAGAAACAAGACACAGAGAATGTACAACTTACCGAAAAGGTCACACAGCTGGTAAGAGATATGCAAGCTCAGATCCATCTGTGGTCAAGGACCAAGCAAACACTTTCCACCCACACGACCCTGATTGCCAAAACCTAGAAATCAACTGGATGAAGCGGGCCAAGTACCAGGAAATACAAAGAGAGGGGCACCTGGATGGCTCAGCTGGTTAAGTGTCCCGCTCGATCGTGGTTCAGGTCATGAATTTTATGGGTTGTGGGATCAAGCTCCAAGCGTCATTCTTCATGCTTCAGGCTCTGCGCTCGTCAGGGAACCTACCCAAGGATTCTCTCCCTCTGCCCCTCCCCTAACTCACGCATGTACTCGTTCTCTCTCTCAAATACATAAATAAATCTTGGAAAGGAAGGAAGGAAGAAAGGGAAAGAAAGGAAAGGAAAGGAAGAAAGAGAAAGAAAAACATGAGGAGGTTTTTGAGCCTTGGTGACAGACCCCTCTACTAAGTGAGCCAAAAGTTTCTATGTCCAACCATGTAGCAGGCCCTGATCAAAATACTGGAGATACAAATTTCAATTTGACATCATCTTTTGCCTTTAAGGGATTTGCAAGTGGCCAGAAAATCACAATATTCGGTACACTTAGCCCTACACAACAATGGCAAGTCATGAGAGCAAGCAAGTTTATGTGCATACGAAATTTCCCTGGAAACTGCGGGACTACAATAACTAGAAGTTTTCAAGTAATACTGAAATTAAGGATAACCACCTCAGTCTCCAGAGTGTTCCTTGATATCATTACAAAGAAGGACTCTCCACAAATTAGTGATCATTAGCTTAATTATAAGATATTATACATTCCTTTTATGCGCCACCAATACACTGTAGAGAAGATTTCCCTAAACATCTCTAACGGATCCACCAATGCCAGTGAAGAGAAATCCTATCCGTGCCCATTTTCCTTGTACTTGAACAAAAACACCCCTATACATCTTGGAGAAATTTAATTTGCAAGGAAGACAGTAATGCAAATGATCCAACTCCAAAAGCCAACACTTTCCACATTTTCAATCCCAAGCACAAAGATAAAGAAATAATTAATTTAAGTCATCTCGAGAGAAATCAAGTTATAAGGAAATCACCTAGAAATCAAGAACTAAATAGATTAAGTTCAACTTCGAATCTCGTGCAACATGCACACACGTTCCTGCACACTAGGAAAGTGGGTTACTCACTACATTATTCTCTTATTTTTTATGGATTTTTCTAAGTCTTTTCCCGAAGTACATTATTTGTTCTATAACTCACGTAAGAGACGCAGTTAGTATGTCCATTTTATGAAATATGAAACAAGGGCACAAAGGTTAAGCAACTTGACCTAAATAACCTGATTTTTGGCAGAGCTGACAAATATAAACGTATTAACAATTCTGATACTACTGATACCTCCAAAGCAAAACCAGACGCAGAGAGAACACCTTCTCTCCACCAATGCAGAAAGCATGTATTAGTGTTCCCCATTTACCTTCAACACCTAACACAGACCTTGGCACATAATGTGGGCTTGATAAATTGCTTTAATGTGACTAAGCAAACAAAGAGGAGAATGTCAGTGGACGATAAGTCTGATGAAATCAACCATATTTACCATTTCCTTACACAAGATTTTTTCTTTTTTTTTTTTAAGATTTTTTTTTTTAATTTGACAGAGAGATCACAAGTAGACGGAGAGGCAGGCAGAGAGAGAGAGAGAGAGAGAGAGGAAGCAGGCTCCCTGCTGAACAGAGAGCCCGATGCGGAACTCGATCCCAGGACCCCGAGATCATGACCTGAGCTGAAGGCAGTGGCTTAACCCACTGAGCCACCCAGGTGCCCAAGATTTTTTCTTTTTTGTTTTCTTTTAAAATGGGACCAATAAGGGCGGGAGCGGGGCAAGCTGGGTGGCTCAGTTGGTTAAGCATCTGCCTTCAGTTTAATTCATGATCTCAGGGTCCTGGGGTGGAGCCCCACATCCTGCTCTCTGCTCAGCGGGGAGCCTGTTCCTCCCACTCCCTCTACCAGCCGCTCCCCTTGCTTGGGCTCTCTCAATCTCTGTCAAATAATCAAATAAAATCTTTTAAAAACTGGGGCTAATAAGGCATTCCAAGTTCATTTTTTTTTTTTTTTTGGTAGTGATAGTGATGGTGGTGGTGTTGTTTTAAGGGAACTTACAGGGAAAATAGTAGTAGCCTACATAAATCACAGTGCGGTCTCTACCTACCAGTATATGAGAAAAAACATCACTATTTGGGAACTTGTCCTACTAAGCCAAACTCCGAAAGTTTGGCAATTTCAGTTTAATCCACTAACATTAAAACAGACACATGCACGCAAGTGAGCGCACACACACCCCTGAAGGTAAATTTGATGTTATAACAGTTCTTTAAAAAAAAAAAAGAAAGAAAGAAAGAAAAGAAAAAACCATAACATAAAACCTCAATTACCCTAAAAGAGTAGGTATTTTCAGAAAGGCAACCAAAATGGTTAAATTTCATTCTAACCAAGCAGTGGGCCGGGGGTGGGGGGCGGGGGTGGGGGACCAGTATTCCAACCATGTTGTCAAAGTACAAAGCAAACAATTTTAGAATCCCTTTTTGGAATTTTAATGTTGGCGTACAAAAATCAGCTCGCTTTTAGAGGAACCTAATAATACAACTGTGAAGAAAATGTTAATTTATGCTCTTTTCCTCCCCTCCTGGCATGAAACCTCACATGTGACAATGAAGAAGCGTTCCTTGCCCCCCCCCCAGGAACCCCCGCTACATTCGCTGGCAGAAACCCATGCTCCCCACAAAGGGGTTTTCTTCTGTTTACCTACCCCACATTGCATTCAGGTCTTAGGCAGTACAAACAGAGCCGCGTGTAATATGACAACTTTGCTCTATTAATACTGCAAAAATAAACAAAAGGATGAGGATTTTCCTGTAAGAAGACCTTTCAGCACTGAGTTCATTCACTCATTTATAAATGTTTACCGAGCTCCCATTGTGTGGAAGGTGAGGTACAGGAACTGTCTTCTATTCTTGCAAATTTCTCCGTCACGGCTTCATAAAAATCCATGTAAACCGTGAAGAAATGCCAGAGGGTCCAAGTGCAGAGGTTATCACAGACTTTAAATCAAGATAGCCTTGACTTCAGCTTTCCCTCCACTCATTAGCCAGTGGTCTAGGGCATGTTACTTAACCATTCTACGCTCTACTTCCCTTTCTATGAAGTGAGGTGAAATGATGGTCTCTCTAATAAAAAAAAAAATGTGTTGTGAAGATTAATAAAATAATGTATTTTTAGATAGCACCGGTCACAGAGCAAATGGTAAGCGAGAGCCGTCTGTGGCTGACGTGACATAGATGTGTCTACTTACTCATTCATCATACTTAAGTGAGGACTTATGGAGAGACCTTTCACAGGTTAGGCCTGGAGAACACAGAAACGAAACAGAAAGAGCATGTCTTTTTGTCTGGTGTAATAGATTCTAAACAATGACTTACTCATAATGGGTAATTGTTGCAAAAATTTGTATTTTTTTTCTAACAGATTTATTGGGGTATAATCGACACATACTAATTGTATAAAAAGCACACAGCTTACTAAGATCTGACATAAGTAAAGTGTTGTGAAACCACCACCAGAGTCAACATAATGACATATCCACTGTCCGCAAAATTCTCGTGTGCCTGTCTGTGACCCCTCCCCTCGGTCACCGGTCTACCTTGCCTCCCTGTAGATCATTGTGTGTTTTGCTAGAACTCTATACAAGAGGAATCATACAGTATGTGCTCTTTTCATCTAGCTTATTTTGCTTGGTGGAATTATTTTGAGATTCATCCCTGTTACATCAATAATTTTAAAACACAGTGGACAATGGTGTCATCCCATCAGGTCCAACACACGGACCTGTGCCATTTGCTTCAATGATCATCCCGCTCACTAAAATCACCCCTACAAACTCTGAGTACAGATAAATCTAGAATTAACCACCTTTCTAAGAGTTGGCTTCCTAAATGCAACAAGCTAAATACTATTTCCCTATCAGTCAATGCTTTGCGTGCCCTTTGAATATTTCATACTGACCACTGTTATTGTCAGTACAGAAAGATAAATGTTTTGTGCTGCTCACATCAAGCAAACAAAACTGAGATGAGTAGTCTTGAATCAATCATCAAAGCAGACTCCCAGAATCGCTTTGTATACATATACGCATCACCATTAAAAAAAAAATACTACAAAATGAGAGGCACATCTGTGTGGCTTGTGATAAGATGGTGGGAATTTTTGAGAGGCTGTTCTACAGATGTTCTAGCATCTAAAAGAGCGTTCCTATGAAGACTGACAATTTTCCAGCTGAGTGGTCAAGTATACCTCTCAAAGGCATGAGCATCAGGTAAAGAACCAGTGCAAATGGCAAGTAAGAAATTCCCTTTACAGCCTATTAGGAGATAGAAAAATTGGATTAAAAATTCTTTCATTCCAGTATCAAATGTCTTCCATTTCTAACTAGTCCAGGATCTCAAGAGATGACAGATATCAAGCACCAAGTCCAATGGTTGGTACCTAGTAGGTATCCCAACAAAACACAGCCATTAGAGAAACACCCTGGTCAAAGATCAGCCCAAGACAAACACCATCACCTTATAAACTTCCTCAGAGAAATGGGTCTCTTCCTTAACTTCAGTGAATCTCACATTTTCAGTCATTCGTCAAAATTGCCCATTTCCTAGGTATTCAGCCCCAAGATAGTTAGCAAATATTTACTGGGTATTTACTATGTGTCCAGCACTGAACATGGCTATTTTAAGGATAAGATGGACCTGGCTGTGTTTTTGCTGAATATTCTAAATTGCTTTAGTTTAAGTTTAAGAGAATGGCACAGGCAAACATGCGCACACACACAGGCTTTATACAGTTTCGAAGTCATCTCCAAGTAGGCCCAAGTTTGAGACCCTCTAAAATGTGACACCCGATGTCCCTCAGTAACCCTCACAAGGGCCTTATATTTCAATTCCTAGGTGCCCTTCATTCAAATATATTTTGAGGACCTTCAAAAAACACCACAATAGTGGCTACCATCCATTCATTGTGTACCTACCATGTGCCATGTTCTGCTAGGTCAAATTCTATAGGCGACTGGCTAAGAATATTAACCAGAGGAGGGTATAAGTAAGATTTTCTCTGGCAACAAAATAAGATACCATGAACTTAGCAGCTGACATTGACATTGTATTTGTCACTGAAGACCCCCAAAGCAGACAGATCAGAGAAGTACAACCACAACACAAGCCAGCCTCTTGAAAACAACATGTATACTTGCTGACCTTGTGGCTGCATCCTAACCCAAAACGTACAGTGAAATTAAATTATATTGCTGATAAGAGTTTTATGTTCTTGTGCGTAGATGAAATGGAGCATTTGCCAAAACCCGCTAACACTGCTTACGCAATTATTAATGATAACGGGGACCGTACACGAACAGCATCAAATGGGTCACTTGAGAGAAAACCATACACACACACATTCCAGATGAAATTCTAGTCAAACGCTGACACCCAAAAGGCATGCCGGTTAAGGGATGGCAGCAGATGAAAATATTTCAAAGCCAGATACATTTCCTGTTGAAAATTCCTTACATTCCATGACTAAATCCTAAAGGCCACAAGCAGCACTGCAGTCTCCAATTCTAATTGTGCTGATGCACAGAAAGGGGCATGCTGTCAGCAGAAGCCCAAACACAGTTGCAGTCCTCGGGCAAAATAAAAGTGTCTGGGAGACAATTCACACGTTCTCAAAGACAGCAGACGACTGTGACCTTGAGCCCCTCCTAAAGGTACACTCTTACTTGAAAGTCTTCCTGGACCCCTGTAGTCTACTTACTAGATCCAACAAGAATTTATTTTTTTAAGATTGCAATTCTGCAGCAAGATGAAGCTGCCTTGATACATTTGTGGTCCTCACAGAGACCACTAATATTTACAGAGTGCAAATGCACTTTGCTTTCAAAGCGCTCAAACTATACTGTAACCTGTAATTTACATTTTGACTAAGAATCCCTAGAATGTCTATGCTCTCTCTATATAATTGAGAATGCCCTACTTCTTGGCTCATAGATTCTCTAAAAAGGTGGGGATGGGAGAACGTGAGAATCTGCCCCCAGAATGGAAAACAGAAAGGCACCCAAGTAAAACATTCATACAGCCCCCAACACTGAATCACCACCAATACGTACTGCCTGCCTCTGCAAGGTCATTAACCAATAATCCTTTATAAACTAGAGCTACTGACAGGTGTTCAGACACGCAGTGCTGGGTATCTTGATAATGCTCTTGCCAGAAAGAGGTCAGTAGGATTATAATGAAGTAGTAGCGTAGCATTTTCCCATAAAGGAAACCGAAATGTGTAACTCAGCTCCTACCTAGGCCTCCCCGCTCTCAGCTGAAACATTTTAAAGATCCCAGAGCAGAGTCAGGCTCTACAGCCTCTGAAGGTATTGAGTGACCCGTGTGTTGTTGAACTTGACCCTGAACAGTGGATACAGCCATTATTGATGATTGCTTATGCTTCTTCACTGTATTTTGCATCTGATTAAGAAGGAACAATTCCAAGAATAAAACTGACGTCAAGGAAAATTCTTACCGTACGTTCAGATTGTACCTGTGTGTGTGGGGGGGGTGGAGGGGGGCCCAGACACACAACTACACCCACACACGCTCACGCACCAGCAAGCAGCGCTGCCCCAGTCACATAAACCTTCTCCTTCCGTATTCTGAACAATTCTCAACTCTGTTCATTCACTTTAGATATAGGTGGTTTGTTGCATTTAAATAACGGAACAATATTATGCCAAAACAAGTTCCACCAATGGCTTGTAACAAAGTCTTCACTGAGGTTAATGATGCCTACACCTATGGAATATTGATGAGGTGGAAATGCCCAAAAAGCACTTGGTATAAAATAAAATAAATCCAAGGGCCCAAACACGGCCAGTCCCCTTTGCCCTATCTTGTACCACTGAGAATTAACTAGATCGGCCATTTGGAATGCTGATTCTTAAAAGAATATACCTTGATATCAGAAAACTGACAGTTTTGTAGTTTACCTTTTAAACCTGACAAGGTTTCCTACCTTATCTTCAAGAGAAAAAATAGCTAAGTACAATTCCCACAGGCTTCCAGAGCATCGAGACCCAGTCAACAAAAATAGTTTTAATTAACAGATAAAGGTATGGTTTACTTGGTAGGAAATTTACTTAAAACTGTTTTATGGAAATGCCTGAAGAGTAATTGTATAAACAGATTTATTAGAATTTTTTTTTTTTTTTAGAGTATCTCTACAATACAGTCTTCCAAATCTAGGCAGATCTTGGCAGAGACAGATGGCCTAAGCCTCTATTTAACAATGAATGATTAAAAGCAAAATAAAAGAGGCAAGACACTATTTAATCCTCACAAATCAATAAAACTGTGAGGTCACGGAGTGTTTTTATGCTTATAACCCCCAAGGAAGTATTCCTCCTTGTTTAGATGTGTATCCGGAACATATAACTCCTTCTCCAAGTCCAGTGCCGAGACTAATTTTATTAGATGTCCACACAGTGGTTTTTTTACCCAGAAAACGCAGTCCAGCTGATCTTTCATTCCACAATCAAGCACCTACTTGGTGTTAGGGGACACACGGGAGTAAAGCTGTCATTAGGTGTTAAAGGATCTGAATTTCATGTTTATTTCATTCACTCATTTCTTCAAGTCCCTACCAGGAGAAAACGCAGACAGACACACCAAGCGTCCAGATAAATCTTCCCCTAAGGATCCATCGTCCAAGCCTAGAGCTCAGGCTCTTTTGCCTCTTGTCACTACACTCAGAGTTCCCTTGGCCCCACACAGTTAACCTGGCGTCAGTTCCACGACCAGCAGGATGTAGCCTAGCCAGTGCCAGAATACTGCTTGCGTTCAAGCACCAGTGACCTTAAATGGAGGTCATTATCACCATCTCCCACCGTTTTTTGACAGTTGGCTGCTGTTCTCTGAATGTCAGATAGAACCCACTACATTCTACTGAATCATTCAACTTGTGGACCAAGGTTGATTAGGGATGCCCCAGGTAAGGACTTCTCAATGACTTTTTTTTTTTTAAATTAAAAAAGGGACCATTCCGGGGCGCCTGGGTGGCTCAGTGGGTTGAGGCCTCTGCCTTCAGCTCAGGTCATGATCCCAGGGTCCTGGGATCGAGCCCCACATCGGGCTCTCTGCTCAGCGGGGAGCCCGCTTCCTCCTCTCTCTCTCTGCCTGCCTCTCTGCCGGCCTCTCTGCCTACTTGTGATCTCTGTCAAATAAATAAATAAAATCTTTAAAAAAAAAAAAAAAAAGGGACCATTCCAAGAAAGAAAAGAAAAGAAAAGAAAAGGACCATTCCTTCTCTTCTTCAAAGAAATGTGTTAGTGGACAGTGATAGATTTGTTTATTTGCCAAGTCTGTTTTAAGGTAATTTTCCCCTTTAAGCAGCAATCTGGATGACTAAGTTAAGGATAAGATGAATGCACGCAAAAGCACAGTGGAGGAGGTTTAAGATAAACAGAAATTTGTTTCCTTAGATTCAAGGTCCACTGATCATTGCATCAGTTCAACTAGGAAAGGCTGAAAAATGTACTTGGTTCCCTAATGGGAAAGGTGCTTTCTTGGAGGCCTGAACCAAATGATCTTGGGATCGCTTATAATTTTGAATATATCCATGATCCTTCTTGGTAAGATTTCAGGTATGTTCATTCTTTTTTTTTTTTTTAAAGATTTTATTTTATTTATTTGAGAGAGAGAGAATGAGAGAGGGCAAGAGCATGAGAAGACAGGTCAGCAAGAGAAGCAGACTCCCCGCACAGGAGGGAGCACGATGTGGGACTCGATCCCGGGACTCCAGGATCATGACCTGATCTGGAGGCAGTCGCTTAACCAACTGAGCCACCCCAGGCGCCCCAGGTATGTTCATTCTTATTCTGGCAGCGAGTGTGTCTCAGCCTCAAATCCTACAGCTCCAGAAATACTTGCTTCTATCAACTCTTTTGTAAGGCCCAGTTTTCCTTTCAAAAGTGTTCCTAACATTGGGATGCCTGAGTGGCTCAGTTGGTTAAGCAGCTGCCTTCGGCTCAGGTCATGATCCCAGCGTCCTGGGATCGAGTCCCACATTGGGCTCCTTGCTCAGCAGGGAGCCTGCTTCTCCCTCTGCCTTTGCCTGCCTCTCTGCCTGTGCTCGCTCTCTCTCCCCCTCTCTCTCTCTGATAAATAAATAAAAATTAAAAAAAAAAAAACACACAAAAGTGTTCCTAACATTTACATGACATCCATCATTAAGTCTCTTTTATACTTGAAATCCTCCCAATTAGCATTCTCTTGTATCCTTCTTTTACTCCTTTGCCTTTTTAAGCAAACATTTGCTTAAATCAACTCCTTCCTTGTATTCCCAGTGGAAATACCTGCACTTGATCTGGCAGAAGCACATCTATCATGGCCATAAATGTCACAACTGAAAAATTCCTCCACGCATTTGCCATAGCAGAGTAAAATAGAAAGCAGCAAGAAAAAAGAAAAAGAAAAAGAAAAAGAAAAAGAAAAATACTTTCATTTGTCTGCTAAGGGCCAGATCCCAATATCCAACTTCTGACCTAGTGCTCCAGTATCTACGATGCTCCTAGAACTGTCAGGAATCGAATGAAATCATCGACAATTTCACGTCTCTAATTCTGTTTCACATTTGGTGATGTGTCCCTCTTTATTCTTGAAAATTTTTTTTTAAGTTTTTTTTTTTTTTTTAAGATTTTATTTATTTGTCAGAGAGAGAGCGCGAGCGAAAGTGAGCACAGGCAGACAGAGTGGAAGGCAGAGTCAGAGGGAGAAGCAGGCTCCCTGCGGAGCAAGGAGCCTGATGTGGGACTCGATCCCAGGACGCTGGGATCATGACCTGAGCCGAAGGCAGCTGCTTAACCAACTGAGCCACCCAGGTGTCCCTATTCTTGAAAATTTTAAAGACCATCATAAACCAATCCATTAATATACTACATACATGATACATGTCCAAAGTAGTAAAAATAACCACTTTGGACTTAGTATCAATGTTGACATGTACCTCTCTTAATAAGTTTCATTGGTATTTACTTAACTGTAACTGGCTTCTAATTTGGAAAACAATGGGAAAAATTAAATTCTTCAACAATTTTCAGCTACAGCAATTTGTAGCTGTTCACAGAAAAACCTGGCGGGCATGATTTCCATTCCTCCGTATAACACGAGGACGGGCTCAGTGTATTCTCAACAAGCCTCCATGAGGGCTTCCCCAGGATACCCACGCAGGGCCAGTCCCACCAGCTGAGCTGCAGGCCTATGGTGAGTCGGTTGGGTTTATTCCCAAGCCTGTTTATTGCAGTTGTGTTAGTGCCATTTCAAAATGTAACTGAGCAGTATGTAAACAGAGGACGTCATGTAAATCAGTGAAATAAGAGTATAAAAAAGTGATTTGTCAGGTTCTAGATTTTGTATTTAGAGAGAGAGAAAGCATATGTGGGTGCACAAGAGTGGGGGGAGGGGCATAGGGAGGAAGGGAGGGAGGAAAGACAGAAAACCCCAAGCAGGCCCCATACTGAGCCCGGACCCCGATGCAGGGTTTGATCCCATGACCCTGAAAATCATGTCCTAAGCCAAAGTCAAGAGTCGGAAGCTTAACCGACTGAGTCACCGAAGTGCCCCGATCTGTCATTTCTATGGAAATTATGCAGAATGTTTGAAAGGACTTCATAAAGAGGAGTCATTTAAAAATCATCACTGAATCACCTGTAGGTTAAAGAACAGAAGAGTGTGGGGGGCGGGGGGAAGTTTAGTAAAAGTCTAGAAGAGCTGTGCACAGAGATGGTTGCACAAGGTCTTTAAATTATTACTCCAAGGGACCCCTGGGTGGCTCAGTCCTTAAGCACCTGCCTTTAGCTCAGATCATGATCCCAGCATCCTGGGATCGAGCCCCACATCAGAATCTTTGCTCAGCGAGGAGCCTGCTTCTCCCTCTCCAGCTCCCTGTGCTTGTGTTCCCTCTCTCGCTATCTCCCTCTGTTAAATAAATAAATAAATCTTAAAAAATAAAAATAAATTACTAGTCCAAGTAGATATGGGCTGGAAATCACACAGATTGCATGGTGATACACTTTATGCAGAATGATGACAACTGCCCACTGGAAAAGAAAATGCCTTGACCCAACATCAGATATCAAGAAAGAAAACAAAAAATAGAGGATGGATATAGACATAAATGTTAAAATAAAAACTTGAAATTATGTATTGCAATTGGTTAGAACTTTGATGAGCCAACCACTAGTCAGGATTCGACTGAAATGTTCGACACTCGACTAGTGTCAAACCGGACAGGAAGACTTCTTTAACTTCGTAATCACCTCCTATAAGCTCAGATGTCCTGAAACACAGCAAACACAGCAAAACTTTTGTCGTGGAGACCCGGATTTATGACTCTTCTCAAAATATCCAACCAAAAATCCTAATATGCCCAGATTGCTAGTCTGGCTTAAACTGCAAAGCAATGGCCAGGACCAGAGTACTGAGAAATTTGGTCTCAGGGACACAGAAGGATCTCACCCAAGTGGCCACCACAGCCCTGCTAAGCATGGCGCAGCCATCTACACGTCCGGCATTTTTGAGGACACGGGAGGTTTACATGGGAGGGTGCTACCAGCCAAATATTGGGATTAAACCACACACTGTGTGGTTCTGTTTTCACCCCAATGAAGGACTCCTTTCGCCGAGGACACACAGTTCTTTCTGTCACTACGGTCACCCGTTATCATCCAGCCCTCCACAGATAGCGCCAGCGTATCCTACACTCCGCTCTGATCATATAATGCATGCGCATTGGAATCATCAGAAGCAAACACCACATTTCTCTGCAGCACGAAAAACAGGCGAACAAAAAGACTTGCTAAGCAAATTGCCTGTCTCGGTGCCTCCTTGATAGGAAGAGTCAGGAACCTACTTAAATATTTATTTTTAATTCCTCTGGCTAAGATTCTTGACATGCAAAAATACAAAATGCATAGCTTTTTAGTGTCAAGCTATGTCCAAAGCAACAGGCAGTACGTTTTACACACGGGGCTTCTGTACCACACCGTGTAAGGTGGGAAAGAGGGTTAGTCCTCCCCAGCCTAGAAGATCACATCCCCTGCATATCTTGGGAAAAGTCCCTTTCTAAATGCAGCGAGTTGCTAATCTTTTTCTTTCTTCCACTCATGACAACATGCAAAGAAATGAGCCTTTTTGTCACTGAGTCCGTGTGATTTAACAAGTGGCACTGGAGGAGAGAAAGAAACAGACTCCCAAGAACAGATCTGTGGTCACATTTCTTAGAACGTGCATTTCTTGCAAAGAGGTCAAAATAAGCTAAAAAAGAAGAAAAAGGGAAAAAGGAAAAATCTCCGTAAGGTATCAAATGAGTAATACAGAGGAAATTAGAAATATCGAATTTGACGTACTCAAGGTCATTGTAAGACAATGACACACAAAAAGTAGACCTAAATTACCTGCACCTCCAAAGTAATCTTTCTACATTATTTCACCAGGAATTAATGTGAAATGATCTGAAAAGAGCTGAACACTTTTTTAACGAAAGGATTTATTAAAAAAAAAAAATGAAAGAAAGGATTTATTTATTTGAGAGAAAGAGCGTGTGTGTGTGTGTGCGTGTGTGTTTGCGCATGCGTGTGCGCACACCCACGAGTGGGGGGAAAATCAGAGGGAGAGAATCCCAAGCAGACTCCCTGTTGAGCAGGGAGCCTGACCTGGGGTTCGACCTCCCAAAGCTGAGAGGAAATCCAGAGTCCCACACTTAACCTCCTTCACTGACTCAGCCAGGTGCCCCAAGAGAGCGGAGGACTTTTAAACTATTTCCCACACAGTCAATCCTTCCTTTCACTATCCTGGCATCCCGATGGTTGAAATTTGGGTATTTCAGACCTTAGGTGAGCCATGCCATGTTCTCTATTTGCCGCAGAAAGCAGAAGTCAATAGATACATAAGAATCATCAAGATGTATTTTTAGCAGGACATTCCAAATATTGTTAAAAATTAAAGCACTCAAATAAGACGCGCAGGCTAGACAATACATTTTCCCTTAGAAAAGCATTGGGTGCCCACACGGAACCTGTCTTTGTGCACAGAAGCTCCTTCCTTCATTTACTGAGCAAGAAACGTACAAGTATGGGCTTATAAATCAAGAATTCTCTTCAATATGTTCTGTTTAAGGGATAATTTAAGTTTTCTTTTTATTCTAGTTATAAAACAGATGCATATTCATCATAGAAAATGAAGTAGAAAATAAAGGAGCAAAGAGATCAGAGGGATCCCACAGCCCGGAGCCTGTCACTGTTAACATGTCCCTTCATTCCATGTTATTCTTCTGTGCAGTTTAAGCACATTAATATATGCATACATTTTATATTTTTAACATTATTTTTAAAGAGATTATTCAGCAGCCTTTGAATGCTATTTTCATCACTTCAGTAAATCTAAGTCTATCCTCCTCTGTGAACACTACTATGAGTGTCTTAGAAAATAAAAACACAAGACCATCCCTAGAAGTAAACATTTCCTGTGTCCAAATTTAAGTGATTCCTAAATAATGGAAAATCTCCCATTTTCCACGATATGATCCATTCAAAAAAATAAGGCTTTGCTGGGTTTTTTTGTTTTGCTTTTTTAAAAAACACAACTTGACTCTCTTCTGGACCGACGTGCAAATAGCTAAATATCTAGCTGTATTTCCTTCCGTTAGTTCTGTGTACATGGTCAGAAGCACACAGAGCATTCCAGAGCATGTTTAATTCAGGAAAATGCTTTGTTTTCTCTCACATTTCATTAAGCGCTCCCCAGGCACCCAAGTGCCTTCATTATGACTAGAGCCAGTTTTGTCGGGACACCCGAGCAAATCAGTTTCCCTTGGGGTTGATTTAGACCCAGCACTCTTAACAGTCACGCAGGACACAGCCACCGAGAACACCAATTCACTCAGCAGTGGGATGGTTTTCATACATCTTATAGGGTCATAACTGCAATCCCCGCAATAAAGACACTTGTAATACTAACTTATCCGTTCTTTAAAAGGCTTATTTACAATGATATCCAGCACTTGTCATTGTCAGGTCATACCTAAATTACTATATTTCTGACATTTTTTCCCCAATGCTGCCAAGTGACTTTTGTAAGCATCATAAGCAAGCATTCATGAAGACCATTCCGATGTTCACAGCAGCTGAGACTGATCTGTACAAAACAGGAGAGCCTTTGGAAGAATTTGAATACATCGAATGACTTCTTTATTTGAAAGATAATTTGGGGGGCAGTCCTAATATTAGGGGCACATATAGTGACAAGAACACATCAATATCTCACAGTCATTTTCCCTAGAACACATTTTTGTTTGTGCTTTTGTTTTCCTGTCTGTCCCTTGGATACCATGGCACTAAGCCTGCAAACACTACAGAAACCACATTTGGGTGTAAATGAATCGGTATAATGACCTCCAGCATAATACTTTCCAACAGAACTCTCTGCAATGATGGAAATGCTCTTGTCTGCTCTGTCCGATATTGTGGCCAATAACCACATGTGGCTCTTGAGCACTTCTAATGTGGCTAATGCGACCGAGGAACTGCATCGTTAGCTTCCCTTAGCTCTAAATGGCCACAGGAGGCAAGTGACTACCCCATTTCATAACAGCACCAGAGGACTGCCAGGCCTCCTTACAGCTCCCCAGCGCCTAGCTGAGAGAGCAAAGCCTGGTGTTTACTTCATTTGGGGGAAGCATTTGTTAAATGAGTCCTAAGAAGAGAGGCCTCGCTTTTTTCCCTAGTAAGGGCATCATGGAATCACTGTATGGAGCAGACTGTCCTTTGTAAAGGGCCTCCAAGGTCTCCGACGACCCAGTCTCCAAGCAAAGTTGCCCCTAAAAGGCAATTTCCACCATTCAAGCATATATTTCCTATGGCACCTTTGCAACCCTTGGGCAAACGTGTGAAACATTAGAGAGGCTAGGATGGTATTTTTAAATTGCTCTAGGATTCTATGGGAGTGGTTCAACAGTTGTTCGGAACAAGTAATAGAACCTAGACACGTAAGATTTTATAACACTTCTCGCTACAACAAAAACCTGGCAGGAGATGCATTAGTTAAAACATAGTCACAATTTTATTCTTCAATTAATCTTTAAAACTGAGAAGAAAAAAATCATTCTCCGGTGTTTGGAAAAAAGACAGCTAACAACTCATAGAGTAAATTAAAACACAACATCTCCTGACGCCACATAAAATTCTGAACAAATTTAACGGCATCTTGGAATCTCTGACAACAACAAAAAAATACATTTGCATTTATACAACATTAACAACTGAAATAAAATTCAACCATCTTGCTCAGGGTAGATTTTTGATTTCATTAATATCCTTACAGATTTCACCTGTCTACAAGCACTGATTAGCAAGAAAAAAACCGCACTGTCTGATCAGGCTTTGGACTCTGATATGAATTGAACTGAGAAGCAGGAGGAAAAAAAAAAATTGAGCTCAGATACATTATTCTGAAATGCTGCCACAGGAAAAAAGGCACAGCGTTGATTCCATCCACTTGCATTTTCTGGGCAACAAATCTGTCATTCATGACTAAGATGTTACGATAGGACTTAGCCTCGCTGAAGTCATCTCCCTAAAAATGCAGATCTTCTAGCAGGCTTCATAGCTCTGATCTCTTCCCACAAGTTGCTCCTGATTCAAGCAGATAATTTTGCTCTCTTTAATCCAGCGGAACTGAGTAAGTTCCTGGCACTTCAAAAAGAATTATGGGAACAAAAATCCTCTCACCAGAAAAGTACAGGTAAGGCTCTAGCCTGATGTTGGGTAAAGTTCCGTATATTGCCGTGGAGCCTCCTAGAGCAGTAAGGAAGGCCAGAGCAGAGGTGGGGTTCAGAGGCCTCAATCACAAACTGCACAAGTGACACAAAAATTCAAGTCCAAGAACACTGGATGGCACTCATGGCTGCTGATGTGGACTAAATGCTTGTGTCTCCCATAAAATCCACATGTTCGAGTCCTGACCCCCCAGGTTGCAGTATTTAAAGATGGGGCCTTTGGGAGGGTAACTGGGGTTAGTGAGGTCACAAGGGTAGGACACTCACAATGGAATTAGTGCCCTTTGAAGAGATACCAGAGACTTTGCCCTCTCTCTGTGCACCGAGAGATCATATGAACACACAGTAAGAGGGGACCCACCTACAAGCCAAGAGAAAAGGTGTCAGGATGAAGTCTACACTGCTGGCACCTTAATCTTGGACTTCCCAGGCTCCAGCATGTGAAAAATAAATTTCTGTTCTTTAAGCCACCCAGGGTGTGGTATTTGGTGACAGCGGCCCAAGCTGACTAGTACAGATGCATCTCCGACTTGGGTTTTAGAGTTTGCTGCCCTGATCCCTATATAACTACCTATGAAAGGAAGAGTCAGAAGCACCCAGAGTGAATGTCCAGTGTCAACACACCCTGGTCATTAAATAATTCAGAATTACTGGTTATTTAACCTATAGTGAAAACTAATAAAGACTTCTGCTTCCTGCCAATATGGAGTAACCAGGAACAGAGTCACTATTCTACTGGTGGTGAGGGGAGAGGGGGAAGAAAGAGAGAGAAACACTGGTTTTCACTAAAGCAACAAAGGACAGTCAATTCCCAAGAGACAGAACAGATGAGGTGAGCCCTCCTACTGCCCCAAACTTACTTTTTGGACAGTTTCCAGGACACAGCCGAGAAGGGGGAGGGAAACAGGTGGCACCCAGGAAGAACAAAGCAGCTAGGATCTGCAGGACCAAGAACCATGAAGGAGAAAGCTATATCGAGGGGAACCCCAGAGATCTGCAGAGGGCCCCTCTCAAGCATTCAACAGAGCACTAATCCATGCACGCGTGTGAACAATTACCCGGGGTTAGGGCAAAAAAACCCATCTGAAATGTTAAAGGAAACAATGAGTACCACATACAAGTCTAGAAATAGTGTCTATTCCCACCAGACAGAACGAAAACCTCATCATTTTCATAGATCAGATTACTGAAAAAGGTACTGCCTCAGTAATGGAAATAATTAGCCCTCGAAAAAACATTGCTCCACTTCCGTTCAATAAATCTTGAAAGCAGAACCAAGAGTACCAAACTATTTCCAAGTAACATGACTTCATACCAGAATAAAACTCAAGAGCACATACAAAAATATCTAGCACCAAACAAGAAAAATTTCATGTCTAGCATCCAATCAAAGATTAGTAGACATGTGAAGAAGCAGAAAAAAAAAATCCGTATTAAGAAAACAAAACTGGTCCAGATTGACACAAATGATGGAATTAACAAAGATTAAAAGAATATAACTGTATACTACATATTCAAACTAGATACATGGAAGGTGCTTTTTTTAAAGCCCAAATGGAACTTCTGGAGGTAGACTTCCATATGTGAAGTGAAAAATAAGCTGAATAAGATTTAAGAGCCGAATGGATATTCCGTTTGCTTTGAGGACAAAATAAAAACAGCCCCAAATAAAATAGTGACAAGAAAGGAAATAAAAACAAAACAAAATCATTAAGCTATGGGATGACCATAGATGTGAGAAGCTCAATTATTCCAACCATAAAAACAAAGAAACCTATACTTAATTACATCATTATAAAATGGCTCAAAATTAGGTAAAGAGAAAAACTTAGAAGGGACCAGAGAAAACTGACATATTCTAGAGAGAAAAAAAAGACAAGGATAATATTGGATTTCTCTCTGGAGAGATTGCAAGTAAAAAGGCCATGGAAAAACGTCTTTAAGCTTGTAAATAAAATATCTGTCAAACTAAACTAAGCAGGGAAATTCACTTCCAAAAACAAAAGGAAAAGAAGTTAAATACTTTTAAAAAATTGTAAAGACCTACAAAAGCTGAAAGAATTCATTATCAATAAATCTGCATTATAAGAAATGTTTAAAAAGTTGTCAGGGAAAAGGGAAAGGATATTAGATGGAAATTTCTAAAAAAATTTTAGAAAAAAATTTTTAGGAAAATTCTAAAATTTTTACAAGAAACTTCTAAAGAAAGAAAGTACACAAAAATGGTAACTACATAGATAAATGTATAAGAATGTCCTATTATCTAAAAGACCTCTTTAAATACTTAAATTGTTTTTAAAAGCTAATGAGTCAACCAAACAAAAACAAATGTGTTGGGGATTTCATAGTGTATGTAAAAATAAAATGTATGACAAAAGGAGCACATAGGCTAGGAGAGAAAAATAGAAGCATTGAATATGAGGTCCTTATACTACACATGAAATGGTATAGAATCACTTGCAGATTGACTCTGATGAGTTAAAGATGTATACTAAAAACAATCATGAAAATGTTTTTAAAAGGAGTTGTAACTAATAAACCAATAGAGGAGATAAACTGGAAGTATAAGAAGTACTTAACGCACACAAAAGGCAGAAAAAGAAAAACAGATCTAACAAACAATATGAATTAGCTTATGTCCATAACCATACTAAGAGTAAATGGTGTAGACACCCCAAATAAAAGGCAGAGACTGTCAGACTGAAATTTTTTTCGAAAAACAATGCCCCAGTTTTAACTTATATAAGAAAATCACTTTAAATATGAAGATACAAATAAAAGTAAAAAGATAGAAAAACACATATATCACACTGACAGTAGCATAAATACTTCCTATTAGCATTTTTCTTCTAATGTTTGATATACATCAAGTGTAAAATTCTGCCAATGAATTCAGGTGATAGTCAAGAAACGTATGAAACCTGTCCACTTGAAGTTTATTTTTATATCTTTTACCAAATCATCACTGAACATACAATTCATTGTTACAAATGCCTCTTAGTAGGATCATAGAATATATTCTTCACAGAAATCGGTGCCAGTAAAATGTCTACATTCAATGTGAATTCACATGCTTTCTTTAATCGGGTAAGTATTACATGAGCCAAAGTTTTCCCTTTACATCCTGGCTAACAATCAGAAAGTTCAATGCTCAACTTAGTGCCAAAGTCTAAAAATAAATCCATCCCAGGCACTTAGCAAGATCCTCACTCTCATCTTCTAATTGGTTTTCGACCTCGCCTAAAATTATTTCACTTGCACTGCAATATTGGAAGCTACTATGATTTTTTTTTAAAGAGTTGTATTTTAGGGGTGCCTGGGTGGCTCAGTCAGTTAAGTATCTGACTTTTAATTTCAGCTCAAGGTCATGATCTCAGGGTTGAGACTGAGTCCCACATCAGGCTTCAGATTCTTTTCCTCCTTCTCCCTCTGCCCCTCTCCCTGCTTGCTAAATAAATAAATAAATAAATAAATTCTTTTAAAAAAAAATAGTTGTATTTTATAACAAAGAATATCACGAATCATGCACAAGTATTTGCTCCACCGCCTGTAACATGTGAGTTAAATCCGAGAGGTGAGCGTCTGCTCTGAAGTTCCATTTTATACCACTAAGTGAGAACAACAGTGGCCACTTTGCCTCCTCCTTCTTGACAACATTTTAAAAAATGTGAAAGTCTGCAGATTCAAAAACATAAAACAAGGATAATAGTAAATGAAGTTAAAAGATTATCAAAATTAATGGAAAAATTTTTAAACCAAAATGTGATCATTTTCAGGTTAACAAAAATCAATGAAAAGTTAGATGGACCTACATAGAACCCTCAGTCTATTCTAAGTGAGCAGTAAGATGACCAGGCAGATTTCAGGACTCTGAATACAGAAACAAGAACAAGGACAACACTGGCACTGTCAGGTGAGTATGGCTGAAGAAGGGCATAACCCAAACCAGGCCTGCATTTGCCCAGGTATTAAAGATGGGTCCCCAAAGTCTTGTGAATTCGGATGTGTATTTATTATTCCTTTGATTGTCAATTAATATTTCTGCATTAGAGGAAAGAAAAAGAACATGGGTATAAGGACATAAATTGCTCTGATATTTTATCAAATGCAACACTGCCCTTATGCAAATCTACTCCAATCCCAGGCATTCTGCTCAAAGCAATGAGGATTTCTCCCTCTGGCCTTGGGCAGAGCCTTAGTTGTGTGGTTCGCCTGTGTTTTAGCATTCCAAGGGTCAAAAAACTGCAGCCTAGCTTTCACAAGGTCAAAAAACTATGTAGTCTTTTCTATTAGATGGAGAGAGCAGTGAGTTACATGATGAAAAAAAAAATGTTCAGATTACGTAGGCAACTTCAATCAAGTCAGAAAAGAGGGGGTACAGCTGGATCTCTGTAACAAAATAGTTCCCAAATGAGTGGTTCCACACTTCTGGTGAACCCCTGAATCACCCATGTAACTGAAGAAACAGATACGGAGCTTTACCCACCAGAGACTATGCTAGGGCATGTCTGACGTAATCCCACTTCGAGAACCCCCAATGGAAGTGTCATTAGGAACGCGGATTTCTGGCATAAAAGCAAATGAGAATACAACTGCATGACTTAAGTAAATGTCTGATTTTAAGTAAAAATTATATCGACTGAATTGGAATTGGAAGAGACAAGATGAAGTCATTATGCATTTTATCTTTAAGACAAGAGCAAAATTGTATTTCTGAGCTCTGTACGTTAAAAAGATCTAAAAACAATGATCTAACCAAAAGCAATAAGCATCCTCTAGTGCCCAGATTATGGTTTCTAAATAACATTTCCTATTAAAAGGAACAAGCTCCTAGAAAAAATAGCCTATTCCAGGTCTGAGGAAAAAAAAAAAAAAAGTTATAAAATGAACCTGGAACGTCTTATACTAGGAAAGAAGTATGTTAACCAAGATTCTAGAATCATGGTGAAGGGCCTCAGGAACCAACGTGAAAAGGCTCCTGTGGTAAAAACAGGATCATAAGAGCAACAATAGAATAACTGTAATGGATTGAAGCATAACTATATTCAAAGCTAAGATTTCAAAAGAAAACCTCTAAGACAACCTTTTAAGGATGCTAGAGAAGCAACTATTTTCAAAGTTGGTAAATAAAGGTCAAGAATGAATCCTACTTTCTTGCCTTCTATCTACTGTGCCTTGAGGTAAATGATGAGGGGAAGCTGCTCTTCATGAAGGAATGGCAGAATAGGGTTATCCCCACTTTGCAGACCCTGTTAAAAGAGTGACTACAAGGAATGATCTTCAAATAGTACTTCCCTCACACACAGAAAGGTACAGACGCTATGTGCCAACCTGTGAAATATTCTTGCTTTTCATACACCCATTCCCCCCCCCCCCAAAAAGAAAGTCAATCCTGTAACAGACAAGACTTCTACTTTGATTTACAGGAGATCAAGAAATAAAGAATCATGTGAGCCAACATCTTCAGGCTATAATAAGCCAAATCACATTTCAGGAAACTCTACAGAACATACAATCCAGGTTCTCCAACAAACTTTAAGGGAAACACAAAAAGGATAGAAGAAGAAGTTCTAGGTTAAGAGAGACTTGACCTATTTATCACCCAGGTGTTTTTCATGGACTTTATCTGGCTCTTGATTCCAACAAACAAAAAGTTTTATAAAGATAACACAATTAGAGAATTTGAATACTGGATGGGTATTATTGACCCTAAGGAATTATAGTTAATTTATTTAGGTATGAAAATAGTTTTGTTTTTGTTGTTGTTGTTTTTAGAAAGGCAGACTGCCAAGTTCAATGCCTCACTTGGATGTGTCAGGAGTCTTGGAAGCTTGACTACCCTATATTCTCCTACAAATGGACCCTGAGAGCTTGTTTGAAAGTTCTAGCAGGGGAGCGCAGCTACTCACGTACCCTTGACAAAAGAATGGTCTTCCTCTACTGAGGAAGGTGGTCCTCTTCAACCAAACAGGCAGCTTCAATAGGGACACACATGCAGCAGTGAGGGAGGAAAGGAACACAGCCCAGCCAGCCACATCAGCCCAATCAACCCTGCTGATCAACGGGGTGATAGATGTCACAGCCAGATCGCCCTCACATCCAAAGATAGCATCTTAAAAAGAAAGAAGAAGAAGAAGTCATCCTGCCTTTTAGAGAATCACACTGAACTCTTCATGGATGAGATGATATGATGTCAACAATTTATTTTAGAATGATCCACTGAGGGTGAGGGGGAAAAATGGGTGAGGTGACAAATGAAATAGCATTGGCCATGAGTTAGTTATTGAAATTAAGTGATGGGAACATGAGGGTCCAATACACTATTCCCTCTGCTCCTGTATATTTGATATTTTCCACAATAAGTTAAAATGTCACAAGCAAAAACAAAAAATACAGGGGCATGTGGGTTAAAGCCTCTGCATTTGGCTCAGGTCATGATCTCAGGGTCCTGGGACAGAGCCCTTCATTGGGCTCTCTGCTCAGCAGGGAGCCTGCCTCCCTCTCTCTCTCTCTCTCTCTCTGCCTGCCTTTCTGCCTGCTTGTGATCTCTGTCTCTCAAATAAAAAAATAAAATAAAATAAAAGCAAAACAAAAATACAAAACTATGGCAATAAAGTTCAAATCTGGGCTGTTTCTGAGGACAGAAGAGTAGTAATTTTGATAGGACATGAGGGAGACTTCTGGGTATTGACAAAATTCTATCCCTTGCCCAGAGTGACGGTTACTCGGGTGTTTATTTTGTGAAAATTACTTAATTTTACATTTATATTTTGTGCTCACCTGTGACTAAAAAAATAGTTAAGATTAGTCTATAGAAATCTGTACTATATAAACATAGGAGATATGTTGGATAGGACAAAAGTATTTAATATCTTGTAATGCATAATACGTAGTGTTTAAGAAATGTATGGACATTGATCAAAATGAAGATGACAATGTTTTGTGAATGTTGTGTTGTGACCTTTAGTCTTATGGGAACCAATCATAAGACAAACTCAGAACAGAACCAGGACATACATATTAAATGCACAGAATATGCTAATAGCAAATACTTATGAACTACCTGTTGTGTTAGTTGAGTTACAGGATGTTTATAAATTTTTTTACTCTTCTTTCAAATAAGATATCCTTTCAACTTCTACTCACAATGTTAATTACATTCATTTTTACTGAGCGACTAACCAGTATTCATTTATTGGCATGTTGTACAGTACAAAGATGAAATTACTATACTGTACATAGGTGAAAGCAAAGCGAATAAACAGGTAATTTATATTGAAAAAGCCAAAGTGAGTTGAGAGGCCATGTTGCTAAATGGTTGGAAGCAATATCTTTAGTACCAGTCATTCAGAAATACTTGCTCACCTACTGTTTCTAGAACAATAAGTACTCTCTCTGTTTGTCTCTTAGTTTTCACATTTGTCAGTAGAGTAGTAGTATTACCACTTCTGGTTACTCTGAGGAACCAAGTAAGATAGAACTTTTAGTGCAGTGCCCAGCATACGCTTCCTGTTCATTAAAATTACAGTGTATTTACTACTGTTGGAAAGGACCGTCCTCCTAAAAGGAGGAAAGAAAAGATCTCCTTCAGCACTTTCAGAACACCTCTCTAAAAAGAAATATGATGAAGAAAACTGCAAACTACGGGATGCTGCTGAAACACAGGTTCTAGGGGAGGGAGGGTAGCATGTTTTATTTCAAATAAAACAAAACAATCAAGATGGCTACGACCCAGCACAAGCGGGAGGCTAAGAAGGCAAAAGCAAGATACCAGAAAAGTTAAAAATCAAAACCTAATTGTTGGAATGGTTTCAAGCTGAAAAATTAAAACTGCTCGTAGACTTGAAAGTTGACAAGGCAAGGCGGATTTAGAAGAAATTATTCACCAGTCATAAACCACTGGTTGAGAGAACAAGGTCAGGCAGTACAAAACCCAAGGGAAACGCACCCGAAGCAGACAGCCATGAAAAGTACATTAGCTCTCATCGGAAGCAGGTACCGCTTACCTGAGAATGAAGAAATCGTGCCAGTCACCGGGGATCCCATCAGGTAATTTCCAGGTGACACGGGTGGCCAGGGTCTCTCTCGGAGGCTCCAAAGCCTCTCAGAGCCCATAGGACTTTTAAGGTACTTAAGCATGTGGTCTATTTTGACAACAGCATGTTTTATAAGTCATTTGTCATCACCAAACTTTAGACAAGGTTAATGAAAGTTCTGTCACTTTAATGTCTAGCCGGCTTTAAATTACAAATGTCATGCGCCATGACTAAAGAAAGGGCACTGTGATAATACCATAAACCATCATCTCCAGGGACATACAGGTAATTGCATAGCTCATTAAAAAACTGTTTTAATTATTAATTGACCGTGTCAGAGTTGTCCTTTGAAGTCAATTTTAATTTTTTTTTCCTTGCAAGCATTATGATTTCAAGCTGACCTACAGAACTTTGTGTACCACCTAAGAAACTGCCAGCAGAGGTTGCTCAGAAAGCTCTCTGATACTTAGAGTGACTTTCCAACACATTTGAAATGATCAGCTTATGGAGGGGAAGGAAACAGATGAACATTTTTGGAGACGTCTGGGGTATTCCGTTCACTTTACAGAGACCGCGCAACAACAAAGAGGTGAATAAAGAAAGTGCAGCGGAAAAGCGAGCACTTGTCCTTTTTAAGTTTTCTTCCACGAGGATGCCGAACAATGACTGATCCAGTACTTTTGCAGGAGACCACAGGGTAATCTGATCAGGGCTGAGCTGAACTCACGAACGGCACAGCTCGTTAAGTTTCTCATTTAATAAGTAATTCAACAAATAAGCTGCTTGCAATCTTCAGAGCCAAACGGTCCTCAATCACAATGGGCAATAATAATTCATATACCTTCATATACCTCAATCTATCCTTCAAGTTCCCTGTTCAAGAGAGAAATGCGCAGTCTTGCTTTTCTTTTTTCTGAATGAATCCAGAAGGCTTCTTCCAGAAAGACAAGAGTACGTCCACTCGTGCAAGAGATGCCAATGGCATCTAGAATTAAATGACTAATTCTATATTTATAAAGAGACAAGCATCTATAATGTCAAATGACAGTCCTCTCCGATTTATTAGAAGATTGAACTTTCACTGTAGGAGAAAAGAATTTCTCAAGATCTGGATCTTATAAATTAATCCAGTCCCTCTTGCAAACCATTTTAAAAAGACAATGCCAACCTTAAGTTTGAATGATACATGGTCTCGTAAAAATCTGGGGTGAACGGGTCTTAAAGCAAGTTTCTGAAAGAAGAATCCACTTACAACCCAACCTAAAAATTGGGGACCAGTATTAGCAGGTAAGGAGACAGTCAGGAAGCCAACCAAACTCAGCCTCGTTCCATCAACACAAACGCTGACAGCAAGTCTGTCCACCAGGCTTGAAGGGCCAAGAAGTTACAATGCAAACCTAGCATCAATTTATGGGCTCCCCTGTTGTTAATGACCACGCGCCGAGAGTAACACCAGGAAACTGACAGCACCCTCAGAACTAACAGATCAGCTCCCAGAATGTGAAAATGAGGCAAGTTGTTTGCACTGCACTGTCTTCGAGAATTAAACAGCAACTACCAACGGATAACAGAAATTCTCCCCCTTGGAGGCTGAACCCTGATTTTCCTTTGCCACATCAAACGGAGACGAGCAAACAGAAGGACCGGAAGCTGCCATGGAAAACTGAGCAAAGACACAGAGTGAACCCTCTAAGAAAATAAATATACAAATATGTAACTAAAATAAAAATATACTGGAAATGGAACATGATGGCACAGGGGTCAGCAAACTAAGTTTCATGAATAAAAGACAGCCCACTGTCTACTATTCTGTGGACCTGAGGTAAGAATTATCCCCTTCTCCCACCCTCCTTTTAAGTAGGCTCTATGCCCAACATGAGGCTTGAACTCACAACCCGTGATCAGAAGTCACAAGAGCTCTACTGACTAAGCCAGCCAAGGGCCCCTCATTTTCACATTTTTAAATCGATGGGGAAAAACATTTTTTTTTTTAAGACTAATAGATCACAACTCATGAAAGTTATAGAAAATTCAAATTTCAGTGTCCATAAATAAAGTTTTATTGGCACACAGCCTTGCTAGTTCGTTTACATAGTGTGTGTGGCAGCTTTGGGGCGCCGCAGCGGCAGAGTTGAGGGGTTGTGAAAGGCGCCGTATGGTCCGCGAAGCCTAACATATTGACTAACTTACCCTTTGCAGAAAATTTTTGCCCACCTCATGAGAATGAAAACTCCTAGCCTTTGACAGCATATCCAAGTGAGCTTACCCCAGCTCCATTCCTCCAAGCAATCCTGATATTTAATAATTTACAGGTTTCCCCCACAAAGAGGAGATTTCACAATGAATGATAAATCTCTCTAGCTAGAGGGTACAGCAGGAGTGTCTCCAAATTGATTATAAAATTCTGTCTCTGGTATACACATATAAGTGCAATACAATGTACAATATTCTAATTAAATTGAAGAATGGCTGCACAAGCCATGTTTCTATTAGCCAGGTCTTATTTGATTTAGCAGCAGTAATGAATGCTGAATCAGGTTAGGGTCGTTGGGCTTATCTGACTTTGCCAATCTACTGAAATTAGGGTAATAAAACTGAAGATATGTAATATTGAAGACATTTAAAAAGAAAACTCGTTTATCTTCAATTAAAATATTCACAATACTGACAATAAACGTATTACTACTCCTCCCTCCAGAAAGGTTAGATTGGAGAAAACAGCACATCATGGAAGGATTCAGTCTGGCATGGGGTCGGTGGAGTTCCATTCTAGGAGACCAAAAATAGCCTGCGTGTCTTGTGATACCAACATTTCACACATTTGTGGGGGAAAAACAACAACAACAACAGGTGAAACACAGAAGCTTAAAATATTCTCTGACAAACTGCTGCACTAGATTTTTGTCTGCATTGTAAAACGCAGATTCTGTGTGTGGACAAGGGAAAGAGTGGTGACTCAGTTCCCTGAAATGAGCAAAGCTTGTTGTGGGCCCATTGCATTATGTGCTTGTTTGAGTCACAGGAAAACGATGTGGTCACCATCCCTGATCAACTTTAGCTCGGGAGACTAAAAACTAAAAATTACAACTCATTTTAGTTTCTCAATTTTATGAGTTGATGGATATAAACACACAGAAATCAGCTCGGTACTGAAACTATCCATCATCTTGGTGTATTGCAAAATACAGTATTTTTAATAATATTTGTTCCAGGCACCTATTAATTTTATGAGAAAGTAACAAGAGGGCAGCCTCTTCCTCCCCCTTCAGTGTAGACCATATAGTGAAATCAACAGATAGAGGCCAAATCGATGGTGGGTGAAAATAGCCAATTTGCAGATGCACCAGTTCCAACACGGATTCCTGTGGTTCAATAGCTCCATCCTACTCAGAATCGGAACAGCCTGACTGCGCTCAGAAAGGGAAACCTCCAGTTCCGCCATTTCACCATTGCCCTTAATTTATAGTATGTAATATGAATATGGCAAGTAAATCAGACAGGAAACCAAGAGGAGTACAAGCTAGAAAACGAAATATAAAATGCTCAGTTAGCAGCTAAAGAGAAGTTTCACAAAACCACCCTGGATCTGATGTCCATGTCAAGCCAGGCACATCCCTCACATGTCAGTTTCGATTTTTCTCTGTGAAGTGCTACTATGTGCTAGCTTCAAAACATTAAACCATCCACCAGTGTAAGTGATCCCATTAAACACGGGGTATACCATTAGGTGAATGAAGAGAGAACCCTAATGATTACGTGAAATGGCAACCAAATGACTTAAGGGGAAATATAAAAAGTTTTCTGAGTTTATCAAAAGGCAAATAGTAATTTTAAAGCTTTTTTTTCTTTCTTTCTTTTCCACCACCAAAAAAAAGTTAAGTGAGCAAGCATCAGACTATATTGCAACCTTTAAGTACCAGGAAACTAGTCTTGGGAGACATTACCCTAAGCCCTCTCAGTTTTACAACAGTTACCCGAGTAGTGAGACTGCATAACTGGCGGTAATTAAGCAAAGGTTTAGGTGATCACACGTGTGCCAATCACACGTGTGTTGTCTTGAATAAGGATGGGGAATTGGATAGGACTGTCTCTAAGCTTCATCCCCAAAGTGTTGCAGTGATTCAGGCCATAAGAAATAAAAAAGATTACACACAGAGAGACCAGCGTGAACTTAAGTGAGGAACTTAATTGCTTTATATTTTTAACTAATGAAACTTCTAAAGAATCAAGGAAGTGTGGAGAGGCTCCCCTTTGCACAAGCCCTTTAAAATGGAAGGTAGTAACTTTCAGAGTCATGCAAACTACAATTCCAGAGGAAAATCACAAACTATAAATACCACTGAGAAAACCCTTTCAATCCACAGAGGAGTAACAATGGGAAAGCAGAGGACACACGAGATACATTCATTAATTACTGGGAGTCAGCAATATGTAGCAAAGACAGACTTTGGAATCTGAGGGGCCTGGTTCCTATCTCAGTTCTGATTTTCACTAAGCCATTTGACCTTGGGAGTGTCACCAAGCCTTGTCCTCTCATTTGCAAAACGGGGACATCTTTTTTTTTTTTTAAGATTTTATTTGTTTATTTGACAGAGAGAGATCACAAGTAGCCAGAGAGGCAGGGAGAGAGAGAGGGGGAAGCAGGCTCCCCGCTGAGCAGAGAGCTGGTTGTGGGGCTCGATTCCAGGACCCTGAGATCATGACCTGAGCTGAAGGCAGAGGCTTAACCCACTGAGCCATCCAGGCGCCCCCCAAACGGGGACATCTTATGCAGTGGGTTGCTAAAAAGATTAAATGGGAAAACCTATATGAAGTATTGCAAACAGTACTTGACACACCAAGTATGCAATAACCCTGTTTTCTGCTCTACACAATTAAATACTCACTGAATTTGAGAATGTGCAAGGCGATGCTAAGACACCAGTTCTCAAGTGTGCTACACGGATCGATCTTAAGTGGTACAGAAATAAAACATTTTCAGTTTTAAAACATTTGAGATTTTAACTTAAACATATTAAAAGAAAATAAAGCACACACAAAACTGTAATTTCATGGCAAATACTGATCTGGATGAGGTTGGATTTAGAAAATAAAAGTCAACTTAGAAAGAAGTATCATGTAAATAATAATATGGGCAATATAAAGATAGGGCCTAAAGTCATACAAGGAAGAAAACACTGCTTTAGAAATATACTTACGTAAGAAAGGGTTTCTGTCCTCAACAAGTTTATGGCGTAAGGGCTGGGTGGTCACAAGGGAGCAAACACATATGAAGTGCCCACGTATTTCAAGTTCAGAGCCAGTCAGGAAGAATGGTGTTAAAAGTCCCTCTCTTCTGGGCTCTTTTAACATGTATCACATATAAAAGCTCTTTAAAAATAAATGAGTTGAACAATTGTCATGCTGAGTTGCAACATAAGCTGATTTGGAAGTCCCCGTGTAGTAGCATGGTAGGGATTTGGATGTTAAATCTTCTCTTTGAATTATCCAGGAAATCATTTCCTTACCTCTATTCTCCTCATAGTTGTATGAGGAGACAATGGCTTCTGCGGGTTTAACAGCCAAATCACTCAAGACACTTGGAACAAAACAGGGAACAAGCCACTTAAAACTCTTAAGATCCAAGAACACTAAATGGTTGTAGATTTCAGCGAGTACCATCCTTAGAGACTATCCATGTGACAGGAATAAGCTAAATTTGCATTTGAAGATCTAGTGAAACACACGGAGTGTCCTTTTCAAGGCAAAAGGGTAGCAAAATAAGAAAAAGATAAAGGACTTAAGGAGCGTTCCCAAGGAAAACCAGACTCCTGAAAAGCATGCACAACAGGGAAGACCTTGAAATTCTTATCGGAAAACCAAACAAAACAGAACAAAAGGAAGTGTCCCATCACCCTCTCCTAATTCTCATAATAGATTAACTTTTGCTTCTTAATCTCTGTTGAAGTGATCTTCCTGCACGATTCCTCTTACAACATTTTTTTTTTAAGATTTTATTTATTTATTTGACAGACAGAGATCACAAGTGGGCAGAGAGGCAGGCAGAGAGAGGGGTTCGATCCCAGGACCCGGAAATCATGACCTGAGCTGAAGGCAGAGGCTTAACCCACCCAGGCGTCCCACGATTCCTCATACAACATTTTAATAGTAAACCTCCATGTCACAGAGCATTAGTTTAAAAAAAAAGGAGGGGGGTGCGGCTTAATAAAAACATAAAGAGCTACAGGCAACCATAGCCACGTTGAAAGAGATCTAGTGCCCAGGGAGCACACAGTTCTTTGGCAGAAATGTACAAAAGGGCATCATGCCTTGCAAGAGGAAATATGTAAAGCAGAAGGGAGTAAGGAGAAAGACAGCTACACTGACCCTCTGAAATATCAGTTATGCTTCCATAGTTCGGGCCATACAAGGTGAGAGGATGTTAATGACTAATTAGGATCCTACACTGGCTAATAGGCAAGAAGAATAAAGCTTCACCCTATCACGAAATCACTCTGTCATATTGACATTCATTCCAACTGTCGCTAGTGCATCGATTTTCTTCGAAGCTTTATGGTCCAGCTGCCTTTGAACCACAGAGCAGTGCCCACTTGCCTCACTAGCTAAACCAGGCTCCAGAAAAGAATGAAGAGAGGTGGCGAAATTAATAAATTATCTTTCCTTCACAACTTGCTTAGAAAATAGGCATGGTGTTAAAAAAAAAAAAATCTGTAAAAACAGGTTTGGGATTGAAGAGAATTTCTTAGATAAGAAGTTTTGAAATATATTTTTAAAAAACTGTTTTCTTTAACAGCCGTTTTTCAGTTCAAACAGCTGATCTTTCTTCTGGTTCTTCTGTTTTCCGCTATTTTAGGCAACCATTCTTGATTACCTTTCAGAAGAACCAACAGCAAAGAACTGAAAAGAAAAGTCAGGAGCTCGGTAGACTCCGAGGATTCCATAGAGTTCCTGGGGCGGGGAAAAATGCAACTGATCTTCAGCTGTGTAGAGAAACACCAATCCAGGGTCATTGCCACTAAATGGGCACACTGGTGTGATGAGTGCTGTCGTCAATACGGCTATTCTACCTTGACTTTTGAATGTCAAAAATAATATGGACAGAATTGACTAAGCAGTCTCCGAGGTACTGCCTTTAAAATTTTTAACTTTATGGCCATTAAATATTGAACAGATAATTGGATTTATCCCCTTCAGTGCTTTATGGATGTACAAAGTACCTACCTTCTCCTGTTTTATTCAAATTAATGGTGCTCTTTTAAAGTGTCTGCCATGAGCACACACTAAGGCACGCTACAGCCAACTCGTTAAAAGGATGCTTCAGCTTCTGCTTACCGACTCTCTTCCCCATTTGCAGTGAGAGGGCAAAAAACCACACTAAAACCCACATCAACAGTTAAGGGCAAATCTCTGAGAGTCACCCTGAAACCCAGAATTTTTACTCCCTAAACTCAAGTACACAATGTGATTTGGCAGTGGGCTAGCTGTTATCGTGGAAAACCATAACACAGAATCCATTCCTTCTCTTTTTAATTAAAACGTTTACAAATGCTTCTTTGCAACTGGGTAGCTTCCTGTTACATTTTAAAATCAAGTCTGGAGAACACAGGGATGCCAGTATCTCTCTAGAGGATTAGCCAAATGAAACCTCAGCTTGTGTATTGGGCCGGGAAGAAAAAAAAAAAATACACCCATGGACAGGCTGTGCAATTCACACTGGTGATAAGGTATTTCTATCAAATATGACTAACACCTACAAACGTACAATCTGGAAATAACTCTGGTGGAGGTGTTAGTGGAAAGGGGTTAATGGAAATAATGTTTTCATTTTAAACAATATAAATCCACAACTGGCATTCCATTGGCCCGTGACCTCCCCTTACCTAATCCTTGTTCAAGTCATTTGCTAGTGTAATTGAAACCTTCTTTGAGAGTCTTTAGATTTCATTTCAGGTTTGGGGGACAATGCAGCTAAAAGACATTTACCATCCATCTTTCTTAACATTCCTAATCTAAATAGAAGACCCGAATCCAAGACTGTGCTTTTGATGGATCGCTCGCCTTCCTATACAGTAGAGCTTAAAGAGATCCCATTATTGCTTCCAGAACCCTTACAGAAAACATACATTCATACTCATTTTAGTTTTTACCACCTAGCCGAACGGCATAGATTTATTTTCGGAAAGTGTGTTTTTAAAGAAACAGGTATGCTTTCAATTAAAAAAAATTCAAAAACAGATAAACACGACAGACACAGTAAATGAAGCTGGGGGTGGGGGAGAAGCTCCACAAGACAAGTTAAAAAATATTAAATGTAGAAATAAGATTTGCTGCTCTGGAGTGAAACAAAAAAGGTACCACAAAGCTTTCCCCACGTGTGAGTACCTTGAGCACGGGTCCCCATTTATTAATTTCTCAGAGGGGAATCAGGCTGGAAAGCAAGGCCTCCATCTAGCTATGCAGGTCACTGGAAGGACTCTAACAGGGGACACACTAGCGACAATCATCTCAATTCTTCTGTGTGCATTCAAAATATTGGTTTTTAAGTTTGTCTTGGAACGTATTAGAGGTCACACTGATATGAAGTCAAATTTTTTACTGTTTATAGAAGCTAGGAAACTTTGAAGAATCAAAGAGGGGAGAAAAAAACCTATACACCGGAGGTCGGAGCCTATTATCCCGGGGGCTAACTTATTCAAGAAGATTTCACATCTGCTTCTCAGAAAATCCTTCCCCACCACAAGGAGATAGAAGCCTTAACTTTGCCACTTAGAGGGCTTCGCAGAGCAGTCGAAGAGGCTGAACAAAGGTGCCCTCCTTTCAGACCCATTTTACACTCTCTGACTTACAACAGACACAACAGCCCGGTATCAAACACACAAAGAAAGCTTGCTGACAGCCCCCCAGACACTCAGTCTAAAGTGCTTTGGTATCCAAGCTGCTTCTCTGCTGTGCACTGGGATCTTCCCAACATAAGAACAAAACACAGATGTGGGCCCGTGCACACATTAAGGTGACGTGGCTACCTGGAACAGCATTATCTGCGGGAATGGAAAGAGCAATTGCGAAGTCCATTGTACTCCTAATTCTACTAATCAAGGTCGGTCCTGGAACACAATCTCCCCCAAAGCTGCGTGGTGTTCATTCAGTCATGCAGGATTTTAACCATTGGGGAGTCCATCATGCCACAAAACCTAACTGTAATTTTGGATAAGAAGATAAAAGAATAGCTCTTGGGCAACGTCCACAGATCCCAAAGATTTGAAGAAAGCTTTAAACTTCACCACCCAGCGTGGGAGGAACACACTCCCACCCCACGTAGAGCCGGAGTATGGGTCAACCTTGAACACTAAATCCAACTTAAGCCCTCTTGTTTTAAAGAAAACACATTTAATCAGGAGCCTGACTCTTGAAAAATGCATACACCTGATAGGCCCACCACTCAGAGAGGTTTTCAGATATCAACTAGAAGACTAGATAGAAACTAGTGAAAAAGATCATGGGTAAGCTTACAAAGGAGTCTGAAAAGTGGGAAGCCAAGCAGGTGGCAATAGTGCCTGGAATCAGAGGACCCAGTCCCCAGGATGCACGGACAAAGGGGTTAAGGAAAGACAAGGTCACGAAGTACTTGACACTTGCCCCTTATGTGAACCAATGTTTCTCATTTTCTGCTCTATACAACACTTGGGCTGCCTGAAAGCCTCAAGTGTGGATTTTGTTCGCTTTGAGTTCTTAAAAAGTAGGTGTAATTAAAAAGAAGAAGAAGACGATGACGATGATGACGACGACGAAGAAGAAAAATGGTTTTAAACTCTCAAAGCGTGAACCACGTTTCCTTTCATTAAAGGACCAACTTTCTGTCTGGATGACTGCCTCAGGACACCTCCGTATGGAGTCTGGAATTTGGGGAGCATATTAGTGGTTTGTGTATTCAAAAATTAATATCAAACAAACAACTGTGGAGGAAAAAAATGAAGACCTAAGATTGAAAGCGAATAGAAGGAATGAAGGCATACGGACTTCAAATTCACAACATGACCACTGTGAAGGGAGAGGAGAAAAAGAGAAATACTTGTGTGATCGTGGTATTTTACTATAGACTCTATGCTCAGGAGGCAGAGAGGGAAAACAGCAAACACATCCAGAACATTTTTTAGGTTTGTTTTCTGTAGTCATGCGGGTGAAACAATTCGGAACCTATTTTTAGATATGCTAGAGGACTGAGTAAATGAGTAAATGTGTTAGGAGCCAGGGTTTTCACTGTGGAAGGAGAATTAAATATAGAATGGAGATAAGCCCCCTATGGGAATGGATTGGACTTGGAAGTACTAGTGGGAATCCAGGATTTCTAAAATATGGCATGTGTGCACGCATGTGTGTAGCTAATTCCTACGCACGAAGGAATCTCCGCCATTAGTAAGTAACACACATGGCGCCCCAGTACTAGTTTCTAAAACCACTCCTTAGATGGAGCCAGAAATCAGAGAAACGGTCGATCACAGGGTTACAGCGGAGAAGGTACAAAATGAGCCCAGAATGTTGTATCAGAAAAAAAGCTCATGCTCAGAAAAATGATGGCAGCATCTCCAAAGAACACAGAAGACAATCTCAAAGGGCTCCCCCTGATTAAATCTAGGAGAATCTGAGCATAAAAATATTTAAGAGAAAGATTAAATAATAAGACATTAAAAGCAGTGAATGAGTCAAAACCAATAATAGAAAAGTGTTAGACAATGGATATATAGACAAAAAGATGGAAGGAACTACCGACTGGTAAATGTTGATTGCGATAGTCACAAAATCATCACAGAAAAGCCTAGATCGTGTAAGAATCGGCGATAGAAATGAAATCCAAGGAGAAATTTTTGAAAAGATACTTGCATGAATTTTAAAGTGTGTCTGTTCCTACAGATTCCTTATTAGTTCTGAGGGAAAATATAGTAACTATATAGTAGAAAAAAAAAATCAGACAACACCTTGACCAGATAACCAAAGATCACCAACCAAGGGCAAAGCACTAGGTCTCTCTCCATGTAATTCCTTGAGAAGAACAGGTCACTGAAGTATTATTATTCTAGCTGGGAATACACAGCCCTAATCTCACTAGGAGAAAATATCAGACAAGCCCAAATGAGGACCTCTTACTGAAAAAAAAAGGGAAGGGAATTATTTTTTCTTAAATGTCAATGTCCTGTAAGACAAAGACAGCCTGAAAAACTGCTCCCCCATTAAAGACAACATCAAAACTAAATGCAGTAGGTGCTCCTGGAATGGAGGCTGTACTGGAGGGGGAAGGGAGGCTCTAAAGGGTACTCTCGGATCAACTCACCAAATAAAAATATGAACAGAAGATTAAAGCCTAGGTCAATGTCAAGTTTCCTTTTTCTTTTCTTTTCTTTTTTTTTTTTTTTAAAGATTTTATTTATTTATTTGACAGAGAAAGATCACAAGTGGGGAGAGAGGCAGGCAGAGAGAGAGGAGGAAGCAGGTTCCCTGCCAAGCAGAGAGCCCAATGCGGGGCTTGATCCCAGGACCCTGGGATCATGACCTGAGCCAAAGGCAGAAGACTTAACCCACTGAGCCACCCAGGCGCCCCAGTGTTAAGTTTTCTGAAGTTGGTTACTGTATCATAGTTACATAAGAAAATGTTCTTGGGATGCCTGGGTGGCTCAGTCAGTTAAGCAACTGCCTTCAGCTCAGGTCATGATCTTAGAGTCTTGGGATCAAGTCCTGCACCAGGCTTCTTGCTCGGTAGGGAGCCTGCTTCTCTGCTAGTGGCTCCCCCTGCTTGTGTACTCGCTCTCTCTCGGTCTCTGAAAAATAAAGTCTTTAAAATATGTTCTTATTGTAAAAAAAAAAAAAAAAAAAAATATGTTCTTATTGTCTAGAAATAACCCCCCTAAGTATGTGGAAACAAAGGGACATGATGTATGTAACTTACTCTCAGAAGGTTCAAGAAAAACACGCATAGAGAAAGATGGAGGACAAGAGGCAAGAAGTGTTCATAAACACAAACAATAAAACAGCATTTTAAAAAAAGGGGCAAAAGGTCACTAAGAGGTGAATCTGCATAAAAGAAATACAGGTTTCTTTGTACTAGTCTTGCAGCTTTTCAACATATCAGAAAAGTTAGAAAAATAAAAGGCCTGCTCTCCCACACAACCCAGTAAATTGAAAATGACATAGTGTTTCTAACCTCATAACCTTATTTCTGTCAACAACACCCAGACGTGGACAAAATGTTGTGCAAAGATGTGGGTCACGGCATTGTTGATAAAAGCAAAGAATTCTAGGGGCGCCTGGGTGTCTCAGTCAGTTGAGCATTGGGCCCTTGGTTACGGCGCAGGTTGTGATCTCCAGGTCATGGAACCGAGTCCTGTGTGGGGCTCCACACTCAGTGGGGAGTCTGCTCCTCCCTCACTCTCCCTCTCCCTTTGCCCCTCCCCTGGCTCATGTCTGCATGTGCACACACTCACTCTGAAAAAATAAGTAAGTCTTTAAATAAAAAGCAAAAAATTGGGGCACCTGGGTGGCTCATTTGTTAAGTGTCTGCCTTCAGCTCAGGTCATGATCCCAAGGTTCTGGGATCGAGCCCCGCATCGGGCTCCCTACTCACCGGGAAGCCTGCTTCTCCCTCTCCCACGTGCCCTGCTAGTGTTCACTCTCTCCTTGTCTCTATGTCAAATAATAAATAAATAATAAAAAGCAAAGACTTTTAAAGCGCATGTATTAAAAAAGTAGATAATGGTTATTAATTAAATTAGGCCATGTAAATTCAAAAGGCCCCAGTGCAGCCTTTAAATGTGTGTGTAAAAGTTTATGGTAACAACTGAAAACATGTATTAAGTGAAAACAACGTGATCACAGATATACACAGTATGATCACGTGTGGGCAAAAGAGGCAGATGAAAAGGAAAAACAAATCATAGAGAAAACGCTAGAAAGAAATCCAAGAAAATGCCAATACTAGTCATCTGTCCCCCAGAGATAACTTATGGATAACTTTTTTCCCTTCTGCTTTCTGTATATTCCAAATATATAATGCTTATATAATAATGTTTTGATAAAAAATAAGCTTTATTCTTAGAACAAACAACTTAATAGAAGTGCATGGAAATAAGTTTAATTGACTTAAGATCTTCAGGGACACCTGCAGTATAAGGTAAATGATACTTACTGCGGATGCTCAGCTCTCCAAATCTAATTTGAACTACTTCTGGTCCCAAAGATGGGAAATGAAACAGGGAGAGGGGAAGTCATGTTAGGAGACCGTGTTTGCTAGGACTTATTTAAAGTTGTAAATCCACACATTCATGAGCCAAGGGTGGCTCCCTTCCTCGTTATTCTGAGCCATCAGAAGTTGGTGGATCATTTAATGTCATCCCACCACAGCATGCCCCCCCTCCCCCACCGGATAGCAGGGGAAAAGAAAAGCAAGGCACTGACAAGGACTGAGTGCAACGGTGGCTTCATCTGGAAGCACTGTACTTTGCTGGGTTCAAGAGTGGCGTGGCTGACCACCTGCCCACGGATGAGGAGGAGCAGACATTTAGGCTGAAACCTTGCAGCCCAGCCCCTGTCAGTGATAGTATTCTACAGGTCCAACCGGATCACCACAATTACTCTGTCCAGAGAAACTGCCTCTGCCACAGTATTCAGAGACAGAGGTGAGTGAGGGTAGGGAGAGGGAAGGAAGGGCGGGGGCGGACGACAGACTTTTTAAAAGTAGGTGATGTTCTCTGCCTGCTTGTGATCTCTCTGTCAAATAAATAAATAAAATCTTAAAAAAAAAAGTAGGTGACGATGATGAGATATAAATATTTGTGTAACTGAAAGTCTGAAAGATGAATGGGGGTGCCGTTTCAGTTTTCCTAACAGCATGTGAGTCTCCCACGGTCACTGCCAAAAGGTCAGGCTATTTTTTTAAATAAAGGGTTATTAAGAGAACTGTGCATGGCCAAAAAAAAAAAAAAAAAAAAAAAAGAGGAAGTCTCTTGATTAAACAATTATAGCTCGCTTCCTGTTTAAGATTTACACGTATGTAAGCATCTAATTGTATTTATTTCTTAGTATAACCAGATTTGAGTAATCTTAAACCGTCAACTGAATCTCATAACTCAGCCAATAATTAAAATTCTTTGCCAACTTGATTTGGATGAAAAAGTCAAACACTTCATTTAAAATTTATGTGAGGCACATTCATAAGAATACACTAATTTCTCATTCAGATTTAAAATTGAATCAATTTAATGACTGCCGATAGCAAAGCAATAGGAATGCAACGAAGAAAAATAGTCCTACAATGGACAATTACCCAAAGTTCCTATCATGTTTTATGAATCAACAATTGTCTCCAAACTTGTGAAAGAAATCAATGTTCATTAGTTTCTAGAATCTTAAACCTATCTGCACTAAACTATAAAAAATGAGTACAATTAGACATACAATTTAAAGAATCCATCAATTTGAATGAACCCAAAGAAAGAACTTCTGTATGATCCCATGTTCCTTTTCAAGGCAGCACAGCTCCGAAGGCTGTCTGGTTTACCACTGTGTCTTCTCCTTTGCATTCAAGTTCTTTATCAGCAAAACAGTTACAATGGCCTTTCAGACTTGAGTGATGAAGGACAAAACAACATAGTCTCATTCGAAAATATGAATGGCCTTGGAACACAGCTCCAAAAAGCTACCGCAGCAGGTACGCCTGAGCAGAAATCACACCCAGCAACACTATCAAATTCTAAAATTAAGAACATGGGGGAGACGTATAAGTAGAGAGGGCAAAAAAGAGGATGATGGTGGGAGGGGCACATCCAACATAGAAAAAAAGAAAGAAACAACTTCAACATATAAATAATGAAAGGTGAAACTCGCTCTTAAGACTTTTCTTCCTGTCTTCCTCTACCTAAGGACACTGAACACTGGGAAAACAAACAAACAAATAAACAACAAACAACAACAACAAAAAACCAGAACACCGAACACCAGGGCTTTGTGTAGAATCGATTACATTATTTCTACCAAGTGGCGAGCAAGCATCATTTCAGTTTTTCTTCTTGCCTCTTCTACCCTCAGCTCAAGTTTACAGACCTTCTTGTCAGTTACACACCTCAGCTCGGGCGTCTTAGTGAGCACTCTGGTGCCGCAGCTGGTGGGGTCTGACTTCAGGCAGAAGGACTGATGCCTCCAGGCAGGAAGGCTTACCTCCAAAACCCTCCTGCAACGGGAATGAAGAGTTCCTGACCCTGGCCATTGCTGCTGGCTCTCCAAAAAAGGAGAGAACCTGCATAGCACAGAATTCAGCCTGATTCATTAAAAAGACAAAACAGGCCTAGGGACAAGATCACAGCTAAAAACAAGGATTCTACAGAAGTAAAAACAACAAATCCAGACCTCGTTCCAGTGCCCTATTCTCATTATGCCCAATCCTAACCATCCCATTTAAAACTGATGGCTCCTGGGGCGCCTGGGAGGCCCAGTGGGTTAAAGCCTCTGCCTTCGGCTCAGGTCATAATCCCAGGTCCTGGGATCGAGCCCCACATCGGCGCTCTGCTCAGCGGGGAGCCTGCTTCCCCCCCCCCTCTCTCTGCCTGCCTCTCTGCCTCCTTGTGTCTCTGTCAAATAAATGAATAAAATCTTAAAAAAAAAAAAAACAAAAAACAAAAACTGACGGCTCCTGGCACTTCCCACCCCTCTCACCCAGCTGGGTCTTCTCTGTAGTTGCTCTCACCCTCAAGCCACTGCAGGAGTTTTTACTTGAATAGAAGTTCTACAGAGGGTGGCACGTTTGTCTGTTTGGTTCACTAATATATCCCAGTACCTGGCACATAATACACAGAAAACATTCAGTAAATGTTGGTTAAATGAGTGAACCCTCCATTAAGCTAAATGATTTCTTCAAGCTCTTCTTATCTCAAGTAGAAAAGGAAAAAATTGGGCAGGGAATCTTTAAAGAGTTATAATAGAACAGATAAAGGGTTATTACGTTAAAAAGCCTATTGACGTTGATCAAGGAACACACACACATTCCCAAGCTGACTCAGCAACTGTTAGACAGAACAAAAGGTTAATAAACATTTGGAGAAAAACCCACCAAACGATGAAACAAAGCAATATGTTTTCTTCCAAGTAATTAGCAGATTTCTAAAACTAAGACTCCACAACACAATGAGAGCGCAGTGAGATGCTCATTTCCCAGACAGCGGCAGTGAGCGTAAAACCACCATTCTAAACCGTCACTTGGAAATAAGACTGTGAACTAAAAATTGTCCTTATCTCTGACCCAGGAATGGTCATTGTAAAGCCTCATTCCAAAGAAATACTCAAATATAGACAAAGATCAAAGATGTTCATCTAAGCGTTATTTACAATAGCAAAATTCTGGAAACAATCCAGAGGATGCATAATGGAAATATAGTTCAGCTGATTATGGTACATCTACTAAATCAGTTTCTATCCAGTCTTTAAAATGTGTGCTTGAAGAATTTTTACAAAGACCAAAGAGGGAATTATACAATGTCAAGTAAAGCAAAGCAAGCTAAGTCTGTTCTGAGCCATACAGGGCAATGGAAAAGGCAGGCAGAAGATATTATCAAAAGTATTTATCTCTGAGCTGTAGGATTATAGGTGAATTTTGTTCTCTAAACTATACTTTTATGGATTTTCTTGTTAAAATAAACATGTTCTATCTTTACAGCAGAAAAAAAAGTTTAAGGGAAGAAAGATTTCATGGAAGACTTGGGGTAAAACATACTTCTAAATGCTGTCATTATTATCAAGAAGAAGAATAAAGTCTTGGGGGGGGGCAAAAAAAAAGCAGCAGACGTTAGCAGTATTTGAAAAAAACACAGAAGTAACATTTTTAAGAAAGAGCACACCCTTAATCCCTTTTAAACAAAAACAGCAAACAGCAAACCACAGCTCTGAATAACCTCTACAAGGTCCCTTCCTCCCCAAATTATATTCTTACAATTTTTCTTTTAAAATTCAATCCAAAATTTGACAGGGAACCCTACAAGTTTTATTTCCTAACTTGACTAGCTACAGAAGAGGAACAAACCTGAGAAGAGAAAAACAGGACATTTGTGGCCTCAGCACTGTCCTTTCCCATGAATATAAACTAAAATTATTGGTAATAAATGGACTTTTCAATAAATCAGCCAAATAGAGAGTCCCTGATCACAGTGACAAATCTGCTAGGAAAAGGCTAAATTTATAAAAATATCTCTATCTTTCTAGATGGTCAGAAGAAAAGAACTACCCAAGCTTCTTACAGAAGCCCTTTTCCTTAATCACTACGGGTAGAGTCATCATTTGGACTCTTCTAAAGCCAATTCAAACGTTTAAACCAGAGAGGATGGTATGCTCAGGTGCTCGCAGATTCAACTCCACAGACCCTGCAGCTGCACATGCTCTTTGGAAATCTACAAGACTATGTCAACAGAAAGAAGAACAGCCTTTGCAGTCAGCCATCTGACAGCACTGCTTCATGAAATCACATCAGATCTCTATCTAAACCAAGTTTGAGGGCTCTCCACAGGTGCAGTAAAAGAATGGGAAGGAAAGGTAAGAAAATCCAAGCAAACCTATTACTTTTCTATTATGCTCAAATACATTTTTCAAGGCTAAACATCGGAAGCAAGATACTTGGATACCAACACTTTCCTTCAAAGCCTTTGCTTTGTATCTAGATCCAGAGGGAAAATCATGTTTACAAGAACCATGAGACACGTGAAAAAGCAATAACTGAGATAAATGAAAAAATGCCAGGTTAAGTGTTAGTCAGAACTTTATTGCAAACGTACTTTGTTTTAGGAGATGAGAAATCTACTTTCTCTTCTCCTCTAGCATTACATATTGAAAAACAAAAACATGATTCAACTATTCTTTTAATGTCCTCTCATCATTTAGAAAGGGCAGAAGGAAAATAATCTGACGCAGACTGAGCACCACAATGTGTGGTTCGGACCCCAGTGTCAGAAGCTTAAGTTCAATTTCCAGGCTAATGGAGGGTCTACAGTGCAAATTCTGTTCTTTTCCCTTCTAGCTGCGTGAATTTTTGTTTGCTTCAAAGTCTTAATTCAATACCTTCTAAAATTTGAGTCAATTTTTTTTTTAAGACAACAGTGACGTGTCTAAGAAAACCTGAGGGGTCAACCTGGCTGGCTCAGTTGGTAAAGCGTCTGCCTTTAGCTCAGGTCATGATCCCAGGGTCCTGGAATCAAGTCCCACGTCAGGCACCCTGCTCAGCAGGGAGTCTGCTTCTCCCTCTGTCTGCTGTTCCCCCTGCTCACGCTCTTTCTCCCTGCCAAATAAATAAATAAAATCTTAAAAACAAAACAAAAAACCCGAGAGGTGGTGCTCACCCACTGTCCTCCTTCCAGAAAAAAGGGGGTTAAAAAAATTGGGTCAGAATTTTGGGCTTCTTTTAATCCCCAAACTTCGTGTGTGTTTGTGAAAAAGGAAGTGAGGGCATACCAGGGAGATTCGGCATAAAATTGGGAGCGACAAAGTAGGACTAGAGAAGTCAAGTACATCTGTGCTAAGATTTGTCCTTGCTCTCTTCATTATCAGCCATTACTACACAGAAAGCAGTGGGCTGCCAAACTTGCCTATGTATATACTAGAATCATCTGGAGATCTTCAACAAATTCCAAAGCCCAGGCCACACCCCAAAGACTCAGAAAATGAAACCAGGATCCAGAGTTGATGAAGTTCCTCAGGTCTGGGAAGCACAGACATAAAGTACAGAAATCAAATAAATCCTTCCTCCCACCCCTTTGAGACTGACTCTAGACATCATTCCAGGAAGTTCAAAAAAGGGATCAAGAAAGGAAGAAAGGGAGGAAGAAATAAAGGAACAAACACTAAACCAATGCATTCATCTTTTTATATATATATATATAAGAAAATCATTTGCACATATACTCACTGTTGTCCCTGAAGTTAGCTCCAGAAAACACTGAAAAAACCATTACCGAGGTACACCGCACATTATGCTGACATGAGTTTATCCCGCACAGCCTCATCCCTTCGAGAAGGCTGTGGAAGTGGGTGACAGCAGAAAGGAGAGTCTTATTACAAACTCAGAGCGAGGCTGTGCAGATTCCAAGGTGACGACCACAGCTTCCTAGTGACAAACTGGCAGCAATTAGAAAGAGTTGCCTGAAGAATGTGAACTTGCTTGGCCTGGCCTACCTTAGTTTTTCTTCTAATAAGGGGCATTAAAACCCTCTGCTAAATTCAAAGAGGGAGAAGGAGGGAAAGAAGAAAATCCTAAACCTCTTATAATCCCAATAATTAAAAAAAAAAAAAAAAGACCTATGGCAGTGAATTTTCCGATGGCACATATTAAACATAATCTAAGATTGCACTCCTTACATAACGTTTTCCTCCTTCTATACCCTAAACCTTAAAAAAAAAAAAAAAATTGAAGGTACATGTGTTCTGTTTGTACTACTGGCTCCTGACATTCAAAGAGTTCATCATGTACAGAGCACCACCTGTGTACTTAGCTTAAATCTCTGGAAATCTTTCATCCCCAGGAAAGAGTATAGATTATTTTTATGCCATCCAAATGGGAGAATGTCCCAGATACCAGATGATGAAGGGGCCCCGGAGGGACCATAATGCTAACACGCTTACGAGCTCTACAAAATTTGGCTTCAAAGACGCCTCTCCATTTGGCAGCCTTTCCACCTATCTCTGTGAATAGTAGAGACATAGCTGCTAACCGCGGTGGAAGCAAAGGGCAGAAGGCAAGAAGCATGTCCTTGTGTCTGTGATCACATTAGACTGCAGAGACAAGGAATCCTCTTAGGAGAAACCCAGGGAAATGAGCGTACCCATTGGCATGCCATGAACGTGGCCATGTTTTGCTACGTGCTTTTGCAACATAGGATTAAGAACACAAATCCTGACCACTCTTCGAGACCTAAAGGTCCAGCTGTATAACATTTTTTCCCCGCGCACTGGCTTTTTGGCATTTTCGTGATTTCCGCGACATTTATGAAGGGCCAACCTTCGACAAAGTATGGCTTAACTAACTTCACATAAAGGTGAAGGGGAACCTTCTCTGCAGAGCAGATATGCTAGAGATTAACGAGTTGTTCTCTTTCGTCCTAAGTTTTCTTCTGCCTCCGTCCTCCAGTGAAGTCACGATACATCTGTGACAGGAGAACTCCCATGGCAACAGACTGACATCATAAACACCAGATTAAGACTTGGCTGCTAAGCCAAAGGAGATGGTGCGCTGGGAAGGAAGAAGCTATAATTCAAACAAATGTCTTCCATCACAGCTATGGGAATACTAAACATTACTGGCGAAGTAAATTGCTTTTTGCAGAAGTGTTCCCTTTTTTTGAAGTTTGCCCCAGTGTGAAAGTCCCTCTGTAAGTCAGAACCTTAGCATTATTTTAATGTCCTGTTCTGGATTTAATAATCTCATGCTTCAGACAGGAGTCTGTTACCATGGGGATGACAGCAGCACAAACCCAGGATTACGGCTATCAAGAAGGAGAAAAGAAATTATGAATAAACCTCGTTATGTTCAATAATTAGCAGCAACATGGAAAAAACAAAACCATGAATTTAGGTTGATGCATTTATCTCAGTGTTTGAATACAACTCTGAGTGTGTTATTGCTTTAAAATGAGATTCTAACGAACTGCCAAAAAATTCTTGACTAGCGATTGCTACTCAGTGCCATGGTTGTCAAAACCCATCCTGTCCGTCCCTTTCTTCTATTTTAATTCTTTCCCTGCAAAAGATCGGGAGCTATTGGGTAATACACACCATCCTAAGATGGATTCTGGTAACTTGAGCCAACATTTCCCAGGAAAAGCCCAGCAATATGGAACATCACCGGCTCCTCTATCTTACTTAACCGAACGGGAAACCACTCCTGGAAAGAGGCTGTGGCCCTTGCCCACCACAGAAAGTCCACACGTCCAGATGTAGGACGGTCCCTGAATGGTCCTGCTAATAAGCACAACACATGAAGTCTTTCTTCGCTTGTGACAGTGAAGGCCACCCGGTACAGAATGACTAACGAAGTGTTTCAGGCAGTTAGAACTTTTCTTAGCAAGGCCCGTGACTTTATTAACTGTAGAAAAGATGAGCAAAATGGTGAATACAGAGTTTGAGATGTCAAAGACTGCTAACACGGTCCTTCTCTAAACCAAAGATGACACTCGGCTCTAAGAACAGGTACTAGCATGATGACCAGAGCATCAAGTCTTTCCTCAATATCTGGGGGGAACGAGGAGGGCATGGCTAGACCTCTGGCATCCTGGGGCATCACCAGCTAGCTGGATCCCTGAGAAAGCGATGTGAACGTGACGCTCTCCAAAGCAAGCGGCAAGAACAAAATGTGAATCCGCTCTTACACTGGTGACCCTCTGACAGGTCCTTGGAACTTCCAGACTTCTCCACTCTCCTCTTCCATGAGGCTTCTGCATTCTAAGGCAATGGCACAACACATCATTGGAGGCAAGTAATTTTAGAACGTGCCATCCAAATTAACTGGTCGTGAATAGGCTCTGATTAAAATATAAAGAGCTTTTAAAATAATTTAAAATGATTCACTGGAACTAATTTAGAGATATTTTAATCTCTGAATGTGCAATGAACTGTAGTCTCCCTTGGCCCCAGCCTCTCCTCAGAGACGGACATTTCTAGTTAGGCCTTTGCCACAGGGTAAGAGGTACCTGAGCCGTGCAAACCACACTGTCCAGGCCTGAGTTTCCCTCGGCCTTTCTGACCGATGTTTTTCCAACTCTGGCCCCATCCTCTTCCACTTTGCAAACCAGACTGTGTATACTTCCCCTTCTCAGTGACTATTGCTCATCTATTTACGAGGCTAGATAGCTAGATAACTTTGGACACAACAATGTGACAATCATTTAAAGAATCACATGAGATCAAAGACCTCTGCTTACATTCTTTGGTCATTTGTTTGGATTCCATTTTCGATTAAACCAAGGAACATTTTCCCAACATAAAGTACTAGCATATTCATGGAAATTCTGCTAGAGCCACTTATGAACCAATACCCAAGCTGTACTTAACTAGGCTTTTCCAACTTGACTGTGAATTTCAAGGGGCTGTCTGCGGCTTTGGAAAAGTGCCTTCTCAGACCCACTACAGATTCCTTCATGAAATCCTTTAGTGCCTGGTCTCCCAGATCTCCTGAATCTCAGCCAAAGTCTCTTCAGATAAGAGGCGGAGAACTGGTCTCTATTGTCCTACTTTCTAGACCTTGCTGGTTCTTTCTAGATGACAAGTTTGAGTTGAAAAGATGAAATGAGGGGAATGTCCATACACTGGAAGAGTTTGATAAGCACAGAGTTCCCTTACTTCATCCTCCCAGCAACCTGACAAGGTAGGTATTACCATAGCCACTTAAGAAATTAAAAAAAAATAGAGGTTTCCAACAATTAGTAATAGAAAAGTGGAGTTCAAACCCAGTACAACTCCAAAACCCAAGTTCTCTCTGCTGTACTGAAATCCAGTCCTCCTGAAAGCAGGAACCATGTCTTTCTGTTCTGTGTAATCTCAGAGATGACCATAAAAATAGTTTGTGACAAAATACGCATCACAAGAGCGAGCCAAAGGATTTCCGGGAAATGACCTAGCTTCTTTTGTGAGAAGACAATTCCCTTGGCCATACCAAACCAGAAAACACATGTCAACCGTAACTTACTACCACAGCATCAGAGACGAGGGATGGAGCCCTAAACATCCATCCGTTCTGAGGTTGATGTAGCCAAGCATAAGATGGTCACTTACCTAAAAGAAAGAGGAGAGAAAACATTATAAATGCAGACACTGACCTCTTAGAAAATTTACCTATGGAAATACTAATACTTTCATTTTATAGGCACTATATTCTGAGCACAATAGTATAAGCGGAGCAATTTCTTCATCTCTGCATTTTTCAAGGCCATTTTGTATTTTTTGTTACAGAGTATTTAAATCCCAGCCTTTTCCCCCACCTTGCCCTAGAAGACATTTTTGTTTTTGAGATGCTAGAACATCTTTAAAAGACTAATGGGTCCTCTTTTCTAGAAAACTTAATACAGACACATCTCTCATCTAGCTTCAGTGGCTCCAAGTCCTCTCACGGTTTTCCCATTGGCCCTATATGACAACATCTGGAAGGACACTAGACTGTAGGATAGCTCTTATGCTTAAATATGCTTCAGACTGCTTCAGAATCCCATATATGCTTTGAATTCCTAAAAAGATGTGTGTGATCAATGTACAAAACTGCACCTGGCAAATATAGAAGGTATATTCTTTAACACACGTGACCTGTGAAAAATGGGTCGAGACTAGGTAGCAAAGAAAGTCTCTGGAAATAGCAAAGAAGTGACAACTGTCTGGATGCCAGCTAGATCTGTCATGAGTTTCAAATTTTAGATAAATTAAACAAACAAACCAAACAAAGAAGTACCAGGAAAACCTGTACAACAAAAGGTATGTATTGTCTGTCAGTGTCTGTCCATTCGTGTGTCTGTCCCTGTCTGCATGTGTTGTATGTTGGGGTGGGAAGCTCTATTAGCAGATCAGAAAAGCTTAAAAAAAAAAAAAAAAAAGGAAGAAGAAGAAAAGAAAAGAAACAACCTATAAAAATAGTGTGGTTTTGTTGCATAAATAGACCAGTGGAACAAAACAAAAAACTCAGAAACTACAAAAACGGACCCAGGTATACATGGAAAGTTAGTATCTCCAATCAGTGGAGGAAAAGATGAACTTTTTAAGAAATGGCTGGGCAACTGGATGCCACTGCAAGAAAATTAAATTGCCTCCATATCCCACTTGCACTGCAAATGGACCCTAGAACTAAACTGAAAAATAAGATCACAATTACTAAAAAAAGAATTTGAGTGAATCCCATTACAAATGGTGAGGAAGGGCAGTCCAGAAGGAAGAAATAAACTTGTCTACATAGAAATTTATTTAAAAGTAAAAATATTTTGCATAGTGATAAGTGCCAACAGCCAAATGACAAAGAACCTACTTGAAAAAGATATTTGCAACATATTACAAAGAAATAACACCCCTTAGATACGAAGAGCACCTTAAAAAAAAAAAAAAAAGCCAAAAGAAAAATAGGAGAAGAGCAGAGAATATACAGAGAATAAGTGAAAATAGCCCCAAACATGTGAACAGATGCTCAACATTACTCATACCAAGAGATGTGCAATCATATCTCACTGATCAGATTGGCAAAAATCCGGAAGTCTGATAACATCCTCGGTCTGTGAAGCCGAAGGCGCAAGAGCACCTTTGTATCCTGTTTGTGGGAAGGCAAAATAGTACAAACCCCTCAAGAAGCAGACTTGGCAGATTCTAGGAGAGATAGATTTATAAGTGAGTATAAGGGTAAAAGGATAAAATTAGTGAAGAAAAAAAAATGGACTCATCAATAAATGGTGCTGACAAAATTCCAGAACATAAATGTAGGAAGAATGAAGGAAACAGAAAAATCACCTAGCAAACACCACAAGCAAAAAAGGATGCTAGAATTGCAAAGCGAAACAGTCATTATAATGTAGAGAACCACAGCAGTTACCACCTTAGCCTACGGTGTTACATGTTAACATTTGGAGCAACCAGATGAAAGGTTGAGGGGAATTTGTTTCTTTTGCAACTGTACTGTAATTCTTAAATTTCTGAAGTTAAAATGGTTTTTAAAAATTAAAAAGCAGAAGCACCTGGCTTGCTGAATCGGTAGAGCATGGACTTTTGATCTCTGGGTCATGAGTTCAAGCCCCACGATGGGCATAGCGCTTACCTTGAACGAAACTCAATAAAAAGCATTTCTTAAAAAAAAAAAAATGTTTAAAAAAAAATGCCATGGAGACATTCAGATACCTACCTGGAAAAAACTGAAATTAGATCCTGCATGCTATACACAAAAATTTGTTAACTAAGAGTGAAAAACAAAACTCTGAAACTTTTTTTTGGGGGGGGTACATTTTTATGACCTTGAGTGTGCCTACATTAAAATCAACAACCTTTGTACAAAAGAGCACAAGTTAAAAAAATAAATAAATAAATAAATAAAGCAAGCCACAGAGTTGAAATGCACATATCTGACAAGACAAAAGATTAGTATTCAGGGGCGCCTGGGTGGCTCAGTGGGTTTAAGCCTCTGCCTTCAGCTCAGGTCATGATCTCAGGGTCCTGGGATCGAGCCCCACATCGGGCTCTCTGCTCGAGAGGGAGCCTGCTTCCTCCTCTCTCTCTGTCTCTGCCTGCCTCTCTGCCTACTTGTGATCTCTCTCTGTCAAATAAATAAATAAAATCTTGAAAAAAAAAAAAAAAAGATTAGTATTCAGAATATAAAGAGTTTCTACATATCAAAAAGAAAGACCAAACAATCCAATAGAAAAAGAGACAAAAGATCTGATCAGGCCACTGACAGTAGAAAACCCAAATGGCCCATGAGGAAAATGCAAATTAAACCAAGAAGGTACTTTCACTACCATTAAATTGGCAAAAATGTTCTTATCTGGCAACACCAGCAGAGGAGATGGAAGCTGCAGCAGCTCACGCACTATGCCTATGAGAGCATCCGTGGGCGCAATCACGATTGTTGGAGGGAGAGAGATTTACCCAGGCAAGCTGAGATGTCCCAAGTACCTCCACTTCTGGTTATTACCCTAGAGAAACTGATACGGGTGTTCAAGAGTAAAAGACGTATGCAGAAGAGAAGTACAAGAAAGCTCACTGGGGTCCTGGGGATCAGAATCCAACACTGAAAATGAGCTTTTAGCTCATTTTGCACAAAATGAATCAACAGCGGTATGACCACAAAAGGGAATAATCTAGAGTAGAGAGACTAAGTAAACCACAGCTACCTGCCTCAAAATGATTAAATCTTACAAATCCAGGGTGAAGGTAAAAAGCAAATTTCAGAATGTGGCGACAATGGTAGTATGCATATTATGAGGTTTAATGATTTATTAAAATCATGCAAAACTACTACATACTACATAGGGACACATGTTTCTATGAAAAGGACGACAACAGATACAGAGGCAATAAACACTAAATTCAGAATTCCAGTTTAACCCTTGGAAGGAGGATGGGAAATGAGGGGAGTGAGAGGCAAACAAATCAGAATTTGCACATGTAGTCAAGTTCTAAAACGTGATAAGAAAATGTGGCAAAGCTAGGTGTGGTTATTTCCTATGATATATTTTTAAAAAGGTATGTTTATTCATTCTGGAGAGAGAGTGTGTGTTCACGCAGCAGAGGGCCAGAGGGAGCGAGAGAATCCCAAACAGACTCTGCTGAATGCAGAGCCTGATGTGGGGCTCCAACTCAGACCCTGAGATCAGGACCTGGGCCAAAATCAAGAGTCAGACGTTCAACTGAGCCATTCAGATGCCTCCTATGTACTTTCTGTAAGCTTTTCCATAAATGCAAAATGCGTCATATCAAAAAAAAAAAAAAAAAGAAAAGAAAAGAAAAAAATATATATGTAATACAGGCCTTTACTGTTATAGGATTCTTCAGTTGGATTTTGCCTAACTCTGATGGGTTTCTGCAGTTTTTTCATTAAATTATTTCTTTTTTCTGGCTTTCTATCTTGGTATAAAAACACACAGGGTATCTTTAGAGTCCACATTCTAAGAATAGGGCCGCCTTTTGTCTCCTTAAAAACACCCAAATACTTCCTCCCTCATTATTCATATATTCAGTTGTTTCCTTAAGGATTTCTACTCAGAAAAATTTTAACCAAATCCCTCTGGAGTATGCTACACCCTAGAATATATTTAAGATGTTAAGATGTTTTAAAGAGCTTTGATTTAAAAAAAAAAAAAAAGATCATTTATGATGCCTTTAATGAAGATTAAACAACCAAATAAAATTGCATTTTCCATAATAAATGTCAGGTTATACATTACTATGCAATTTGTGTGTTGAAAAGTGATCCATAATTGTGAAATACCCCATGGTTGAGGAAGCATGATAAAAATTTAATAATCCCGCATCGGGTTTATATATATAAGAAAGGCATTTTGCCATATCACACTCAGTATAATGTGCTATTGCTTCTGAATTCCCCCACAAGTTACTGGAAGGAGGTTCCCCCCAACTCTGGAAGGTCCCCATGCTCTCACCTTAGAAGTGCTAGAGGTTTGGGTGAAGAGGAAAGAGACCCCATTCACCTAACTGCTTGCTTCCCTTTTCCAAGACATTGAACTCCTTTGGCTAATAATGTTAACGATGAGGCCAGGGACCTAACCCTGTTTCTCCCATACAGTAATTTCACGAAGGAAAACGATTCAGTTCTCTGGCTCCCCAACCTTGGCTTTGTTGTCTTTCCAGTCCAACCCTGTCACCGCTGCAAGGAAACAGACCCAGACCACAGGCACCAAGCGTGGGCCAGCAGCACCTCAGTGTGGAAAGGCTAGAGCATCTGTTCTCAAACATTGCCCAAGAGCCTACATGTGCCCCCAAAAATCTGACGGCCGACATTGGCCTGTTTCAATACCCCATGCCAAGACGAGGGCTTTTATTTCAAGATTAACTCTGAAATGACGGGCTGTTGTCTAAAGCCAGAGCTTTTGTTTTTGTATATTCAATAAGGATAAGCACCTTTAAATAGCAAATAAGCCTCTTAACTACCAAGTTTGTAGAAGTGTTCTCCTCCCTCTGGGAGCCTGGGGGTGGGGGTAGGGGTGGGGGTGGGAGTGGGAAAGTCAGGTCTGTGGGCTGAGAAACTGAATGAGAAGTGTTCCACCTGAAGTCCATTTTCCAACAGAGCCCTTGAAAGAAACTTGGAAGAAGGTGGTAAATTTTGGTGTTGACAGCATCTTCAAACAAGAGTCACACTGTTCATCGGGCGTAAGAAGGAAGAAATGAAGTCCCCTTAAGAAATAACAACAGGGGGGCCTGAGTGGCTGGGTCAACCGGTTAAGCGTCTGCCTTGGGCTCAGGTCATGGTCCTGGGGTCCTGGGCTTGAGTCAGGCTGCCTGCTCAGCGGGGAGTCGGTCTCTCCCGCTCCCTCTGCCCCCCATCCCTAGCGCATGCTCATGCTCTCTGGTGCTCTGCTCTCATGCATGCTCTCCCTCTCTCAAATAAATAAATAAAATCTTAAAAACAAAAACAGCCCGATCATGTATTCCCTTTCCTCCGCCTACAGAAAATGTGTCAATTTTAGTTCCTCAAACAACAGATTTCTCCCCAGCAACACAGCCCATTTCTCTCTACTACAGCTCGTTGGCTGTCCCCGAACAGCTGAAATCCCCACACAGTTCAAGCTCTGGGACTGAAACCAAAAGGAATAAATCAATGAAAGCCTGGATCCCGCTCCCACTCTGCAGGCCAGCACTCTTCCAAGATGAGGAGCGGCCAAAAGCCGTGGGGAAGTTCACAACTGCACCGGCCAGTGACCTAAAATTACAGGACAGAGGAAGGCCATGTCCCCATCTAATCCTGGGAAACCTCACTTCATCCTTTCTCGGCCATCCCACGTCACGAAGGTGCCACACGGCTCTCTTCCTTCCAAGACACATTCCGAGTCAACTCTACTCCAAGAAAATTAGTGACGACATCACTGGCACATGGAAGGGCTCCTAGAGAATCAAACCCTGACACACAAGAAGTCAATGTTAGCTCATCGCCCAGAAGCTGCAGGCAAGTGGGGGGGGGGGGGGGGCGGGGGGGAATGTTGGCCAGGAAGTACTTCTTCCAACTGAAAAGTTACGTTTTGATGTCGTTCCAGAGACAGAATGTTGGCAGGAATCTTAAGACTGTGTGCTTTCTGCTGCTACTGACATGACATAGATTTTATTCTAATTCGGTAATAGGAAATGAACCGGAAGTAGACAGACAGGCAAATAGCAACTCTAGCCTCTAGCTGCACACCATTGGTTCAAGGGGTCAGAAAAGCAGCCCAGAAAGTTGTCAGGTGTATGAAGAGACGAACAACGAACATCTCTTTTTAAAAATCCTGATCTAAGGAGAAGGCATAAGGAGCCTACCTGAGCAGAAGTCTTCAAAGGCTAGATAAGAAAGGACAAAGAAGGGGGCTTACATGGAAAACTCATCAACAAGCCAAGAATATAATAAAGCAAAACTGAACTTCAATTTCTGCAAGCATCCTGGCATCTGGGCCCTCAAAGACAGCTTGGCAACCCCTCTTTGTGTACAAAGGAAATGTGAAATCCTGAAATCCATGCTGCCTCTAGTCACTGAAGCAACTAGCAGGTAGGGCTAATCCCCAAACAAGATTTCCTAAGAAATCTCATTCTCCACTTTATCCCGTTTTTGTTTTTTCCTCATTTGGTCTTTCTCTTCTTTCCTTGGTAAGTATTAGCCTACCAAAGAAACTAATCTTGAAAAGCCATCTTCATTCACTCATGAATCAAGTCCTCTTGAACCCCAGGGGCCCACCAAGATAAAGGGCGGTGGAGTTATGGGTTTTTAATGAAGCAGCCGCCCAACAAAGTAGCTGGGGAAAAGTAAGCCAAAAGGTGCTGAATACTGGAGTGGTGGTGACATAAATCCACGGAAAATGCGTGCAGTCAGTCTTAGGGAACCCGAGCCCCTTTCGCCCCCAACATGATCTTCCTCAGGGAATGCTTCCATATGCTTAAAGAAAAAAATCCACTTCGCCTGCTCCCAGATCTATAGCATTAGGGCAGGGATAAATTTCAAGCTGGCAAAAGTCCAAATCCAACAGTTGCAGCTGTAGTAGCCGCCTTGTTTACAAAGCAATTCAGGAAGCTTTTAGAGGGCAGAGTGCACCAGACAGAAGGGGGTCTGTAAGCAAAACATGGATGGATCCCAATGCATTCAGAGCAGACAACACATCTGTTCCCAGGTCCCCCTTTGGAAATGTGCCGAATGCGGGATCCAAGTCAACTTTTAATGCTCATGTGTTGTTTTTTTCCCTTTTTTCAGGAAAACAGATCTACTTAACCACTCGGTATCAAAATTATATACAAGTAGTTATTGAGCCCCTGGGCCATGCCTGACATTCTAACCCAAACACTGAGAACAACACGGCACACAAGGTTTTGAGCCCAACCGGATCAACTGTGGCCTGGACTACTTTGCTCATTAAGGATGCCATGCATAAGCACGCCTTCTGTTGCCATCTGAAGCCTCTTTGAAACTGTGCTCCTTCCCTTCTCTCTGCTGAGGTCCGTGTCCAGCACAGTTATCTGAGGAAAGGATATGCCCCAGCATCAACCTCAGTTACCCTCACTGCTCCCTCAGATCCGGATTTCAGGCCTCTCACTTGTGTCTACCAGCCCCTGTCAGTCCTTTTGGATGCTCTGTCCTCACCATTTGCTGTTCCAGCACAGTTTACTTCACAATTCCTCTCTAAGAAAGAGAAAGGGTCAAGAAGTAGTGGGGCGTCGGGAGGGGCATGGGATAGAGCCACAGAAGAAAGGCCGCTCAGGACGTGTAGACCGCATCATGCCTGTTTACAGAGTTTTACAAACTATGTGCGAGAATGAGGACTCAGGTGAGGATGATGGGCACAGATGGGAGCAAATAAAGTGGAAAGGTGTTCCTAGATGCCTCAAGTGGGTTCACTTAGCTAAGAGGGAAAGTCACCAAACATAAAAGATGGGAAAGAAAAAGGGTATTTAAAAGAGGACTTGAGGGCACCTGGCTGGCTCAGGCTGACTCTCGATCTCGGGTTTCTAAGTTCAAGCCCCATGCCGGGTGTAGAGATTACTTAAAAATAAAGTCTTTAAGGAGCACCTGGGTGGCTCAGTGGGTTAAAGCCTCTGCCTTCGACTCAGGTCATGATCTCAGGGTCCTGGGATCGAGCCCCACATCGGGCTCTCTGTTCAGCAAGGAGCCTGCTTCCCTTCCTCTCTCTCTGCCTGTCTCTCTGCCTACTTGTGATCTGTCTGTCAAATAAATAAATAAAATCTTAAAAAAAAAAAAAAAAGAAAGAAAGAAAGAATACATATAGAACCTGTGCATTCCCGAGTATGGCTAGAAATGTGTAAACGTGATCGTTCACTCACTCAGAACCGCGACATGATGCCACACCTTTCTTCTTTGAGTTCTCCAGCTGACAGAACCCCAGTAAAAGATAATCCAGGTGTTCCCATGACCATAAAAATGCTTCTCCTGTACTCAAACGAAGAAAGCATATACTCGGACGACAACCCACTCAGATTTACAATGAGAGTAAATGTTAAGCATAAAATCCTAACCATGTCTTTGTGCATGTGGCACCTATACAATGAATCAGCACAGCGCCCAGCTCTGGCACACTTCTCCCTGTGTAATTACACATTAATTACACGTTTAATCGTACATATTAATAACACCTCGTCTATGATTACAATGTAGTCATGTAAACCCAATCAAGGAAAACTAGAATATTTGCATAAGACTGGAAATGAAAAATACAAGGGCTACACTAACGAGATGGGGATTAGGAATGCATATCTGTGACAAACTGTGTCAAGAGGAATAGAAAGTGATTCTCCTTCCTGAACATTATTTCAGGCCCATTTAACACAATCTGTACCACTCAATGAATGTGCAGTGTCCTACACATATCAAATCAGATTTGGATAATGTTCCTGACTTCAGATAAAATTTCATTACTATATTTAGTTATGGAATGATAGGAAATGCTTACATTTTAAACCTAATAAAAACTGGAATATGCCAAGAATTAGGAGAGCCTCATTCTGATCTCCCACGGGAGATTTAAACAGCAAAACAAGCCTACCCATGGTGACCCCATCCAGTCTGATTTAATTTCGCCCTTAAAATAAACAATTAAGAAAAACTGCAACTCCCTGTGGTCAAAGGAAGTAAAGACAATGGAAATTCTAGTTTAGAACTAGAGCTTTCCAGGAGGAAAGTTAACCATCAGTCACTTGTCGCCCATAATTTTATATATACCCTCCCTGGCAAACTAGCACTTCATAGGTTGCTGGAGCTTTATTTCTGATTAGAAGACAAAACCAAACAAAAACGCAACAAATACAAAGTCAATTAAAACACAGCAAATGCCGTGAACTAAAATAACACTGTAATTAAATCTCTTCCTTCTAACCACTGTCTGATTTTTATGAGGCAACTTCCTTAGCAAACTGAAAACAAAAATTTTTGCAAAACCCTAAATGACAGACTTCAAGCTCCCCACCCTCCTTTTTTAAATGTAAAGTTTGGAAATGTTCTGGTTTCACTTTTTAAAAACAGAATGCTTGTTCTGCTTTCATACACATCTTTATGAAGCAAAGCTCACTGTTTAAAAAAATAAATCCTACTGAAGCTGCTTTTCAAAAGTGACTCACAATTGCATGTCTGCACAAGGGAGAACGTTGTGGTCTTTCAAGTGATTCTAAAGACAGGGACCAGTGAGGGTGGCAGCAGGCCAGTGACACAACCCTCCCTTGAGTCATTATCACTTGGGAAAAGAGAAGCAAAATCTAGTTGCTGAAATCGGTCTTACATTAGGGCTGTCATGTAGGGAACTGGGTTTCCAGGGAGTGAGATCCCTGCTTCCAGGACAGCATCTACCATTAACATATTCAGAGCCGATTCAAAACCAGAGATGTTTTACAAGCAAGCAAGTGCCCCGACCTGTAAGATACACCTCACAGATAACCAGGCGCCATAATGGAAGAATGTGATATTTTCTTTCTTTCTTTTTTTTTTTTTTAAGATTTTATTTATTTATTTGACAGAGAGAGATTACAAGTAGGCAGAGAGAGAGAGGAGGAAGCAGGCTCCCTGCTGAGCAGAGAGCCCGATGCGGGACTCGATCCCAGGACCCTGAGATCATGACCTGAGCCGAAGGCAGCGGCTTAACCCACTGAGCCACCCAGGCGCCCCAAGAATGTGATATTTTCCACAAGAAATGATGTCACTTACCTTTTCCAAAATTTTATTCACACCTCAATTACTGTTCATCTGTCACCATCATTCCTAAAACCCGAAGCAAGTCATCAACCGAAAGATAAATTCTCACTGAACTTCCAATTGTGTTTACACTGAAGAAATTCAAAACCACCATTTCATTTAGCTCACTACTGATTGTTGGTTTGAGGTTTCCAGGCACAAGCCTAAAGAAATGCCTGGTTTACTGACTCATGGGGGAAGGCGATGGGACTTGAGAACAGACAAGACGAGGAAGACAGGATGCGCACAGATGACCCTGAACATTTGCTCAGAACTATTACGAGCTCTTGGAGATCATTCAACAGTAAACGTTGCTTCTGGCAAATATTTAGATTATTACTTTGTAAACAACCAAAGATAGACTTCATATTCTCAGCCTAAACTAACCTGGTTTTTGTCGGATTTCCTCCTTGGCAAAACCCTGTAATATTAATCATCTCAATGAACAAATCACAATTGCTCACATTTATTGAGTGCTTACTATGTACCAGGTACTGTTCTAGATGCTTTGCAATTACTAACTCAAACAATTCTCAAAACAGGTCTATGAGGAAGAGGTTATAATTACCTATCTCCATTACCCAGATAGGGAATGCGTGGCACAGTGAGATTACAGAACTTGAACATGATCACACAGCTAGCAAATGGCAAAGATGTAATAGGATCCCAGGCAGTCTGGCTCCAGAATTCAGCTCTTACTCACTAGGTCGAAATTAAGCTCAAGCGAATATCTACCATCAGTACACCAGCACACTCGGAAGGAGTAATCCTTTATGTAAATACTATATACACACGCACACGCACACAGTATGCAGCAGTTACTCCATTAAGTAATGCTGCATTGAAATGAAGTCTTCTTCTAGAACCATTTGCTTATTTTCTTGTGACCTTGATTATATTTAACCTGATGGACTCTTATTTGCATGACAGTATGTCATTAGGGAACAGAAAAAGAAAATACCCAACACCTTCATGTGAAAGACATCTTCATGATATTCAGTAGTGCAATATTTTTATTAATATTTTTATTAATATTCATTCGAGCCCCCATAATTAATAAGAAGGCAAACGTCATAACAACAACAAAAATCACATCAACCACTTATAAAAATCCATCTCTACCCACTAGTCTATCTCTAGCCATAGAATTCTAGGTTTCTAGAAGATTCTACACTGTGTATACAAAGACAGACTGACGTGAGATGGTAACTCTCCCTCAAGATGCAGAATTTCAGGAAGTCAATGAAAGTGATGATAAAGACTGCCTAAGTCATAAGCAAAATCACTGACCAACTAGTTTCTGGCACAGTTAGACCAAATAACAACCGGGAGGGAAAAGGCAAGAATGAAACAGGCCTTCACTGAAATGAAGGGAAGAACACTGTGGCATTCTGCAACCAACTTCAACAGAAAAACTCCTCTGTAATAAAAAACAAAAAAAAAAACCAAAAACCAAAAATCCCCACAAAACACAAAACCACACACACCCTAACAACACTTGATTCTTTGCTCATTCTCAGAATTCCAGAGCTGCAAATTAAAGCTTTAATGTTAAATATAAAATATTCCTAATTTTTGGTTTCATTTATCCCAATAAAGTTCAATTGAAGCTTTTTATCTCTGTCTACTGTGAAATTCAGGTCCCTGTTTTAAGTGAATCCACTTCAGCCCAAGTGGCCTTTCCAGGCATCCGTTAGCCCCTATTAAGGAGGATTTTCTGTACACGATCTGCATTTTAGAAGGAACTCACTTCAGACTTGAAGTAGAACTAGCATATCATCCTGCAGAGTGGTCTTATGAGGTAAGAGTTGAGTCTGAAAAACTGGTTTCAAATCCGGGTTTACTTGTAAGCACGACAGCTGCAATGGGTCTGGGAGAAAACCCCTAACCCGTCTCAGACAGTTTCATGCCTGGAGAGTGGAAGATTCCATACCTCTCAGTGCGGTGAGGGGAAAAGGAGATTACGCATGTGAGTCCAATATTTTTAGAGAGAGAGTGTGTGCATGTGAGGCGAGAGGGGAGAGGCAGAGAGAGAAATCTTAAGCAGGCTCCACACCCAGTGCAGAGCCTGACGTGGGGTTCACTCAGGACCCTGAGATCACAGCCTGAGCCGAAATCGAGAGTCGGATGCTTGGCCCACTGGGATATGAGGGCAATTTTTAATCTGTAAATGACTAACCAAATGTTGGCCACTCTTCCACTCATCCTTCCCTTCTGAGTTGACAGCTGACTTCACCAAGCATTCATCATTCATAGGTTACATATTGATTGCCTCTTGAAAGCACCTGTTAGATGCTGTGGGAAGTAGCTAAAAGCTCAAAACAAGATAACTGCTTGGAAAAAATCTGCTTGAGTTACAAATTTTCAAAGATCATTAAGAGAAGACATGCGGGGGGTGGTGGGGGTGGTAGTCAGCACACAGGGCCAGTAAGGAACAGGACAGAGTCGCAAAAATAAGAAACAATGGGAAAATCCTTAGAATTTGATTTCAACTAGCGTAACCAGGGTAGGCTTCCAGGAAGAAGCTGCAAGAAAGACAGATAAGGCCAGGTGATCGTAGGTTTGAAAGATGTTACATCCACTTCACTACTCCTTTCATGTCCCTGGGAAAGGAACCTCCCACCCCGGCCCGCCCAAACACATCTGCTGGGGACAAAGCAATATGGGGTGTATGAAGGTCTTCGGTTCATTATTAGCTCTTGGGCCACCTGCCGGGTCTAGCATACCGTTCAAAATAGTGTAGTAGCATCGCTCTTCTGCTGATAATGCCAACTCACACCATTAATATAAAACTCCACTGAAGACACTGACAGAAAATTTTAGCTCCAGGTCATGCGTTTATGAAGAGATAATCAAAGACACATTTTTGTGAAAAGCAGGAATCCTATTCAAAGCGGTGCATCTTTGGCCAATTGTCTGCTGCTTCCCTGTATTAAATCTCCAGAGTGAAAAAATATGAAACAATATATTTCTATTTTTGCCCATCAGAACCACTAAACCCTGATATGAAGAGAACTGCTCAGATTGTAAACATGGAAGGCATAAATCTGCTGGGGAACGGTAAACTCAAGTAGCACAATCACATCTTGTATTCTTGTAGACTCTCCTTATCAGTATTTAAGCGGCAGAGACAGTTAGAACCAACAACCGCAGATAAAGTACACCACACTATTTAAATTCGCCTGGTGTTCTGGTATCCTAGTTTTCTGTCCTATACAAACCTAGATGCTTCTTTTCAGATCCGACATACAGCGATGGTACTAACCTGTTGGGTCTATCGGCAAAGGCCATAGCCCCTGGCCCCCTTCATGCTTGTTAATTACAAGGATCACAGACACACACAGAACACAACCGGTAGGTTTTGTACTCACAGTCTAAAAACTCCGGCAAACATGGTATGACCGGCTAGGACTAAGAAATCATTAAAAAAATCCTGTAAGACATTCTGGCTTTTTCCAAACTATTCAAATAATTACTCTTAGACTGAATCTTATCAACCACAGGGCGCTCAGCTGAGTACGACAACAGAGATGAGAAAGGGGAAAGTTCCTACAACACCAGAGAAAAAGAATTTTCAGTGAATTGAGAGGCTTTTGAGACATTAAATATAAACAGACTTTACGTTAATTCGACACATAAGCGTGGGTTCGGTTATAGAAACGCAGGGGGGAAGGAAACATTTAGAGGAAAATGTGATCCAATACATGTCTTTCTTTAAGCCATCCAGGGGAAAATAGATTTCAACTCACTTGAAAACTGTCTGGCTGGAGACTACCCAATTTCCCCCAGTAACTCATTAAACTGTTCCATCACCTTGACAGTCAATTCCTACAAAGTTAAATGCAAATCAAAACATTTTTAATTGAATCATGCAGTCCATGACTAAGGGAGCTTACTGTTTATGAGGAACTCATGGTGAAGTAATTCATTACTGGGCTGGAGGAACTACCTCACCCCAGAGAAACCGAACTCGGATTTCAACATAGCAAATCTCAAAGCAGAGGGCACCAATAATGAAAATAGACTGCCTTGACACTTACCTACCTCAAATTACACTATGGATTGGACTCTTTCACACCCAATTCAGAAGCGGGTAAGAAGCAATACAGAGGAGAGGTACAGGGACTCAACTTGATGTGAAGAAAAATGGGCTCCCTCCTCTGCTACCTTTTGTGTGTGTGTGTGTGTGTGTGTGTGTGTGTGTTTATGTATATAATACACGTGTATATTATGTATATATAATATATATTTTTTATTTTTAAAAGTCCATCTTCAACAAAGTAAGATCTCATGAAGGCTCCAAGAGAAAAACATTCGCCTTACCCATCCTGGAATGCAAAGGTCACTTGTTGCCCAATGCTTACATTCTGTGTATTTTGATAATGCACAGAAGAAAATGAAACTTCTTTAATAATATAGCTCGAGGGTGAAAGGGGAAGTGGAACACTCAAGGGGTTTATATTATTAGCCTTGACAAGACGGGACAGTCCACTAGCCCACTGCTTCATGGGATCTATTTACAGTCAAAGTGGCTATATTTAGAAAAACCCTCCAGTCCATGAGAACGAGGAGATGAATATCAAACTACTCCCCTTCCAGGCCTCCAAAAAATTCTATTAGCCTCAGGAAAGCCTGAGCCATTGGGGGTTTGCTTCAGCTAAGATCCACAGCAGAATCTGAACCAGAAATATTATTCCATATTATGCACTTAAAAAAAAAATCCTTCTGCAAATTGCATTCAGGGCAACACTTTAAATTGCTCCATATTACAGATCAGAGTTGATACATATTAATGTCAAAGAGCCCTATAGCCCCAACCCCAATGTTTATCACTACCTGCAAAATTAAATTAAACATACCACATTAAGCAACCAACCAAATTTTATCTCCATTAAACCCAAGCCAAGAGTGAGGCCTTGACAATAGAATGAAGAGATTAGGGCTTAATTTAAACAGAGTGACTACCATAAAACAATGCCAGTGTGAGACTTTACAGGAGCAAGTACTTAAAAGCACCTCAAGACAAATATTTACATAAACTATACAACATCATAATCTACTAAAGATAAAAGATTCAGGAGCCCATTAAATCACAATTTAGAATACAAATATTACAGAAAGGAAGAAAAGGAGACAGCACGGTTACTCAGGCCTATAAATGAATGCACAATGAGGATTCTTCTGAAGGCAAGAGACAAGATCAATAGGGGTGAAAATGTAAATGTATTAACAAAAAGGAAAATGGGTCTCTAATTTTGCTATGGTCTGTTACTGACAGCATATTCTGCTTCTCAGACAGACACCTTTGAAGTTTTCATACTTAGAATTCCCTTCCCCTTTTATTCCATCCTTAGAATGTCACTCACACACCTTCCACATTTCTCCAGTCCCTAAATAATTCCCAGCCATTCGCCTCTTCCCTTGTACACATCCCTGTTTTGATCTCCTGCTCTCCTTTCTCACAAGTGTCCAATCCCTCGAAAAGACTGAGGCACTCAAGTAATTTTATACAGCATTTCTACCCTTTCCCCAATCCCAGCCTAATATAGGCAAAAAAAGTTTGTTGGGGACTCACTCTGATGCTCACCCCTGCCCCATACCTTTAGGAAACACATCAGACTTATTCCTTTTGAATTTTCAAAACTTGGACTAGTCATAATAATTACTACAAATTACAATCATTAGAGATTTCCAGTTTCCAAAAATCGCCCAGTTAATGAAAGCTATGTTTTCAGGTTCATAAAGCCAATACCCCATCTGGTCTTTTAAAGTAGGAAATTAACTGAATCCTCCAGAGAATTAAGACATCTTTGACCATGAACCTGAAAATGAGCCTCTGAGATTCAATAATCTGATTAGTTAAACTGGGTGAACACATTGACAGAATGGACCTTAAGTGGGAAGATCCAGAGCTGGGAACAGATGCTAGAATCAGGAAGTGGCTTCTATCCAAACCCAAAGTCAGTCACTTGGCCCTTCTATAGAGATTAATCAAGGGAGAACAGTTTTGTCCTTAGCCACTTTCATCTCGAATGTGCCTAGGCCCCAGGTGAAGCTTATCTGCATAATGAGTTGTTTTCTTGACCAATGAATTCGGTTTGAGACCCTCCAAGACTTGGTCCAGAAACTGTTCCCGTCTCCAGTGTTACCTTGAGACACTGTTGAAATATCCCTCAACCAGATGTGCAGATCAGAACTACCGGAAGTTAAATAAATAAATAAATATATATATATATATATATAATTTGCATGTGCCGTAGGTCCCATACTCTACTGACTTAGATTCTCAGGCAGAAGCCCCGAAGCAGGTGTCCTTTATAAGCTCCTTAGCATTTTGAGCTCTTCTGAAAGATCAACCCACCACTGATATCTACCAATGGTTATTGGTTATTGGTTATGGCTACCAATGGTTAAGCCCCTGACTTGGAATTTAGACAGTGGGTCTAAGACAACAAGGCAAGACACAGCCACACAAGATCGCCACATGAACACGGAGACGAGCCAGAGCAGAGAACTCAGAGGGTTGAGACCGTCCTTTGCTCCTCTGCTAGTGGAAGGCTGTCGGCCAGGCTCTGGCCCCATGGGCAAAGTAAGCATCCAACAGGCCTGGCACACCTCTGGACTATTCAACAGGTTGCTCCAGGGGGTATGGACTTTGCAAGTTGCCATTATACTACTAGAGTTGGCATCCTGGGGTGTCACAGGTGTATTGATAATTGACTCAGTCTGTTTTGTTTACAATTTCCTGCCCAACGAATTGCGTGTTTCTGCAGATGTCTGACAAATTCAGGACATTTAATTCCTCAGCTGCCACCGTCCTGCTGTTTCCACCCTCCTCATCCACTGGTAACGATGGTGTCCAAAGACACATTCACTAGCATTAGGAAAGGTCATTAAAAAGCTCTTACAACCATCTGTACCCAGATGGACAGGTCTCTAAGCCAAAACGGGAGAGGTTCCCCCTCAAAGGGGGCCCAGAGGACCGGACTCCAAACAGTGCCACAGTTGGTTTTTTAATTATTGTTTGTGGGTCCTGAATTATTTACATTTGAGCTGTAAATCTTAATGACCCATGCCGTGTTCTTCTTGGCTTACCGATGATGAGCAAAGCCAAAGCAGTTTCATTTACCTGATTCAATGTTGCTGTAGGATGGGGGCCAAAGAAAAGTGCCTCTTCCTAAATTGTCCTACACAGGTTCTTGGAACACATCATTCTTGCCTTGGATCCTTGTCTAGGTCACTTGCCATACACTTAGCAGTTAATTCCCTACTGTTTTCACACTCTTTATCATGCAGGGCACATTTTCTATGCAAAGGACTTGTCTGTGCGGAAATTCTTTTTTTTAAACATTTTATTTATTCACTTGACAGAAAGAGCTCACAAGTAGGCAGAGAGGCAGGCAGACAGAGAAGAGGAAGGACAGACAGACAGACAGGAGGAAGTAGGCTCCCTGCCGAACAGAAAGTCCAATTCGGGGCTCGATCCCAGGACCCTGGGATCAAGACCTGAGCCGAAGGCAGAGGCCTTAACCCACTGAGCCACCCGGGCACGCCTGTACAGAAATTTTTTTAAAAGACTCCTCATTCCCTGAACTTTGTACTGAGCACAAAAATCTGAGTTTTTTGAATCACAGCGGCGATTCTCTTTTTTTTTTTTTTTTAACAGTGTGCCTATAACGTGTTACAGGTACTTAACATGATGGCACCAGCTTCCAAGGCAAAGGGCTCAAAGACCTTAGTGCACCGTGAAAAGGCCTGGCAAGATTTTTGCAACTGAAACAAAAAACCTCGAACAAGTCAAACGGCTTTGTGAAACCAATCTTGGCTGGAGAAATCCAATCAATAGAGGGTCTGGGCTAAACTCAACCAAAGGAGAACGAGGGAAGAAAGGATTCTTTTGCTCACAGCTGCTTGAGAAAACTGGGGCTCTGGGTCCTCAGCGCTGACCTTGCACGCACTAGGAAAGGCAGAGCGGGGGATTCAGGCCCTCCAACCCCGGAGAGGAGCCCCACAGCCGCACCTTCTCCCATCGCCGGCAGAGCTCTACTACTCTGCGCCTGCCTGCCCTTCACAACTCGAAGCAGACGTGCTCACCAGCGGTGCCAAACTGTTAGACTCATCAAGTTTATGAACACTGCATACAAAATGCAAACATTTTCTTTCATTTGGGCAAACATTGGCACAGGAAACTTTCTTTCCAATGTTAACAGCAGGGAGCTTAAATAAAAGTTCAGTTTCTAGAAGGGTGGGGGAGAGAAAAAGCTAATTCTAAAAATATGTCATCAGCAGCATGCCATTGCCAGAGAAGACTGTACACGTTTCCCTCAAGCACGGTTCACTCAAATGAACTTGACAGCTTCCGAGATCACTTAAAAGAAAGAAAACGTGTTGCACGAGGCCTGCCAGATACAAAAGGGGTCATGTCTCAACAGATAAGACTCGATAGATCCCCATCTTAAATATTTCTGTGCAATGATTAGGGAGCTTCGTCACCCATCCCCACACGGGCTTCTGCCCTAATGGTATTATTCTTCCTGCTGAATCCTGGGAATCCTTACTGGGATCTGGCAATTCACTTTAAAATCTTGCTGCTGTTATTAGCTCCCTGGAAAAGAAATTAAAGGACATCTGGGCAACAACTAAGCTTAAACAACTCTACTTAAACAGCATTTCCCCTTGTCCCCAAGTGTGTCCAGGCAAAGTAAACAATGTTAACTGGTTACAGATTGTAGGTGCTGGTTTCATCTCTCAAATTGCATCGAATACCAGAGATGGTTGCTCTTGGGCGGACTATTTCCTAAAAGGGGACCATTCGGGATACTTTTCTATTCAAAGGTAACACTCAAGTTACTGAAAATACTCTGAAAATCAGGTGTGAATATGTTCGCTTGACCCAAAGCTGCAGCTCTCAAACATCTGATTAAAAGGAAAAGCAGGCAGGCATTACAACTCCCCAGAAAGCCACAAAAATAAAAGGTTCCATCTTCAAGAAGATGATCTCCAACTACAACACTATACTGGATTGAAGAAATGCCCAGTGCGGCAGTGAGCGGCAACATACCAGTCAAAAAGCTTTGCCATCTCAACAGGGACAACACGGCAGGTAAGCAATCAAGTCAGGTGTAGGAGCTGAACACATCTACTGGTTTTCTCACCCCTTTAAGCCATAACCTAGATTTCTGGAACCTGGTTTAAACCGAATAGATCCTTTTACAAGTGCAACTCCTTAAACAGCACTGATCGTTCTTTTTGCCCTTCCAAGAGACAAGAGCAGAACTATAGGCTGATCTTTAATATTAAATATTTAATGTGTTTTTAACACAGCCTTTAGATTTGATTCCAGACTTAATGCACCTGTCAGGAAACTGACAGCCACGGTTTTATTGCAACTATACATTTTCCTGACATCCATCAACAGATTTTCCTAAGATTGTGTACCCCAGAAAATTCCAGGGAAAGTTCGGTTTAACCGTTTTTCAGACACACGCTTGGCAACACTTTTTCTACAGTAAAAAAAATGAAAAGTTGTTTCTAAACACACTAAAATACAAACCCAGGAAAGGCTACAAACATTTTTTCCCATATTTGTGCACTTCTAAAACAACAATCAAAAGCAAACCCCGGTGACAACTGGGCAAACTTAAGTATGTTTTGATTTATGTGGCCATCTACCTCCAGCATTCAGGGGAGCCCCAAAGGAGAGAAACTGGAACATGAGTCTGATGCTGCGAATCCTACATTTCCATTAAATGGTGAGATTACAGAAATGTATAAATGACAGGACTGGATTTAGAAACTTCTGCACCCACCCACCCCCATACACACACCCAAGTAAGAAAATCCACAATTGTGTGTTTTTATGCTCATTTCTACAGGACTGTACTTGCACCCAGATACATTTAGAATACCCATCACTTAAGAAGGAATAGAAAAGCACTAACAAAATTCAGAACTTTATTTTCCTGTTGCTATGCAACAAAGCGGGGTAAGAGGAGGGAGGGCACACAATTCAGATTAATACGTTATGAGCACTTCCAAGAGGGACAATGATTTTTAAAACAACCAGCAATCCATCCTTTTTTTTTTTAAACTAGAAAGAGACTCTTTATCTTTGCATCACAGTTCTTATTCCATCAAGAGTATGACGGCAAGCTCACTTTGAACATTATTAACTAATATTGATTTAAGTGAAGGGGAACTCTTGAAATTTTGACTCATCTGAAATGCAGAACACATACATATTTTACCAAAAGGTTTACTATGCATATTAATCTTTTATGCATTTTATTCCTCCAAGCGTGAAAAGAAACAAGTTGAAGTAATAGAGGTTGCCAGGTGTTGGTGGCACCCATTTCACTGTAATGACAGCCGTGACTTAAGGTTTTTGTCTCGCTCCAGTCTTCATATGAATTGCAAAACCTTCAGGTTGCCACAGCAACTCTATATACTGACAGGTAAGCTTCAGGAAGCATCCTGGTCATCGGTCCCATCTTGTTTGCTTTGCATCGGAACACTCCAAACTCCGCGACCAGGGAGCACGGAGGGACGGCTCCCCGTATGGAGTCATTCCAGCACACTGTCCGGTCGCAGTGATTAATCATTCCTGCTTCTTGAGCTGACATATCGAGGTAGGGAAACGACACCCTAAATGAGCAGAGCTGATTACCTGGGAAAGCAATTCTTCAAGATAGCACGGCTAACTAATAGCTCCATCTGCTCCACATAAACACATTCCAGAGCCCCAGAAGGAATGTCAGAATACAACGAACAGAGCTGGGTCCTGGATGCCAGGTTCCTGCATGTCATCGCAGATCTTCGATGAGCGCCGCAAGTACTTGAACTTTTCTTCATCTCTGGGATAACTGGTGCTGCTTCACGTTAGGATCACAGGCCACCCAGAAGGGGATATTTCAGCCGGCATTCTCAGTTTAATTTTTTTTTTTTAATGTATGTGAAATAAAACTTCACCATGAAGCTACCTGAAGTATACACAAAGGGGTGGGGGGTGGGGCAGTCATAAAAACCCACCTTTTTTTTTTTTTCCTAAAGATTTTATTTATTTTAGAGAGAGCGCGCAAGTGATAGAGCACGAGTGGCATGGAAGGGCAGAGGAAGAGGGAGAAGCAGACTCCCTGCTAAGGGGCTCCATCCCAGGACCCCAGGATCATGATCTGAGCCGAAGGCAGACGCCTAAACCGACTGAGCCACCCAGGTTCCCCAAAACCCACTTCTCTGAAACACAAACAAACAAGACACTAAAGAGGCTTTTCTATTCCCAAATTATTTAACGGTATGTAGTACAAAAGATCTGCAGCTTGTTTTAAAGTGATTAAATAAAAATAGAACCTTTAAGAATCGTGACAGTGCATCCCCGTGCTGTAAATGAAATGTAAGACTGTGGGTTAGGACTCATCGATAAGCTTTGCAGACAGTTAAATACAATTTGGCTACGAGAAGCAGAGCTGTACCAAGCTATTCTAGATGAGGCTATAAATGGCTCTCTGGATTTTTTTTTTCCCTTCCGAAATCTAAATAACCAGCTGCTTAGTTCACCCGACAGATTGTTTGCTCTTTTATTATTAATAAATCTTTGGTAATAGAAATCAACTTCTAATATCTCAATGTGGGGGCTTTAAGGACAGTGCAAGATTCTATTTTCCTGACCAAAGTATTGGCATTTTCCAGGAGCTGCATTTAACAGTGTTTCTGTATCAAATGGGAACAGGCTCCAGTTCTTTCCACATTAGCTGTGATTTTAATAACATGCCAAGCAAAACAGGCTAGCGTAATAAGTTTCATTGCACCCACTTCAACAACAGATAAGCACCTCATTTTCATACAGTTTCCACTTGTTGCTAGGTAACCACACCATAACGAGACATCTCTTGGCATTATGCGGAATGCATCCTCTTCACCCAAATTTGATGTGCTCTGGGCATTAAATACTGTTATTTTAACCACACCTATCACTCACACAGTTTAAGCTGTGGTTTAGATCGCAACACAGGTTTGGGAGATGGCTGCTTCTGAGGGGGTTTTGACGTGCAGAGATTCTAAAAGGCAGACTACAATAATCCGTTCCTCTTTTCCCCAAAGCAATCCTACCACCCTGCCCAATGAATAGGATAGCCTGACACTTCACAGAGAAAGTAAGCCCTCTCGAAAGATGTCCACACGATGCCCTCTTAACAGTAGACAATGTCAATTAAAAACTTCCTTACTGCTTTACGCGACCATGAAGGGAACTTTGTAAGCAGGGGTCTGTGTGGACCTGGGCTTCACCTGCGGGCTTCAAACAGAAACCTTTAACTAGGCGCATCTAGGCCAAAGCGGGAACCCCATCTGTCAGCCAAACAAACCAGCTTTCTGCTGGAGAAAGGCGAAGCTCTGCGGGAACAGATGCAGCCCGACCCGAGATACTGAAGGACTCAGGCAACAAGGAGGCAGGAGGGCCACCTGCAGGAAAGGCAACAGACACTGACATTTTAAAAAGAAAATAAATCTTAGTGAGCAGCACAGGCCATCTTCCAAACATGAATTTTCCTTGGAGCTTCAGGAATATTTTATCCTACGTGATTAGTGGATGCTAGAAAAATGTTCTATCACTTCGACTCATCAAGGGGCCTGAATGGTCCCGCTTACATCGGATATAAAATTGAGGGAAGCTACAGGCACTCTGCTTTTCTTCACTTTATTGTGTTCACAGATTGTGTGAGTGTGTGAGTTTTAAAAAATCGAACCCTGGGTTGAGCAAGTCTATCGGCACCTTTTTTCCAACAGAATTTGCTCACTTCCGGTCCATCACATTTTGGTGATTCCTGCAATATTTCAAATTTTTCATCGTTACTAGTAGTGGTTATGGTGATCTGAGATCAGTGATTAGGACTTGCTGATAGCTCAGGTGATGGCTACCATTTCTCAGCTCTGGAGAATTAAGTATGCACATTTCTCAGCCCCTGCTGTTGCACACTTACAAGCCTACATAAAGTATGGGGCAGACATAAATTATGTGCCCTGGGAAGCCAAAACAATTCATGTGACTCACTTTATTGCGGTGGTCTAGGACATCTGCTACCTCTGCAGTGTGCTGATCATCACAATGAGGAGTAGCACCAAGACACAGGTCCCCATTCCGACCTTCACCTGCTTCTGGAACTAGACCCTTTCTTCCTACAGTTTCAACATCCTGCCCAGTTTCAACATGGCTGCCCACTGTCTTCAGGGGTGGAGGGAGGCGGGACTCCAGGCAGCTTCACTCTCTACCATGAGTCTTGACTTACTAAGCAATCCTTTCCCTTCTTATTTTTACACCATGCTCTGAAAAATAGGAGTCCAAAGAGTTTTGCCTCCAGATCCTCCCTCGGCATACCCAGCAAGGACTCATCTGGCAGGAGAATCATCCCTTTACATCGGGGAGGACAAGGTCTTGGCGGGTTCTACTGCACCACGCTTAGTTTCTCCCAGTATATGCCTTCTCTCACCCTCCTTGTTTTCCTTCTGCTCCCCCTAGGTCTCCACAGTTTGCATGGCTTGGTCTATTTTAGTTCTTTTTAAAAATCTGGATAATTTTAGTTGAGATGGCAGGACCAGATCACTTCTGTTCACAGAGACAGACGAAGATGAAACAAGAAGAGAAATCTGATGCATAAGCCAAGAAAACAGGAAAACAAGGCTGTGTCTCCCAAGACCTATATCTCAACAAACTCCACTTAATCTGTTCTAGAACTCAATGAAAGCTGTAGACAGCGAGGGCATATGGGAATCTAGGAGGGTATAAAGATACAATCTTTATTTCTGTTCCATGTAAGAAAATCACTTGTCCATTATATTCACTTAAAAAAAAAAAGGCACTTAGTGACTGGAAGTTTAAAATGACTGATGGTCAGTTAAAAGAGACAGCAATTAGAATGTGAAGCTTGCCTACTCGATGGCCTGTGGATGCCATTTCTCGGTGTATACCCTAAAGGAATGCTAGCAAATGTGTACATGGAGACATAGAAAAATCTCCACCAAAGCATGATTTACAGGAAAAAAAAAAATCTGTAAATAGTCCCAATGTTTCTCAAGAGGGGAACAGCCACACCAAGGTCTACGTGGGCTATGGAGTGCAAGCTAGCACATAAATGACACATGGCAAAGCTGTGTATAACACAACAGGTTTCTAGAACACTGCTCGTCCAAGAAAGCAAGCTGCAAAATGATGCATACAGTAAGGTACTACACCTGCTAACCCACTGCATTTCTATCGATTCTGTGTTTGCACTGACGACTACATACGTAGGTAGATTAAAGAGTACACCAGAAGACAAAAGTTAGCGAAGATGGATGGGAGCCATTGGTGATGATTTCAGCCTCACCTGAAACATTTTTTTAGAGGGACATGCATTTGTGTATTACGTGACTAATTCAACATTAAATGAAACAGTATATTACAACAAACTAGAAGGTCATGAAAGGGAAGAATGTCAAGAACTAAAGGAAATAGGTCTGAGTTGTCTAAGTTCTATCAACGGACGAGTAGATGTACTCGATCTGCTTCCTCAGAAGCAGTTAATTTTAAAATGCATTCCAAGTCAAGGGTACAAATACTTAGAGGAAAAAACAGTTCTCAGTGAATGGTGACTTTACATAAATTTAAGAAGCCTGGATATTTAAAATCAGCTTCACATAAATATCTAGATATTTATGGGTTCCTTTTGAAAGAGCCAACTTTACCAATGTAACAGAACTACCCTACTGCCACATGGCAGTACCTCCATTAAATGGAAGAAATAATTCTTATAACGCCTTCAGGATAATTGGCCATAGGAGAAAATATATAAATGGGACTCATTTACGTAACAGTGAATCCATTAAAAATGGCAAGAGTCCTTGCATCTGGTGAATTTTTTTTTAATAGTTTGGAATTGTGCCTAGAAGTCATCAGATTTGTTGCTAGTGAACCCCCATCTGTCATAGCTTGAATCTGAACTATATATAGCTCTTATTCCCCAGATCAATATGTTGTGTGTTCATGTAATCTAGTATCCAGTCTAGAAGCTTTGCAATTGTCTATAAGCTCCTAAATTCTTATTTTCACTATTTCTTTCTTCGTTATATTTCTTAATATACAACTGACAGAAGGTAGAGACATCATTGTAAAGACTCCACTCACCAGAGCTTAGCTATGGAGAAGAAAAACAAACAGCTCACATTCTGTGTGAGAGCTCGACTGGAAACCCAGAAAGGGTAAGATTATAAACCACTATCCTACATTACAATTAAGAGGTTATCGCCTCAAAGGATTTCACAGGAACAGGTCTTGGACAAGATAGTTGGAGCGATAGCTCATCGGTGAAGCCGGTATCCAGCAAACCCTACTACGCCAAGTGTCTGAGAACCCACAGGGGAACATCTAAGTCACTGAAATGTCACAGGCCCACTTAAGTCTCACTTAACGATGACACATAACTATTAAATGGAGGACAATGGACCACCACCATTTACTCTACTAGCATACTTTTCATACATTTCTAATCTTAATTTTCTTGTTTTCCAGCCTATAACAGAATCAAAACAGATTTTTATAAAAAAGGAAAAAAATGGTGAGAGCACAAGGAGACAGGAAAAACTATTTTTAAAAAATTGAGAACTCAGAAAGCATGGCAATCTCTTCCGAGTACAGAATAGACCAAACCACCAACCCATATATTAATGGTCTCTAAGCAAAATATATTAGTATTCTAAAAGATCCCAAGTCATTTATTTACATAAAATGGAAATTCAATATACTAGGTTTTTAAAAACTTTTTTAAAAATATTTTATTTATTTATTTGACAGAGAGAGATCACAAGTAGGCAGAGCAGCTGACAGAGAGAGGGGCTCGATTCCAGGACCCAGAGGCTTAACCCACTGAGCCTCCCAGGCGCCCCAATATACTAGGTTTTTAAAAGGCAGAGACTCATGTATTATGTTTTGGAACAATTTTCATCAAACAGAATGCACTAAGTTTGCTCAGCTCTACTGACTGACAGTGCCATGAGATTATGAAAAGGAAAAAAAAAAAAAATGACTGGAGAAGGGGGCACCTGGGTGGCTCAGTTGGTTGAGTGTCTTCCTTTGGCTCAGGTCATGATCCCAGGGTGCTGGGATCAAGCTCCATGTCGGGCTCCCTGCTCAGCAGGGAGTCTGCTTCTCACTCTCCCTCTGCTACCCCACCTCCATCAGACTCATATTGTCTTTCAATAAAATCTTTAAAAAAAGTGATTTTTGATGGTACTAAAGTTTCCAAAACAAGGATGTCCGTGAGGGCAAGGATTTGGTATGGCTTATTACCTACTCAAAGATTTGGTATGGCTTGTTACCTACTCCCCAGTGCCCACCAGGGCCTGGCACTCTGTATTTCCTGAGGGGATGAATGTAAGAACGAGGTGAGGGAGAGGTTGGAGAAATTTATGAATCAGCAGGTTGGGGGGAGAAAAAAAGGACTCAGAATTTCTCTAAACTCTTACATGCCTTTAGTTTGAAATGAAGTTCAAACAAAAAACAAAACCCACTCATACCTTTCAGGGTCACCTTTATAACTTAAAAGGAACACTGTTAGTGAAATGTCATTACAAAGAAGGTAAGATAAAAAAAAATTTAGAAAGAGAAGAAAAAAGCTGCATGTTCATAGGCCTCCAGGCTCCCACATCGTCTCTCTCCACCTCCTTCTTCCCCTCCCGCTGATGGGTGGGACACACGGCGCATGTGCATGGATCCTATAGCGATCTCCTAAGTTGGGTGTTTAGACACCCTGACAGTCTCTGTTTACACAAGATTCACCTCAAAACTTCATTTACTTTGAAAGGCCTTCTTCCTATAACGGGTCTCAAAAATAAATTCCATCAACATTAAATCACATCTTCTTGAATTATAAACCTATCTGGCCAAGGGAATTAGCTTTAAGCTGTCAACATCAAAGCCAGGGAGTCCAGCCTTCCCCTGAGAACCGCCTCCCTGATTTATAGTGCTGTCCCTTGCTTTCAGAGTCATGCTAAGTAGAAAACAAAGGGGTTATCAAATTTCAGTAATTAATATGAGTAAACATGAGTTGAGCTAACAAAAGCAATTACTTGGAATTTTAGTACTATTATCTCAACATTTCATGTTTTGCCTATTTCAATGGAAAGTGGAGATTAAAACGAATGCCTCAGGACCAGGGATTTGGTCATTTCATTCAAAAGTTACCATCCACCTGGGTAGCGCCGTTGACAGCTAATTTAATACTCTTTTCTAGATAAAATAAATTACTCTGACTTCACTTTACAAAGAATAAAAGACTCCCTACTATTTTAACTCATTTTTGATACAAGAAAAAATCATTTGAATTTTCTGAATTAAAACTGGTAGGGAAGGTGGGAGGTAGCAAATGTTTGTTTCTGACGGTATCGTTATAATTTGCTGACGTAGCTGGAAACGGTTCACTCTAATATTATCTTCCAGCTTGGGTCTACCTCTTTGCACTTCCTTTAGGAGTCATAACTGAGTGTTTCCGCCACCTTCATTATATGGAAAGAAAAAGGAGGGGTAAGAACTGCAATTTCCTTTCTCGAAGATACAGGAAAGTACCCAAAAACTGGGAAAATGGATTGACAACTACTATTTGGAACACACAAGTTTAATCCTTAAGTAAAATAAGGATTTCTTTTTTTTTTTTTTTTTTTTTTAAGATTTCTTTATTTTAGAGAGCACACAAGCATGCAAGAGTAGGGGGAGGCATAGAGAGAGAGAACCCCCAAGCAGACTCCCGGCTGAGTGAGGGGCCCAACAGGGGGCTCCATCCCATAACTCACAAGCCAAAACCAAGAACTGGATGCCCAACCAACTGAGCCACCAAGGCACCCCCATACTATGTAATCACTACATGGCCTCTGACTTTATCATCTTTGGCCAATCTTCTGCTCTCACAGCCTGGATCAAATCCAACATCAAGCCCACAGACACGACCTCCTGAATACTCCTCAACCCCATCCACTTTCCTCCTTGCCCCTTCGTGCTCCCTTAATACAAGCCGCCACAGCCTCTTGTCCAGACAGCAGTCTCCTACAGTATCTGTACCCATATGCAACCAACTACTCATACCCTTCTGCATTGTAAGCACAGTGATCTTTTCTGGAAAATTAGGATGTTATCCCCCACAACCTGTTTAAAAGCCCTCAAAGACTTCCCACACCTCTTTGTGGAAAGCCCCAATCCTTCACACAGCCTGTAGAGCCCTAAACCGTCCAGTGGCTACCCACCTCTCCACTCTGCCCCAAGTCAGACCCCAGCCATAATGGCCTTCTTTCACTTCCTTCAGTGCACCTGCTTCCCTCTGGAAAGCTCTTCTTACCCTCTGTAGCCTGGTTAACTTAACACTGACCCTTCAGATCAAAGTTCAATCATCATTTCCTTGGTGAGGCCCTCCCAGGCCATCCAGAGGAGAATGGATTCTCTTAGTGTAGGATTTCACTGCACCATATGCTTCTCCTCCATGATACTCATACCACTTTATAACTGTACATTTGTGTGGTTCCTTGGTTAATAAATAATTATATGAAATATATTTAATAATTGCTCCTTGCCTACAAGGAGCATGAGAGCAGAGGCCAAGTCTGAGTTTGCTCCCCTTCCCTTCCCACACCAGCACCTGGCACATACTAATTAAATTTTTAAAGAAACTTGAATTAATGGAGACATGCATTATAATTATCCATTTGGGATCCGCCTTCCTTAGTGGACTATGAGGTCATAGATGCTGCCTTTTTCCCTCTTGGCATCCTAAGCAACTAGCCTAGAGCCTGGCCCGTGGTAGGCTGTTGATCAATAATTGTTTAATGAGTGTCTGAGAATAGCAAACAGAGGTTTTAAAATATAAAAAACAGTAGCTCTGCCCACCACTTGGACTGATCAAGAATTCCAGTATTGGTACTGCTCAGAAGAATCAATTCCCCAAACTTCCTGCAATTTGATAGAGAAGAAGGGATTTTGTTGCAGTGAGTAAGGCCTTGATAAGCTAAGGCCTACCTATTTGGAATGGCTCCCTTTAGACACGTGCAACGTGGCCGGCTCCCCCATCACCAATGAAAATCTGCCCACACGATTCTGATTTCAACAGGAGTCTATCTGTTCGGGAGGAGAAAGAAACTTACAGCTCTGCCCTTCTGAGAGCCTGATTTCCAATCTTGGAGTCACAGCACAGTTCCTCAACTGGTCAAGGCCCAGCTACCTGGTCAAAACCAGGTGAACAGAAAAGAATAAATACGTAACATTGCACATCATGGTTACCAACCTCCAACGTGTCAAGTTCAAGGTCCCTTTAAAGGGTTTTCTAAGTCCAACGGGGGTCTCCAAGTAACACAGCCATCCATCTGCCCAGGTGCTTGGGGAAGACAGAAACACAGACCCCAAACTGTGACAACACCACGAGACTTATCTGTTGACTGCTGTACAGAGACTTTTCTTCTTTAGCAAAGCCATGGAGATAATATTTCAACAATAACCACACATTTCTCCCTGTGGTATAGACACATACAAAATGCATTAGGAAAAATGCCAATAACTGAAATGCTTTTCTCAGTAGCTCTATTCAAGTGAGTGTCTCACAGGTGCCACCGAAGTGCACAGCTTTCTGAATCTGGTTCCAAAGGGAGCTCAAAGTCAATAAGCCTCCTTAGCTATCATCCAGCACGACTAAATCACTCCAAGGGCAAACCTTTCTGAGTTATGTGACCATTTCTTTCGCGGAGTTTTACCGAAAACGGCATGCCATAAACCAATTTAATTCAAGGTAACCCAAGCTGCTGGATGAAAAGGAGCCCAAGAAATGAACAGAAGGAAGGAAACGCAAACGTTTCAAGTTACAGCATCTTCAATCACGCAGAGAAACGAGCACAAATTAACAAACCAAGAAGGCTTCCCAGGACCTCTAAGGTATCATTCCGAATATAATCCCCAATTCCCATTATTAGAAAAGACCTGTCATTATGTTGGGGTTTTGCCTTTGAAAGGGGGTTAGCCAAGGAAATTCTTAGCCGGCGAGAGTAACACTATGCAAACATGTCGGTCGGTTCAATGATGTTCAGAGGACATTCTAAGATGCCTTTTATGTTGTTCTCTTGCGAGCCGTGGACAGGAGGACAAGGGAATTCTCCACTCAGAAAATACTCAATTATTTTAATAGGATTACATTTTAGATTGACAATGTTTAAAATAGCCCCCTGAATTTATTAGGCTGCCAGCACTTCAAATAAGTAATTTTAATGCTAGGATCTTTTAAGTTTAAGTAAATGACTGGCAACGAGTCAAAAAATTTCCTCCGGCTTTCTAAAACACAACACTCCAGCTATCAAATGGGAGTTCATGAACTCAGTAGTAAGGACCTTCACACTGGGTTCTCTAGCCCTATGATTTGCCACATTTTTAAATACATGAGTTTCTCTGAACTTTTATTTTTTATGACTCTTCTCTGGTTTCCAAAAATCATATTCTGGCTTGACAAGATATCGGTTGATTGCAAGGTTCAATGAACCTCTGACAAAAGTATCCTATTCTTTAGTCTCTAATGCCTTATTATGACTTCCCTCCTCACCCTGCCCGTTCCCTTTGCTACAGACAAATCATTTACTGTGTGAAGGATCCCCCACCGGCAAGGGACCCAGTGGAGCACTCTAAATCAGCCAAATGATTTGCATTTCCCTACTACGCCCAGCAAAGCTCTGTGAAAGGGAGAGAGTCGTTCTCCCCTCACAGAAATCCGAGGCAGGGGAAGTGAGATCGGTCCACAGCAATGAACAGTGTTGGCGCACAGCATGGACTCCATCACCAGTGTCCCTTCCCGGTAAGTGCTGCTTTCCCCCATCTTCCCACTTCAAGCCACCAAATCCCTACCCGAGTCCCAGCACAAACAGATTGAACTACACTCTTTACAAAGAGATTTTTCCAAAAAGTTGAGCTCTGATTAGGTTAGGAGTTCTGAGGATTATTATGAACGTTTCACGTTTTCAAAGTCACTACCAAATTCCATCCTAATATGGTCAAGCTTCCAATGAACTTATAACATGGATTGGGGGGGGGGGGCAGACGTATATACAATCAAGGGTCTGGGGCTGTGTCTGACACATTAGGGTCCGGGCGCCAAATCGAGCCAAAGCTAAGAATTGTTTTCCATGTCTAAATGGTTGATAGTCAAAGAGTACTATTTCATGACATATGAAAAATGTATGAAATTCAGATTTTCAGTTTCCACAGTCAAGGTTTCCTGGAACACAGCCACACTCTCCATCTTGTGTATTTCCCATAGCTATTTGGACATTACAACAGTAGAATGGAGTTGTCGTGGCAGAAATCACACACACCTTAGGCCTATGGGCCATACCATCCGACAGAAGAAGCCTGGAAAAGGTTTCCTACTCTGCCAAAGGCTCAGCATATGATGATGAACATTTATGAACCCCAAGAAGCCCTCTGCAACCCACGCAGGGTACTACTGGCAGATCGCCACAAAGATGCTCCAAGTCAGGGCTTAGACTAACCTGTACCTGAGTCATGGGAGCTCTGAACTTGACAAAGGTAATCCTCTGCTGTTCATCTTACTCTGCGACCCACCCCACCAAGTTAGAAAAAAGGTTATAGGTACCTACACACTCCTATAGAAATGCTCACTTTGTATCCATGTGTCATAGGATGCAAAGACGGCAACACACTCCTATATTTCCTCCCTCCTCGATTCTGAAATCTTTTAAAGCTCTTAATTTGGGTAGATTTTGTGGTAGCTTTTTCCAAAAGTGTTCCTGGAAGCATAATTCACCTTCTTAAGCTTTGCTCTCAGGTAATAATTGTACTTTTTATCCTCAACCCCCAACCACTTGTTCAGTTTTGTCTTGGGGTACAGACCCCCCCGCCCCGACCCTGGCCTTCGCATCTTAATTCTCTGGCTCTATGACTTGAGTTCCTTTGTTAAGCACTTGGGACTCTTTGGGACTGAGGTAGTGACAATGACAATGGATGTAACTGGTTAGCTCCATCCAAAGCATCCAAGTCTTGAACTTAATTCTCAGGGGACCATTTAGCTTCTCAGTCTCAGGATTTGGTAGTTTATACCCTTAGTTATCAGAAAAGCCAGCCAAGGAGAGGTGGGGAAAGGAAGAGGCATCCATCCATCTCTGCACCCCAGTGGGAGGAAAGCCAGTGCCTCTGCAGGAGGACTTGCTTGTTAAGGTTCTGGAATGGAGGGACTAATTCCCTAATCACACAATCCCCTTCCGCTCATAAGGCAGAGCACAGAATGCAGAGGCAACATAATGCATTTTTGCTAGGGGGACGGGGGGCGGGGAGTAGGGAAGAGCTCCTTCAGTGGCCAATAAATTAAAGAGCTATTACAGAAAGTACCTGAGTCTGATTTGACCTTTGTTCTCTTCACTTTACTATCAGCTTCAATGCTCTGAATAGCCCTGGCATTGAAGATATGAAAGAACAATGGAATCCAAGTCCTTCCTCTTACAAGGGAGAAAAATGTCTGTTGGAAAAATCTACTGAGCAGCGGAATTGTAGGCACTGGTACACAACAAAATCCGCAGAGTGAGAAGTTCTAAGAGAACATACAGCTTGGATGGAATGTGTCTTCCCAGGTGGCTATTTCTACTCCACAAGATAGCATAAATGGTAAGAAACTCAAGCCCTGCCCCAGAGATGGAATGGAAATCTCTAGCACATTACTGAACACATAATTCTGAGCTGGTTCAATCGTTTCATGACTTGACAAGGAAAAGTCTTTTCCTCTGTTCTTCTCCTGTTTCAGGGGACCTGGGGGAAGAAAGCTAGGCCCAGAGAGGCAAGCATGAGGACGGGGCCAGATTCTCTCTGGACTTAAGAAGCTAACACCATCCTAAATTACATCATCAAACCGCATCTGCCAAAATCTGCCAGTTTTTGTCTTCTGACTTATTCTGAATATTTCTACAAAAACAAATCTTGGCTGTGGAATGCTTTCCTAATCCAATCCAAAAGCTCGTGGTTCACCAGCTGTTCGGCAGAAGAGAGAAGCAGAAGACATGGGAATACACTGATATTACAATAGGCAAGCCCATAGCCCCCAAATCCCCCTTCATCAGAAAATGTTTAACTCCCAAATCTTCACCAGACCAAAATGAAAACTTTGAAGTTGGAACACAGAGGAGCCTAAAAAATAAATAAAACCCATCTCGCCAGCTTGTTTTCCTGCAAAAATATTTTCCCACCACAAATTTCATCTCTTACCATAATAAAGACAATAACTGTAACCACAAGTTATGTGTAGATATCACACTCAACTCATCGTCGGGGCAGAGGAAAGGCGAGCGTTTGAGGAAATTTTTCTACTCTCCATCAAAAGAAATGTGTAACAGAAAGGAAAACAAAACCAGGAGGCTCTCCACGAAATACACAGCTCCGAGGCTCCATGTGAAAGGAAATGGGGCTGCCGAAGACTCAGGGATGCCTGGCTGCTGAGCAAATGTATTTTAGCATATTAGTTGTCACAGCGAGTCAGACGGATTGCAGAGCACAGTTCTGTTTTGACATCTGGCCCATAACAAAATTACTATTGATCTGTTGTGAGCTTCCAGCAAAACACTATAACCTAGTCTCAGAACAAAGAATCATCCACTAAGTAACAGGCAATAATCATCCTTTATTTGCGCCTTTGGTCCAAAATCACCTCTTTGCTGGTGTTCTGCTTGGTTCTTTTCGGGATGAGCTTCCTATTCCTGAAGAGAAGGGTCCAGACTTTTTTTTTTTTTTTTTTTTAAGTGAATTTTACCAGTACAGGACTAATTCTGTCTTTCAGGAGGCTGGTAGGATGCTGACATCTACCTTGAGTACACACTTTGGTTTGCTGCAGATTCTAGAAACTGACAGGACAAGCATTATTTTCCAACATCTGTTCTACAGCAAGTAGAAAAAACACGGTGAAACAAATCAGACAGTCAGAACCCTTCCTGGAGGTTTGAGAGGGGTGAAAGAAAAGAGAACAACAACAACAAAAAAAACCCAAAACCAAACCATCAGCCTTATGTCTAATATATTTTCACAGCTCTAAAAAAAATTATATAGAGAAGTACTACTCACAAATGACACCACTTGCATGAAAATGATCATTTAGGAGTGTTAGTGGGCTGTATTTTTCAATGATGTTAATAAACTATTAGAGAATGTTAACGTAAAGCAGCTTGTTCCCAAGAACCAAGCTCCTCTTCTAGCACAGTTCAGCGGGATTTTTGCTGTCCAGACTAGTAGACACCCTCATCATTTCGAGCCTGGGCCATAGGCGCCCCCCAAATACATGCCTGCCTTCTTTATAGAACAAAGCTATATTAACCAAGAAGCAATCTGATGGCTTCTTTTGCCTGCATCAGTCAAAAGGAGACAAACAGTATAGATCAAGTGCATCTGTGCTCTCGAATGCGCCATTGATTTGTTGCATGTGTGGTTAAATTCTGTCAAGCAGTATTAAAAGTGAAGCGTTATCATCAGAGCCCCCACTCCGAGAAGCCTGCAGTGAGTCAGTGGGTCTCCTACCTGCCATGCAAAGCAGCTATAATCAATAGAAAAGACTTTTCAAACCTATAATCAATGAGCCCCGAGCTCTACTTCCAGCGAGGGGCTCGGTAAAAATGACTTCATAATGAAAGGCTAACCAGGTGTTTGTTACCACTAAAGACAGAACTGGCCAAGAGGTAAAGGAATGAGATGGAGTGGGGATAAAATGGAGGGGGGGGGGCACCAGGGAGGCGCATAAAGAAGAAGACCACGTTCCCCAATTTTATAGCTACCCATCTGGGATGTTTTAGGGATGGCCTTGGATGCAGGAACGAGGTGGAAACTGCTCGTTACTGCCCACCTCTGCCTTCTCCATCCTCCCCTCGTTGGCCTGCGGATCGCTGATTTGGATAGATTAATACGCTAAAGCACGTACATCTCTATTCATGGTCTCAGAGGATGTAGTCGGATGACAGACTGCAGTTGAAAAGGACCGATGCTTTAACGAAAGTTTCGCAGAATGTCCACATGCTGACCTCAGCGATATTAAAGGCACACAATTATTATGCAAAGTCATGAGTGTATACTCATTCCAGAGTTATCTATGGGAAATTGTCAGATCAACTTTAGTGACAAAGCACAGCCAAGTGGTGTTTTGAGAGGGGGAATCCATAACACTCCAGGAGCACAGAAGGTCTTTTAATAATATCTGCACTGAGAACATGAACAATTGCTCATTTTTTCTGGTTTATTTTTTCCCATCAAAGCACGGGAGTAGGGTTCTGAATTTCTAAAGCAAATCAGACTTTTAATAAATTCTGTTATGCCTTTTATAGGTTAGTAATTTAAAAAAAAAAAAATCTGTTCCCTATATTAACAGCTCCACAAATTCAGCTGCACAAATGGCAAAAACTAGAAAACGCAGGGAACATTTATACTGAATTTGCCGATGCAGGTCCCCTTTTCAATCCTCTACCCCTTTGTATTCAGAAATCACTGAAATGCCCCAGAAATTCACCTATTTTACTGTCCAAACTCTATTTTTAAGATTTCCATCCATACTTGGTCTTGGCAAAATAAATATGGCATGAGCTTTTTCTCTTTTCCCCATCATCTTTCATAGTCTCATTTGGGTTCCGAATATATAATCACTGTACCAACATGGTCAACAGTAGCCATCTCCGCTCCTGATAGAGGCTCTCCCTACGCTACCACACAGAATATACCCCTTGTTGAAGTGCCCGTCTTCTCACAGAACTCTAAGCTCTTGAGGGCAGGGATCCTACCTGTCCCATTAACCACTGTTCCCCAAACGTGCCTAGCCCATGACGGGTGCTCAATAAATACTCGTGAAAATCTTGAATGAAAAATAAATCAAATACAAAGAAATTAAACCCTCTACCCAGGAAATCTCAATGAAATAAATGCAATATAGTCCTCTGCTGCTGTAGAAACATGAACTGCCCTCTTCCCATGCAAATGTCCATGTACTGGACTCCAGGCAGAAAGCAAAAGGGGAATCTGCAGGGAACACCACCTGCTCCAGAATAAGGTTCGGTGGGATCAGGTTCAGTGGGATCAGGAGGTCACAATATGCATAATGATCCCACTGACTCAGGTTCTAGAAGTTTCCCTTCAGAGCTTCTGAGAAAACTGTGGACACTAAGTGGCCCTTTGGCTTTCATTCTTCAAGTACAATAACCAACGTCAGGTTTAGTTCAAGATTTTGTCAGTCACTGCTCTTAGAAATATGGAATTGGAGTAGGCCTTTCTTCTGGGGGGAAAAAATGGCTTACTTCTCAAGTGAGTTTAGTCCCTGCGTTCTCAGTTCTGGCCCTGTAAGCACAGAAATCATACACATACACACTGGCTGAGGGTTTCTCCCATTGCATGTGGAGGGTCGGATGTCTTGTACCTTCCAGGGAGGATGGGCCATGCCAATGAAACTAAGGATTTGTGCCCCAGTGCCTGGAACATTTGACCATTTGAATATAAAATGGATAAAGCTTAGAGATATTGAATATACCATTACAGAAAAACAAGGTTAAAAAAACTAAAACGCTGTCTGATTTCTACCAAGACATTTAATACTTTTGACTCCTATAAGGAGCTGTAGAAATACTGGAGAAAAAATCAAGCTTGGGGACAGTGGGTGAATTTTCATCAGGACATTAAAGATCAAGTGAGGGGTTTCTTTTCTTTCTTTCTTTCTTTCTTTTTTTTTTTTTTTGAGAAAACTGCTGATTTATTATTAAAGTTGTGGACATGACCAAATTTTATAGAAAGGGAGCAAGATACTGACACTTGTTCATACCAACCACCTGGATGCCACAGGCTAAGATTTCAGAAAGAAATATGGGCATTGAAATCAATGACAGGTTGCTCTGGGTCACCATGAGCATCCCTCCCGTTATTCTGTACTCCCCAAATTATGTGAAAGTACCACTGGGAACTCTGATAGTCCTGATGGTTTCCACTGATCCTAAGTTCAACAAGCAACCAGTAAGTGGGGCACGCTGAAAGCTACATACATAGAAACCAACAAGAGCACAGAACCATAAGCTGCTGGTAATAGGTTACTAAATGTACACTGTTTCTAAGAGTTGGGTATTTGTAGTAGGAACTCAAAATTCTATAATCTATTAGGATCTGAACCATGCCTTCACAGAATTCAGTTGAGCACGGAGCTGGGTGAACAAATAGGAAACCAGAAAAGTCTAATAAAGTGTATGCACAGTATAGAGAGGTGAGAGGCATGTGCCAAGTGGGGAGGCGTAGGGAGGGGCACGTAACCTGGAGAGATCGTTGGAACCCTACCTGGGGATAAAAGGGTCGGGGAAACAATGTCAGGAACAGTTGGACAGAGGAACTGACTTTTGAACTGAATGATTCAATGATTAGGATGTCAAGGAAGGGTCAGGGCAGAGCATAGGACAAAGGCATAGAGATGTTAAAGCATTCGATATATAAGGGAACTCAAAACAAGACTGCACAGGGGGCCTGGGTGGCTTAGCGGGCTAAGCGCTTGACTCTTGATTTCAGTTCAGGTCATGATCTCGGGGTTGGGAGGTCAAGCCCCAAGTTGGGCTCCTTGCGCAGCCGGGGGTCTGCTTGAGATTCTCTTTCTCTCTCCCTCCCTCCCTCAGACCCTCCCCAGGCTCACTCTCTAAAATAAAGTAAATCATTAAAAAAAAAAAAAACAAAAAAAAAACAACTAAGACTGCATAGTCATGGATGCCACACTAAATGGACAGCGACAAACAAGGATTAGACTCTGGGCTACAAGGCATGAGACCAGTGAATGCATATGACAAAGGATAATAAAAGAAAAATCATTCTGTTACAGCTACCTAAATGGGAAAGGCCTACTTCAAAGCTTTATGCAACTACAGTGTGTGGTCTTCCAACTCTGCAATTCTGTGACTCACCACTTCCAAATCCCAACACCCACCTCCACCCCCACAAAAGGCCACAAGAAAAGTTCAGTTATACACAAGAAAACAGACAGAATATCACCATGTCTCCATCAGCACAGGGGCACTAGCCAAATCCAAGAGTTTCTCCTCCCAGGGAAAGAACTGATGCAGCCTTCAAACCAGATACCTACCACAAGCAATGATTTAGGACAGATCAGCAATCATGTACATGCGTTTCATTGAATTCACTCCCCCTGTAACTAGTAAGGAAAAGAAGGCAGGAAAAACGTTTCCAAAGCGCTCCCTGCTTTGCTGTCCGCCCATCCAGACTCAGATGTTCATATTCACAATAAGCAGCCTGTCTAAAAGTAACCTCCTATTACAGCAACTCAGACGAAGGGCCTTCGGCCGCTTCCGAAGCAGGAGGTTACAGCATCAACAAGGCTAAGTGCAGCTGTTCCACCTAGCACCCCTGAGGACAAGATCCAGGATCTCACACCTTGGACTTCACAAGGCTCTAAGCAAAAAGAGCCCCTCGGTCAGCATGTTTAGAAGCTTACTTGCATTTTGTAATGTGAGCAGCATCACAGGACAGTTTTACAAGCAGATCTGAGAGGGTATCGTTTCTCCTCCAAGCATATCCCACAGCTTACAACTGGAAAAGATGTTGCTCGTTGCTCCTAAGACTCTCCAGGACCTCTTCTATGGAGAGCTAAGTTTAACCACTCTGATGCTGAAGTCAACCTGATAAAACACGCTCTGGCTCTGAGCCAAAGGCTCCTAGCATTTCCTCATCAGCTGGACGAAGGGGAAGGGATTTGAACACCAAGAAAAAAAAAAAAAAAAGGTCCACAGGGAGAGATGCAACCAGTAGGCCTCATCCACTAACCAGCTTGTCTCAAAGCCAAACAATCTGGCCACCCCCACCACCGCCACTTTCTAGATCATTTATGCATGGAAAATGCATAACGCTGATGTTTTTGATAATATAAGTAACGATAATATAAGTCGGAGCACAAAAGCCCAGAGCCATAGAACTTGGAATCTTCTCCAGACCTCTCTTGCTTTGGAAGCCAGAAGGTGATGGTTCTGGTCCCAGCTAGGCCTCTCTCTGGAGTTCTTAGTACCTGGCAAATCAGCAGTAACCTTCGATCTCAATTTCTCTCACCTGTAAAATTCAAAGGCTACCTACCTGCCACATGCATAAATTTTCTAGATGTTATAATAATGACTAAACACATGGTCATAAGGGGATTTAAGTGTTCTCAGTAAGTAGTGGGCCTCAGTATTGAAGAATTATGAATATCCCCCAAAAGGGTGGGGGAAGCATTTTATCAGTCTTTCAAAAAATATTTCTTACAAATCCAGTATGTATCAAGTATTTTTTCTTTCTTTCTTTCTTTCTTTTTAAGATTTTATTTGGTTATTTGACTGAGGGAGAGACAGCATAAGCAGGGGGAGCAGCCGCAGAGGGGGAGGCAGACACTTAACTGACTGAGCCACCCAGGCACCCTGGTACCAAACACACTTCTAAGTTTGTGGAAGCAAAGATAAAATAGCCAAATAGGAAGGCGCCCATAGTCCCCGGATTCCAGATCACTGGCGCACATGGTAATGGTATCAGTTAAGTTATAACATAGTAAGAGCTACAGTAAAAGAATGGCCAGAATGTGACAGGAGCAGAGAAGGGAGTACCCCCATTTTTCTCTATCACATCAAGGTAGGAGACAAGCGGTAGCTGGTTGGGTTTTATGTAGAAATTCTATTTCTTACAAGTCATATATATTTTTTTAAGATTTTATTTATTTGACAGAGAGAAACACAGAGCAAGAACGGGAGAAGGAGAGGCAGGCTTCCCACCTAGCAGGGAGCCCGATATTGGGTTCGAACCCAGGACCCTGGGATCATGACCTGAGCTTAACGACTGAGCCACCCAGGTGCCCCACAAGTAACATGCTACAATCCGGATGAACACAGTCAGTAGCCAATGTTAGGACCATCGACGTAGCTCCAGTTGGAATTAAAGAAACATCACTCCATGCAATTCTAGTAATTGAAAAACATAAAAGATGAAAAGGAGTACAGCCGCCAGCCAAACTCAAAGGTAAATCCCAACCAACACTGAGTGATAAAAACAAAATTCATTTGAAAAAAAAAAAGGGGGGCATGCCAGAAGAAATCAGCAAAGAGTTAATAAAGCCTTCTACAAACTTAAGAGAAAAAATATCTCTATAAAAACATACATGTAATAAGGCTACAGATCATTGGTTAGCTGCCAGAAAAATGATGGAATATGGTATAGTTTACTTATTTCTTTTTAATGGCTCCAACATTCCACCTGAAAAATTGGTCCCGGAGCTGTATAATTGGGGATAAAAATTAAATGACAGTTTCTATTTGTCATGATGAAAGCTGATCACTTGTGTTTTTTCATTTATCCACGCTGACTAAAGTGGTTCCTGAAGTCTACCAAGCCAATCTTTTTCCTAACAGCGAAAATAATGCTGTTACGAAAATAAAGGGAGAAATGGAATAAGGTCTTGGCATCTGCACACACACCTCATTCAGGTTCCCTACTCCTTAGGTCTCTACCTCCAAATAGTCTCAAGGTGGGAGCCAGATGACAAGTTCTGGGTCTCATTAATATCATCTGACAATAAGTCATCGGACCCATTTTTTTAAATTTATCAATACTGTGAAATTACTACTCTATCACATTAACAATGGAAAATCCATTCCTCTTCATCTTCCCCCATGCGGCTTAAATGGCAAAGATGAGGTCAGTAAAGGGGGAAAACAAAACCCTAAATCCTGTGTAGGGAAGGTGGGAGTCCAGGGAGCTACAGGTGGCCATGGGGGTTCTATTCCTGGGGACAGGGATAGGCAGGGAGAGGTGAGGCTAATAGAAGCATGCAAGAGGACCAGTAATGACTACAAGAGATCGTGGCGTCAAAGACACTTTTAATCTTAAAAACAGAAGTTCCGTGTGTTTGGCTTTTGCTCATTCTGACCTCAGAGATTATTTGGAAAAGGCAAGGCAATCTCCTGAAAACGTATTCAAAGACTTAAAAATAGATTTCCGTCAAGCTGCCTTGAACTGTGTACCTTCCCATTCATTCTCAACTGGGCTGGTTTGAGTTGAATTAGATTTTCGTCATGACCTCTGGTGAAGGGATTGAAAGCAAGAGTGGAACCAAGTGATACAACACAGGAGGGAAGAGCCCTGCTCCTCCTCTCACCAGCTGCCATGACACGGGGCAATGACTCGGCACATCAGTGCCTCAGTTTCTCATCCAGACAACAGAGAGTCTAAAACAATTATGAGTATTCAAGGAATCCGTATGTGTAAGTCGCCTGGAATAATGACTAGTCCATAGTGAATCTTTAATGATGTTACTACAATGACTATTACTCCATGTAGTCATGGTTAAAGAATCCTGTAGTCAGACATAAAATCACTAACAGGAAACTAAATAAAATTATACAAGTACTGCTTGAAGACAGAAGAATATGGGCAATCACGCTTATACAGCTCTGGGGTGATTATTCATATCAAAGTATTTACTTTATCAAGACTCCACTTGGAAAAGACTCCCAGTGCTTGTAAGCATTTCAGTTCCAAATGGTGGGATTACGGAATGCCTGTCCTATCAAAAACTACCAGCAATTCAAGGATGACTAAGACAGGGCCCCTGCCCTCCAGGAACTTAATTTGCTATCATTTTTGGAGCACCTGCTCTGTGCCAAGAACCATACAAAATGCCTTACACGTATGCTTTCTCTTGCTCACACACCAACGCCATGGGCCAGGCATCCTCAGTCCCATTATACAAAGTAAAAAGCTAGGACACAGAAGGGTGCGTGGCTTCGTTATTACGAAACAGCTAAGATGGAATGCTGAGAAGCTAAGCCCTGTGGGGCTGCCTTCAAAGCCATATTTCCACTAGTCCATCACACTGTCCTCCATTTATTTGTAACTCGTCAACTACTTGCCAGGGAAAGGATCGGCCAACTGAAAGCTCGTATCTTTGGAACTGCTGCCAAAAGGTGTTAAACTAGAAATGGTCACTGAGTGTTTTTGAGCTGAGAGGAGCTTTAGAAAGGCGGGATCCCCCTTTATAGATTAAGGGATGGATGAAAGCTCTAAGCTCCAGATAGGTTAAGGAACTCACCCAAAGTCAAAAGACAGTTTCATAACTCAAGATTTTTGTAAAGGAGGTGTCCTCTTCGTACAGAGGTACACTATAATTTTTGAAACTCCTATCCAAAATGAGGTAAACATAGGAAGCTTAATAAGACTTCAGAGGCTCCGAAAAGGGGGGCGGGGGCTGGAAATTCAGACTCAACCAGGAGATCACTAAGAGCAGGGTGCCCTGGAAAGAAAGTGTTGTGGTTGGAGCCTTGGGGGGTAACACTCAAATCAAAAGCCAAGAGCCATCATCATCTCTGCCCCTGCCCTCCGGAGAGCCATCAAACAGCTGTGAAACCAGAACATGATAAAGAGCACAACTAAAACACAGGTACAAAGAGGCTTTGGGGAGTCAGATCACCTGTGGTAAAAGCTAAACAGGCAGTTGTCCACCTAACTCCCCTAAACCTTGGGACCAGTGGGAAGTGTACCATAGGACAAATGACACAGTGGTCTCAGTTACAAGGTCCGGACGAGGGCATTTGGTGCAAGTGTTAGTGTCTACTGGACTATCAGTGTATTTCCCAGAGGAATAGGGACCGGAGGAGCACAAGCCTGGGTTTGAAACGCGGCTCTGTCATTTACTATCTGGCCCTAAAGTAGGTCATTTCATCACTGAGCGTAAGTCGCTTTCTTCACCTTTAAGAAGAGACACAATACCCAGTTCTGATTCCTTGAATAAGAGGCCTGGATTTCCTTTCTGGTTACTGACTGATTGCCTCTCAACTTCAAATTCACCCTTTATGGTTGTTCAGTGAAAATGGATCTGAACCCTTTAAAGAGTTTTCCCTCAACACACCCGCACGATGTTAAGCTTTGTCAGTAGAGGGCGCTAGAGAGACACTGCAGAAGAACAACGCTCCCCCCACCAGTAAGAAAACTCACCCCCCAGGACTGGGCAACCAGGAGCATACAGGGCCTTGCAGCTCCCCCCTCACCCTCCTCAGGAGATTCTGTATCAGAACGTGTCAAGGACCTTCTCAGGAACCATCTTCCCCAGCATCCCAGAGGATAGACTTCCAGTTCCACAGCAGCCTCTCTGCAGCCTGGGGTAGGAGGAAGGGGGCTGTTCTTGGGATGCCCTAGCTTAGCCCCAGGGTCCCGGCTGCAGCCTGTTGTATCTGCTCTTCTCAGATTCTTGAGAGTTCTCTTTGCTTCTTCCCAGCAAATCCCTTGTTATGCCAAACCCGAGTTATGGGAAGTAAGTGACCCTTCCCTGTTCAAATTACTCTGTGGCTTCCCTCCTGATTGAACTCAGATTAATACAGTTTCCTCCACCGGTGTCTGATATGTAGTGTTCAATAAACACATGCATCATAATAACTATCAATGCTGGGTTCTTCTCATCCCTATTCTTAAAAGGCAATCCTTTCCCTTTCTCTTTCCACTTCGACCAGAACATGAACTTACTGTACTGCAAAAATCCCTATATGGTGTAGGCAGAGTAATGAGTAAGAAAAGAATGTCCAACACATTCTGCCAGATTTCTGATTAGAGAAAACGAAGGCTGCCAGACAATTAAGTGTCCCCTTGTTCAGCCCACAGCTTAGAAATTTCTTTCTGCAACTTCCTTGATTGACCGAAAAACAACACGACAAGGTGTGAAAATGCCTTCTTTTCCTTGCCAAGGATATTCCCAAAATGATCTAAAGAACCAAGTTCATTAGCATAAGAAACTTTCAACAATTTCAGTAACCATTTCGTTTCCTCCTTTTTCAAGGAAATGAGCCACAATATTTGGGGGGGGGAGAAAGTCTTAGAAAACATGGACCATTACCATCGATCTTCGAATAACCAAAAAATGTTTTAGGAGACAGGTGAGAGCACCACTCCAGGGGTAAGAAAGACACAGAATGGGTTGAGTAGCAATATTACAAAGCCAACATTTCCTCATCTTGTAAGTGTGCCGGCTTGATTCTTGGGTGAATATAAAAATACATTATTCAAGATGTCATGTATTGTTGGCACATATCGTGAAATAAAATTACAACAAAAATATAGAAGATCTCAAACGTATTAAGTTTCTGTCTTCAAATTCTTCATTTCCAATCCTCCGAATTATTCTTCCTCTGAAAGGAAAGCTGACAGAATCCCATGTCATCTGTATTTCTACTGCTGTCTAAAACTCTCGCCTAATTATCAGTTTAACAAGGAGCAGAGACCAAGGAAGGGGAAGGGAGGGGAAAAAAAAAAAAAGCTCATCTTTTAGACAGTCGCCTTGTCCAATTTCAAGAGCTAACCCCCATCTTAAAACACCCCAAAATAGATACCCTGCGCCACTGCAGGACCCCAACATAAAGCAAGGTTCCTCATTAAAAGTTGGAATGGACCCTGCCAGCGAAGCCTGCAGGGAAGCTCAACATTAGCTCTTCTACCCCATGCCTTTTCTGACCTAGATTAAATTTCTGACAAAACGGACAGACTACCCAAAACTGTGAGCAATACATTCTGCCAATGAAAATAATGATTGTGCTTGGTATGGCACATATGCTTTCTGCTCAGCTTGTCAGCATTTTCAGCTAAGGGGCTCAATGGTCTTACCAGCCAACCCTTTCCCTGCCAAAACCAATAAGTTACCTTCATTTCTTAAGCCCCCTCGGGGCTTTGATTTACTATCCGTTTTGCACTTAAGGTCAGTCTTATAAAACTGTTTTTATTCCCCTGGAAAAGCCATAATCAGGAACAGCCCCTCCTTAAAACTCGGGTGGAGAAAAATTCAAGATGAGGTGAGCTTCCTATAATTTCCCTACTGTCAGTTCTTCCTATCTGCATTCTTAAAAGTTACATCTCCTGCTTGAGACAGCAAGGTACATTTCCCGGCAATGTCATCAGTTAATGCTCTCGGTGTTTTATACGAAAACATGTATTTCCCTAAGCCATTGTGGAACAGAGCAATATTTCAAAACAGCTTAACTTTATAGTTCCAAGCATCCTAGCAAGTTCAACAATCCCATAGATTATAGTGAAACCCACACATACACACAACCCTTTAAGTATGCATTTTGTTGGATTTTTTCGTTTTATACCAGGAAAAATGAGATTCTGCCAGATCTCTCTATAGCAAACAAAACCTGTCCAGAAAACAAACAAACCTTGGAACTTATGTGGTTTTTATTCCTTCGTTCACTCATTCATTTAACTCCTTTGTTTATGGAATAACTTCCCACTCGGAAAAGCTGTTAAGAACTTTGGGTAGAAGAGAAGCTCCTTTTTTTTTTTTTTTTTTTTTTAAATACACCCCCATTGCATGTTTCCATACTATGGGGGAACCTGACATCATCCTTCTCTGTGACCTGGCAAATTCAACCACTAAATATATGGTCCTTTGCCCCAAGGAGGGGCCTGACAGATACCAGCTTCAAAGGATAACTTTCAGGCCTTAATGGAAGATACTGACAAGAGCATCATTCTCATAAAATTCTGGTCTCCGGAGGCCCATCCTTCTGTCAGTTTCTTTCCACCTGCAAGAAAGTCTGGGTTCCCAGGCACACTAGGTCCCCCGTCTCCTCCTGTCTCCGGGCCACCCACAGTTCCTACCTTCCCCCACAGTTTTTATTCCTGGTTCTAGACTGTGCTTCCACTCTAGTCATACGGTAGGAGGAGCCCCGCTAAATGCATCCTTGATGCTGATGTGATCTTTCCAGTTATTGAATGTCTCATTGAATTTTACACCATACAACTTCAAATGCGGAAAGCAGCCGATTCATTTTGCTAACTGTTGTTCAGTATAGATAGCCAGCTCCATAACTATACACTTTGATTTGGTACATGAGAAAACGTATTTTTCATTACATCCCTTATCCTCCTAATGACATTTCCAAACAGGATTTTAAGAACTGTGAAGCAGAAATAAAATTATGCTCAAGTTCCAAATTGATCTCATGGAATGGAAAATGGCCATCATTGCCAGTGAGTATTAACGGGACTCAAAGCTAGCAAGTTTCCAGTTCAGAAAAATTTCTCAAATAACGATCATCTTTCAAATGCCCCTTACATTACCCATCACAACAGACATTCTTTGAAAGAACTGAAGAGCCTGCTGAGTTCCTTCCCCCACCCTCGGTTCCTCCACTATCAGCTATGGTGTGCTTCCTTCCTTTTCAATAATGAATCAGGGCTAACATTTCAGTTATCTGGATTTACACAAAAACCTAAAGGAGCCATGAAATTGCTTCTGTAAAGCACGTTCTGTGGTGACTTTTAAATAGCTTTAAGAATAATTTGGAAATAAAAATACGGCTGTAGCAAGTTTTATGTCTTCTGCACACATAGACTACAGCAGTTTCCTTCTCCCAGAGAGAGAAGGGAGGGCAACGTGTGAACTTCATAATACACAGCCAATTACGGCCCCCTGTCACCTTCGTTGTATTAATTATCTGCCTTCCCCAAGTTATCAAGACCTGAGAGGACCCTAACAGCCACTCATTTCACATTATGGCTGTTTTGCCATGGGAAAGGTACTCATTTATCTCTGGGCCTAGGAGCACATGCCCAGGTATGTAAAATTTCAGCACAATCCCAGGCTTTTCCCACTCGGAGCCATTTGGAGATAGATGTCCATTACTCAAGGCCGCACAGCTCCCATTCCCCTCTCCACGACCCTGCCTTGGCTGAGGTTTCGACAGGGCGGGCGCAGTATATGTCAGGATTTCAATGGGGACCTGCAGACAAGCCCTCAACCTCAGTGAGGTATAGGAGACGAAAACATTACAGGACTGTTCATAGAGCAGCAGCAACTATGATTTATTCAAACACCCCCCACAGACCACTTACAGTGATAGACTACTCATTGGATTCAGCCCAAGACATGAACAAGACCAACAAAGAAGCTATTCTTGAAGCGGTGAGCTCTTGACGACAGAAAGGTAGGAAGCACAGGTCCTTGCTGATTTAGGCAGAAGACAGGGGTTCCTACCGGGGCTGGGCTTCTTCCCTAACTACAGGGAAAGAATCAGAGGAGAACATGTGTATGAAAGACTGATCCATCCATGAGGGTTACGTTCTGAAGAACATTAAAAGTCAGTCCCCTCAAGAGTGTCCTGGGAAGAGAGGACAGGAGTGCCTCCAGCACTAGAAGGGAACAAAAAGGTTCTCAAAACAGCCTCCAGGCAGGAGGCAAGGGTAGAAGCTAGCTGTGAAGGATAAGAAAGGGATAATAAATCCAGTAGACAAGGGTGTTAACTTTCCTAACCATGTTAATTTCTTATTTAACTTTCTTAGTTCAAAGGTTTTCTGGGGGAAATCATCCCCAAAGACAAGCTGACTTACATGGGGAATAAAGCGAAAATCTCTGGTTTTGATGCTCTCTTGGCCAGGTGACCGAGGGTTTCCTCTGATTATGTGAACGAGATCTCCCTTCTAATCCCCTTGGCCAGAAGCTAAGAAATCCAGCTGAATTACAGCTCACCAACTGTACTTTAACCTGGAAACTAGAGGTGAAAGTCAAGTGCTTTATCTGCTCAGACAAGCAGCTTCTCCCCAGATCAGGAGTATTTTAATGAAATGAGACTTAAGTGAATTGTTGACATAAGCATTAAATGTTGTCATTTAATATCAACAGTATGTTTGATTTGTACACAGTTATGAAATGTCATTCGGACCAGAGAGTTATATTGGGGTTTACCACATTATAGGAATGTATTTCCAGAGGGAAGTGAACTGATCTGTCTCAAAATAAAATGTGTTTACATTAACGCTTGGGGGAAAAAGACAGCCCTGCAAACATAGATGGAGAGATAAAAAAGAAGACCAGCACAAAACTCAGCTTGGAAAATAGAATAGAACACAATTTCTGGGCTCCGTGCATATGCAATATTTCACTAGATTTTTCAAAAGATCAAGAAAAATGTAAAGACAAAGTTTATACAGGAAAGAAACAGCACTACTGGGAAATATTATACTTTAGTCTCCAAAATAATTTTTAAGGGAGAGGAAGATGGGAGTGATGAACATGGAGATGAAAGAAATGATTCAGGAGGTAGTCTCACTTTCTTAAAGAGAAAAAAAAAACAAAAACCCAACCTATAAGCATCTAGCATTTGCATGATAAAAATCACATTCATTAGTTGGATTAATTTTATCTAATTACTTAGTAATTAGAGAAAGAGGCACTCATCATGGGGCACAGGCCTTGAACGGTTTCTTCCCAGACGTGGTTAAGAGTTAAACCAAAAACTCTTCCTTCTCACAGAGGCAAGCCCTCGTGACCATTAAAATAAGTATCCACCTCCAGCAAACTGCATCCTGAAAGATGAAGTTTAAACGCTGTAATTCCTTAGCCCCAAGATTAACCAACGGAGCTAAACAAAGATTGATGCATTCCAAAATGCCTTAAGTTATAGAGTCTCCTAGATCTAGAAGGCTAGATCCACCCACATTTCTTTAAACGACTGCATATGGCTTAGCATTTTGATATGAAAATAAAGATGGAAGAGAAGTAGTCCTTTATTGCTCAATTCTTCTAGAGTGTTCTTTAAGAAAAAGAAAAAAAAAAAGACCTTGCATCTCCAAGAATGTGGAAGCCAAACCAGCTCTAAGCAATGAAAACGGACTCAAAGGAAAACCTGAAGATCTCACAAAAGAAAAAAAAAGAGAGAGAGAGAGAGAACTACTACCACCACAAAACACAACAAAATACAATGCTGTGATGAGCTTTTGTTTACAACAGATCTAAATCCTTTATCCTTCAGTTGAGGAAGCTGTAAGGTCTTTGGCACCTAGCTAAAAATAGCAGAAATAAAGCAGGTGACAAAGATGAATGGCTCCCAGAGACACAATTCAAAGCAGAGGAATTTAAGAAAAACTTCAGCCCGCAACTGCAAGAGATACTTTCCTGCCAGGTAAATCAAGGTGGAAGCAAACTGCTCCTCTTGGAGCAGAATCACAATTTGCCAGGCTGACATTTCTCGTTCAGTGTTTCATGTTCACTTCTGTGCTATATTTTAAAAAATATTTTCAAACCCTAAGAAGCTAGTTTTGCCACAGGGTCAAGGAAAAGAGTTTCAGTGTAACCTCATAAAATGGAAAGACACTACATCATAGCACCTTTCAAATTCCTTGAAAGCTCCTGGCAAAATGACAAACCAAAAAGCACATTAAATTCCAGTAGGAGATGGGACGGAATGTGCATGCCTGCCATTCCTGATCGAAGGGCCAGGATCTCCTCGCCCACCTGTGAAGGCCACACCTCCTCTCTGTGAAATTGAGCAGACTGGGTCCTTTCTAGAGTTCATTTTTGGTTGGGCACCACAAGAGAGGGTCAGGGATCATTCCTTTAAGCAAATCTGGACCCAAAAGATATGCCTCTTAATGGTGCTTATGTTACAGGTCTGTTCACCTGTCTTAGAGGACAAGTCTTGCACACTATCTTCTGATATTTCTGGAAGAAATTATTTCCCTGCCCCTCTGGGCTTTCTTGCCGGCTCATAATTTAAGAAGGCACATAAAATAGAAACTCTCAGCTTCTTGGAACTGAACTGGAGAGAAAGTTTCAGACCTTTCTTCCATCCATGGGGGTGGAGTAACTTCTCTAGTCAGTGAGGAAGGGAAAGGCTTCAAGGGAGAGGAAATCAGCTCTTTCTGGGCTCTCTTTTTCAGACTCTTAAGATCCCTCTTGCACCTCATCAGCTAACGACTTGAGGTCCTTCTGGCTTTTTTCACAATTGCAAAAGTCAAAATACAAATTTAGAAAGTCTCGTTCACACACAAAGCTCCAGAAATCAAGAGCTACTGTCAATGAGAAGTTCAATCATCTATTTTCCAAATCTTCAATGCAGTTTTAAAATGGAGGATGGGTTGGGTGGGGTAAGATGTGGGGGGGAGGGGGAAGAAGTAGCTCTTAGAAGTACCTCCAAAGTAAAAAATGGGGAGGCAAAAAAAGAAAATATGAAGACAGTGACTGATAGGAAACTCTGGGATATACTCGAAGATCTAAAAATGTGAACAAAGGCCCTGGCACATTCGAGGACTCCACTGTGTTAAAGTTTCCAGCAGAGTCAAGACCCTTAGGAAAAGCTTTCAATATTCCAAGAAAGGCACACAAGTCCCGTGACCAGCACAGCCAACACTCCTACCTGAGCAGCCTCTCGCCTAACTGAAGGGAGCGCCTTTAATTTCTCTTCTCTGCAAAACCAGAAGAAAATGGTCCTTTCAAAGTCTCTCCCTCATGAGAGGAAAGAACCTGTTAATTTGTTGTGTGCCCAACACAGTGGAGATTTCACAGGGAGCATTTCTATCCATTCACAGTAACTCTGGATCCAAGAATCAAGTTGACAGGGCATGCACGCTCTACATTCTTATTTGGAAATGCCAATAATTGGCAGGGTCCAAAAGCAACTTCAGGGTTCAAGTGAAGTATTCTCTAAGAAGTAGAGCCATGCTTCTGCCTTTTGTGTCGAACATCCTGCAGTTGGAACGGGGGCACAGTTCCTGGAGAGCAAAGACAATACAAGTGGTGGTCGGGGCAGGGATGGGGGGGGGGTTGTTTCTCGTTCATGCATTTGCTTTTGAAAAATCAATGATGGCAAAAGAGCTATAATCCTAACATTTTTCGCAAAAATCTAACATACTTGAACCAAATCTAGTGAAATAAATGGGAGCCTTTAGAGAGAATACGCACGCACACACACACACACACACACACACACCCGCTGCAAAGAATGTACTGTTGTCACTAATGGAGAAGAGCCAGAACTGGGTAGCAAATCTATGTAAGCAGGGTTTTGCCCAGTCTGTAAGACATTAGAAAACAGATTGATACAAAAAGGAACCATCACTTAAAGTAAAATTAAGAGGTGAAAAATTTGACTTTACAATATGAAGATAGGAGGAAGGATACACCTTTTTGTTTTTTTAATTACAATGTCACAAGTGATGTACAGACATATGTTGGCTAAAATACAGCCTCGATTTGATTCTGTGTGATTTTATCTTCAAATCAGAGGAGTTTGAGTGAAAATGTTTAAGCAAAAAGAAAATTCTAAAAGTCTCATTAAACTATCATTAAAGGCTTAGCACTTGTGTATATAGAGAAGACATACAATCCGTTGAATGTTACAGTGGAAAGAGCACAGGACAGGAAATGCAAAACTCTGAGCTTTGATCCCGGTTCTTCTACTACCTATGATTTCGGGTAAATCACTCAAATCCCTTATGAAATAGGGACAGTAATCCCTGTCTGCCTCATAGGGTTTTTGCAAAGATCAAATGAAATAACGTATGTCGTGCGTATTTTAAACCTCAGAAATACCATATCAGTTTATTATTTCTAATCACAGTAATGTTAAGATTAGGCGCACTGGAACGTTAGCCAAATAACCAAAGGACTTTCATGGCTCCAAACCTACCTCTCCATTCACGCTGTTCCCTCTGCTTAAAATGCTCTGCCACTGCCAGACTGTAAGGACAGAAACCTCGGTTTTATTCACCTCGGAACTCCTCAAAGTTGGCACAGGGCCTGGCACAGACTTCGTTAGCTCCTTCGTACTGAAATGCAAGCTACTAAAAGGGCTTTTACATACATTTCCCTAATCCCCTCCCCAACTCTATGAGATGGGCTACTGAAGAGGAAATGTGCTCAGAGTGGTTAAGTGACTCCACAAGGTCAAAGGCAGTGACACATGGACACCAGGGTCAGGATCCAAACCCAGGTCTTTCAAGTCCCCCAACTGGTCTTTGTGCTCTCCTACTCTCCTTTTCACATTGTAGGAGCTTAACAAATTGAAATTGATAAAGGTCTTCATTTTTACCATGATGTTACATTAAAAAGACCTAACTTGAAATAAGCACGGGGGTTTAAACTAAAATTTCAAACTGGACTTTTTTTTTCAAACTGGACTTTAAAAATCCATGGGCTTCACCTACGTAAAAGCGCCCCCCAAAAATGTGCCTGGGATTAGCAAATAGATCAAAACACGACTCAGAAATTCATTCTTAGTTGGCCAGCACAAAACGGGACCAAAAATTCTGAGTAGAGGGGTAGGAGGAAAAATCCGGAACCTTTTATCTTGCCAGAAAAAATCCTTGAATAATTCAGCTCCCGTTTATTTAAATAATTAAGCAATTGCAACTTTATTTAAAGAGCACTTACATGCATCTAAATGTCTAGGCTGCCAAGAAAAGTGGAACAGACTTTAAAACCTCCCCCCAAATCTCCTCTCTGAGACGAAAACCAGCCTAAGGAGTTTCAGCCTGATAGGTAATTGTTTTGTAAAATTAAAAGCCACAGAATACTGGAGTTTAGAATGGAAAATGTCATCTCAACCGTAACACTAATAAAAACAGCTAATGAATAAGCGCATTCTGGCAAGAATATATAAAGATTGCAAAGCCCAATGTGGACAGTGCAGAATACAGAAGGAATCCATGTGAGGAAACATCAAATGAAGGATTATCCTTATTTGTGAAGAATCCATTCCAGCAAGAAATTGAACCAGAGGCCTTTTGCATCCAAGAGCAGGAGGACTACCTGTGGCACTCAGAGGAAACAGTTCTGGGCATGCTCTCCTCTTCCCCCTGGTCAGTCTTAGCTGGGAAAGCAACAAGCTGCTCTTCCGGGGGCTCCAGGGCCCCTCCGAGGCTCTGCAAATTCTCTAAACCATGTCAAGCTCCCATCTTCCAAAGCATATAAATGCTTATATGTAGTGAGGAACAATAGGACTGAAATTAAAGGCCTTGGAACAATGAGCAAGGCTCTCCCGGGATGGTCTTCAACAAAAAGCATCAACTGGGCAAGGTCTTTGCAGAGAGAGGCCACTGGGATCAAGGCCCAGCTTCGTTAGCTGTGTGATCTTCACACACGACAATGAAATAATCCACCCCAGACTTGCTTTCCTCATCAGTAAAGTGGGGAGACACTAGACAGGTTGCCGTCTGTGATAGAACGCGTGTAAAATGCCCAGGCAGACAGAGTGTGTTCATAAATGTTAGTTGTAACCACGACAGACTTTCCCTGCAAGTCCTCCATAAGGTCCCTCTTCTCCCCACAGCCACACTTAGCACTGCTCACATTTGTAGATGTTCAGTGACCACACACCTCTTCAGGCCACCGCTTCTGAAACTCCTCATCTCACGCACACATCGCCAACATGCCACCAGACGTCATTGCCTTTAACAGGTCCTCCAGAATAAGATAAAAGACCAGCCCAGATATCAGACTCCGCTGCTATTGCCATTTACATGTTTCTAAGGGAAGGCATACATACTCAAAGATCTAATAGATTTTTTTTTTTAATTAATCAAAGCCCTTCAAAGTTAGGGCAGAGCAGATTAGCGCCCCTCCCCCCGTCTTCACGGAAGACGCATAGCAAGACCCCACAATTCAGTTAATCACTCATCATGTAAACAAAGAAACCTCTCGAGAGCCAAAGAGCAACATGTGCATGGATTCAGGATGCAGAAGGGTTTTTTTAAGCAGGAACAATGCAATCTATTCAGTAGAGCAGAGGACACTGTGCCAATTAGATATGTTGGGTCCCATAATTATAACTGCAATAATGAATGGAAGGGAGTGTTGTTGCCGTACAATGAATGTCTGTATTCCGCTCCGCGATTTGTCTCTGGTCTGATTCCTCTCGATTCCTCCTCTGATGAGATCTTACTGCAGATTACGTTCTACTACGAATGTCCTTCTTGCCTGTATCCCCCCATCCCCGTCCCTTAGCCCGCATCCCCCGTAAGGCCCAGCTTTAGCGGAGACATCGAAGACCCCCCCCCAAACAAGTATTAATCTCTGGTCATAGTTTTAGACTTTTTAAACATAACATTTGTAACTACGATGTCACAATTAACATTATCGCCCGGGGTGAAACCGAAAGGTAGGGATAAAATTTTCAGACCTGAGGCAGAGTTCTCCTCCACGCCCCCACCCCCCCAAACCCCAATCCCAACAGCGAGAGCCAGTCTGAACAGGGCTTATTTCCCTCCTGGAAGGTCCAGTCTAACGGGGGCGTTGACCAGCTGTCTTCCCACCACTAGTGAACCTGAAGAGACCAAATTGGAAAGACTTTCACACACAAAGTTAATTCAGAATGGCTTAGTCACTGGTTGCAACCATCTCGGAAATCTGAAGAATTTCATTCTGGACCATATGTGCATATGGTTTCTCTTATCCTCACGCTTATGCTTCAGTGGGTTCAATAAATTTTAGAAATAAATTACCTCCTAGTACTTCACCATAACATTCAGACTTCCTGGCCTTTCCATACTCAGGCCAGACTTTCTGTGTGTATGTGTATAATTTGTTTAACCTTCTATTAAACCCTCTACTGATTTCCCACAAATGGGATTTAAATTTTGGAACCCTACGTGTCCTAAGGTGCGTTGGTACCTGCAAAGCAGCACCTGAGCTGCTAGCACAGTTTTCTCTCTCTGGTTGGCAGGCAGACTCACAAAGAAGGTTCTGTTTCTAGAGAAAGCTCCCACCAAAGCTTCAGCTCTTTAAGTGGCTCAATCTTATCTCCTGGCTGCAAATGCTACAGCACAGCCGGGCTGCACAGGGTTAAGGAAGCCACACACACGTTCCCATTCTTTTCATTAAGGTCGCCTCCCAGCGCAAGCCTTTTCCCTTTGGCCACGGGTATTGGTTTGCCACAACTGTAAACAGCTCTTAAGATCAGTCCCGAAGGCCAGGCTTTGCAGGTGCTGGGAAGGTATCACACAATACAGAATGTACAAATAGCCCGAAACAATACAACTCTGCCACGCAGCTTTACTGGGAAGTTGGACAAAATCCTCTCCCACAAGTAACCAGGAGCTATAGAAACAAGTCTCGGGGTCTAAAAGCCATGCATTAACTTTGCACTCCTGGGCTTTCAGAATTCCCTCTAAAGATCTTCAAATGCACCATACACACGCTATCTCTTTGAAAGGGATAGTAAATGGTAAAAACAGCAGTAATGAAATTGTCTGAGTAATTAACATGTTTGGGCATTGTACTTCTTTCCTTCCTATATCCTATCCCCTTGCATCTCCCCTCTTTTAACAGCATTGCTGTGGTTCCAGGCTGGGTTACTAGAGGGGAAAAACCACCTTATACTGCCCGCATGCCAGAAAGAAAAAGAGTACATCACTTCCATCAGCATCTGGTCACTGGCTGGTCCCCATCTTTTCTTTTACTGAAACCCTCATACAACCACAGCCTGGTTGCTTTCAAGTATGTGGATTAATATATTTCAGGTTCTGAGCCCATGAACCCATGCTAATTTGCATGGCTAAGTAGAAAGGATCCAAAAACAAGTGGGTAAGAAATCTTTAGTAGGAACAGATCTTTAGTAACTTTGGGTTAGACTGCTAACCTGAAGCAGAATTTCAGTGTGGGAGTTCATTAATTCCTTCAATAAATATGTATTGGACCCCCTCACCTGTAAATGGCACTATGCTAGGTGGCGCACAAAATTACTATATACACTTATGTATAATAAAGCTCCTATTCTGTCCGTATTTATAGTTTCATAGGACAAAATGGAAACAAATAGCCAATCAAAATGGGATTTAGTAAATCTCAATAAGAAGTTCAGATAAAGCCAACGTGACCAAGGAAGGCTTCATCTTCACGTAGAAACATAAGGGACGAATAAACTCAGCATAAGGATTTGGGAGAAGATAAATGTTAGAGTCCTAAGAGTCCTAAGGAGTCAGTGGATGCAAACCATGGATGATCCATTGGAACAAAGACTGGCGTCAGGGAGCAGTTTGGGACCCCCAGCAGGCCTAAGTAATTGGCTTTTAGGACACTGAAGATTTGGAGCCCGGAAGACATCGGAAGCGTTTAAGGAAGATAAATCGGTCTGTAGAGTATGGGATGGACAGGGTCTGTATGGACAAAAACCACAAGGGAATAAATAGCTGACCCTGAGCCATGGCAGTGGGAAGTCGGACGCAAGAAATGTTTAATCAGAAAGGTCAAGAGAACCCGGGGACGATGGGCCCCTGCGGCAGGAGAGGAAGATCAAGTCTGCGGAGACCCTGGCACGGGGCTGCCCCAGGGGAGGACCGCGAGCTGGGACAGTAAAGAGGACACAAACAAGGATGGACGGGCTCAGGACAGACGGGTTTAGGACAACTGGACTTCCCGTGGGTGGTGGTTGCAGGGACAGGCTTTCTTATTAGGGGTTCTGTCTTTCTGGTGTATTTGTATTCTTGGTTTGGGAATGGAGACGGGGAATGGCTGGAGAAAGGTTCTGTTTCATACAAGAGGAGTTTTGGGGGATGCAGGAAGGCAATGCCAGAACTCCAGAGAGCTGACAAAGCAGTTCAGATTGGTTTGTTTGTTTCTTTAAACAAAGATTAAAAAAAAAAAAAAAAAAAAAGGCAGCAGGGGTGGGGGGGGGCGGAGTGGTGGTGGACAGGCTGGAAAGAGCAACCCTTGAAGCTGTGGGAGTGAATGAGGTCTAGAACACCAAAGAGGGCCTGTGGAAATGACAGAAGAAAACATCTGAGGACAAAACACTGGGATAACAGCTGCTAGACCGAAAAACGAGCCCCGCCCCCCCCCCCCAAAAAAGCCACCCGAAAAAGGTAGAGGCCATACTGCAGAAGAAATGGAGTTTTTAAAAGGAAACTGGAGTTAACGGCGCCACCTGCTAGGAGGCAGTCAAGGGAGAGTGTGCTTAATTGAACTAAAAGCCAAGGGTGCCTGGTGACCTTGGGCAGTATTTCCAGGCTGCGCAGGGCCAGAGGGTCAACCAGGGGACGGCTCTGCGCGGCAGGGAGCGCTTTGGCCAATCCAAGGCTGAGCAGCAGAAGGCAGGCAGGCGGTCCAGGAGCCGAATTTAGGAAGCCTTGTGCACCACCCGCAGGGCATCCAGCAGCTGAATGGGAGCACCTCGGGTTATCTGCCAGCCCTCCCACACCCCAGCACTGAGCTCCCACTGCTGAGCCACCCAGTTTCGGTTTGCAGGCCACCATGACCTGGGCTCAGCAACGTGGACCGGTGTCGTGGGCGGCCTCTGCGGACAAGCCCTGCGTCTCGTCTGCTACAGAATTAAAACAGAGAACATCGGAGAGCCCAGATCCAGGAGCCTGTTCAGTATTCTACCGGCCATTTCTCTCTGACATGCAGGAGGAGGAGGGAGCCGGGAAAGGAATCTAGAAAACCCTCATTATGTTGGGAAATGGCTGAGTATCAACAAGGTAAGGGGTACAATCAAATGGGACTTAACTGTTCTGTGCCCGCACAGCCTGGGAGTTTCCTTCCTTGACTTGAAGGCAGAGAGGGCGTCAGGAAGACCCTTCAAGTTCAGGAATCAGTCAGCAGGAGTCGCACCTACATCGCCCCTTTTTTCAAGGGGTCACACATAAGAGGTGGTGAGGGTAAAAGGGGCAGAAACAAGGCCGGGGACCTCATTCTGCTCTGCGGAAGGGTGCAGTGACGGGGTGGGGGTGGGAGGGGGAGATAGTAAGGGAACGACGGACATAGAAAAGCTTATAGTCACCTACAAAACAGGCATTTAAGACAGCTGGAAGGAGATTTCAGACTGCTCACCTTTTAAGACTTCTTAAAACATGGATCTTTCCAGAAAAATGCACACAGAACATGGCATGCAATTTGGGAGACTCACAGACCTGCCTGAAGGCCTTCCACGGAACTCCTGGGGTAGATCACCGACTCCAGGCGCTGGCCCCTTCTGCTTTATCCGACCACCTTCTTCTTCTCACCACAACTACTGAAATAAGTCTATTCCTGCCTCGGTTCAGGATCGACCCTCCTACAGAATCACAGAGACTAACTCCCAATGGCAACATTAGCCACAATATTTATATCTCCTGGTCTCAAGTCATCTCTTAACAGTCCTCAGCTGTCTCCGATTTAAAAAAAAAAATCCAAAGCAAAAAATGACATCACTATCAGAATTACTGTTCACCTACACACAGCAGCCAACCACACTCTAGAAGAGAATGAAGTATATATGTACATTCATGTTTCAGAATCCTATTATAGGAAACTTAATACAGATCTGCTTCCCCTCCTTTGTAAAATTCCAGGCACCTGACATTTCACTGCCATTGGGTACTCTCGGAAAGGTTATGTTTTTATAATGGAAAAATTCTCACTGACCCACTGGGGTTTCTACTTCCTCACTCATCAATTAAAATCATCAGCAAATTTCAGCTTGCTTTAGTGAAGTACAGGCAAGTGTCTTAAGGCTCCCCACCCGCAAAAGGAGAGGACATTGATGAAACGCCACAACCACCTGGTCATTTACCAATCTACACCTGAAGCTTGGAAACAAAAAAGCTTTCAAGGGCGGTGGGGGGGAGCCAAATTTTCTAGATATAAATACTTGGTTTTCCAGCTCCCAGGTGCACATGAATTCTTTCCCCACTTGGGCCCATCACCCCTTATAAGAAATGTTGTATTATCCTCCAAGATGAGTCATCTTCAATTCAGCCTTGCTGTAGTCTTGTTTGCTGGAGTCTGCTGACGGAGGCTGGAGGCACTCGGCATCTACCCCTTTTCCTTTACATCGAATCAATTAGCAATGTTAAATATTTAACACATTAGTCTTATTTTGCTGAACAAAACAATTCGCAAGCAGCCTGGGTGCCAGCGCTGCAAGATAGGGAAAGGACCAGACGTGGAGGAAATTGAACGAAGGGACAAGAATGTTTTAGGTGAATGTGTATTTTAAAATATATAAACATCTATTCACAATTCACTGAAGATGGATTGCTTGTTTCTTTCCTTTTCCTGACAGGTCCTGAATCTTTATAGAGAACATTAAATTAAAGCACATAATGGGTTTATGTAGCATAGTGCACACTGGAGACATTAGTCACGTCCCTTAAGCATTTTTCTCATTTTCTAAGCCTGACTTAAGCCCCATTTCCCCATTGATGAGGGAAGTCCATATGAACCCACAAACCACATCTGTAGTTTGGTGTGCCTTTAAAAAAAAAAAAAAATTTGGTGTTGTCAACGGAGGCTGTTGTCCCGCACTCAAAATCATCCCAGATTATTACATTTCCAGAACAGTTTACAGGAAACAGTGAAAAGCTAATAGGGTCATTCCAGAGAGACAGTGTTTTGTTTTCCCTCTCCCCTCTTTAAAACACCGTGGCCTGAAGTGGGAGGAAAAAACCCAACTCCGAGTCGTCCTGCAGAACCCTGAATGGATGACTAGACACTTTCTACTCAAACACAAAGGCCAGATCAGCAAGTGATACAACTAGAAGCTTCAAAGCAGCCCCAGGTCACTTAGGGCTGCTGTTGGTGTGGTCCAGTACATTGTAAACCAGTATCAGCATACTTTATCAATCTCCTAATCTCGTATGATGCTTTAAAGTGATTACCAGGAAGCACTCCTGTCTATCTAGCGTGGAGCTTACAACGTTACTGCATCCGGCTGACCCACGGAAGTGCTCCTTAAGAGAGACCCAAACCCTACAACTGCTTAGCAGGGCAAATCTGATGCTAATGAGGAAACGGAAAAGAACCAGTTGCTTGCCATGTAGCTAGATTTTATTAGCATTATACAAACTCCTGCATCATATTATTTTTACTGTGAAATGATTAGAGCCCTTGATCTCTGCCTGGGGAGCACTACTACCCCAGCGCACTGTGTCAGGGCTTGAAGGAAAAAAGGCATTTTGATGGGATTCAAAGAGAAAAATAAGATTACTACAGCAAGCTTCCACAATAACCTACTGTAGGAATCTGGGGGACGGGGGGTCGTCTCACCATATCCATATCAAGTACTTTTTAGTGATTCTAGACAGCTATGCTCTGAGTGACAGAAGGACGCTTTTATAAAACTTAAAAAGAACAGAAAGAAGAGGTCTAGCTAATGCCTTGGCTTATGAAGCCCACAGCCTTCCCATAGGAATCTCAAGGAGGAAATAAATTTACTTTGGTTACAATAGCTAACATTGACAGAGCCCTTACCAAGTGCCTTATACACCAATAAGCATTTTACAGATATAAACAGACAGATGTAGATACATAGATACTCTCTCATACCCTCACAAGGGAGATATTATTCTACAGATAAGCAAACCAGGGCTCGGACAGGTTAAGTTACCAGGCACAAAGTCACACAGCTGGTCTGGGACACATTGAATCCTCATCTTGAAGGGCCGTATTGCAGAATCTGCCTTCTTCACTGTGCTATTTACTCCCTGTATTAAAAATCCTTAGATCCCCACCCCTCAAGCCCTGCGCCAAGCAGTCAATTTTGATCAAACTTTCTATAACGTTTTACAGGAATGAAAGTGGGACTGATGTTAAGTTTTTTTTTTTTAAGATTTTATTTATTTATTTGACAGAGAGAGATCACAAGTAGGCAGAGAGGCAGGCAGAGAGAGAGAGAGAGAGAGGAGGAAGCAGACTCCCTGCTGAGCAGAGAGCCCGATCGATGCGGGACTCGATCCCAGGACCCTGAGATCATGACCTGAGCCGAAGGCAGCTGCTTAACCCACTGAGCCACCCAGGTGCCCCCTGATGTTAAGTTTTAAGGAGAAAATTTAAAATGCATTTGCCTGGGTCTTCCTTGGGTGTTCTGATGAGTCCATTAGCATTAATTCTAGAATAGATTTCTGCTGCAATGGGTACCAAGTAATTTACTGCCTTCCAGTTCAGAATGGGCAGCAAACATGATTTCTGTGTATCCAATCCATAATGCATTATGGAACTCCAGAAATACAACCAGGATTTTCAGAGATGTTCACTTAACATATAAACTATTAATTAACTGAACAGTTATTTACTTGCTGGTGAAGACGTTAAGAGCCACAAACGCTACGAAAAAACCTCCATCATTTCCCCCACTCTGGAACATTCTAACACCAGACCCATAAGGACTCAACACTCTACATCTACAAAGGTTCTTGGTCCACCAGAGTGAATGGAGGCAGAACTAGTTTGACATTTCCTGCTGACTGTGATTAGAGCATCTTTTAATGAAGCTCACTTCAAATCATTTTAAATCCATTTGCTCATGTCAACATCAATGTACTCAGCATTATCTACCAATTAGTAAACCGGAAAATATTCTTTAGATAATCGGAAATCTCAGTAAAATATTCAGCATGCCATTCATTTACTATAAACTGCCCTGTAAAAACAAATTAGCAAAACCAGCTGTCACAGGACAACATAAACATCCATTAATACAGCCCAACTACTTCAGTCTCCAGTGAGATTTTTAAGGAAAGCTAAAATGTGGTAAAAAATATAAGTCAACAAGAATTTCAAATAGTTGGCCTGCCTTTGTGCCAACATGCCGCACTGACACGAACATGTACGTTCACCTTCCCTACATAGGCGATCAAACTTGGACTGGAAAGATAGGGGTTAAATGAAACATTCTTGACAATTCTTTCCATGAGGAGCCGAAGTCTTAGGGGGGTGGTAAGCCTAGATGGCCAACAGAGATCTAACGTATGTCATGCTTCATAAAGATCAGAAATGTCAAAGAGCATGAAAGCTGACCAGATAGGAATGTGATTATGCATATGCAAATGGACAATCAATTCAATGGCAAGACCCTGATTTTGCAGGACTCACTTATACACCCAGCAGAAAGTACCTTCCAAACTTACAGGAAGCCAGCGAGTAAGTACATCACTTACCAGCCAACATTGACTTGTCCTTTCCACAAATCAGCCTGACAAAATTCTCTAATTTAAATATGGCAATATTTCAATAGCCACCTTCCACTTAGGACTCTTTCAGTATTTTTCATTTTAATGCATTGGTTATAAATAAACTGCGGCAGCACCTGTTAAGAGGGATTAAAAACGCTTTTATATCAGGAGAGACCGGGTGAGAGCTTGTTCTCTGATGAAAACACACTCGTGATACGTGGAAGACGTCTGCAGTGGAAGAGCAGTCTTCTTCAACAATGATTTCGATTCAAGAATCTAAATTAGGCTTCAGTCACTGATGACAACTTTGACCTTCTAAACGATATGGAACGCTTCAGAGTGGGTACTAACACAAAGGCTGCCCATCACGGAATGGAATATGCTTGAACAGGCAAACCCAACTGAGTGGAGGTAGAAAAGCTGCAGGAGGCTAGCCTACGCTTTCCTTTGAACAACCACGATCCCGGAATGATGGATGGAGGCCAGAACCCATAGAGAAGATACCCAATTTTTCATAAAGTGTTTCCTAAATGTTTACCAGGCCACCCAACTTTCCAGGACATTTCCATTTTGGGTTTCATTAAGCATACCAAGGCATTAAAGAAAACACTCTAGAACAGGGGCTTGTCCACCAACCCCCCAGCCCCGGGGGCAGGGGGGGGCTATGAAGCATGAGAAAAAAGAGGAGCCATAATGGCGCCACTTGGACCAATACCATTGTGATCTTAAACATTTTTCAAAAGAAGGAAAGACATCTAAAATAGTCTCATCCGTTCAAGAGTACATGTGTTTACAGAAAGGGTAGGGTTTACTCCTAACTTTATAGCAAGCCAAGGCTAAAACATGAGGACCTTCAAACAAAAGGGAAAAAAAAAATTTTCTTTAAATCACAAAGCAAGTCACATCTATGCATTCTCTAGAGAGAAATCATAAACTCGTCTTAAGTTTACACTTCTCTTCTTGACATTAATTATTAAGAAAAGCTTTTCATCTTGATTATAGCCATTAATAAATTAAAAGTGAATATATTTCTATAAGTATTTCATTTCATAACCAGGTGCTACACTCAGCCTATGCGTTTCATATACAGAGAGACTCATTTAAAAACATTCTGCATATGGTATCCATAAGAAAGTAGAACCCTACTTCCAACATTTACCAGACTTCAACATTTTTTCCAAGTTTTGTAAAACGGACACATGTCAACTGAAAAAAAAAAATCAAGCTACACATAAAATTACAAATAAGACTGTAAAGCACATTATATGAGAGGGGACAGGACTGGGAAGCCACACCAGGGCAGCCAGATTTGGGGTTTTCTCTACAATAACGTGGGCTCTCCCAGAACACATGATTTATCAAATCCAGGACAGCAGATAAATCTTCGTGAATAGGATATTTGTTACTCTTGTGCAAAGACTAAAATTTCTAAAGGAAGCAATTAATGACTTAGTTATCCTAGAAATGGCTAATGTGCCCTACATCTCAGGGGCGGGGGTGTGTCTCTTTCAGAAAGGCAAAAGAATCTGCCAGTAAGTGTAGTGGTGGGACCTTATTATAGTTCTCTTGTGGGTTTGGGGGATTGGATTCTTTTTTTTTTTTTAAGATATTATTTATTTATTTGACAGAGAGAGAGAGAGAGAGCACACAAGCAGGGGGAGTGGGAGAGGGAGAAGCAGACTCCCCACTTAGCAGGAAGCCCAATGTGAGGCTCCATCCCAGGACCCTGGGACCATGACCTGAGCCGAAGGCAGTTGCTTAACAACTGAGCCACCCATGCGCCCCTGGGGTTTGGATTCTTAAAGACAGAAATCAGATGCGCCGAATTTTCATTCAACCCAGTGTCAGCCAATGAACATAAGTCTACAGAAAAATCCAGACAGGGGCAGGATACGTACCTAAAATGCCAAATATATATTCTACCCTATTAGAGGCTGGCGTAAGAATTAAAAAGATCTGTCAGAACACATGCTTATGTAAGCTTGGATTTCCACTTCTATAATTAGAGTTATGTCTAAGTACAATCACTTACCTTTCCTAGAAGGCACTTCAACCACTCCACTGTAATAATAATAGCTAACACTTACCCGTGCTTACTATGTCCTAGGGATGATTCTAATGATTTTATACATATTAATCTAATTCGACAATTCTATAAGGTAGACACTACTATCCTATTTTGTAAGTGAGGATATTGAAGCCCACAGAAGTTAAATGACTTGCCCAAGGCCACAAAGAAAGACAACAGCAGAGCCAGGATTGGAGCCCTATGTGGGCTGACTCCAGGGCCAGGTTAACAAGGTGTGGAAGACAAGGCTTCTGGATGGCACAGAACTGCTATGCCCAAAGGGAATGGCTTAATTATAACCACAGCATTCTCCATTTCCAGAGCTTTGGTCCAAAGTTACAGAATTGGAGGTAAAACAAGTTATGAATCTGACCATCAGTTTTCTGATCCGCAAAATCTAAGAATGCCTACTTCATACAATGTTGGGAGACACCACACAACTCATGTTAAAGTACTTTGTAAACTACAACATTTGTCTGGATTGTGAGTTGCCATTATAATGATTAAACTTTTCATAATGTCATCTTCTCGCCTCCGTTAGACCACTGCACAGGTCCATTAATTAGATGTGTTAAGAATAAAAACTAAAGAAAAAACCAAGTGCCAGAGTAGCTTGAAATTGTCTTCAAGTCGTACTGATTAAACTAGCCATTGACAATGGAACAACATCTTGGTAGGGCATTGTGTCAAAAAGCCCATTTAGCTAGCCTAATTTATTCCACAGGAAAAAAACCATAAAAACCTTACAGATACTATTTGAAAGTAAGCTATCATCCATTAAAACTGAAGTTGAATGAGAAAATTTTAAGAAATGCAATACATTTGTCAAAAAGTCAAGTAATATTTCTTGCCATTCATTAACAATTATAAAGCACTAAAACTTCAAAGCCCTGTACAAATTAGGATGCCTGCACAGAACAGAACCATGAAATACTATATATCACTCAATACATTTACTAAGTACCTACTATGTAGAGACTAGAACTGCTTCAATGCAAGGATATTTTAAAAAACAAAACAAAACAAACAAACAAAAAAAAAGAAACAAAAACCAAAACCAGTCCAGGGCTAGTGAAGTTAGTAATAAAAAGTACCATTTATAGAGCCCCTGATATAGGACAGGGATTGGGCAAGTACATTATCTACCCAGTCTTAATCCTTGCGATCCAACAATCAAATGAAATAGGCAATAAGATCTTATTTTTTTTTTTAAAGATTTGTTTTTAGAGAGAGACAGAGAGAATGGAGGTGGGGGAGAAGCAAAGGGAGAGAGAGAATCCTCAGACTCCAATGCTGAACACAGAGCCAGATACGGGGCCTGAAATCAAGAGTCGGATGCCTAACTGACTGAGCCACCTAGGTGCCCCAATCCTACTTTTTCAAATGAGGACATGCAGGCCAAACATGTGCATTGGTCCCCATTAGGATATAAAGGACCCAGGCAGCAAAACTGGCCAGTATGCAGTGCAGGCTTCCTTTCTTCACAGCATCCAAAGGGTCTCAAACTTCAACCAGAACACCTCTAACACCAGCGGAGAGGGAATTGCTGAATGCACTCAGGGCCTTAAGACCTAGCCAGAGTATAGCACATGGCCAACCTTAAAATGTTAATGTCCATTTCACTTTCTATTCTACGCGGTAATATAGTTATGGTTTTTAAATTTTTTCCCCAAGCTTCTAGTGAAACTGACATACCAAAAATGTGTAGCAAGTGTATCCTATGCTAGTTTAAGGGACTATGTGACGCCACCGTATCTGTTAAAAAGACAGAACACACATATGGCCAATGAACCAAAGCCCTTATGGAGCAGCAGGACCAACAAGGAGAAATGAGGACAGTACGCGCTGAACCCCCATTCCTTGGAGAGTATTCTCAGCCTTTCTCAAAGAAGAGAATTATGAGCCGGCTATTTTAAGTGAGGAATTAGAAATGGCTACAAAAGAGAATGAGGTATTCAAATTGGAAAAAAAAAAAAATGACAGATGCTAAGAAATTCTCAGAAATAGGGTAAGGCTACCCAGCACTGGGAAAGAAGTATGTAGAACTGGCTATGCAGAGGGCAGGGATTCCCAAGCAAGAAAGCACCCGAAGGACTTGTTACACTCACACAGCTTGCTCTCCATCCCACGGACCCCATCAAGTTTCCAATTCCACAGGTCTAGAGTGAGACCTGAGAATTTGCATTGCTGAATATTTCCAGGAGATGCTGATGTGTTTCAGGGGGAATCAGAGGAGGGAGGGAGCAGGTCCACCTGCAGTGGGCCGGAGGATCGCAATGAGGAGATGGCAATGGAGTGATGCCCTTATGAATCTGCAGAGATCCTGGCTAAGGAGGAGATAATTCTGGATGGAATGAGGGCATGAACAGAAGTAATAGAGCAAGATTTGGTTTAGCGTGGGTGCCTGGGTGTCTCAGTCAGTTAAAGTGTCTGCCTTTGGGTCAGGTCATGATCCCGGGGTCCTGGGATGGAGTCCCGCATTGGGCTCCCTGCTCAGTGGGGAATCTGCTTCTCCCTTCCCCTCTGCCACTCTCCCTGCTTGTCCCCCCACTCTCTGCCCCTCTCTCAAATAAATAAGTAAATAAAAACTTAAAAAAAAAATAAGGTTTGTTTTGGCATGCACAGGGCCAGGAAGGCACCGAGCTAAGCGGATGGTTGTAAACCAGGGAAGGAGGAGGAGGACGAGAAGCCATGCAGGCACAGTGCGGGGTGAGAGGAGAGAGATCCAAACCAACCGTAGAGAAACAAGCAGCAGAAATTGGCTAACGGACTCACGAGAGAGAGGTCAAACATGATTGTGAGGCTCGAGAGAGGGGAAGTCTATCTTCTAGAAGATAGAGGGGAAATTGAGAATGGTTGCTTATTTGTAAGGGTGAGGAGAAATAGTTTGGGGTCTAAGCTTCTGGTATCCAAAGGTCATCCTGGCAGCAGCAGCCCTTGGTTAAGCAGACAGCAGAGCCCGCAGAGGGGACAGTGAGTTTAACAATGGAATGTAGATGGGGTTTCAGAGTCCTGGGTCTTTTAAAGAAAGTGAATAAATGGCTTCTTAGAAGGAAAAGCGTATATAAGAACAGAAAGCCATCTTGAAAGTCACCACAAGAAATTGTGAAACCACGTACGGTGACAGCTAGACTCACGTGATTTCACAACAACTATCCAATCATTAATTATCCTGTACACCTGAATGGAAGCCTCTGGGTCAGTTTACCTCGGTGAAGAGAGGAACGAACACAGTGCCTAGGCTATAGTCATTAGAGAGGACTCTCAAAATGCTTAGAAGTTTCTGTCACTAAACATAGGTACATGTGTGCCTAGTTATTAGCCGATGCAAGTACAAGCTTCATTTTTAAAAATCAGGAGTAAAAGATGGCATTCTTCAAAATCCCCCAGTTTGCCAATATTGAAATGTTATTTTATTATTCACTGCCACATTAGTGTCACTCTCTTACCTCTCACCAAGCTCCCCGCATAAGCCATCTGGATGCAAGTCTCTCTTAGCCCATCTGTGTTCTCACATTCACAAATCCTAAACATTCTTTTCTTACCGTATATGGAACACACTTCTATTGCTACTGCTCTCTTTAAAATAAAAGGAAAATGACAGACGACCACCCTGGATTGGGAAGAGAATGTTATACCTTGTTAGAGATGCTGATAACACTGTCTGATAATTAATAGCCTGGATTCAGGGGAAAGAAAAAAAAAAAGAAAACAAAAACTGTTTTCACGTTTCAGATAACTCTAGGAGATCCACTTGTCACGTCTCTTCCAAAGACATTTCCACGAAACCAAAAATTTCAAGAGGAGGACAGGTGCCAAGATAACTTCTCAGCATGGCTTGAGTTCCAGCGCTGCTCCAAGCCCCGGGTCAATCCTGGGCCGGCTGAATTACCTAGGGCAAGCTACTTAATTTGACCACGACTCAGTCCGTTTCCTCTTCAGGTAATCTGAGGTTTAGAAATATCTACCGCAGCTGGCAAAAAGACACATCGGTGAAACAGAAAGAAGTCCAAAAATAAAACCACACGCCTAGGGCCAACTGCTTTTCGAGAAAGGTACTAAGGTCATTCCAAAAAGAGAAGATAGTCCTTTCAACAAAGGGTTCTAAAACAACAGAACATTCATATGCAACAAAGATAAACTTTATACCTACTGCCTTATAAAAAGTTAACTCAGAATGAATCACAGACCTCAATGTAAAAAAAAGTATACTCTGTAAGAGACTGAATTCATCAACTAGTCTTTCTAAAAATCAAAAACTCCATGAAAGACATTCTGAAGAGAGTGACAAGACCAGCTACAGACCGAGAGAAAGCATGCAAACCACGCATCTGACAAGGGCCTTTCCCCCCGGACACTGAGTACTCAACAGTGAAAACACCCAATTTTGTTTCAAAAGGGACAAAAAAATTGGAAAACACTTTACCAAAGGCGATACAGCAAACAAGAACGTGAAGAGATACTCACGAACACTGGTCATCAGGGACACACAAAATAAAGACGCTGTGAGAAGGAGCAGGACAGTCAGAGAAGCCTCCTCCGGGCTGAGAAAGTATTGAGAAGACAGGAGAACAAGGCCAGCCGCTCCAGACTGCGTGCAGAGCTTTCTCCGGGGTAGCCCACTGCAGGGGGACGGGGCCACAGCAGAGCCAGGAGGCAACTGCCCCTCTCTGTGGCTTTGCTGGTCGCCAGGGTGAACTTAGTCCTCAGCATTTATGGAGCGAAGGGCATAGTGGTGAGGTCATGGGGGCCTCTACACACCAGTCATGTTACCTAAAGGGGGGCCTTCTGTGCACCACTTTAGGGAAGAGGAGAACAAGCCTTTCTGCATTCGGGTCAGGGCACACATGAACCTCCACAGGGCCTGGGACCCGTAACCCTGAGGAAGGTCACATGGGCCAGGAAAAAGATGGAGGGCCAAAACTAGGGTCAGTGTTGTCAACCCTCCTAACAGCCATAACGCACTACCACTACACACCCACTAGATATATAGGGACAGACTAGATAAAGAACTAAAACTAAACACACACATTGACAGTATTAAGTGCTGACAAGGATGCAGAGCAAACGTGATTCTTCTGCATGGCAACAGGGATGAAAAATGGTACAGTCACTCCAGAAAGGAGGGTGGCACTTTCTCTAACAGCTAAACACATACATTCCGGACGACCTGGCAATCCTACCACTAGGCATTATATTCAAGACAAATGAAAACTCCTGTGTACAGAAACATCTGTACACAAATATTTACAGCCACAGTTCTCGGGCTGCCCAACACTGGAAACAGCCTAAATGTCCTGGGAGAGATGAAGGCCCAAACTGGTTCATCCACACAACAGAATACCGTGTAGCAAGGAGTACACCACGCCACAACACTGATGAACACTGATGATGAACTCCAGAGGCAATATGTTAAAAGAAGCCAGGTTCAAAATGCCGCAGCCAGTAGGATTTCATCTATGATATGCCAGAAAAGACATAAAAGCACAGGAATGGAGAGCAGACTGGTGGCTACTTGTTTCTGAGCTCCATGAGTTAGGAGTTAGGTGAACTAAAAAGGACATTCTCTAAGTTCACCCTGAAAGGCTCCGATGAATAAATATAACCCTAAAAGAAGCAGACTTTCTATCCTTCTTAGAGGAGATGCAGCCATCCATCATGATAATCAGAGAACCCTAAGTATCAATTCAGAAGACTCCAACGGATATTTTTAATTTTTTTTTTCCTTCACTCCAGCCTTGGTAAATTTACCAAACCCTATGCATAAAGAACAAAATAAAAGCAAGGCATACAATTTTTTTAACAGGCAAATCTTCTGGATGTAAAATGTGTATTTTTCCTCTCTCTCTCTTTTTAAATAATTTCTATACCCAACACGGGACTCAAACTCATGACCCCTCAGATCAACAGTTTGCGTGTTCAAACACCAGAGCCAGCCAGATGCCCCTGGAAAATGTTAATTTTTAATAAAAAATCGTTTGTATTTTCACTTTGTGTCACTGCAAAATTTCAGACTCACATTCAAAATGAAAAGTTTATTTTATAATTTAGTTAAATTGCATACATCTCCCATAAGATCAAATTTAATCATATTTATTAAGATTTATTTATTTATGAGAGAGTATGCACACATGCACGGGGGCAGGGGCAGAGGGAAAAAATCCCAAGCAGACTCCCAGCTGAGCCCAGAGCTAGCCTAGGGCCCCATCCCACCACCCAGGAGATCAGGCCCTGAGCTGAAACCAAGAGTCAGTCGCTTAACCGACTGAGACACCCAGGTGCCTAAACCATAAAAATATTTTTAGGAGTAGAGGAAAGGTTTGGCTACAAAAGCGCACAAGAGGAACAGTACGGTGCCCGAGGCAGTCCTATGCCATGGGCTAGTTACAGGTTCTGCACATTTGTCAAAAGTTGCAGAACTGTACCCTCAAAGAAGTAAATTTTAGTTTTTGTAAATTTCACAACAAATTCCTAAAAGCATCAATTAAACAAATTTTCACTAGGAACAGTACCAACATCACACAATAGTTGCGAGAACTCAATGAGATGATGGATTTAATGCGCTCAGAGCGAGCACTGGGTATATTTTAAGACTATTATGGTATTACCACAGTCTCAGCATTTCATATGCAATTCACATTCAAATCAAATCATTTATCAAGGATCAATCTTGTCCTGGCACAGAGTTGGCTTCTACAGTAAATAAAGACACATATTTATGCCTGCTCTCTCAAGTCTCAAGAAGGTAACCTATGCTCTAGTCCTAAAAATGAGGTGAAAATTCCATTAAAATAATTCAAGAACAAAGTCAACGCTAAATTATCAATAATAAAAGGTGACCAAGGTCAGATGATACAAGGTCAGTTAGTTCTATGTGGGTTTTAAGTATACTGGGTGACAGGTGATTTGTTTCTCTTTTTCTGAGGCAGAACCTTCCAGGCTTGGAGGTAGAGCCTGAGGCCAACATTACAATGGGTTTGCATTCTCTAGACATGCCTCAATAGTGGCAGTCAAGGGGGACCGGGAGATGGGCTGGGTGGTAGGAGAAAGCGCCCGGAAAATTAAACACTCGGTATGCATGATCGGCACAGAGAAGATGCAGACTTCATTAGCACCATTGAATACTCAGAGGACTCAACATTTACACAATAGGAGAGTCCAGGACGATGAAGATTGCCTGGTTCAAAACTCTCCTAGAAGAAAGAGGCCTTAGAAATCAACAATAACATGTATCTCATATTGAAGTAGCTTAATCTGGGCATCTTGTTATGCTGGTGAACCACAGGATAGACACCGTGACTAAGTTAACACATTCACTTCTACAGAAAATGATAGACAACACTCCAAAAAATAAACATAACATCCAAGCCCTTGGGCAATCTTATTGACTACAATCTGCCATCATTTCTATCAATAATTTTCAAATGGTGGGTCTTAACATAATCTAATGGGCTGCACCCAGCAACTGTTTAAATGAAACAGACTAGAGACGAAAGGGCAGAACAGAGTAGGGTACAGCGGGGTTGGATTGGATACAAAAATGAATGGATAGATCAAGAAGAACAGAATATAGTGGATGGGATTGGGGACTGTTAGAAAAGGGAAAGGAAAGAAATATGAAGCCATACAGCAAAAAAATAAATAAATAAAAATAAAAATAAATAAAGATGCACCGAACATATTAACTGACTGTACATATGGTTGCATGAGTCACGGTCAAAACAGTTTTTGAAAAACACTGACTTAAATCTTAACCCATGCAATCTCTTATCTAAAACTGCTTAAAAGCATGTTTTCATGATGTTCCCAAGGACAAGAGTCCAATGCATATTTTCAAGAAAAGAAATTCCCTATCATGATTTGTGTAAACAGGGAAGCAGAGAAAATGAAAAATGTAAGCCTGTTTTCTGAACGTGTATTAAGTCACCAGATGCATAAAGTGTATCCAAAACGTCAGTCCTGTGTCCTAAGATCTGCCTCACTTTATTGCTTTATTCTGACAGATACCATCACTGTACTGAAACAGTCAACCTCAAGGCAAGGGTCTGAAATAGTCTCTTTTCTGCTCTACTCTGTGCTAACAAACTATGCTGTACACTGAGAATGGCCATCAACCGCTGGCCTGTGTACATGGTCTTCCTAATCCTACTGGCTTTGGTGACTCCTCTCCAAAAAGACAACTGATTGTACCTCTGGGAAGCCTCTTCTCCAGATTGCTAGCTATTTGCAGTTGGTTGCAGGAGAGGAGGACTCTGTCCCTCCCCGCCACCACCGCAGCCACCCCCAGGCCAGCCCCACAGTCCCACACCTTCCTCCTCTACATTCAGCACAACAGAGTCAGGATCTAGCAAATCACAACCAGATGACATCCTCAAGACCACAAATTCCCATTCCTCAACTCCCTGATATGTAGAGTTTATATAATGTTTAAAATTAAACAAATCCAGTATTTGGGTCACCAAAATTTCTTTTAACAAAAAGCAAAATAATCGATCAAACCATAATTGGTAGCAACTAAGTAACAGAAATAAACAAGTCACCTGGCAAAGTGATAACCTAGAAAAAGGTGTGCTGGAAAACAATTAGAATGTGGGAGAACAAAACAGCTGGTAGGTATCTAGGAAAGAGTTAAAAACCTGTCAGCATCAAGGGTGTAAGAGACGTAAATATAAACACTTCTTCAAAGTCCAAGGTATCCAGACAAAACCAAACAGCAGATAGTTTCTACAAAGACTAATGTACATGCATACAACATCCATATCTTTCTTTTCTTTTTCTTTTTTAAGATATTATTTTTAAGGGGCAACTTGGGGACTCAGTTGGTTGGGAGGCTGCCCTGGGCTGGGGTCAAGATTCCATGCTCAGAGGGGAACCTGCTTCTCCCTCTCCCTCTGCTTGTGTGCGCTCTCTCACACTCACTCTCTGTCAAATGAATGAATAAAATCTTTAAAAAAAAAAAAAAAAAAGATTTTATTCTTAAGTAAACTCTACACCCAATGTGGGTCTTGAACTCACAACCCCGAGATTGAAGAGTTGCACGTTCTACCAATTGACCCAGCTGGGTGCCTCAATATTTCTTTCTTTCTTTCTCTTTTTGTTTTAAAACACCATCTATTGCAACCAATTTTTAAACCTTTTAAATCATAGGCTTTGCGTCTCTTTTTTTTCTTAAATTACAAAGGTAACCTATACTCAGCATAAAAATTTCAAACAATATACAAATAAAACTTAGAAAGTAAAAGTCCTTCATAATCCCACTCTCCAGGGACAACCATTGTTAATAACTTTATTTATTCTTCAAATTTGGAATGGATATAGTAATTAGATTGTATGCATTGCAGATTTCTTATACATAAAATATAACATTTTCAAGAAAAATAGAATCATTCTACATATACAGTATTCTACAAGTCGCATTTCTTCAACCTCCTGATATATATCTTGAAAATCTTCTCCTGTCAGTAGACCCAGATCTACATCATTCTTTTTAATAGCTACAAAGTATTCTATTATTTGGACAGACCATAATTTATGTCACCAGTCTCTTAGAGATAGACATTTGGGTTGCTTCCAATTTTTTGTTATTAAAACAATGCAGCAGTTACATCCTTCTGTATATATATTTAAAGTACTTCTATAAGCTGAATTCAGTGAAACAGGTTTTTGTTCAGGGTCATAGAATATGTTACACTTCTTTTTTTCAATTATCCACTTAACTTTAATTCATACTACCAAAAATCTTCAAGGTAGCAATTGCTATAATTGCTTAATTATTTTGATTTTCATCTTTAATCCGTTTTTGAAAATAATTTATTCTACTCAAAATTAATTGCATAGGTATTAAATCAAAAGGTATGTTTTAACACATTCCTGATTACTTATTAGAAAATAATGCATTGTCCACACCCTACATAAAAATATTCCAGTTTTAAGAAATTTCATGTACCCCAAAAATCACTGAAAAACTCTTAAATCCACATTAGAACCTAGAAGTTCCTCTTTGATTCAAATAGATTCACTGTAATCACAGTTTTCTGTTTATCTTCCAAAGGGGGGGGGGAATGCAAGGATCCCCATCACACTTGCAAGCTTCAGAATCCAACACAAAAAACTTACCAAATTGTCACTCCTAAAAGAGTACATAAGAAACTCAAATACAAAAAGTCATGACATTCAGAGTCTGCTTTCCAGTAAATCACCCAGGACATATTTCATGGCAAACAAAATACTTGCTGAGAAATATAGTTACCAGGGCAACCATCACTGACCTTTTATGTTTTATTTATCAATAGTATTGCTGAATTATTCTCATTCTTGGAAACAAAGGAGAAAAATGTATTATAAACAATGATAATTAATTAAGGGTCCCCTGTTCCAGAGTAAATCACTCCTGCCAAATCTGTGTTTGTCCAACAGACGTGCTGTTATCTGCTTCTTAGTTCTTGTCTGGGCCAAGGATGGAGATGGCAGATCCCAAGAAGACGCAAGTTACCGATACTAAACCCGATGCTCTCCATGGAAAGAACGGGAGAGTCAGTTCTGAACAGTCACTGGGACACATATGGGAATTCTATCTTATCGCCTCCCAACATCTGGCACATAGTAGGCACTTGCTTGTGAAATATGGAATTAAGGAACCCTAAAATGAACAAATGCCTGAATGAATAAATCCGCCTGTCTTTCATATTAGTTTCTAAGGCTAGAAATTCCAAACTTTTCACCATCTAAGATCTACCTTTTTATGAGTCCCCAAATATTCTCATCTAATCAAATACCTTCATTTGGAAAAATAAACTTTTTGTTTTAGCATCCTCGCATATGGTCATACCTTCTTGAACCTGACAAGGCAGAAGGGGAAAAACAGCTGGGACAGAAAGAAAATCATATAGAATTCCCGGTGTCCAAAATAAGACATTAAGAGCATTTATAATGAATTGGATTTATTCATAATCCTTATCAAGGAGGCAGCAGGGTACAGAAAAGAGAGCCCTGGGCTGCAAGTCAGAGGCCTGGAGCTCGGTCCTGGCCTTGGATTTAATGAGTAAGTCCCTTCAATTTTCTGAGTCTCAGTGCCTTCATTTACAAGATAAGGAGGTTAGTCTGTGTGACCTCCCAAGTCCCTCTAGCTCTAAATGTCCATGACACACTGACCTGCCTTCCCTCGAAAAGGGAAAAAGATATCAAGGACACCTCAGTAGGAAAGCATCTACCTGGGAAAAGAGGAGCACTCAGTCCGCTGCCCAAGCGAGGCCAATGGGCAGCCCAGGGGACTGCGGTCACCACCGCTCACCAGCTGAAATATTTCGACTCCCCCGTGTACAATCTAACCCACACCCACCCTTGTTCTCAAGCCCTCCGCATTCCCTCCATCGCCGGAGAAAACATGGTCTCTTCTGCCTCCGCCTGGCCTTCATCATGGCACTTGTTTCCTCACGAAGATCAACTCTTCTTTATCTTCTATCTCCCTCAGCATTGCTTCCTATTTTTTTTTTTTTAAGATTTTATTGAGAGAGAGAGAGCAAGCACAAGGTGGGAGCAGAGGGAGAGGGAGAAGCAGGCTCTCCCCTGAGCAAGGAGCCCGAATGGCTCGATCCCACTGAGCTAAAGGCAGACGCTCATGTGACTGAGCCACCCAGGCGTCCCTATTATCTCCTATTTCTGATATATGTACATATTTTCTTGTCTATTTTAAATATATACATATTTTTAAGCCCCCTCAATCCTACATCTATTTCCACTTCCTTCTCCCTTGCCCTACCTTCACCAGCTAAGTCTCTTAAAACACGCGTCTAGACTCCTGCCTCCCACTCTGCACTCCCTGTTCACGCCACCCACGGCCATCTGGTTTCCACTCACCACTGCACCGAGCTCCCCTGTAAACACCTAAACGCTAGGTCCGAGAATGGCCTCCTTTATCTAATCTTACCTCCCTCCAGCATTTGTCAGTGCTTCTCCCCCCCTTTCTTACAACTCGCTCCTCTCCTGGATGCTAAGATAAAGCCCTCCTGGTTTTCCTCAAAAGCCGACAGCTCCTTCTTGGTTCCTTCCACTGGTTTATCTTCTGCCTTTCCTTGAAGTGTTGACATTCCATGAAGTTCTGTCTTTAGCCCCTCTCCTGCCCATACCCGGAGTATACATTCTTCTTAGGAGCGCCTGCCCATGGCCATGGCTCCAAATGAATGTTCTAGAATGCAGCTGGGTATCTCCACGTGGGTACGCCACACACCTCGCCAACACTGAGGGCACCGGCCTTAATCCCACCCCCCGCCTGGGAGTCTCAACTCCCTGTCTTGGTTAGCGGACTTATCACTGCTTAGAACACCCAAGCAAACGTGGTCATTAAGCTAGGCTCCTCCTTCTCTTCTCAGTCCCATATTCAGTCAGGAAATTCTATCCACATAAATACGTCTTGAAACCAACTTCCTCCCAAACTGCTTAGCAAATCCCCGAGTACAGGTGCCCCCAAAACCTCAGCTTCTTCTGTGGTCTCTCCCTAACATTCTCCTATCTCCCCAGTACATTCCACACTGGTCTCATCCTCACCACCCGCCCCCTCCACCCACTCTAGGCAACTCACCCTGGGATAAAGCCCAAACTCCTCATGACCAAGTTAGTCCTCCTGACTCCCACATGCCTTTTCCACTTTCATTTGTTGCTGCTACCTCAAAGGCTTTTTCCCCCCAGCCATGCCAGACTTTTGGCAGTTCCCAGAATCCCCCATGCTTTTTATGCTTCTGTATCTGTCCACATATTATCTCTCTACCTGGAAAAACTCCTAATACCAGCTCCACGGCCATCTCGTACCTCCCTTTCAAGACTCATCTCAAGGGCCCCCCGAAAGTCTTTCCCGACTCCAATCTGCACACTGAGTCTGGTATTCCTCTTCTGCGCTCCTGCAGCACTCCCAAACTATGCCTGCTATAGTTCTTAGCACACCGCATTGTTATTTTTACTATTTTTAGTGAACACAGAGTGGGTAACACACACACGTACACACAGATAAGCATGCAGTATTTACTCAAGAAGCATTAAAAAACTGAGGACGAAATGTATAGTCATATTAATTGTAATCTTGGACAAATACACCGGGAAGCTTGTCTATATTCACCGTGGAGTCACACAGAGTCTTCCTGAGTTGAGTCACACAGCAATTTCCATTTGTCCCTAGAAGTAGAGGTGGAAGGGCTTCTGACCTTGGTTTCTCTTACGAAATGACCACATTGGCTGTGCACTAGACATCACAGACTGTCCGAAAGAGTTAGCTCCTTCAGGAGCTTACTGTCCCACAGAACCCACAGAATCTCTTTCAAGGAAAAAGTTTGTAGTGAGGTTTTGGGATAGAGACATTTCTGTGCATCAAGATTCTTTTAAAATATAGTAAAACAAATAGGACCACACATGAAAATTTTGCTTTCAAACGGAACGGTCGTTCTTATGCTAAGTTTTGAAAGTTCACTCCAATGTCCTTCTGCTACCTCTCAGTTCTGTTGGTTATTAAGTTTCAAATCACTGTCATTGAGCAAGCAAGCAGTGAACATGCAATAATTACTTGGTATTTTTCTTCCTCCTTCTCTATCATCTTTAAATCCACAGTATCTCAATCCAACTGATGTCAGCAAATCCAGTCTGTCCCAACTTTTCTCTAAAACTCTTAAAACTATTTGAATGAGGTGTTGAGCAGCTGTCAGTTATGGATTTGAAAATAAAAAAGAGCCTGAAAATTGTACGTTCAGTATAAAAAGATTAGGTGAAGCAATTCAGAATGTTTAAGAACTTTAAATCAAGTTAAAAGCAGTTACTATGGCCAGACCTCAGGAAGCTCCACTTAAGAGTCGCATTAACCTGGCAGTCAAACTATTTAAAATGAATAATGTTTTTTTCACATTTCACTCACTTTCAGTATCCACAAAAAAAAAAAAAAAAAAAGATAACAATGTGCATTGGCACACTGGCACTGCAATATGGTCACGTAAGAGTAACTTTCAAGATTTAGCATCCTAAGGACAGAGTGAGAGCTATTAATCTGTGGACTTGATGTGAGCTCGACCCCTCTGAGGCCAAAAGGTGTAACTCCTCAAATAACGAAAGGGCAATTAGGATATTCCAGAAGCTTTGCAACATCAAAACCAAGAGAAAAGTCAAGAAAAATGTGCAATTTGGATGCCCACAATAGCTGAGTCCAAGATACAAGATGAATCTACCGAAAGTGGGGTGAATGTCAAAGTCAGCCCGAGGGCTCTTCTAACCCCCTCTCTCACTAGTTCATGCTATGGAATGAGCAGGAGAATTTCCCTTCTGAATTTTACGTGTGGAGCTCTGTGGTTCAAGATGGTAGCCACTAGCCGTATGAGGCTATTTAAGTTTAAATTTATTAAAATGAAATAGGATTGAGAAGTTAGTTCTTCAGCAGCAGTCACCACATTTCAGCGCTCCAGTCACAGGGGGCACGAGGCTACACCGGGTAGCACAGATCGAGACTACTCCCACCATCACGGAAAAGTTCTATCGAACAGCGCTGGAGAGGCATGGCTTGAGAAAAGACGCTTGAGGTGCTAGACTCGCCCGCTCTAGTTTTCAGAGCTCCCCAGCTAACGTGAGCTGCGTTCTGATCATTCTACCTATAGGAGCAGAGCCATCATCTCCTCGAGGTGATATGCAAAACTTCCATCAGGATGTATCTTTCACCCGGAAGAGTTCAGGCAACACAGACCACAACTCGGCAGGCTGCCGTATTCAGCCTGAGCCACACTTTTCACCACTCAACTGCACATCAAAATGCTCCCACACATCAATTTAATTTGTGACCCCCTGCCAGCTAATATGTACTAAGGAAACAGGCATGGTCTTTACACAGCTTGTTGAAAAGGAGGATGGCAAACATGAATCTACCTAAAGAAAAGGAGCTGCCGTGAAGCTGACCTAGATTTCTTCCTGCCATCCCGGAAGTGCTCCCTGTGCTACACTAGGGTTTGTTTGTGTTGTCTGGTGCTTATTGTTAAAGAAGCACACTCCAGAAAAATAGCAGCCATCTATCTTCCCTCCGTGCTTACGCCTGCCAAAGCTGTCACTCATTACATGAAATGCAGGGACAGTTGGGAAGTTCATTAATTTGCCCTTTATTCAACACCACAACCTCAAGAATCTTAATTAAACATTTTAAGTAATATGGACAGGCTGAACAGGCTCTCGACAGCTCCGTATACCATGGTGAAAGGCACGGTTTGCTGCACTGGGGTACAACACTGAAAACTGATCTCATTGTAATACATTCTAGTCCAAAACATGGAAACTCGATCCAGTGTGGCCACATCCTAGCTGTGTGACTGGGCTAAGTTATTACTTGTCTCATTTCATTCATTCTTCTAGAACCTCCTCCCCCGAGTTCATTCACTTCCAAGACAACCCTCCCTTTCTCCCCTTCACGACTCTTCAGCCATTTAGATAACAGAATTCCATCCCACATCAACCCTGCCTCTCTCACACCTACAACATTATTCTCCTTCCTCTGACTCATCCTTCCTGGACTTCATCACACTGACTTAGCCTGTCCCTGAAAAATACTCCTTCCCTAGGGTTCTACCTGGAGGATCTCCCATACGCTCATCTCCAGCACCTAACTCGCTGTTGGACGCACATTATCTTACCTATTACCTAAGTAAGTGAATCAATGCACACTTTGAACTTCGGCTATCAACCCTTTACAAATGACTTTCAAATCTGCATCTCTAGTTCTGCTCTCCACTTCTCTTCTTAAACCCTAGGACCACATTTTAAACCACCTTCTAAGTGTTTCCACCATGTTCTTGCAGTAGCTCAAGTTTAACATCTCCCAAAACCAAACCCATTGTCTTCCCTTATTAAACCCATCGTTCAATAGTTTTATTTCTGTTCATGGGAACAGCTGCTCTCTTAAGCTACTGAAGTTCAAAAATCGAAGCACACTTTCACTTTTAGTCTTTATTTGCTCTCAATCCCCATTTCTGGTCAGCCATCAAATCCAGTCCATTCTACCTCCATTCTTCTTCCGCTACCCTACTTCAAGTTTTCATGAAGTCTTATCGAACTATCATACCACTAACCAATCCCTCGTTTATAATCTATGCACAAACCATTGCCAGATGCACATTCCTAAAGCATCAATCTGATGTTAACTCACTGCTCAAAATCCCTTCAATAGTTCCCAATGACCTCCTGAATTAAATCTAACTTCGACATTCAAAGGTTTTCTGCAATCTGGCACCAGCTCTCTTTCCCTAAATCCCATCTCACACTCTGTCTTAGCTTTCCTACCTGTAAACTTTGATTCATGTGGTTCTCTCTCAACCTGATAATCCTTTCTTCTCGCCTCTTTCTTCCCCGGTTTCAAGACTTGGTTTAAGTGTAGAGCCTTCTGCACTCCAACTCCCTTCCTGCTCCCTCCCCTCTGCACTCCCCCCACCTCCCGTGGAAGGACAGAGAGGACAGTGATGTGAATTCTCAAGTCCTTATCCAGTTTTGTGCTGTAGCCTCCTTCACACCTTCAGGAGCCCCACAGAGAATATAAAGAGAGGAAAGGCAAGACAAAGGAGCATTCCTTGTGACTGCCCATTTCTGGCTTCAGCCTCATCCCTGATGTGCTCTCAGTAAACTGGGTGTCACTCTCTCCAGCCTTGTTTTGAACCTGAAGGACTCATTCTGTTTAGGCCAGTGGTTTTCACATCTTTTTTGAAAAGCACTTATTTCAAAGAGAATCTTTCAGCGATCAGGATATAAATGTGGAGCTTCTCTTGCTGAAATGGAAGAGTGCTTTGGAAACCGGCACCAGGTAAATGTTAAAAAATGAATTAACTCTGACCAGTTATTCCATTAGAAGTAGATTATATATTCACTTTTCTTTTTTTTTTAAGTCTATCCTTTTCTTGCTCCTTTAGTTCATAAAAAGTTCAGGTCATAATCTTCAAGGTGATGACCTCATTTTAAAAAATCCTAAAACCTTGAAAAATATTCTATTAAAGCATAACTCTGAACACACTCACCTCATGAAACAAGGATAAAAAGATATAATCATAGATAAATTAATATGAAAATGGGAGATCAGTTTTGGTTTTAAAAAAAAAAGGTGAAGGGAAGTTCTGCTACTACTTTAGCCCAAAAGACTAACTTTCTAGACCTGATTCATGCTGCAGCATGAATGGAATATAAAGCTCGAGGAATAACATTTCAAGAGGAAAAGAAAATGGAACGGGATGGTTATTTAAAGAATCATCAACTTGTTTTCATGCAAATGACCAGAATAATGAAATAAGCAATCCTGCCAACAGGACCTAGAAGCAATTGCTTTTAAATAGGATGCTTGAAGCATTAACCACCTAATTCTAGGAGAAATTGATTAACTAATCTCTTCTTTTTCGTGAGTAATACCAATCATATACTATACGTTAACGCACTGACAAAATTTATATGTCAAAGATATAATTTTTCTTGAATATTGCTATCAAACCATTTACTTGACAGCAGGTCATGCTGATAAAGATATATTTACCAAGATTTATGGTGGAAAGGAAGGGTTTAATGACCGCAACTTGTGGGATTTCTGAGAAAGCAGTCCCTGAGAAAATTTCTACCCAGAAAGTGGGGGAGGGATGGTACCCGGTAGAAATCAAGGCACATACGTGATTCCACACAAAACTCAACTAATTGCAATAATCCACCCACAATGCCTCAGAAATGTAAGCTATGTAACCTAAGAACAAAACAGAGCGATATAGCTACAAGGGAAGCATCGATAAAATGCTATGATTCTCCATAATTCAAAGCATTTAAAACACCAAACACAGACGAGGCTGGGTGCATGCCTTAGGCAGGGAGAAGTCTAAATGGATAGATGTGAATATGAAGGAACGCTTTAGAAACAGGCCATAAAATACAAGTTATGATAGGTCCTCCCCCCCCCCCAATACTGTCAGGAAGTAAGAGTTATTGAACAGGGATCGCTTATGACAGTGAGAAAAAAGGCTGGCCACCCCCTCCCCCTAAAGACGCCTTTACAAGGTCACAGATATATCAGTGTCATACATGCATTTAAAAAATATTACAGCAATAAACTCCGGTTAGAGTGGGTTCTACCTCTATGTTCACGGGAAAGAACAAACTCCAAACTTCTCCTAAATTAAAAGGTAATGGTAGCAAACCCTCCTGGAGATCTCTCCCATCATCCCCATCAGACCCACAGGAAACCTGACTGTTTGAGATTAGATCCCCCATAGGCAAATGAGCTTAATTTTGCCACACTTTAGCACCAACTACAGACTCTCACAATCAGTGCAAGTGTCTTCAAAAGACAGACTGCCTCACCCGTCTCATTTTTTTTAAATGCGGCAACAAGCCATTTCTCTTGTTTGATCCGACTACCGAGATCTATTTTTTGATCCTGTAGCCACTGACTCCACATACATCTTTATTACTGTACAAGAAAAACTGTTACCCTGAGGTTTAAATTTCCCTAAGTTCACCATGCCTCTTCTGAGAGTATTTCTCCGTTTTAAGACAAGACTCTCAGGAAAACGGAGGAGGGGGCAGAGGGCCTCAGAGAGAAAATTCTGGGTGTGTTGTCTCAACTACAAAGTGCCAACACAACATGACAAGGACTCAAAGTCCAGCCATCCCTGGACTGCTAAGAGATTAAATAAATGGAAAGAGGTTCTCTTCTCTGGGCAGGTCGTCTAAATCTCTCCAACGATTGCCCAATAACCAAGTATGAGCAAACACGCTCGGCGTCAGTCCTTCAGGCTATGAAGAAGTCAAGCACGTTGACAGTTCGCCACCCACTGTGAGAGAACAAACAACTTCTATGAAGAATTCTCATTCTAAAAGCTGATAATAAGACAACCTGTAAGTGAAATTCCATGAACACGAAGGACTCGTGCAAATCATATACCCGCAACCACCAGTATTCACAACAAAGCAGAAGAGACAGGCTGGGCACAGACTGGAAATCAGATAGTATAAGAAGAGTGAGTGAATATTGTGAATAAAAGTGAATAAAGTGAATAAAACTTTTGGCCAGAGAGTGGATTGTTTCTTTTGGTGAAAACAACTGAACAAATATACAGAGAGAACTTGGGGCATTTCGAGAAGCATGTTTAACAGGAAGGAAGAAGCTAAGTCAGAAGAAAGGCACAAAGAAAAGGCACCTAACCAGGGTGCCTGGGTGGTGTGGTTGCTTAAATGTCCAACTCTTGGTTTCAGCTAAGGGTCTGATCTCGGGGTCCTGGGATCAAGGACCTGATGGGCTCCATGGAGAGTCTGTTTGAGATTCTCTCTCTCCTTCTGCCTCTGTCCCTCCTGTTCGTGCTGTCTCTCTCTCTCAAATAAAGAAATAAAATCTGTTTTTTAAAATATTTTATTTATTTGACAGAGAGAGAGAGAGAGATCACAAGTAGGCAGAGAGGAAGGGGGGGAAGCAGGCTCCCCACTGAGCAGAGAGCCCGATGTGGGGCTCGATCCCAGGACCCTGAGATCATGACCCGAGCCAAAGGCAGAGGCTTTAACCCACTGAGCCACCCAGGTGCCCCAGAAATAAAAACTTTAATTTAAAAAAAAAAAAAAAAAAAGGTACCTAGTCAACCAGAGAGTTAATAGTACATTTCCTTAAGGAATTGGTCCTTGAAGTGCATCCCAAAAGTCATGTCGGAATAGGACATATCAGATGTATCAGGAAGAAGGGGGACCGTATTAAAAAAGCAGAAAGGCCTGAGAGATCATGGCATATCTGAGGCACGTTTACTTTGGTAAAGCAAAGCACACAGTGGGTAGCACCTACAGCTAGTCCTAAGAAAAAGGACATGGTGTATGTGACTGGCACAAAATGAGTGGGAGAAGAAGACAGAAGGTGATGAAGGGCACTGTAGGCTACATTGAAAGAGTGTCAGCATTGTCCTCAAGATGCCAAGAAGACATTTAAACACGGTAAGCATGAAAGTGACAATCAAATGTATTTTACAAAAACCAGCGTTAGGGATGCATTATAAGGGATAAGACTAGGGGTAAACGGACCAATTAAGGGACATTTCTATCAGTGTGAAACTCCTTTCCTCACTATAAAATGAGGATAAGGGTAAACTGAGGCAGGGATCGTGAAACAGAGTGAATGCAAGAGACAAGCAAGACCTAGTAAGTAACAGAGAGTGTAGGATGAGGAAGTACTCTAAGATGTCTCTCAGACTGATTTAATGCATGGGGTAGATGGTGGTACACTTCCTCAGGATAGGAAACACAGGACAGAGGGAGGTTTGGGGAGGAGAGATGCTAGGCTCAGTTTCAGACATCTTGAATTTTAGGAAAATAGAACAAAGTGTTTAGAAGCACAGGTATTGAAGACAGACCTGGATCTGCCACTGATTTCTTATGCTTCTTGGACAAGGGGCCTATCATCCTCTGTTCCCTCATCTGTCAAATGCAGTAAGAGAGGTCACTACTCACACGGTGACAATGGGGGTTATATGAGATTATGAAAACCCTAAAGGAATGCTAGTTGCTGCTTGTCATTAATATTTTTGAGCTAACTGTGGAACCCCTAGACTGAGATGTCCAGTAGGCAGTTTTAGAACATGGTCTCATATTTAGATGCAAAAGGCAGTGGACTTTACAGTAAGTAAGCACACCACTTACTTTACCAGTAAGTAAGCACAACTTGGGAGGGGGGGGGTGCAGGAATGGGAAGAATGGGGGCATTGAGGCTGGAGATACAGATTTGCCAATTTGCAGGATGAAAAGAGGAGTCAAGAAAGACTGATGACGAGGAGGGCAAGCCATGGTTGTTAAACATCACAGACACACACTGCATTATATGGAAAGGGGCATTCCCTATTTTGCTGCAAGTAACCTGGTGAATTAAGTATAAAAAACAGATACAGAATTCTTCCAAGGGCCCACAGAGAACTATTACCCTGAAAGGAAGAAATGAAAGAGACATGAAGAGGACATGAAGATAGTAAGAAAAAATTGGCTTCTAAGTAAGATAAAGCCAACTGGGGGGAAATCATCAAAATAAATATGAGACCAGAGGATTTCCCAAATAAAGGGAAGGGGCATAGGCAGATGTTAACACAGTTTGTAGAAAAGTATTAAAACAAACAAACAAACAAATTAAAAAGAAAAACAAAACAGCTACCAGTATTTTTCCAAAAGGAAAACCAGAAAGGCACTATGAGGAAGGAATGAAACTGGCTCCTATAGGAAGGTAGGTAGGAATGTGCCAGAAAGCACAGATAAGGGAGTAAGACTACTTTATTTTTTTTTTAATTTTTTGAAGATTTTATTTATTTATTTGACAGAGAGAGATCACAAGTAGGCTGAGAGGCAGTGGGGTAAACAGGCTCCCCACTGAGCAGAGAGCCTTATGCAGGGCTTGATCCCAAGACCCTGAGATTATGACCCTGAGTTGAAGGCAGAGGCTTAACCCACTGAGCCACCCAGGCAACCCTAAGACTATGTTATATAGTTGTGATTTTAAGCCATATTAATGATTTACATGTTCAAAATATATAATTAAGTCAAGAGGTGAAAGAAAAAAAAATCTAAAACTGAATATAAACAGAAACAAATGATCTTAACTATGTATTTATATAGCTAATCGATCACACACACAGAAAAGGAACTAACTTGTGAACTTGTAAACACAGTACTCTGTCTATCCTCCATGGGAATCTATTTAAAAGGCAAAAAGAGGGATGCCTGGGTGGCTCAATCAGTTAAGTGTCTGCCTTCAGCTTGGGTCATGGTCCCAGGGCCGTGGGATGGAGCCCCATGATCCCACACTGGACTCCTTGCTCAGCAGGGAGCCTGCTTCTCCCTCCCCTGCCCATGCTCTATCTCTCTGTCTTACAAATATATAAATAAAGCCTTAAAAAAAAAAAAAGGTTTAAAGGCAAAAAGATTGACAAAAAGTCTCAAACTTTATTTGGTAGGTTTGTTGTCTACAGTGGTCTTGGTAGAATAATTTCAAAAAAGTTTTTATTTGGTAGGTTTGTTGTCTACAGTGGTCTTGGTAGAATAATTTCAAAAAAGTTTTTATTTAATTTTAAGACATTGGCATGGCTGGGAACCAAGGTTCTCACCATGGGAAAAGAAAGATACAAACAAGGAACAGAGAAGGAGGAAAGAACATTGGGGTATTGGACTAGAATTGATATGTATAGAGAGAGACATAGATAATTTATATATATATATATATAATATCTATGTATGAAGTTATATATAAATATGTACAAAAATATTTAATGATATAATATTTCTGTTAAAATTATAATATATAAAATATGTAACTAAATATGTAAATTTATTATACTTATATTCTGTCTGCTGACACAAGTCAATAGCAAAGGGCATACTTCCTTGTTATCTAAATGTCACTCCTCCACTGGAAGGAGTCAGGAATCAGGACCCTGATTCCAGGTCTGGGGCAGGGAAAAGACAACGTGAGAGTAGACATCTTCTTACAGCAGAAAATAAGAAAGCACTTAAAAATTAGAGGAGATAGATCAAAAGGAAGCAAGAGCCAGACCAAGGGGTTCCCACTGGCCAAATGAGACGTGATGAAATATAGTACACTGATATATATATATATATATATATATATATATATTTTTTTTTTTTTTTTAATCTCTGAGTCCATTGTGATTTTCAAAAAAGAGGACAGGAGGGGTTAGGGTAAATCCTTCTTTACACAAGAGCGCTCCTACCCAGTGTAGAGAAATGATGGAATTAGAAAAATCACTATTTTGTAGCTACCGGTATAATACTCGATTCAGACAAGGTTTATCAATGCTGCCAAAACCACTACATGAACAGTTTTTAGGGAACAGGATGTTCAGTCTCAAAATAGCCCACAGATTACTGATTAATTACAAAGAGACAAAAATGAAGAACTCTGTAAATCCACCGAAACTAAGTAACTGAACTTTTATCGTCAACCAAGGGATCAAATGTACCATTCACCACTACTGGGACAGACTGAGGTGAGACTATCAGAAAAGTGACGACAGCAGCTATGCTGCGCTCTGGACTGTGACTGTGACCTGAATCAGACAGTGGGGAAATGATGAATCTGCGGAACTGTGGGACATGCTCCAAAACATCGCTCTAGACTTAACAAAACATCAGAGACACCCCCGACTCCTTTAAAAAAAGGGGGGGAGGGAGATGGAGGGCAAAGGAATGCTTCTAGATTAAAAAAAAAAAAAAGAGGGATGTGAAAACCAAATCCAGCGCACGATCTCCTCTCCAGTAGATTCTGGATCAGGAAGGACAAAGAAACACACAAAAAGAACACCAATGGAACAACCGGGGAGATTTGAATATGGACTAGATACTAGATAATATTACTGAATCAGTGTTACATTTCTGGAATGCAATAATGGCACCAAGGTTACGCAGGAAAATGTCCTTATTCCTCAGGAGTTGGAGCTACACGTCGAACGGCTCAAGGGCAAAGTGCCATCATGCCCGCAACTTGCTTTCACATGGTTCAGGGAAAAAAAAAAAGGAAAAAACATATGTGAGTATACACGACTTAGCTAGATAGGCAAATGGACAAAATGTTAACCCTTGATGAATCCAGGTAAGGGGTTTAAAAGCATTCATGATCCTTGTCTTTTAACTTTCCTGTGGTTTTAAAATTTTTCTAAAATAAAAGTTAAGAAAAAAATAAGACTACAACCTCTGGACCACAGAGCCCAACCTACTCAACTATGAATGTGCCTAATTCAATGCCTGGTATACAAGCAGATACTCATTTTAAAAATAAATTTTTTTTTAATTCTCCTTTTTCTACCAGATGCCTTACAGGTTAGTGACAGAACATATCAAGTTCTTGATATAAATAGAGTATGTAAAATATAAGAGGTTGAATAAAATAATAAAGTCCTGTCTGTGATTTAAAGCTCTCAAATTTGAGGTTATAATCACTGCTAGTTTCTCCAAGGAGACAGGAGGATTCCATTTACTTCCAAAGAACATCTGATTCCAAGCGGGATCTTATGGCCACTTTGTTCTCCAGTCTCAGCTTAAATAAAGAGAGCTGAATACATCCTGAATTAATCCTTCCAGCCTAGCATTTCTCAGTATTCCCAAACATGATCACAGCAGCACCCGTAGCCAGAGCCATAGCCCCTATCCGTAACGAGTGGCTGTTTTCCTAAGAGCCTACGTATAAAATACTTTTTCTTCTCGAGTACATTCATACACACGATCTTATTTTTTTTTTTTAACACCCTGTAAGGTAGATTGTTTTTGCTGTTTTTAACTCATGAGTAAAGCACTAGGCTTTACTATTCTGTAACCTAAACTGGGTATTCCGCTTGCCAACCTGGACCAGAGATAGAAGAGATTTGCTTCAGAAAAGGGAACCGAACAGCCACTAACATTCATGTGATTACTAACAAAACTCAAAGAAAGGAGACAGAGGTCTCTTCACAAGGATGTGTGCTCACAAGATACGCACAAGGAAAAGTGAAGTTCAGTGTCATTTAAGCTAATCTGTACTTGAACCTTTTAAGAGATAAAACCATTTGAGCAGTAATTGAGTACTACATTAACTTGGGGTTTTTTTCCTCCCTATCTATGAAGTTTTCATTGTTTAAGTAAGGGTTTCTGCAAGAGGAATGCAGCGATGCTCCTTTTCTATTCAGAAGAGAGACTCAAGCTGATAACGTCTGGGTGGCTTGGCTTATCACAGGTATAAGAGCCAAGCACATACCACACTTGGACATACAACTTTTTCCCAAGACTGACCCCAAATACTCTGTAATAATCAAGTGTTTTCTTATCACTGAATAATGCTATATAATCCTCTACTAGCAAGCTCTGAACTTGGCAGGGGAAGGATCCCAGAGCAAAAATAAATAAAATAAGGGGAAAACGGTGGCAGATAATATTACCAGATAGAGGCTTTGAAAAGATCCTTAAGATAACAAAATTAGCAGCTAGACTGAGAAACAAAAGTTTCATTTTTTTCTTAAGCCGGTGCAGATGCACCCTCTCCATGATCAACAGAAATGCGACCCATCCTGACGCCAGACGACTGAACTTAGGCAGGCAACACTGTCCTCGGAGTCAGAGCTCTTTAAAAATCGGACTAGTAAGGGCTTGGCCTTTAGCACACTGTCCTTCTAGCTCCCCAAGTAGGTACTTCTTAGTAACTAGACATTCTGAACATAAGCACCAATCACTCTTCTAAGGGGTAAATCTTTTGCATCATCTTCAGAGGGGTATGTCTCATTGATGCCAAGTCAGCAGATCCCCCTCACTCTGACCCAGAATTCTGAAGTCTTCCTACTCCTGAGGGCTCGACTTTTTGCGGGAAACTCTTACTTTGCTGGCGTGTAATTTGTTAAGTCAATCACGGCATTTTCATGCTGTAGTAAGTGCCTGCACGCGAAACCGTTCTAACCAAACAGACCCTACACACAGTCGGCACCCCGGTACTCAAAGTCGTCATTAAAACAAATGGCTACAACATGTGCACACTTCGACTTACTGTAAAGAAACATACTCATGTATATACCTGTAAAGCAGAAAAAGAAAGGTCTGTGTCAGGGTATAGTTTAGATAAGCACGTGTTGGTGAGACCAACGATGCAAAGGGAAGGTGTTTCTCCGCAAGGTGGGCAAGGAGACTCAGCAGGCCTCCACCTAGAAACCAAAACAGTCAAGTGAAAAACAGGTAAGAGGGAAGTGTCATGCAGAGACAACCAGCTAAAGGCTGAGAGCAGAACCGCTTTCTTCCTCAGTTCAGTAGAGAGATCTGTCTTCCGGTCCCACCAGGACCGAACTGGAAAAAGTAGTAAGAAATGGGGGATAAGAAAGCAGTTGAGGAAGGAACAACCTAAAGACAGAACCCGGAGGACTGCGAATCGGATGCCAGATCTGAGATTAGGTTTTCTGGAAGGGCAGTGTCACAGCGCGGGCAGGTAGGCTTCCATCCCGATCGGCAGAGGCTGGGGTCAGGGGAATTGCCTGGGAAGCTTCTGCTAGTAAGACATGCTTTAGAGGACGTCGAGGCCAAGAATGTCGTGGAGAAACAATCAGCCCCATTTTATTTCCATCCAAGAGTGAAAGCTAAGGAGGGGGGAAAAAAAAAAGACTCTGAATTTCAGGACCTTGGAGACCAGGACGACAGTGGTGTCATTTGCAATAATGGAGACTTTGAGAAAAGTTGATACCTATGGCAGAAAAGATGAAAGGTTGAGCTTCTGACATGTTAACTTCTACGTTAATCCGAGCCAAGTGGCGATCTGGTACAGACAATGGGAGAGATGGGGCAGGTGAACCCTTTGTTTGCAAGCGGGTTCCTCCCTGCCCGCTCCGGGGACCTCATAATTTAATTCCAGTTTGACACTGCAGTCCACGACTGGATAGCTTAAGAGCCCCTACCTTACCGAGGAAGACTGCCAAGAGCAAGGTTCTTCTTCCAGGCATTTTTAAAAGTCCATGTCACTGGAATATCATCTTCAAACACTGAGTAGCATTTAAATATATATCACAGTGCTTTCATTTTAAGCCTATTTAACATTTCTGAATCTCTAGATCAAAATGTTGGGTCAAATGACTCTATTCCAGTAAAATATCTACTAAAAGAAAAAAGTTGCCCCACCCAGCGCACATCACTCTTAAGATAATCACCGCATTCAAGACACCTGTCAGTCATAACAGATTTCCTTAGTGCTGCTCTCTCTCAACCTCGCTGCCAAGTTGCTCTTTTGAGTAATAATAAAGGCCACACGTCACTTTTGCGGTGCATGTATATAAATACCTCCAGCTCCCATTCTTCTAACCCTAGTTCAAGGCCAAAAGCACCAAGGCTTTGGAGGACCAGCACTGGAAGATCTTCAAAGAGAAACTGCCCATGAACCACAACAGCAGCTGCCGGCTAGAGCCCGCAATTTAAATCTCTGAAAAAGAAACTGTGGCTTCTGAAATTTAAACAAGGAGGTGCCACTTGTAATTACAAACATTCCAGTGGGTCCCTTCCCTCCTTGATGGTTTCCAAACAACGGCTTTTTATTTGATTTTGGTGGTGCTCCCCAACGGAGGCCTTCCTTCGTGCTTTTGCTGGTGCCGTGGCCAACTCAGAAGAGGGGCGCAGGTGGCGGGTTTTTACCTGGCCTGGAATGCCCAGATCCCTCAAAACCATCTCATGTGTAATTACTTGTTTGGCCGGAAACCAAAAAAACTCAGTGCTTCGGATTTATAGCCCACATTAAATACATTTGTGAAAGAGCCTCTTAACGCGTACATGCGCGCGCACACACACACACACACACACACACACATGCCCCTTCACGTTTCACGAAACTTAGAAATGGAACCAACCTATTTTCCCATAAACCGAAGCTCAGAAATTTAACCCTGAAGCATTCCAGCATCTCTAGCTGAAATTAAAAAATCCCTCTTTTAAATCAACAGGGCAAATCCAGAGTAGTAAAAATAGTAACCTATTTTCTCTGCCTACCCACCCCATACCCCCGGTCCTACAAAAATAAGACCCAAATACTTACAGCTTGTTGTAAGGGTTTTCCACACCAAAGAAGGCATTCTGTGATCACTTTGGTTACAGAATACGGGCTGAAATTAGCATTTAGCCAGCGTGAGACAAGAAAAGACATCTTTTTTTCTTTTAAGCCATATACTCACAGAACGCAAAGGCATTTATGCCACGGAGGCATTCAAAGATAAATACACGAATGAGGTATCTCACAGCCATCAAACTAAAATAGCCTTGCCTACAGAAGTCCTCAGATGTAGAGCATTCATTCTGAGAACAACTGGAAATGGCCAGTCTCGCCATGGGTGCTTTCCATAGTGCGCCACAGTTGAGGGATTAGCAACAATTAGGGCATATTTACACAACCATATTTACACAACAATAAAACTCATCTTCTCCAATCCAAACAAAACCTTGCTCAAAATAAACCAAACCACACACGAAAAGGTCTCCCGTACAGGCAGTAATCGAAGCTCTGGCTTCTCTAGTTTCTGCCTCGGCTTTGCGCCACCGTAATAAGCCTTCACCCTACCCCGGTCCAGCCGGGGTAGGGCCAACGTTCTGCATTACCAGGGGAGAAAATGTACATTCAGTTCGGGATACTATGATTGAGGGGAGGGAGGAGATAGGGAACTGTATTATAGATAGATAGATAGATAGATAGATATGGAGCAAATGATAGAATGTCCAAGATTTGTTGAAACTCATCTGAGAAGGTGAGGAAGCAGACAGAGGCCAGACTGACCACGGATGGATAATTTACAGAACTGGGCGACTGGCACACAGGGTTAATGATGGCATTCTTCCTCCTTTTGCATGTATTTGGAAATCTCCATAATAAAAATGGAAAAGTAAAACATGATCCATGTTAAAAAAAAGTCATCTCACAAATCTTTTTTTTTTTGCTTAAATTACTCTCAGCTTTTTCTCTGCTTAAATGAAAAGGGACAAATAGCTAGAAAGAAAATCAAGATCTCTTTGCTCTTGACTAAGGATTCTTCCTTTTGGCCTTAGTTACACAGGATCTGTTCCACTGTTAGTATTAATCCTTGAAAAGACAAACGAAGAGCTAAAACATCTAAAGCTGGGGCTCCTGAAGCCGAGTTTTCACACATCTGACTTATCACAGTGACACACGTCCAAAAGCTCTCCCCTATGAAGGTGCTTTGGACGGCATTCGTGTTGTGACTGCCAAATAAAGTCCAGAGGTTTCAGAATCATTTGTCAACACCAAAGACAACCTTACCAAGAACCGGTGCTTTTATCTCAGAGGTCACTCCTCTGATCCATGGGTTTATTACCTAGAACACCAATTAATCTTGCTGTCTTCACAAGATAAACTAGGCCTAGCCAAGATATGGTGTGGCCATGATCCACATCCTCATCCTGGGGCAACCCTGCTGGGCAGTGGAAGAGGTTTGCTGACTCTACATCAAGGGACCTGGTCCCCATCCGGGCCATACAGCTGACTTATCCTCAGTTCCATGGTCAGCAAGCACGGTCCTTCCCTCTCCAGGTTGAGGCTGCCTCACTACAAAAGAATGAGATTTCAGCAGACGATCTGTAACCTCCTTCCCCTTACAAAAATTCCACAATTATAAGAATCTCTAGTTCCTCAACAGGTAATAAGAAAAAGGAGTTTTGGTGTTAAAATGTCACATTTTCCATTACATACATTTTGATGAGCATATGAATATTGTATTGGGTAAGTTTTGTGTATATGTGCATATATATGTACATATATGTGTGTGCCTATATACATATTTGAGGAGTGCACATACTGACTGATACCATTAGGTATTTATATGGGACTAATTGCTTCCAACTCAAAGCAGCAAATTTTCAATTCTGCAACAGATGTCGCTGTGTGATTTCTCCTTTCTATGCTGGATTTTCAGTTAAAAACGCCCAGCGTAATGGTCAGTACTATTCTTCCCAAGAAAGAGATGCAGCATTTGAATCCTTAGGATTTATTTCTTACAAATTTTCTTTATAAGCTGGTAAATTTCCATTCAAATCATAGCATAGATTAGTTTGGCCCCATTTTAAGAGATCTCCCACATAAAAATAGGCCTTTTGTGCACGTACACGCACGCGCGCGCGCACACACACACACACCCATTTTTTAAATGTAAATTCTAAGTGGCCGATTAGGCATTAAAATGTCACATACAAAAACCCAGAGAATGAGACAGTTTCTATTCACAGCAATACTATCAATTTTTTAAACCCTGAAAATCATTCAGCAATGCAGGCCAAGGAATTATAAAAATTCACTTATGTCTGAGGCCAAAATGTACCAGGTGTGGGCAAAAGTCACGAATAACTCCAAGAGCACCATTAGTGATAATGAAAATTTTGGATTTCAGTTGTTATAGCATTTCTTTAAAAATAAATAGTAAGACTAGTATTATAGTTTGCAAGATATCTTACCTATCTGACATTCTCTATCAACCACTGCTTGACACATGTCACAAAAAAGTGACATCTCTTTCAATTCAACCAGTAGGTCCTCCAATGACCATGAGTCTCAACAGGTAGCTAGCACAGTCTTCTGTTGAAATTCAGAGCTAGGAGAAAGCATTTCAAAGCCTCCCTTTCAGACCCAGGAACCTGTTACCTTCTGGGCTTTTAGAGGGAGTAGAGCGAGATGAGCAGTCAGGGAGTCCAGGACCGACTCGATAAGAATATGAAGTCAGGAAGTGGGAGAGGAAGCGAAAGTGTCCTGCTTTTTGGCTTCTCCCCTGTCCCACTCCCCTTTACCAGGAGGGCCATTGGGGAAAACTGGATAAAGCATGTACAACATCCATATGAATAAAGCTCTTTGTTCCAGAGAACTGCCTGCTCTTTTATTCCCCCCTTTTTCCGTATTTGTTCATTTCAAAAGATTGCTCAATGGGCCTCTTGTTCCTCCAAAATGTCCCAGGCAAATAATGCAAGCTTGTCTCGTCACACAAGTCACTAAATGAAGCCTTGTGCGTCTCCAGTGACACACTGTAAATATAAAGTGGCATTAATGAGGGATATTTTATCAAAGCTATCACAGACAAGTGCAAGTCCCTCCTGCGGCTATTCAATTTGATGCAGGGAAAGGCAACAATAGCAGGATGGCACTTTTTGTAAAGTCCCCATCCCCGGTATACAAGCCCCAACAGGCCGAGACAAGCCAAACTCAGCCCCTGGGCTTCCCAGCACCAACACAAACCCCCACCCATCAGCCAATCTCTCTAACGCTAAAAACTGTAAGAGAAGCAACACCCATGCATACACGGGTTCACGCTGCAAGAGAAGCAACACCGAGATGCATACACCTAAAACATAACAGGCGTGATTTACACTGAGGAGCGAGTTTCCACAATCCCGTTTCTGCTGTGTTTCATTAACATCCATTTACTCCACACACCACAGGAGGGATTGGAGATTTTCTCTCGGGGACAGACGGATTCAGTGACAACTGAAGACAGAACCAAGACCTAAAGCAGGATGGCCCCAGACTGCTATCCCAGCGAGCATGTAAATGAAACACGCCTAGTGAAGTTCGAGGGCAACACCAACAGGTTTCTCTAACCTGACAGTGGCACCTGGAGGCCTCCGGAGAAAGCTTAACAGGAGAGGACTAAGGAAGCAAAGCCCCTCTGGTGCCTGTCTAGAAGTCTTCTCCAGGTGCCCAGGACCTGGGGGCTAGGCCCACACCCCTTCCCCAAGCCATCACCCAAAAATGCGGAAAGGAAGAAACAGATTTAAAGGCAGTCATCTCACCCCCTCACTACAAATCAAACCAATTACTTTCTAATTTGAACACAATCTGATAACCAGCGTACAAACAGGGATGTACACAAGAGCAAGAAGCTGCTTCCATGGTAACTGGCAACAGAATTTTCTTGTAGCTTTGACATGCACGGTTGAGTTCCAGACCGCTCCTTTCTGAGTCCGCATACATCCCTCGCTGGGAAGGCAACTTCTCACCGCGAGATAGTTACAAATATAGTACTGTCGCTACTACCCGGTGCCGTCAATGAGCAGGCTTGACGGAGGAGGCATCATCTAGACCTCCTCTGTTGCCAAGCGGCATTGCACGGCTCCCATTTTTAGTCAAAAGGCAACATCCCCGACCAGCGCTGTTCCCCCCCTTTTTTGCAGCCAATACAAGTCTATTGTTGCCTCTATTATGCGCCAGTTACCGAGCCTTTACTCACGCTCACGTTTAACTGACACTGGCGCTTTTTACAATGCAGCAGTATGAGGGATCTCTTTCACGAACATTTTATTGAACCCATCCAGTCAGAGACATCACCCAAAATGAAGTTGTAACCACACCGGCAAAGGCTGAACCCAATTATCTCGTAACTCATAAATTAAGAATTCACAGAGGAAAAACACATAAACAACATCCGGAGACAAGCAGTGGCATAGAAGAAAAAAAACCCTCAGCTTGGAACTGAGCTGCTGCCAGATTCCCACCCCTGTGCATCCCTGACACGTTCCCCGAGCCGAGCTCCCTTGCAAGCCTGTTTGCGGCGGGCGGGGGGGAAGGTAGAAACCAACCCGGCATCCCCGAAATCCAAAGCTAGTACCCCCGACATCCCCGTTTCCTACAGCGTGACTCCTGCGGTGTTTACGTAACTGTGTGTCCTCTAGCGTGTAAACAAAAGGCACAGCCCAAGCGGAGAGGCTCCCGGTAGAGGCACGGTGGCCCCAGAGCTGCGCCCGCCGCGGCCGGGGGCTCCGCAGGTGGGGGCTGAGCTCTCGGTGTCCTCCGCCACTTGTTGCTCGCGGGTCCTGCAGCTCCCAGGCTGCAAGGAGGGGCTTTGCAGGCGCCGAGCCCTGCTGCATCCCCTCCTGCACCTCCCGCACCTCCCCCCCGCGGTCCCCGCGCCTCCGGGCCCCGCTCCCCACCCGGAGCCCGCAGCGGCCGGCGAGGGATGTGTGGATGCCGCGCGGCCGCGGAGCTTGGCGGTGGCGGGAAGGAGAGGCAGGGTGCAGTACGGCTAGCCTCTCGGCTGGGGAAGAGCTCCGGCTCCCTTTTGTTAGCAAAAGCAAACACTGCCCTCTTCTTTCCCGACCGCGCCAACGCGCCCGGCACACGGGCAGCCACACAGCGTGCTCCTGCCGAGTGCACGGCGTCTTCGGGGAAGGCGCCGGGCGTGCAGAGCCGCCCCTGGGCAGATTCCCAAGACAGCTCCGCACACAGGGGGCGCCCGGAGGCCCGCAGGGTGCCCGCCTGGCCGCAGAGGCCGCGAACCTCCCGCCACCACCCTCGGGCTGCCGAAAAGGACGGGCAGTCTGTAAATCCGGCGTCCCCACTCGCGGCGGACGCCGCCGTGGGGCAAGCGGGCTGCGGGCTCCCGGCCCCTTCCCGCAGAGGCGGCGACAGCAGCCTCCCCCCTCCGCGGGGCCGGGCCTGAGGAACTTTCCCTGCCTGGAGCCGAGCCCGGGAGCCCCGCAGCCGGGCAGCGGGGGGTGGAGGGGGCTGGTGGTGCGGAGGGCCGCTACCGGGCTGGAGGGAGACACGAGGGGCGCGCTGTTCCGAGGACGGGGGCGGGGGTGGGGGAGAAAGGCAGAGCGCGGGGAGAGCAGGAGCGACCAGACAAGTCTGGGGATGTCCTGTGGATCGGTGAGCAATCACGCTGGAGGCGGCTGCTAGTCAGCCATGGGGAGGCTTGGGGGATAGAGATTTAGGGGGCCCGCTGGAGAGGTGGGGGCGAATGGGCAGCCCTGGGACGGGAGGACCTGCAAGTTAGGGGGACAACCACGAGTTTGGGAGGGTCCGGAAGGTTGGGGGGGTCCCCTCCATCCATCCCCTTCTCCCATATTCTCGAGCCCCCGGGCCCCCATTCTCACTCCACTCCTCACCCCGCGCCAAGCCGGGGAGAAAAGGTGTGGGTGCAGCCATCCCTAAGGGCTCCAATTGCCACCCAGATGGGCAAGGGAGAAGGGAATCACCGAACCCCTCTGCCCCTTCATCTCAGCCCTGAGTTTCCTCTCCACACTCCCTCCGACTCGGATTTAGGAAGTGGGGGAAGGTTGTCATGGAAACGTTTCCCCCTTCCACGGCTATGGCTACTGGGGTGCCTTAGGAAATTTAGAGGGCCAACCGGCCGGTGCCGACACCTACCTGTGGGGATCAGTGCCGCGGCGGAGAGGAGCAACAGCAGAAGCCGGAGTCGGAGCCCGGGAGGCGCCGCCGCCGCCGCCACCGCCGCCACCGCCGCCGCAAACTGGGATCCGCTCGGCAGCACAGCACTCGCCATGTCGGGCACCTGCCTCAGACTGGCGGCGGTGGCTTCCTCCGGAGCCCGAGCGGACAACTAATGAGATGCTAATGAAATGCACTGGAGGCGGAGTCCGGACCGACCAATCATAGAGCCGCTAGCCCAACCCGGCTCTCGGAGGACTCGCCCCCTCCCCCACCCCGCCCCCTGGCGCTGGCGTTCGGCGGCGCGCCCGCGCCACCTAGGGGCGGGGCTAAGGGGAGGGGCGTATGCAAATATGTTTATGTTAAAATTCGTTTTCGCTTCCCTGGGATCAAGGAAAAAGTGTTCTCCTGGGCGCTTGGCTTGTGGGGGCTCGGGCTCCAGGGGGCGGGTCTCGCTTCCCGGACACCTATATTAGGAATGTATATAGCAATCGCTATAACCGACCGACGACTGGAGAATCTCCCTAGGAGGAGGCTCCCCTGCCCGGTACACAGAGCGCATCTGGCCTGGAAACCACACGTTGCAAATTTCCGTCACTCACCTTGCACCGAAGAAATAGATCTTTGGAAAACGGGGGCTGTTCGGGAGTGGAGAGTGAGAATGCAGGTCCCCGGATTGACAAAACAATCTGGGAGAAGTGCATGCGTGCTTTGCACGTCCGGCGGAGCGGGAGAGCCCGCTCAACAACCTAGCGGTAGACTTGGGCATAGTTGGGAGAAAGGAGCCCGAGTCGGGCTCTGGGATTTTTGAGTCGGTATCTTTGCGGTAGATTTTCCGGAAAGGTAGATCGGGGAGGGTCGGCTCCGGCTCCCCAGCTTGCCGAAGATTTCCCTCCTGCCCTTTATATATATGTGCGTATTTATTACATTTGACATATGTAATAATATATATTTACGATTACACACATACAACAAAAAATCTTTTCTGTCAAGGCTTCGGGGTGGTGGGCGGAGGCGGGGGTGTGTGTGTATTAAGATGGGGTCTGCCATCTTCCTCCTTCGGGGTTCAAACCCATTCCCTCCTTCTCTACGCCCCCAGTCCTTCCTAAGGCGGCTGGGGACCAACAGGTGCTCTGAGCTTTCCGTATCTCTGGGAGAGGCTCTCCTGGCTGAAATGATTTGCTTCTGCGGACTCGCTCTCTCCGAAATTGCCTCTGCTTTCTTTTCAACCAGGCAGCCGGCTCTCTTGTTTGTCTGCTTTTTAATTACTTATTTTCTTCCCCTCTAGAAGATCGTATGCGCTCTGACCCTCTGTTGCTCAAGCATCAAATTGAAGGACGAGCCATATTAAGTGTAGAGGTTTATAATAATTTAAGTATTCATAGAATGCAGAACAATAAGATGTAGGAAATACAATTTGCATAATAAATATCAATATCACAACAGCTAAAACAAACCATGACAAATTATCTGTGGCTAAATGACCAAGAGATTACTGAATGTAAATTGCTGTAGTCTAGAGGAGCTGCACCGAATGACTTGCCTGGCCCTCTGTCCTCATCTAGCTAAAAACATAAAATAATAAATAAATAAATAAATAAATATTACATATCAAAAAGGAAGTCAAGATCTGCCAACACCCACCAAATGAGTTACACTTAAAAACAGCCTCCTAGTATCCATTATACATAAACTAATTTCAAGACTGCCCTGTCTTCACAGCCCTGGATATTCTGCTCTGTAACTACAGGCCCTGATGCATGAACTACAGGCAGATCTCCAGAAGTCAAGAAAGCTCCAGTGTACACACATGGTGCTACATGAGGAAGGAAACCATCACCGTGTGGTCACCAGGATAAGGTCCAATCCGCAAAGTCCTACCTAGTCTTGTCACCTCTGGAAGTACAGCTACCTGGACAGACCAAAGGCAGAGCAAAGAGTTCTGCCAAAATCAGGATTAAAAAATTTGAGGCTATGTGTATGTTGAAAGTGATGTGTAGGGACACCTGGGTGGCTCAGTCAGTTCAGCCTTAGGCTCAGGTCATAATCCCAGGGTCCCGAGGTGGAGTCCCGCATGGAGGTCCTTGTTCAGTGGGAAGCCTTCTTCTCCCTCTGCCCCTTCCCCTTGCTTGTGTGCTCTCTCTCTCTGACAAATAAAAAAATAAAATCTTAAAAAAAAAAAAGTGATGTGTAAACTGTAAAGTAAGGTCCTATATGCCAGAAACTCGAGCACCTAGCTCAGTGTAATATTGGTATTTGCTATTATTATTATTATTGTTAGCTTTGCAATTATTGTTTTTATTAAGTATTTTGCATACACAATCTCATTTAATAGCTGGAACAATTCCCATGGCACATACTATTATCTCCCATTTTATATTTTTGAAACATAGAAAGATTGAGTGATTGCCCTGAGGTCCAAGTTGTTCTTTTTTTTTTTTAAGATTTTATTTATTTATTTGACAGAGAGAGATCACAAGCAGGCAGAGAAGCAGGCAGAGAGAGAGAGGAGGAAGCAGGCTCCCTGCTGAGCAGAGAGCCCGATGCGGGACTCGATCCCAGGACCCCGAGATCATGACCTGAGCCGAAGGCAGCAGCTTAGCCCACTGAGCCACCCAGGCGCCCTGTTCTTTTTTTTTTAAGATTTTTTTTTAATTTATTTCGCAGACAAGAGATCACAAGTAGGCAGAAAGGCAGGCAAAGGGGTCGGGGGGGGGGGGGGAGCAGGCTCCCTTTTGAGCAGAGACCCTGATGCAGGGCTCGATCCCAGGACCCCGGGATCATGACCTGAGCCAAAGGCAGAGGCCTTAACTCACTGAGCCACCAGGCGCCCCAAGGTCAAAGTTTTTAAGGTGCAGACAAGTCTTGCACAATTAACCACTATGCTATACTGTGCCTCAACAAATATTTGTTAAGTGAATGAATAAACATCACATTATAATGCATGAATAATAATCATCGGATAGCTACATTTTTAACATAAGGCAAAAACATGCCAGCAACCGAGAAACATTTTTTTAGATAACAGGATTGCATTACACTCCTAAGGAAAAGCATTCCTTATGAGGCTGAATCTCCACGAGAGTCTAGTTAGGCCCCAAGCCTCCCACACTAGGAACACAGTATGGGGACATTGGAAGATGTGGAGTGTTTTCATCTCCCTTCATTCTCTTGGCACATCAAATGAACACCTACTCAAATTTCCAATTGGCAAAGAACAATATGGGACATTTCTGTAGGAAATGCTAATGCTGTGTGACTTACCTCACCAGAGGGATGCACATAGCTTTAGAAATTCCACCCAAAAACTGCCACCTGCGACACAAGCTTCAGGAACCTGGTTAACACCCATGTCCCCAGTCGTGCGACATCTTTAGCCCTGGTCTGCATGGAAAGACCCACAGCTGAAAATTTAGGATTAAGCTGTTGCTACCCAATACACTAGCCACGCTCCCCACCCCCCCAACTCAGCTCTTTCACACTGAAGATCTCGCCAAGCGATTTAACATATGGAACATGTGAAGAACGTATCAAATTCCCGCAGCCGCTAAGTACAAGTTATGCCTACTCTGTCTTTCTCATAGTAAAGCTCGTCATTTTCTGCTTCATGGACCAGAACTCCTCGCCAACGACAAGTTCCAACATTTTTTCCCCTTGCTACATGGATTTAACCAATTTTGAAAGCCAGATGGTGTTTTTGCCATTTATAACTGATAATCAATTGTTTTGTGAATTTAATTTTTCAAGAAAGAACTGAAATACTTATCAGAATTACAATCTGGGGACTTCTTGTGTTAGAATAAAATTGCCAGAAGCGCCGAGAACCTAGTCCTTTTTTTTTTTTTTTTTGGGAAAACTTTAAAGAGCGAGAGGGAGAGAGACCCTTGTATTGTTTGCCTTCACTCAAACAGTTGAAAAATATGGAAAAACATATAGGAAAAATAAACATGAAGGAGAGATTCCTGTTTTGCTAAATAAATTAGGGAATAATCAATGAGAACTAGCAACATTTTGCTTTTTAATATGCTAACTGTTTGGGTATCTGTGTATAAAAAGCTCTAAAGACAAATTATTAGGGAAAATAAAACAATGCTTGGAGTCAGCATTTGCCCTGCTACTGCAGTCTTTGAGTAACCATAGGGAAGTGGTTTAATCAGTTTACGGACTGAAGGTTTTTTGTCCTCCCCACTGGAACACCCCCCCCCCATTCATCTGTTGAAGCCCTACCCCTTAATGTGATAATATTTACAGGTGGGGCCTCTGGGAGGTAATTAGGTCTAGGTGAGGTATAGGGTGGATGGATACCATTCTGATGTCCTCAGAATCGATACCAGAGCTCACTCTCTACACGCAGGTACTCAGTGCCTGTACGCCAGGAAGGGGGGCTCTCACCAGAGCCTAACAATCCCGGCACCTTGACTTCGGACTTTCGGCCTCCAGAACGGTGAGAAAACAAATGTCAGTTATTCAAGCTGCCCAGTCTCTGGTATTTTGTTATAGCAACGGGAACAGACTACAATAATCCTTAAGCCTAAGCTTCCATTGTCAAAGGGTAAATTAAAATTATAATAAATGTCAGCTTTTAATAGAAAGTCTTCCATAAATTAAAGTAAGCTAGCAGTATGTTAGAATATTGGACTGGATAGACTCTTGGTCTATCTAGCAGGTAGCTCATCTGTACTCAGATTAAGACTAAGCTGTTCATCTTCCGGGGCATCAGTCTATGAATCTTTATGAAATATAAAGCCAGCTAAATCCGTACTCCTAAATGAGTAATTAACCACTTTACCCACAGGTTTATTCTTCTAGAATCCTAAAGTTGACAGTAAACTTTTGCATATCGAGACTAGAATACCAGTTCAAAGGAAAGGGAAGTGGGAAAGTACTATATAAACTACACAGAAACCAGGTCGAGCAGCAGCCCCTGTGCAGATGGAAAGGAAATTTGCCTTGGAGACCAAGTCACAGTTTGTCGCGATCAGATATCTAAGAATATATCTGGGTATATATGACTGATCCAAATATACCCTCTCTTTTAAAGATTTTATTTTTTTAAAGATTTTATTTATTTATTTGACAGAGATCACAAGTAGGCAGAGAGGCAGGCAGAAAGAGAGGAGGAAACAGGCTCCCCACTGAGCAGAGAGCCTGACGTGGGGCTCAATCCCAGTACCCTGGGATCATGACCTGAGCCGAAGGCAAAGGCTTAACCCACTGAACTACCCAGGCACCCCAAAGATTTTATTTTTATATTTAAGTAATCCCTACACCCAACGTGGGATCGAACTTACAACCCCAAAATCAAAAGTCTCACGTTCTAACAACTGAGCCAGCTAGTCACTCCCAAATCTAATTCAATAAAAGAAAATATATAGAGAGCACCCCAATGGGACAGTCATCGTTAAGTCCTGGGAATAAAAGATGCATGAGAAAGCATGTAGGAGCACCTAGGTGGCTCAGTCAGTTAAGCATCCAACTCTTGATTTCAGCTCAGGTCATGATCTCGAGATCCTAGGACTGAGCCCTACACCAGGTTCCACACTCAATGCAGAGTTTACTTGGGATTCTCACTTTCCCTCTACCTCTGTCCTTCCCGCGGCTCATACACATTCTCCTTCCCTTCCTCCTTCCTCTCTAATAAACACACACACACACACAGAGAGAGAGAGAGAGAGAGAAACTACCTACTGGCAAGGAACTCAGAGTATAGTAAGGAAGACAGATGTACACCACAATCATTACATGTGATAAATGCTTTTATTATAATATGTGCACACAGCCCTGTGTGAGCAGAGAAGGGAGGCTCCTAACTATCCCCAAGAGGCAAGCGTGACAATCTGTATATCAGGGGAAAATTCCCACAAAAGAGTGTTCGAGAACTGAGGCTTGGAATTTGAACAAGACTCCTCAGCACAGGCAGGGAGACCACTGAGCATGAGGGGAGGTGTGAATAGGGGAAAGGTCATTTGCAAGGCCCTTTAAGCTTAGGAGGGTGTGGTGTATATTTGGGAAATGACAAATAAAAGAGCTGGATCACAGGTTACCAGATGACAAGTGGTAAGAGGAGAAGCTGTGAAAAAATATACAGGAACCAGGGAGTCCCTTGATTGACATACTACGAAGTTTCAATTGTTGATTATAGATAAAGGGAATCAACTTAACTAGTAAAAGCTCATGGTCAGTTTTACGTACTAGAACGGTTATTCTAATGGTATCCTGGTAGACAAATATGAAGTTGAATCTTAGATATGGACTTCCGGCCTCTGACCAGGTGCTTGGTCAAAGGTACCATTCATCCAAGACAGGTGTTGGGGTAGGAAACAGGACCATCTGATTGTTTACTATTGTTTGGGGGATGGGCTATGGGAAAAAGATGATGATTTCACTTTGGAACAAGTTGGTTTTGAGATGCCTGTGAGGTATTCAACCAAGGTGTCAAGAGCATGGAGATGGAAGCTGAAACCAAGGACCGGGGGGAGAGGGAGAGCAGGTGGGCACCTAGAGAGAATATGTGAAAGAACTTTTTAAAAAAGAGCCTGGAACCAGGTACCTACACTAACCCCTGACGCCTAACCCTAAGCCCAGTCTAAACCCTGGATCTGACAAAGTACCGTCCTGAACACAGGATAAGAAAAACTAAGAAGCAGCCTAGTTATTTTGGAGAAGACGCCAAACATTTAAGAACTAAGAGTATTTCTGAAAATGGGTGTGAAGGAAGAGATTAGGAAGAATAAAAATAAGCTAGGAGTACGACTACGATAAACACCAATTATTTAGGAAATTGGTGGAGCTTGAAAAGGAGCGACATGGGGATAGGGAAAGAAGAGAAAGAGCTCAACAAGGAAGGGGTAGTGATTCACCATGTCTCTTGCTACAAAGAGGTCAGATAAATACATTTCATAAAAGCGATGAAGAGTTGCCACTGGAGATAAAAATGCTGAGGACCAGTATGTGCCCGGCCTCTCGCTGAGCATAAACAGTTTGATTCAAGTTTGACAAAACAAGGAAAAAGACATGCGCTAATTTTGCTTATCTTGCCGGTAGGGCAGGAAGAGGTGATTTGTTAGTGATTTTCTTATATGGAAGAAACAGCTTTAGAATTTTTCAGTTTGACATTCAATTTCATTGACACTGACAGACAGCCTTGGGTTGGATAGAGGGATTGTTGCAACTGAGGCAACTCAACTAATTATCACGTACAGACCTTGGTTTTTATTTTTGAATGAACATAGGATTGGTCATGGGGCTGCAAAAGTTTTCCCACACTTTAGAAGTCATATTTTCCTGATATGATATCATAATTGTCAGATCCAGCTTTGTGATAATTCCATAGCAGGATAGCAAAACTTCCCAGGCAGTGGGATTGCTGCAAGATCCATTAAAAACAGATATTGATATCTATAGATTTTCATAAGGCTGCAAATACAAAATAGCCATATTATGAATATGAGATCATATCACTTGTGTTGCTAAAAGATGACAATGGTAATATAACTTTTTGTAATATGGGTTGTAAACAGGACAAGCTCTGAATAGAAATTTGTCTAGAAAAAACTATTTTGCAGTCCCAAACAGGGTATATTTTTAGGCAAACAGCCTCCAAAGCTCAGCCCTGGAGTCTTATGATGGCCCTGACCAAGGTTTCACGTTTGTCTTTAGGGTTTCAAGTGACCCACAAATTCCTCTTTCAGGGTTTTTTGGTTTTTTTTTTTTTAAGATTTTATTTATTTATTTGACAGACAGAGATCACAAGTAGGCAGAGAGGCAGGCAGAGAGAGGAGGTAGCAGACTCCCTGCTGAACAGAGAGCTTGTTGTGGGGCTCCATCCCAGGACCCTGGGATCATGACCTGAACCAAAGGAAGAGGCTTTAACCCACTGGGCCACCCAGGCACCCCTCCTCTTCCGGGTTTTGAATTGGGTATTCTACTTTTGTTTCTTTCCCTTTTTTGGTTAGCCTGCCTCACTGGGAGCTACATAGAGATCTTATATTTTTGCACAAAACAGCTCAAGCATATTCATTCTTCAAACTCTCAGCTGAAGTCAACCCATCCTCTGACTTACAGCAAACACCAAATCCTAAATTTCCAAAGCCCTGCATGTCATTTAGTAATGCAACTCACATTAAAAGTCAACGCCTGCCTAAATCCCATGTAACTCTTTGAAAACGTAGGGGTTTGTCCAGAGGGTTCCAGAAGAGGAATTCTCATCTTACTCTTTTGCAGATTTACGTAGATATTTTTTTCCCTCTCTTAAAAGTGGTTTCAGCTCTCCAAGGATACCCTTCTCTCAGCTAGCGAGAACCCCATGTGGTGCTTTGAATATCTTCCTCTACCTGTCCCCAGACTGTGAACAACTGAAGTTCAGTTTGTTTAAAGATCGTGTTTTGAAGAAAAGCAAGGCTTAATTTCAGTCTTTCATGTTTGTTGACAGCATTGTCACTCGCTAAGCTATTTCTCAAAGACTTTCGTTACAGTACTAATATCTCTCTATATATTTTATTCATGTGGCTGGGTCTGTGATGAGTAACACATTAATGCAAAAATCTCGATATGGCCACAAGATGCCAATACACAGCACAGGGATATCCTCCTCCACTACAGTTAATAAAATGCAGTAAATAGCATATAGTTTCAGAGGCAATTAGTGCAGTTCATGACTTCAATTATTAAAAAAAAAACCCTTATGATTTCTAATAATTGTTATTTATCTTTCATCTAAAGTGTTCCTCTTGTCTGTGTCAGCTTTGGCCCAGAAATAGTATCGCCAGTGGGGAAAGTATACAGCTGCAGCTTGCCACAATAGGATAAGGAAGAGAAATCGAAGATCAGGACCCTAGAGCCTACTACTTTTCTTGGAGAGCTACTCCATGGGACAGTGGATTGATCTTATTCTGCTGTGCTGGCCACTCAGGTCCTCCCACCAAAGTCAATTACTTGTCTTCTCAGTTCATGGAGCCAACCCGAGGAGTGCATTTTCCTTGCTAATGCAGAGGAGGAGAAAATCTCATGAAGTCAAGTCGAATTCAGGAAAGGTTCACCAGTTCCGAGTTGGTAAGGCCTCTGGCATATTAGTCTCCTAAAGAGGTACTGTGTATTACAAGGTCATCTTAATATCAGAGACCTCCAACTCACTTCATCTGATTCCATTCTTATTTGGGCAGGAAACAAGCCCAGAGGAGGGAAGGTCCAGCCCTCTGTCTCCAGGCAACCGCAGTGGGTCCACACTCTGCTCCTAAAAAGCTCTCTCAAGGACTCTAGCATTCCAGAGGACCTGGAAACATCATTACTCGGTATTTAAATTACTCTGTCCCCTCTTCTCAAACATACAAATCATCCATCACACTTGTATTCAGAGTAACCATGTTCTGCTGGTAAGTTACATATGTTCGACATCTACCGCGAATAGAACTTCTGATTTACAATTTACAAAATTATCTCTTTCACCCTCTGGGTGTGCACGGCAGCTCTGCCAGGGGTTTTACTCGATCTGTGTTTTGTTAGGAAGATGAAAAAGAAAAAAAATAAAAAGCCTTCTTCATTCTCCCCCCACTCCTCCTTCATCAAATGCGCTAATAAAACTCTCTTTTGATTTAGAAGGAATTCTGTTGAGGACCTAAAGGCGTGTCAACGTGGTACTGCCACTTCATCCTCATCTGATTCTTTTCCCAATTGGCAGCACTTTACAGAGAACCACATTCTCTCAAAACCAATGATACAGGGGTATTCGGAATAAACAGAAGAGCTCCTAGTCAGTGAATATCTCGGATTGCTATGGATTGTGACTTTTAAAGCCAGTTCCTAGGAACTCAGCCTTTTTATCTTCAAATGTTCAAAATTAATTTGCCGAGCCGTACAGATGGGCTCTCTCCCTTCACTAAAACTGCCTTTAAAATCACTCAAGTTTAGACGGTGCTTCCCATATGGAAACGGAGGGGAGGTGATTTCTTGTGTTTCCTTCTTGTTGTTTTTTAACTATATCATTGATTTATTTATTTTGAATAATTGAGAAAAGAGATCTGTTTTGCAGAGGGCAAGAGGGCTGTAGCTAATGCACAAACAGCGGGCTCACAACAGTAGCTCAACTCAATTATCTGGGGCCTGGGGAGGCTCCAACCTACCCATTTCTGTTTCTCAGAGGCAGGCTAAAAAATCACCCAAATGGAACTGGTTTGCTGAATCAGGTTACAATGGCCAATTCCATATTCTCATTATTTTCAAAAGATTGCTCCTCTGCTCTGAAAGGCATTGCAAATAAACACGAGAAAGAAAAAGAAAACTCACCTTCTCCCTGCAAAGACTCAACCTTAAGGATAGCTTAGCACTCGTGTTCCCTGGCATTTCTGGGAAGCCCCAAAACTCAGAATCCCTGAAAGGACATGGGGATAGCAACCTAGAAACCACATGAGGAAGACTATCACTGTAGCTCCCTACTCACTACTAAATAGTCTTTCTATTTGAGGTAATCCATAGAATTTTTTTTTTTTCAGGGCTCTAACATTCCCATAAAATACATCATTTATGGACACTTTGTGTTTTAGTTGAAACCTTTGCTCTTGAAGGAATTATAATTTTTCTGAAGATCAGTGGCCTATTCTGTTGACCATTAAGTTTGTTTGTAAAGGTGAAAAGGCCGAAGGGGGGACAGGAGGCACTAAGTATATGCCAAGAGATGTGCTAGTTTGCCTTCCATGGAAAATGTCTTCTCTTTTCAAAAGCTCTCCTTTTTTCTCCACCGGTAAGCATATCATACAAAGGCCCTCGTGGCAGGAAAAATTTGAACTAGACTTATTTTGATCCTAAAAAAGGTTAAGGGGACATTATTTAAATTTTTTGCTGAGGGGAACCAGACTGTCAAACTACTTCACTGGCAAGAGGAATAATGCAGATAAAATCTGCATTCAAATGCTTTATTACTATTTTTCTTTGGGACATTCAAAATGCATTTTTGGAAACCATCAATAAAATGAAAAGGCAGACTACTGAATGGGAGAAGGTATTTGCAAATCATACACCAATGAAGGGTGAATATAAAAAATATATAAAAAGCTTATACAACTTAAACAAACAAACAAACCCAAACAACCCAATTTAAAAAAAAATTGGGCAGAGGACTTGGGTAGACATTGTACCACGGAAGACACACAGATGGTCAACAGACACCTGAAAAGAGGCTCATCATCACTCATCATTGGGGAAATGCAAATCAAAACTACAATGAGATACCACTTTGCATCTGTCACAATGGCTATCACCAAGAAGACAAAAAATAACAAGTGGCTGGCAAGGATGTGGAGGAAAGGATGCCCTTGAACTCTGTTGGTGGGAATGTCAATTGGTGCAGCCACTCTGGAAAACAGTATGGAGGTTCTTCAAAGGTAAAACTAGAGCTACCATATGACTCAGCAATTGGCTCTTTTGGGTATTTATCCCAAGAAAATGAAAACACCAATTCAAAGAGATACATGCACCCTTACATTTGTTGCAACATTATTTGTAGTAATCAAGATATGGAAGCAACCTAAGTATCTGTCGATACATGAATGGATAAAGAAGATGTCATACATATATATAGATAGATAGATAGTTATGAAATATGTTAGAATATTATATATTCCAGCATATTATATAATATGGAATATTATGTATTCCATGCTGGAATATTACTCAGTCATAAAAAGAATGAAATACTGCCATTTGTGACAACATGCGTGCACCCAGAGGGTATTAAGCTAAGTGAAATAAATCAGACAGAGAAAGACAAATACTGCAGGATTTCACTTTTTCATGGAATCTAATAAACAAAAAGAACACAAGAAACAAAACAACACTGACTCAGATAACTGTTGATTACCAGAAGGAGGAAAGATGGGAGTGGGCGGGTGAAATGGGTAAAGGGGATTAAGTGATATGAACTTCCAGTCATAAAATAAGTCAATCATGGGGAGGCAATCTAAGCACAGGGAATAGAGTCAATAAAATGATAATAACTGTGTATGGTGGCAGATGGTAACTAGACTTACCATGAGGATCATTTTGTAATGTATAAAAATATCAAATCATGACGTACACTCAAAACTAATAGAATATTGCATGTAAATTATACCTCAGTAAGAAAAATGCATTTTGACAAAGGTATACATGCTTTAATCAGAGTTGAGAAACATAGAATAAGAGAGAAGCATCAATATTTCCCTTAAGGTTTAAGATAATTTTTCCTGATATCTCTCTCCATGAAGCTTAAATGTTGAATGGACCTGCCTTCATCTTCTTTTACAATTGCTTTCCTGGGTATTTTGAAATTAATCAGTCAAACAAATATTTATTGACCAATATACTACGTTCGGCACTAAGAAAGGTACAAAGCTGTGCAAGACATGATCTCTTGTCTCAAAGAATTTATAATTGAGTTAAAAAAGGCAACATCTGTGAAAAGTTAACTAATAGCTCAAGGCACTATATAAGAAGCATCTCTTATACAGACAGGGGGAAAAGCCAGGCAAATACATTAAAATCTGCTAAATCATCCCTTATTGTATGGATAGAGTTACTTCAAGAACCAGTTTTAGGTCCCTTTCGCAAGTAAAACGAAAATTTTACATACCATAATTGACTGTAAATACAATCAAGCTTCAAAAAGCTTCACTACATTTAAACATCCACATAACAGTGATGCTGTTCCTCAGCCTTGCCAACCTGAGGGGAAAAAAATCATAACTGGAGACTGAATTTGCGTGTGATCTGAGTTGCTATGAAAAGGTCCCCTCTATCTTCCTGATCTTTCTTCACTTCTTTGCTGCCATTCAAGAGCCTGAAGGACACTGTAAGAGGTTGGTTAATGGCCCCCCCAAATATCCAGGTCCTGGTCCCTAGACCTTGTGAAAGTCCCTTCACCTTGTATGGAAAGGTGGGCTGGGCAGCCGTGATTAAGGTAAGGGTCTTGGGAGATTACCCAAGTGGACCCCAGATGCAATCACAGTTATCTTTACAAGATGGACCTGAAGGAGGATTTGACATACACACGGGATGTTGATCTAAGGATGCCACAGAGGGTGGTTTAAAGATTCCAGCCGTGATGATTGGACACAGGCTATCCCAAACCAGGGATTAGCAGCTGCAACTCCCAGAAGCTGGAAGAGGCAAGAGGCAGAGTCTCCCTGGAGTTTCTGGAGGCACCGCAGCCTTTGCCAACACCTTGATTTGGCCCAGCGATCCTGATTTTGAACTTCTGGCCTCCGATATTGTGAGAGAATACATTTCTCTTACTCAAAGCTGCCAAGTTGGTGGTGATTTGATACAGCAGCCTCAAGAAACTAATACAGACACTAATGTTTATTGAATGCTACTATGGGCCACTTCCTCTAAGTAAGACATCTCATTTAATTCTTGGGAAGACTGAGTATTATTATTATTATATGAACGAGAAAAGTGCTGCTCAGAAAGGTTAAGTAACGCTCACAGAGCTATCTGACTGAAGCTAATACACCTTCCACAATGCCATACTTCTCAAGCCCTTTCTGTTCCCTTGATTGGCAATCATTCTTGTGTCAGGCTAGGCTAAGCCAGCCTGATAGGAAAAGTAATCAGCTTCAATGCACACCCATGTAGATTTCTTTCCCTTTGTCTGTTTCATGGGTTCCACTTTATTTTATTTTTTAAGATTTTATTTATTTGAGAAAGAGAGAGAGAGCATGAGTGGGCTTTGGGGGAGAGGGAGAGGGAATGGGAGAGGGAGAAGCAGGCTCCCCACTGAGCAGAGGGCCCGATGTGGAGCTCAATCCCAGGACCCTGAGATCATGACCCGAGCCGAAGGCAGACGCTTAAGTGACTGAGCCACCCAGGCGCCCCTCACATGTGCTGTTCTAATCCAATGCACACACTCACATCCCAACTTAGTTTAAAACGCAACACCACAGGCATTGCCTTCTTGCTGTGGGCCTTGACCGTGATTTGGGTCTGAGAGCCCCCCTCTAGGGAACAGGTCCATAGAGGTTAGACGGAAAGCGGTTGCAAACACACATATTTGATGGTGACTGTGTGTGCTGCTAGTTAACATTTTGGCAACGGAGCCTTTCTAATAGGGAAGAGGGGCTGACATGGGGAGAGGGGGACTGAATTTTGTCTCTGTTTCCTCTTCCTCCCTTTGATGGCTGCCCTGGCCTTTGAAGTCGGGTAAATCCACAGCCTGGTGGGAGGGGCTGCCAGCTGCCCAGATGCCACTGGCAGAAGACTGAAGAGCGGCCTCCCAGCCTGGGAGGTGTGCCCTGCGGCAACACTCCTTCCCTGGGGGGCTGGGCTTGGGGAGCTGTCAAATCACAAGCCCCAGCCAGTAGACTGGTGGTGAGACCTGAAGCAGGATCCGTCCTGGATGAGGGATTCTGACTCCAGCCACGTCTTCTCCCTTGATAGTCCCTGCTTTGGGTTATCGTCTGTGACATCAGATAAAAGAGGGAGAAAGTCTCTCTGTCTCTTTCGGAACCCTTTTCAGTTTAGAGGCCGACTTCTGTCTTCTTTCTTTTCTATTAAAATGTAAACTACAGGACCACTGGGTGGCTCAGTGGGTTAAGCCTCTGCCTTCAGCTCAGGTCATGATCTCAGGGTCCTGGAATCGAGTTCCACATCGGGCTCTCTGCTCAGCAGGGAGCCTGCTTCCCCACCTCTCCTGCCTACTTGTGATCTTTCTCTCTTTGTGTCACATAAATAAATAAAATCTTAAAAAAAAAAATGTAAACTACACAGCCTATTCACGCCACTAGCATTCATTAAGCACTTACAGTGTACAATGCAATGACTTGTGAGGGTTTGTGCTGTGACTTAGCTGGGCTCCAAAGTGAGTGGCACAAAGGGCACAGAACAGGCGACAAGCAAGTAGCAAAAGGCTGTGAGTGGAATCCACCTGGCTTTCTGCACAGGGAAAGGAGCCCACGCCCTTCAGAGGACAGCTTCCTGCCGAAGCAGACACATCCAGATGCCAAGAAAAGCATCCCCCACCCACACCACAACAAAACCAACAAAACAACAAAAACAGGAGATAGTTCCAGCCGACTGACCAAGGAGGGGAAACTACCAAAGCTGGAGATCAAAGATGAGAGGCAAAATGAAATCAAATGCGAAGAGGAAGCTTCTGAAAGGGAGAAAGATGGAGGGGCGGGGAGGTCAAGTGAAGCCTAAGAGAAGGGTTGGGTAGGAGGGACCGTGCAGAGCAATCAACAGAGGAGGAGAAAAGGAAATGATTAAAAAGCGTGTCCTCTCACGAGGAAGACCGTAATCAACCGTGAACAAGCTCGGGTAGAAAATTCTGGGGTCTGTTATGGGATCTTATTAGGTACCACTCTTCTTTCCTTGGGGACTCAACTGAAATCTCATCTTTTCTAAGAACTGTCTTGATTTAGGGGAGAGATATTATTATTGCTACTGTATCTATTAAAAATGATAATTCAAATTTCTTGATACACACCAGGGTTTATGCTACGTGCTGTATGGAATCTGCTGCTCTCTATCATAGGGAGATACTGTTTTTATCCACAGATAAGAAAATTGTGGGTTGGAAATATTAAGTAGTTTACCCAAGACAACCATTAGCAAGTGATGGAATCATTTAGAAAACAGTTAGGAACCTGGACCCAAGTATGTCTAATCCTGAAGACCATGTTATATTGCCAAATATGTGGCATGGGCACACACATATGGACACACATACACTTTAGCACCATTCTTATGGAGATGTTTCTCTGCAATAGGTCTTTGGTTATTTCCAAATCCCTGATGTCATGACATGACCTTTGACCAATGTCTTTCTGCTCCTCTTTCTAGAAGCGGTGGTCAGTTATCCCAGGATACAATGACGCTTATCATAGCCTCCATAATCTATCTATCTATTTATCGTCTATCTGTATAAAATCTACCCACCTGTAATTCTTTGTTTCCTGGACTGTTTCTCCTAACACTTCACTATCTGCCATGAGGGTTTTACTTCAACTCTCTGTATAATACTCATTCTCTCTTTCCGCAAGGTCAACTCACAATGTTTTCTTCAGTGAATGAGTGTATAGTCTCATGCCTTTCTAGTCACTGCCTAAGAGTGTACCCTCCCAGACGTTCACTCAAGAGCATTCAGTAGCTCTCAGTTTTAAACAGGCATCAGGATCAACGGGAAGGCTTGTTAAAACACAGATTACCGGGACGCCTGGGTGGCTCAGTGGGTTAAAGCCTCTGCCTTCGGCTCAGGTCCTGGTCTCAAGGTCCTGGGATTGAGCCCCGCATCTGGCTCTCTGCTCAGCGAGGAACCTGCTTCACCGGTTCTCTCTGCCTGCCTCTATGCCTACTTGTGACCTCTGTCTGTCAAATAAATAAATAAAATCTTAAAAAAAAAAAAAAAACCCAAAAAACCAAAAACTGATTACTGAAGCCTACCCCAGAAGTTCTGATTCAGTAGCTCGAGGTGGGGCTTTAGAATCTACATTTCTAACAAGTTCCCAGATGCTACTGGCGCTGAACTGGGTGCCACATTTTTGAAAACCACTGGGGTCAAGAAATGGATCAATAAGCCTGTTTCATTTTATTTTTTAAGACTTTATTTATTTGCTAGAGAGAAAGAGAGCAAGCACACAAGCAGGGGTAGCGGCAGGCAGAGAAGGAGAAGCAGACTCCCCACGGAGCAAGGAGCCCAATGCAGGATTCCATCCCAGGACCCTGGGATCATGACCTGAGCTGAAAGCAGAGGGCTTTAACCCACTGAGTCACCCAGATGTCCCTAATATACATATTTTAGAGCGAAACAACATCATATCAGTTCGGATTGCATGGGACAGTATTAAATGGGTATATACATAAATAATCTCACAATATATATGAACATGCCTACGTAGGTGTCCAAAGCATGTTCATCCAGATCATTTCATTTCATCCTCATGACTTCCCCATGACGCAGCATAACACAGTGTGCTTAAGACAGTCGGGCAGGCCTTCGTTCAAACACCCAATCTTCGATTATTGGCTGCGCTACTTTGGGCCACAGCAAGCTAAGACTCATTTCTACCATCAAAAAATACGAGTGGGGACTCCGCAGGGTCCCTGTGAGGATGCCCTGAGAGGATGCGGGAAAAGCATCTCACACACTGTTTGACATTTGACAAATAGTCCACGAACACAGGTGCCACGGTCCTACAGCCCGGCCTTTAAAAGAAGAAGGGACTTGCGGAGGGGGGGGGGGACCCCAGCCTGCTGGGGGCAGAGCTGGGCCTTTTGATTTGCAGGTGTGGATTCTGATTCCGGTGATTTCAGCCCACTGCAGAGTGTGCCGGCAGCTCTGGGGACCTTCATATACCTTGGTTAATGAAGCCTCGGGGAATGAAGTCCTTTTATTCCACATTTTAAAAGCAAACAAAAAACCCTTCATACATCATTTGAAGAAAAGCTGCATGTATTCACAGCTGCCCATGACAAAAATACCTCGGAGCGCAGCTTCTGTTTGTCCCTTCCCGGTCGTATGTAAATAGGGCTCTTCCTAGGCAAATCTGTACAGACGAAGATTTCTTTATGCCACCTCAGTGGCAAATGTCAGGTGTTTTCTCTCCTCCTTTGCCTCCTCGAACTAGGGAAGGGCCTGCTATCCGTCATTTAGTCTTATTGGTAGATTGACGTTAGTGTGAATAAGTTGTAATACACAGTCCCATTTATACTTGAAGTCTTTTATATTTAATCATGGGAATCAAAACTTTTCTTCATTAATGTGAATTTCAGGCATTCGCTGGCAGACAGAGAGAAATGAGGGAAGTTAAGAGAGCCCTGGGATATCTTCTGTTTCCCTGCGACACTAAAGAGAAAGGCACCCTGGGAACTGTCACACTCTCTCCCCCAGTGGCTTCTTGGGAATGGGATAGGAAGGGTGGCATGGAAGCTCCCAGAAGCTCTATCCGCCATGCCCCACCAGGTTCCCCAAGTGAATGTGTAGGGGACATCAGTGCGCTGAATGGCGAACGGAATTTCAGGACGAGTCTTCAAACCCCGCTCAACCAGATATTGCCATTCCTGTATTTCTTCTTTATTGAAATTCTGGAATGGTTGCAGTTCAGACCCTCTCTCTGACCCCAGCCCTCGTTCTCCCTCCCTAGGAACAGTCTGAGCGATTGGGGATGCTATAGATAAGACGCCTAGGACAGAGCCTGCAGCTGGTGGCCCCTTTAAGTGTCTATTCATTCATTCCATTGACAATGACAGCCAGGCTGTCATCTGCTCGGCCATGAAGATACGCATTATGTGCCTCTACCCCGAGCCAGGCACTAGGCTGGCCACTGGAGACACAGTGAGGAGTGAGACAGGGTTCCCCTCATGAGACATCTGATCTAGTGAGATGGTTCTCGATCCTAGATATGCATCACAACCTCTGGTGGAAGGAGCTTTCCCTGGCCCCACGGGCATCTCCTCACTTGGAGTCTCTGGGAAGGAAAATGTTTTCGAAGTTCTTCAGATGTTGCTGGTGCATAGCCAATGAGGAGAACCACTCATGGGGTTCCATCCTTCTCTCCCCTTCCCCCCATCCTCCCACAACATTTAATCTGGATCTTCCCCTTCCCTTTGCCCCAGGGACACAAGGCAGTGTAGGTTTTTGCATACATTCTTTTCTAGTTTAGTTACTATTTTATATTTTAGCTAGAATTTATATTGTTTTGGTCATAATCTCTGCTGTCCAGTATCTCTCTACTACCTAGATATTTCTGTGTCCAGTAGTCAGGTTTATGACAAAGAAGCCTGTCATTGAGATGTGTCTTCTTTATTAATAATGGTTTTGCCGGTGAACTTAACCGTGTGTCTGGCTGAGAGCTACTGTGTTTCTCTGGAGCTCCGGCTTCTTGGTGCCTTGCTGCCCACGTTCAGGCCCTACCGCAACGACCGGCTTCCTTCCGTTCATATTAATTAATGTGACAAATTATGGTAGTTAGGAGTTCAAATTTCCCATCTACATCAAGATAGTTACTGGTTGGCAAAATGATATCTTCGGATGCCAGGAGCCTCAGGATGACTAAATTCATACCAAGTACTGTAATTACTATGATGATTTATCACTCAAAAAACCCTCCATCGTACAACCAAGTCCTTCAAAGATCCATCCAATTTAGCTCAGAATCAATAGCAAATGTTATCCAAAAGTCAAGTTCTGTTGTAAGACACTAGACCCCTGACTGGTCGATAGACAGACAGACAGATATGCAGGCTATGGGTTGGTCAGTTACAATTCTAAGTTGACAGTTTGGGGTGGAAAAGAAAAAAAAAAAGAAAGGAAAGGAAGAAAAAGGTTAAAATCCCTAGATTGGATGGAATGAGCTGAAGTGTTTTCAAATGGATTTGAGAAACGGAACTGTTCCCAGGCGGAAAGATAAAATGCGAAGCTGCAGTCAGTCTGGCTTTCTGGCTCGCCTAACCTTTTTACTGCCGGATAATGAGGAATCAGCTATAATTTAGACACAGTATTCTTTTCACAGATGATATTGAGGTTGGGAGGGTGGGGGAGAGGAAGGGGAAGGGAGAGAGACTCACTTTATGGCCCTGCATTATCGTTCCCTCCTGGGCAAGGGAGACAAGCGTGCCCTCCCCCAGAGGCATATCAGGGGAGTGTTGCCCTCTGTGTGTTGTTGTGACGGATTTCAAGTCAAGAGGGTGCTTGAATTGGATTTATTACAATTGGGAGAAAAGAAATTGTAATCTTTATGAGCCAACGACATGGAGTCTTATAATAAGGGAATGAGGGATCATTTCAAATTTAAAGCAAATTAGATTACTGGGGTCAAATCCTTTAGCAGAAACATCGTGCCTTCAGAGTGTTGCTTGAATATTTGATATCCTCCCCCCCCCCTTTCTCCCAGGTTCTGCACTAACATTTAAGTGTTTTTGAAATACTCTCGTGCCGTGGAAGTACCTTAAAAAGCCAAATAATGAATGGATGGTAGAAGGGGCGTCTACTCGAATTCACTGATGAATGGGCTACACCACAGCTTGCTGTCATCGACTTCTAGACCTGTAGGGAACCTCATCCAGTCTCTCGGGAGAAGCTTGCACAAAACACTCGGGAAAGGGCACCACACTTTCGAATTTTCCATGGAAGGAGATTTCCCAGCTCTTTCAATTGCTTGTTCTGTTACCCAATCTCTGAGCAAGACCCTTCAATCCCCTTTATGTCTTCCCGAGCTTTATGTCTTCCAGCTGAAGACCTTGCCTCCCACCTGTCCTATTTGCTTACCCCCTAGTCCTTTAGAAACACCCACCACCTACATTGTCCTGACCCGGGACATTGCCCACAATTAAGTTTCACCGCCAACCAAAGATGTTTCCCACGATACCGTTTTGGAAATGTACACAGAGGCATCGATCTGTAATATGTGCAAATCCGGATCCCTTTTGCTGTTCTTTCTGTTCCTTCCCCAAAACAGAAGCCAGCAGGGCTATACCCAAGTCTAGCTCCGTATCCCTGCCGCACTTCTCTGTCCCTGATTCCAAGCTTCTTGGGGGTCTCTCTACGTCTTTTTCACTTTCCATTCCTTATGTCTCTCGAGACATTGGCAAAGTAATAAAAAGACTCCAGCTCTAATCCAGCCCTGGTCTAGGATTCATTGAAAACTAAAATAAAGAACTTGAACCCAATTCTGGTCGGGGAATTAATAGGGTTTGGGAGCACAAAGATGAAAATAAATAGATGACATTTTCCATTCTCCTGTAGTTTTGGTGCTAGAACAATGGGTGGCTGGAAGTTCAAAGCTTTTTCTCTTCTAGCTCTGTCAGGTCTGTGAATATAAACAATGATATCTGCCTTCTATCCAATGGTCTCAACACACCTTGTGAACACATCTGAATAATTAGCCCCATTGCAGAGGCAGAGAGTGAGAGACAATAATTAGGCATTGGGCCAACTTGTTCTCAGCAGTGGTGGCTGGAATCAGAGTCCAGGCTTCCTACCCTCCACACTATTTACTTTTCAGTCAATCCATCCCAGAGGGACCTTCCTTGCCCCTTCCACCAGCATCTCCCTTGAAACACTAATGGGCCAAGAAGACCCACAGTCATTTCTGGAATAGTAATTTCTCTGCTCCTAAGGAAGGTCTCTCTGGAGATCCCTTGTGCCAAGCAGAGGTTTAGATGATCCAAACATTGAAGTGCATATTGATTGCAGACGGATACTGTACCCTGACCCGCATCACAAGCTCTGGACTGTATTTCTCTGGAATATTAGCTTTTTATGTATTAACCTTCCGCCAGCTCCCCACAGAACAGAGCACAGGCCAAAATCAAAGGCCTGGACAGGGGTCAAAGTTTTACCTATTAAGCTACGTGGGAGCTTGACCTTGAATACTGAGTTTTGCATTAACTTAATATTGCTACAGATTCCTTAAAGAATTTAAATAATTGGGTAACCATTCTGCTTAATTCACTCTTGTTTTGTCACTCTTCTTTTTAGAAACAGGACTGAGGGGGAGGGGAAGGCCAGCAGAACTACAGACCCCTGTCTTAATCCAAGTTGTGAGGTTAGGATTTGCTCACACCTAACTGTCGTGGTGGGAGGGGCAAAGTCTCTAAGGAAGGCAGATTCCACCAGCATCAGGAAGAAGAGCTTTCAGGATGGAGGAAAGCAGGAGAGGGTGTTAAGGTGTCACAGGACCATAAATCCTTGAGCTGTAAGAGACATGAAAAAATCCTCTAGTTCAGTCCCCTGCATTTAGACGAGGGAAAACTTTGGAATTTCCTTTTGCCTGGGAGAAACTGAGATCCAGCTTAGTACCAGGTTAAGTGATTTACCCAAGGTCACGCAGCTAGTGAGGGTCACGCCCTTGTGCCCTGCCTCCAAGGACAGCCCTGGCTAGAGAGAGCTCACCTTGTCCACAGAACGGCGGGAGATGTCTGTTCCTTCATCAGACACCCACCACCTTCAGGCCAGATGGCCAGAGTTATCAAATTAATATGGCTTTTCCCCAAAAGCTCTTTATAGAATGGAGAAGGGAGTGTCGCAATGAGAATTGTGTCCAAGAAACAGGATATGATGCTGTCAAGGACAGGCTGGCAGGAGGCCCTCAGGAAGCTTCATGGTCTTCAAAACAAATTATTATAGTGATTTCAATCAGCAGATGGGATTCTGCAAACAATAACATTGACAAGGTAATCTCCATTCTAAGTACACAATTGCCATTCCCTGAGAGTCCATTGGCGGGAAAGGGTATAGCCATCCCAGGGAAGGGGCACCTGCTTTGGAATGCTTCCCTGCCTTCAATTAGCTTTTGGTTCAACATACCCATACAACACATTCTTGTGCTTGCCTGCACCCACACAGACACACACACACACACACAGGTACACACATGTGAACACACAGGGCTTCTCAAATGGCCATGGGATAATTCATCTCTAGGATCTTCCTATGTGTAAGTTTCACACTTGTTCTACCAATAGTAAAGAGCAAAACAGTGCAGGGCAGCGGTGTTCCCGTATCAAAGAACAAAGTTGAAACTCCCATACAATTATGTTTGATCACAGTAGAAGGTGAAATCATTAGATATTAGCGAGGTGCAGTGGAATAAAAATGATGTGTTAGCGGGGGTTCATTACACTGTATTTTCAGAGCCAGGAAGATCAATGCGTTCATGCATCATGAATTAGGCTCCGGCTCTAGCCTTCCCTGCTCTCCGGAAACCCAACATGATCTATCACCAGCCATACATCACTGTTCCAGGACTGCACATTAACGAGAAAGCTGCAGTTTCCGCCTGTCAAGCTGACCAGCTGCCTCTTTCTCTGCAGAAGGGGGAATATTTCTGGTTCAGGATTTTACTTTTAAAACAAAAAGGGGCACAAAAGGTCAAGGTCAGTTGGAGGGCCGTGTGGTCTGATCTTCGAGTTGTCCCGATTGCTCTGATTGATGGTCCTACTTGTGGCCTCTGCCAGACCCGGATCCAGGCCCGTGGGGGCTCGCCATTATCGCTTTAGAAGGTAGACAAGGACACAGCCATGTGACACACCTAGGGTCCCCTGAGACATGCCTCCTGGGCCCCCAGGGATGCCCAGCAAGCCCTGGGGCTTGCTCCCCCCAGGGTTTGCTGGACATCACTGGGGGGGGGCACTTAGAAGGTTTAAAGGGAGACCTGTATGTCGAACGCCCACTACACTTTATCCTCCCCACACCCCCCCCCACACCTCTTCCCTTAATAGAGGCTCTTCTGCCACCCAGCAGTTTGCCACTCACACTTTCCCTTCATTTATTCTCAGTCCACCTCACTTCCCCCCTGCCTGACCCCACACCTGCTAGCGCGGCCCCTCTTCCCTGCTGGTGTTCAGATACCCGCAGACAGTTCTGATCGCTGCTTTTAATCGGCGTTTAGCTGGTCTGTCCGTATTTAGTTCTTTTAATCTCTCCTCATCATTCAATCCCTCCAGCCTCTTCATCATTTTTTTTTTTTTTTTTTTTTTTTTGGTGTGTTGCTCTTTCCTGAGTTTTATCCAATTTGTCTATATCATCCCTCTGGCTGTGACATGCCCACCGGTCCTGAACTCCATCACTGCAGGAAGCATGGCTGGTAGGGTCTCCCCCACCCTCCTCTTCTCCAATGGCAGGGACTCGGGTCTCTTCCTCACCAACAGAAGAAGCAGAAGTTTGGGGGGTATTTTTGGCTGGACCAGACCTGCCCCTTCCCTGTCTAGCTCGTAACGACAATGGAAGAAGTGATTAGAACCAAAAGACACTGGGTGAAATCAAGTCCATGGGAGAACTTCCCAATACTCAGTCCTTGAGGCATGGAAGAGACTGTGGCCTCGTCTGTCTCGGACTCTGGGAGAAGGAGGCTGTCTCAGGAGGCCCCAGCACCCTCCTATTTTTAGCCAACAGGGCTTGCGGTGAGTTTCAAGGTTGAGGGCTTGATCACTGTGGTCACCTTTGGGATGTCAGCCCCTCCCCCATCACATAGGACCTAGGATGACACCACGCACAGGGGAAGGGGTCTCCAGGTTCCTCTGCGTACAGGAGGAAGAGCTGGCTTGATGTTTTGGAGGGCAGTCTGGGGAATTACAAGTTTATGAGGAATCTTGAACTCAGCAAGCAGGAGTTACAGACCATAGACTTGGTTTACATGAAGACATTGACTGACGAAGGCATGGAACGAGATCCCAGCTCTAGGCGACTTATACCCCAGAACCGCTGGGAGGTCATTTCTAGGGAAGAGAGTGACATGGGGCTGGTTGGAGAAGAGCAGATTTTTTTTTCCTTTGGACGGGTAAAAGGAAGAGCCCATATGTTGGTGAGAGGCTTGCTAGTCATTAAGAATTTAAAGTGTATTCTTTTATTTCATTCAGGCTTCCCCTCAGATGTCATTTCCTAGAGAGGACTTCCTTGGAAACACATCTAAGGTACTACCCTACTTAGCCTTCTGCCCACTTCTCTGAAAATACACCGTCTTCCATTTGTTTAGCACTATTTTATCTGATTCCCCCACCAGAGTGTAAAAAATTCCTGAGAACAGGGATCTCCCCAAAGCACGCACTGGACCCACGTTTGATTGTGGACCAACGAACCGCTGCTTTGATTTTGTGTTTCCTCCTCCAGAGGTATGAAGTACACAGATTCGGGGATGGACTCACAGGATCTGGTACACACATAGGTTGGGGAGGTTTGAGGCAGCCTGATTCTCTCGGGATCTCCAATCAGAGTCCCGCTGAGTTCAGGGAAGAGGGGATGAGTTGAGAAAACCTGCCCCCTCCATACTGTTTCCTTCTTAACAGCTTGAAGCGAGAGAAAAAGAAAATGTCAATTGTAGAAAGAAGGAAGTAGAAGGCTCAATCCCCTTGCCTCCCACAGGCTGCCATCAAACCTGTTTATCCTGTTCTGCTTTTTAAAAGCCCTGTACCATGGGGATCTCTGTCACTGGCTCTTTCCCCCCATGAAAACAGAGCTCCTGTGTCTTCCAACTACCACCCTGGTTTTATGAATGGTTGAAAGCTCAGTAAGAGATAAGGGGAGAGCTTCTGCCTCTCTCTCTCTCAAGGAGTACTTCCCTACTTCATGCCTAACTCCAAAGACTAGTGGGATCCTGGTTGATCTCTAATCCCTTGGGCTCTGAAAACCTGAAACTAGGGTTCCTGACACTTGTGCACACATCCTAAAAATATTCACATATTTTACAGTCATTCCATGTCTCTCTCTATATACAATTATACTTCTTTGTTTTCTTGCTTATTTCCCACTAACCACTGGGAACTCCATAAGAACAGGACACTTTACCGACCAGTTCCCTGCTTCTAAGACTCTATAGCTGGCAATAGGCATGCAGTAAATACTTGTTGACCGAAGGACTAAGTACTTTCCCATAGTGTCTGGTCTTCTTAGATCTGTAGCTCTTAACTCTGGATAGGTATTAAGATCAGTTTGAGTCATTCTTAAGGATTCCCCTATCAGGACCTCATCCCAGACCACGTAAGTCAGAATCCATGGAGATACGCTATAGGAATCAGTATAGATAGGCTCATGGGATTGTGGAGGATGGCAAGCTCCAGAACAGCAGGGTGGGCCAGGAGGAGGAAGATCCCAGGAGCCAATGGTACAGATGAAGTCTGAAGATGGTCCGCTGGAGAATTCCTCTGGAGAATTTTGCTGGGAGAATATATATATTTTTTAATAGCTCCAGGAGACTCCAGTGTGACCAAGGATGGAGAGCTACCAGTCTGGAGGCATCTGTGTTTGTAGGTGGTGTTCTGACTTAGGTGGGATATAATTGGTAGATATCATGTTCCTATCCTGAGATTCTGTGGCCATGGGCTCATTCATCAGAGTGGATGAAGGAGATGGGTTGGTACCAGGACATGTGGCGGGGGAGCGGGCCCATTTGCAAGAATGACTGAATAGTGGTCTTGTCTTGTTAGTTGCAGTGAGGACATAAAGTCAACCACAGGCATTGATGGAAAAGTTACAAGGCGGCCCAGCAGGAGGGAAAAGCATATGGTAAAAGTGAGTTGGGGTGCGGGTGTTTGGAAGTTCAGACAGGTTGGCAGTGGGGTCTCTCTACAGAGCATCAGGGTCCCAGATAGTGGGAGGGAGTTTAAGTCAGAATCACTGACCTTGGGTGGTCAGAGAGGGAAATAGGAGCACAAAGCAGAGCCTTCAAGGACAACAGGAGATTGGTGAAGCTAGCGGGATAGGAGCTCCAAGATAAAAACAGAGGCCTCCATAATCGAATCAGGGGCTACCTTGGTGGTTCACTGCCTTCAGCTCAGGTCATGATCCTGGAGTCCGGAGATTGGGCTCCAGGTTCCGGCTCCCTGCTGGGGAGTCTGCTTATCCCTCTGCCCCACTCATGTTCTCTCTCATTCTCTCTCTCTCTCTCTCAAAATAAATAAATAAAATTTTTAAAAACAAACAAACGAAAAACAGAATCTGGTGTTGCCAGAGACCTGAACCTCAGAAAGAAAGCTGGAGCCACACAGCTATTTGGTTGGCTTGAGAGAAGGGAATCTGATTAGGAACAGAAAGGGACACTCAGCGCCAAAGCCGTCAGATGGTTGGAAGCTACTTAAGTAATTCCTACCATGTTGATTCTGTCTGTTAATGCCTAGCAGAGTACCTGGCAAATGAGAGGTTCTGGGAGAATGAAGAAGGACAAAGCTAGTACAGGCTTGAATCAGCCTGCAGGTTAGGGTCATTAGTAGACCTAGTTGTTGTTTGTCTGTTTTTTGGTTTTTTTCCTTGTAACAGCTCTGTTGATAGAGAACTCACCATACCATACAGGTCATCCATTTAAAGCATACAATTAGATGGGTTTTGATACAGTGCATTCTTAATTTTTAAAATTGTGGTAAAATATAAATAACATGAAATGTGTCATTTTAACCATTTATGTCTACAGTTCAGTGGCATTAATTACCTTCACAATGCATAATCCATCGCCACCGTCCATTTCCAAAATGTTTTCGTCACCCCAAACAGAAACTCTGTAACCATTAAATAATCACCACCAGCCCCTGACAACCTCTAATCTACTTTCTGTCTCTACGAATTTGCTTATTCTACATATTTTACATAAAGGGAATCACATAATATTTGGCTTATCTCACTTAGGAGACCTAGTTTTTAGGAGTGGGAAGGATGAAGGTATGGCCATGGAAAGGGGATGAAACTTGAAAGCACATTTTCCCATCCCGGTGGTGGTAATGATCTTTCTGCCATTCCTGCTCGTAAGATCTTGTTTTATTTGCTTTGCTAATGCTCTGAGAGCTCCCGTCAGCCCCTTCCAACCTCGCCTCCCCCACCACCCTGATCACCTTGGACACGACTGGATTTTCTCTTCAGAGCTGTTTTTCTAGCCATATATAATACAGTAATACAGCAAATATTAAGAAGCTGTTGCTACTTCCCAATTAAATACACATTTCCATAATAATTAGCGGAAGGGCTGCTTTGAAGTCCTGGGATAGATTGTTGAAGTCAATTCTCCTTCTGAGGAAGGGCCATGCTTCCTCTGCATTATCAACCCAGAGGGAGGGTTACTCTCTGCTCAGACGGTCAGCTCATTTCAGGTGGTTCCTTCTAGAAGGTTCTATTGCAAAGACCCCCTTCCCTCAACTCTGGGCCTCTGGGCCTTCTGTCTTCTTTTTTCTCTTGCCCCTCCAGCTCTTTCTCTTCCAACAGCAACCAAATTCCCTTAGTACCATGGGGGCCCAGCTGAGCTGCTGATATCCACAATGGGCCATTTGTGTAGACATGTTCTCCTGGCAGCTGCTGGGGCCTTAACAGAGAGGAGGGGACATCATGGAAGGCTGTCGTTGGCATAGAAGGTCAAGGTCCTTCATGAAGGAAGTGTGCTCCCATTCATTCTGGACAGGTAGGCAGAGACATAATCCACATGATAACAGACTGGTAGTCTGTGTCCATTTTTTCTAGATGCTCTAGACCAGGAGATCCAAGGGCTTGTGCTGGAGAGGAGGGTGGAGAGGAGAGAGGAGTCTAAGAGATGCAGTTGGTTGGGGAATGAAAGATGGAGGGGAGTGGGGTGGGAATGGGACTCGAGAGATGGTTTTGACTGGGTGACACCCACTAATCTTACTACACAAACCACGTTTGTTGCTCAAGTACAAAACTAGAATTCCACAAAACTTGGGGGCAAGTTTCAGTCAAGGTCTCTCGGCTCAGGTCTCCATCTTGAACAATATCTAGGAGTTTTAACTGTAGACACACCCTCATCCTTTGTGCGGCTCTAATTCCAGCTTTCTTCTCACTAGGGAGTTTAAAAACTTTTAGCCAAGCAAGTTCTGCCCCTGTTTGAATTCTGTTTTCATCTTCTTGGTTCTTCTGTATCTTTGACTTTATCCCCTGCTATTATAGACAGCTCACCTGTCTGTTGCAATTTTGAATTGGTTTCTTTCTTTTATACTAATAAAAAAATTCTCACTTTCTCTGGTAGGGATTTCTTGAAGTTTTCTAAGTACAGGATCTCCATTAACTGTATTTCAGTAGCACTAACTACTGCTGTTTATAATGGCTACTAGGTAGGTCCATGCAATATTGAACCTTTTGTGTATTCATTCTCTGAATGTTCTACGAAATTACCTATAACCCCAAGAACATTATCTTTTTATAGATCACAGCTTTACTCTGTCTCTTTGCTTTCTGTGCTGAGTTAATGCGAAGCCCTGGGAGGAGTTTTATACTCCCTGACTTTTTGGGAGGGGAGGATGGGGTACTAAAAGAATAACTCCTCGTTTAGTAATAACCAGAGAAATTTTCCCCACCATATAGAACTCATTGACTATACATTATGTTTTGTGTTACTTCATGTCTAGCTGCTTTTTACTGAACAATTTCATATCCACAGCCCTATGAACTTGTCAACATTTATGTGCTGCAAGAACATAGCATTAAATAACTGAGTCAGTTGCTTAATTAGAGATTTTATTTTATTAATTTTATTGTTTTTTTTTAAGATTTTTTTGTTTATCTGAGAGAGACAGAGAGAGCACGAGTTGGGGGGGGGGCAGAGGGAGAGGAAGAAGCAGACTCCCTGCTGAGCTTGGAGCCAGAGCCAGAGCCAGACCTGGAGCTGAAGCCAGACACAGGGCTCGATCCCAGGACCCTGCGATCATGACCTGAGCCAAAGTCACTTAACTGACTGAGTCACCCAGGCACCCCCATTAGAGATTTTATTTTTAATTCCATAAACAATGCATGAGATTAAGCAATCGAAATATTCCACAAGAGGTATTAACACTGTTAAGTGGAAGACCTGCTTTCTACCACTGGGAGAACTTTGTTCACAGAGAGAAATGGGCATTTTCTGCATTGTTGTCCTTTTTGTCATCCAAAATGAGACAGTCTGCCATAGGCTTTTCCTGGGGTCCTGTGCAATGAGTCTGGTGATGGGTGTGCTAAGTAAGCGATGTATTAGTTTGCATAAGTAAGGCTTGCTGCTACAATAGGTAAACCCCCAAATTTCAGAGGGTCAACAAACAGAATTTATTCCTCACTCACATTATACTTCAGTGAGGCCGTTCCTAGTTGAGTAGCTTTCTCCGTGACCATCTGGGACTAAGCTTCCTTCCATCTTGTGATCTACCGCTCTCTAGATCTCCAGACTCCTCTCTACCCAACTGGAAGAAGGGAAAGGAGATTGGGGCTGATGGGGAAAGACCTATGGGCCAGAGCTGCAAGGGAAGCACATCTCTTCTGCCTGCATTTCAGTATTTAGAAGTCAGTCCTATGGTGACATGGCACTCTAAGGGAGCCTGAGAAATGTGCTGAGGAGGAAAAGGAAGTGAGATTTGATGAGTAGATATAATAGTCCTCATGTTCCCACTCCACCATTGACAAAATGAGAAAAGTAAATTTCTGAAACTCACCTATGAGGTCCTTCCTGATCTGGCCTCTGCTTCCTCCTATCCCTCCCCACTCTCCTGAACCCTGCAGCAGCCTGAATCCCCATCCCTGCCCACGTGCGCCTACTTTCTCTTCATTCAGGGCTGCAAGCACAGGCTTCTCTTCCTTCCCCTGGGATTTCTCCTCCTCCCCTCTTGGTGCTGGCTGGATCCTTTTCTTATTCATGTCTCAACGTGGAGGTCATTTCTTCTGGGAAGCCTGCCCCGACCTTGCTCCATCCCACAAGTTTGATACAGGTGCTCCTTCTAGGATCCTGTATTTTCCCTGTGATCATTCTTAGTGTTTGCCTTTGTACTGTCTTCGTCTCCAAGCACCGGGCCCACCTTAATCCTTAGAGATGGGCAGCACCTGAGGCAGTGCCTGGTGCACAGTAGGCATTCAGTGAGGAGGGGGAGTGCAGCTAAGGCCCTGTTCTCCTGGGGGCATATGGATGGCCCCCTCTGGTTCCCACCCCACCTGTAATTGACACCCACAGGGAAATCAGTGCGTTGCCATCACAAACCCAGGCTTTCTGTTTTGTCATTATTGTTGTCTTTTTCTTTCTGCTTTTCTTGAGACATTTCATTTAAAGTGGTCACTGCCCCTCTCTGTGCAGAGTGGCGTGTAGGAGGAGCTGTCCGTGGGTCCCTTGCTCAGGACTCCGTGCACAGGCACAAGCCACATGTTGACTGGCCACGGAGACACAGGAAAAGGTGGTCCTTCCGAGTTGGTGAGGGCTTTTCTCCCCAGCTGCTCCAGATTCTCACACACATCCCTGGCCAGCCCCAGCTGAAAGCTGACCGGAAGGAAGCAGTCTGCAGACACACGGCCGTGGAGCCTGAGACTGATTTGGGCTTTACTGCCCCGCTTAATGGAAGTAGGGAGGGGTTCCTTGACAGAACATGGTAATTCTGGATCCACTGACCTGAATGGGGTCCAGACACTCTGGGGGACATGAAACAAGGCTCATAGAGGAGAGCAAACACTTACCATCTTCTAATAGGGATGAAATAAGCTAAAAAAAAAAATACACAGGGAAGAAAAATAAGAAACCACGTATAAAACTATTTCAGATGGTGAGAAGTGGTTTCTCGGTCATTACAGAGAAACCAAATTCTGGCTGCTAATGAAGGGCACAAAATTGTTTTCTGAGCTCTAATCACACCACACCTCTCTCCGTGGGTAAGAGCCCCTCACCCTCTAAGGGCCTCGAGATGCTCTGACCACTTTACATTCCCAGGCTTCTCCCTCTCCGACTCCTGGCAAGAAGCAGCTGCTCTCCTGGGCGAGGGTCAGCCCACTTCTCAACTTTCCTGAGCCCGGGAGCAAGAAAGCAGGCTCTCAGAACCTGGGTATCACTTGCATTCTGTCTGTCAGGCCCTACCTGTGCCCACACTTCACACCCATCTCCTCCCTCCTGAAGCCAATGCACTTGGCGGCCAGAGCTGCAGGCTCAGCTCTGCACAGGCCTTAAGATCAGTTCTGACTTCAGGCTGGAAGATTCCAAGCTGCTGTCATTCAGAAGTTGATTTGCTCTTGTCACTCTGGCTACTTGCTGGTTGTCCCTCATCTCATGACTCATTCTGACAAGTGGCTAGTCTGACATATACCTCTGTCCCTAAGTCCCCGGCCTTGGCTATTTTCCTGGCACTCAGGGCCTCAGAGACTGAGGATTGTCCTTGCTTAAGTGTCCTGTGCTGGCCTCCAGTGCCCCTGGGAACTGTGCCTTGTCCTTTGACCTCACTATCTGCAAAGAGACATCTCCAGAGGGGGCTTCCAGCCTCCCGAAACTTCTGAGTGCTCCCTGGATTTGACCTTCTTGAGAGCATGCCTGTGTTCATCTACACAGCGGGTGACACACAGTATGTCCCGTGGGAGCCCCAAAGCTAACTCTCTGCCCCACTTTCCTGGGGCCTCTTCCTAAATCTCTCAAATTCTGTGCTCCTCCCTCTGGATTGGCCATTGGGTTCTCCCCTTGGTCTTGTTCTACCTGTGTAGATGAGCCAAATCCTAGATCTCAGAACCCCTGCTGTCTTTCCTGCCCTAATGCAGTTAATCAGTCCGTGCCCAGCTGTGTTCTAAGATACGACTCCTCCTTCCCCTGGGGACACACCATCCTTCTTCCATCTTTTAAGTTCCTCCAGAGGTCTCAGTCGGGTAATCAAGAGGTAATCAGGGCATCAGATAGCCAGGGTACCGAGAGAGGGGTTGATGGAGTCCCTTTAGCGATGGTTGAAAAAAATAATCAACAGAAGGCCAGGGCAGCTGTAAGTGAGACATGGCGGCCTTGCTAAGTAGAGATCTCAAATCCCTGTGGTCCGAGGACAGATGGCCCATAAACCCGTGTGTGGCCTAATTTATATTGGATGGGGAGTTCTGCCATGGGAAGGTTATCTTGCTTATGTTGGAAGCAAGGGTGTCCAGTGGGACTTTCCTCTCTAAAGCTTGACCTATGCCCAGGAAGGGGGTATCAAACCTTCCCTCCAAGGGACACTATTGAAATCCAGCATTTGCAAGCCTTGTCTTAACCATCCTGACCCCCATAGTTTTTCCTCCTTCTTTATCTGATCTATGCCTAATCCCAGTTTTTGCTTTGCTGGTTTCCTCTTTGGTGCCTGGCTTTGGTGCCTCATTTTGCCTGCTTCTCTGCTTCCAGTTAGCCACTGCTTTATTATTTTTTTCCTTTTTTCCCCCGTCTAATGGCATTTATTCATCTATTCATTCTAGATCCTTATTCTTAAGGACCTTATAGTCTAGAAAGAACACAATCCACAGATGGTTGCTGGGTACAACTGTTTTAAATGTTTCCCAGGAAAACTTGAAGATTTTCTGGAGAGATGGCCAACTTCCTTGGTGGGTTGAGAATGCTTTCTGCAGGAAGGGACCCTGGAAGCAAGGGGAGAAGGATCTGGGGAGGAGAGCTGGTATAGGGAGACAGGGAGGGCATCAAGAGTGCGTTTGCCTCAATGGAAGAGCAGGGACAGAGCTCATCTTTCTTCTTGGTTCAGCATTGCCCGCACTGTCTACCCGGGAAGCTGCCTGGCTTCCCTGGCCTGAGAACCTTCTCTTCTGCACTATGTCATGGGAGCTCTGTGGGCACATTCTGGAATTTCTAAGACCCATCCCTGTCTTGACTTCAGCTCTGGAGGGCTGGAGTGAGTGGTAGGAAGAGCATCTAGAGGATTCCACATCTTCATTCGCCATGCTGAGCCTCACCGGATGGGAGTGAGGGTTTGTGGCCTCAGGAAGTCTGTCCAAGGCCCTGGCTTTCTTCATCCCCCTCAACCTTGACTCCGTGGGCTCAACCTTCTCTCCACCACATGCTTCTGAGGTGAGGCCCTGCGTCTAGCACAGTGCCTGGCTCACACGAAGCACACCACAGATGTTGGCTTATTTGATTCGCTTTGATCTGGATCAGTGTAGACAGGGACAAGAGAAACAGAAGAGAGAAACCAAAGGACTGTGAGGTAACATCACTTAAACCTGAACATCATCTGTGGATAGATTGCACGGTTTATTCAAACCTTAGCTGTTCATGATCTAACCTTGTGCAGGTGTCCTGTGGTCTTTCTTGCCATCTTGTGCACCTGGACGGTTAGAGCATCCTAGAGAAGCTAAGTGGAGCTCCCTCCCGTAAGACAAAAGTAAAGGCAAAGGGCTTGACATTTCTGAGTTGAAAGGCAATAGCAGTCATCTAATACAAAGGGTGCACTTCCCTGGAGACGCCCCCCTCGACGCACATTCCCAAATACTCCCAGTCCAATTATGTGCACTGCTGTACTCGATTATGGGAAATTTCCAATTGGTAAAAATGCCCAACATTGGGGCAAAGTTGTCATTTCTGTTGTTGCTCTGAACCTTGCCTCCTGAAATCTCTTGGAATAAATCTGATTCCTTTTTCCTATGATTCCACTCAGATGCTCATATTCCCCACTGCTTTGCAGAACTCTACCCTGGAAGCTCAGCTCTGCGCATGCCCTGGGACTGCAGAACAGAGCTCAGAGAACCTCTCAACAGGCTGTGGCTCCTATGCTGCCTTCAGAGCCCCATCACTGGGTCATGACTGCTCGTGAGACCGAGTCAGGCCTATGGTCCAGCTCCTGACTGGGGCTCTATTTTGTCCCTAGATTTCTGCTTCAGCTTCCGGCCTGGGACCAAGGACCTTGGACCGGGGCCTTATGTGCCCTCACAAAGCCTTCCTAGTACAGAAGCCAAACCTTAGTCTCAAATGATGCCTCCCCAGTATTTGATGCGAAGAGCTTATCCTTGGCCCTTCGCCTGCTGCCGGACTCCTCTGGTCCTTTCTGGACCTGCCTTTGACATTAACTTGCTGCATGACCTCTGACTCCCTTCTTCCAAGCCCGTGAGTTGAATGAATTTGAGTATAATTGTGGTTATACACACCAGTCCTATCTTAGAAAGACCCAGGAGAAATTTACAGAGTACCAGTACCCAGGACAGAGCCCTGGATGAAGCAAGCCAGGCTTCTAGGGGGCAAATTGTATGAAGGTGTCATGCTTAGAGACCCACCACCACTTGCACGACACTGAGAGTGATCTCTCCTTACATTCTTTGCCCCAGGAGTCGGGCTTACCTCCTCCTAGTCCCTGCTCTGCTAGTGCCAAGGCCAACCCCCCAGAAAATCTGATCTATTTGGTCCAGGAAGAGGCCTAGGTATTGGCATTAACAACAGCAACAACCAGAACAACAACATTAATGATTCAGGGCTTTAACACGTACACCCAGAGTTGAGAACCACTGGATCCAATGATCTTGTTGGTACCTGTCCTCAAGAAGTGTTCTCCAGGACCCTGAGACTCTTTTATTGTCATTGCTGTTAAAGAGAAAAACCAGTTTATTAACCTGTATACCTCACAGACTTGGGAGAGATACACATGGGGTAAAAATGAGTAATTGGAAGAGAAAGTTGAGAATTCAGGCTTAAACATGGTAATAGGGAAAGGGAAAGTGTTGTAGGACTCTTAGGAAAGAATATAGGATTTTAAGGAAAGATGAATGGACTCTTTGAAGGATAGGTGAGGGTTTTTTTTGGATCAGAGTTTGGGTGTGGTAGTGACTTCTAGTCTCCTTTCTTGAATGAGTCAAACTTCCTTGGTTGATAAAACTCCTGGGGAGGAGATTTAGACAACTGAATTTATTTTGGGTAATTTGTTTTTAGGCAGATAGATAGTATTGACAGAAAGCCTCTTGCATTTACTGTTTTTCAGCTGGCTATAGCCTATAGCCCAGGTATATACCAAAGTAGCATATTTTTGGGTGGCATGTTTTGCTACCTTTCACTCACAATAACAGAAAAGGTTTCTGGGGATTTAGAAGTCCAAAATCAGGATATTAGAAGAGCCATGCTCTCCCCAGAGGCAAGTGAAGAATCGCTCCTTTTCTCTGCTAACTTCCTGTGGCCACCACACTCCAAACCTATACTTCCATGTTCACACAAAGTCACCTTCTCCTTGTCTTCCCTTCTGGCTCTTACAAGGGCACTTCTCTGGATTTAATACCTACTCATGTAATCTAGGATTATCACTTCTCAGTATCTGTAATATCAAGATGTAATCTTGATGTAATCTATAAACTTTTCCCAAATCTGGTCACAGTCACAGGTTTCAGAGATTATGACATGGCCATATCTTTTGGGGGGACCACTCTTCAACCATTACAAGGTAGAGGTTGGGTCTGTGCCCTTATGGGAGGACCAAAGAGGACCCTGAGACTCTTAACATTACTTCCTTGCCTGTTTGATTCTGGGACTTTGCTACTTACTTGTGATGCCCTATATTCTCCTGGTAGGTCTCTTTCCCTTCCGGATCCCAGCCAGGCTCAGTGTAGCCCATCTTCTTCTCATCTGGGTTTTGTTCTCACCGACTCTTCTCTTTTCCCAGCAAAACCTCCTTTAAATTAACCAAGGTTCCCAAACTGCCAACCTGTGAGCTCTGCTCTAGACTTGTCCCAGGTGCCTGTGCATCTTTTACAAGATGTGATCTGGAGGGTCTGTAATGCTATAGTATTTGCTATGCTCTTGCCCATTCGTTCAACAAGAATGGCTTGGGTGCCTGTCGTGTGCTCTGCCCTGTGGTATTTGCTGAGAAGGACAAAGATACATAGACAGAATTCATACCAAGAGTCATTCATGGGGGAACCAACCTTTCCTGAAGCATAGTCTGATTGTCAGGGGTCATACAGAAACAAAACAAAAGACCCCAAGTATTTCCTGATAAAATACTTCAGGAAGACCTCTATTGTGACAAGTCCTACTACCTTTACTATGGCGACATGTCTGTGCAACTCCGGGAGGGGAGCCCAGCATAAGGTGATCCCCAAATACATACAAGCACTAGGCTCCCATTCAACATGGACTATCTTCCAGAAGACTGTTTGGAAAAAGCTGTCACCGATCCCTGAGCACTAAGTCGGGAATCAGCATTCAGTTGACACATAAGAATTCTATTCATGTGACCCAAGATGTTGCATTAACTTTTTGAGAAACTTCAACACTGTTGACTCGTCATAAGCTGGAGGCTTGGCCAGATGGTGTAGGTCTTTCCCCACACAACCATCCTGAAGCAGGTTTTTTTCCTTTTTAGAGTCTGGGCTATCGATGATTTTGGAACCTGAGCATAGGATCTATCCAGTTTAGCTTTGTGAGTCTTGGCTCATAGTTAAAGACTCTTGAGATCTTTTTAAATCTGAAGGCTGTCCTCCAATGTATCAGTTAGTTTTCCCAGCTATCTGCTGCCGACACCTTACCTCCAAGCTTCTGAAGAACGTGTTGGGTAAGATAGATCGCTGTATCACACCACTGGGGACTTTCCTTGGAATTGGCTCTGATCTTTTAATCAACACTATTTGGGCTTAAGTCATTGAACAAATCCACCCAGTTCAGCCATCCCCAAGCCCATGACTCTTCATCTGAGTCAAAGGATAACATGAGAGGTTTTGGGAAACACTTCATGGAAATCCAAATTCCCCTGTTCTACTAGTCTGGTTAATACTTCCAAAAAGAAAAAGGCTGGATTCTCACAAGTAAGTCTTTCAAAGAAGATAGCATTTTTAATTTTTCTGATTATAAAAGTAACTTCTGATTCTTACAGAAATCAAGAAAATGGAAAAAGAAACCTACCAAGTACTGAAAATAAAATTAAAGACTCTCCAACATCTAAAAATCTAGAGAGAACCTCGGTTCACTTCTGCTATGGCTTTTTCTAGCCTTTGATTATGCACATATATTCATTTATTCCAAAATATTTCCTAAGTGCCTTCTACGTGCCAAACATTGTTCTAGGTGTAGCAGTCAGTAAAAGAGCATATCCCCTCGCTCCCTGCAAACATCCCTGTTTACATGAGGCTTACGTTCTAGAAGTGGTTTATGAATGAATGATACTTTAACCACAATCTTTATTAAAAGATACTGCAAAAAATACTCTGCTTCTTTTTCCTCCCAAGTTGACATTCTATCAGAACAGCTACACCTGGAATGGCTTCTTTTTAATCAACCCAAGCCAGTTTCTGATGGTTCCTGTTTTCCTTACTAACTATTCCCAATGTTCTCTTTAGAGTAAAGAGTGTGTAGGGTGGGGGGCTGGGGGGGGGGTGACATGAAGCTCCGTGGCGATGGTTTCTAGAACACAGCTCTTACCTTTCTCTGAAAACTGGGACGAACGTGCTTATCTCCAGTCACTTGGCACCTCTTCTTTCTCCCTATTTCTCCAAGATTGCAGACAATACTGTCTTGGATGCAATTTGTTTAGGTTTAACTTGTCCACAGACATGCTTTTGCTCTCTGTCGACACATCACGGGCTTCAGTCTGTTCCTACTTGACTCTATGCTGCCCTTCCCAGATGGAAGTTAGTCTCCTTGGTAGAGAAGGTGGAAATAAAAGGAGCTGAGAAGCCCTGCTCTGTCTCGGCTCTCAGCCCGATGTCATCTGTCCCGAGTTGTTGCTCGCCCTTCCCTTCTTCTTGCACTGAGCTTGAAGGGGGAAGATTTGGAAGAGTCTGGGGAAAAAGCTCTTTTCATTTTCATTAATTTCAATAACTCCTCTTCAAGAAAAAGTCCTGATAGCATTCTTGCAGGAATGAGTCACTGTGTTGCCCTTTTGTATCTGCCTACTCCTTCATTTTACAAATAAGGAAACTGAGGCTTATGTTCAGCAAAGGGCACTGCATAAATCTGATCCCAGGCTAGAATGATAGCATTCACGTGGGTCAACCTTGTAATATCTGAGAAAGGGGGGGAAAAAAAAAAAAGAAGAAGTCTTGCAAGAAACAGATCACTAGGGGAGGAAAAGGACCTCAGGAGAAATTTAATTGAGAACCCTTCTCATGGGGAGAGGACAATGGATTTCACTGAATGAGCCCCAGATTGTAGCAAGCTTTCCCTGGTTGTAGACATCCCACCGGGACCATTCTGGTCTGTTCTGCTTGGGGGAATGGCAAAGCCCATCCCCTTTGCCTTCAGCTTTGGGCCCCCACCTAGGAAGCCAAACAGCTGGTTCTTCTCCATATGTGGCCTCCCCAGCCTAACGCTGAAACCCTTCCTCAGGGGAGCCGCTGACATCTCTTTGATTGGCTATTGACAGTCATGCTGGGGCTTCTAAGCAGCTCCTTGTTAACCTTGAAAGATGACTATTTTAGCTGTTTTTTTTTTTTTTTTGAGTCTCTGTCACCACCTGCAGACAGAAGCAGATGATTTAAGAGATGAGCAAGAAGGAATTTCGTGACCTTCAAGCAGAGATACCCCAGAATCAGTGGACATGGTCTAATCGCTCCCTGCCTTGTCTGTCTTTATGTCCTGGCTCGATCCCCAGCTCATTGTGTTAGATAAGAGGTTTCCCATTACCCTTTGAAGGGGTGGGATTACTGAGCAAACTCAGAGGCAACTACAAGCCCCGTCTCTGTAAACATCCCTTGCAAATGTTGTGTTTGTTACAGGCCCGGGGAGATGCCGTTTGGGCATAGCAAGCGCCATCTTTGGGAGCCTAAGGCGGGAGGGTTTGGTACGTATAACATAAAAATCAAGTGGATTTAGTCTATTTAAATGTACAAATAAATAAAGCCATTTCACTTGTGCATTTTCTAAACCAAGATCAGGAAACATAAAATTCCCTGTAATAAATAAGAAAATACAAATCTCAGTTTCCTTCCACAGCCCGGAGAGCCAGCAGAAAGCCAAGAGAAGGAGAAAAGAGGAGGGGGGGCGGGCGGGGAAAGCCTGGAGACTTGAGCAGGATCAGGGGGAGAAGAAAAGGGACAGGCCAAACACCCACTCTCTCTGACCTGGGCTACCTCCCTGACCGGCTCTGTCCGAGATCATATCCACCGGCTGTTAATACCCAAAGGGCTTCTTTACTCTAAATGCTATAGGAAGAGCATGAGGAGAGTCAGTTCAGGACTTACTTTGTCGAATGAACAATGTGGCCCATTTATAATCTGCTCTACCTAGTATACCAGTGGAACCGTGGCTCTGTCCTGGGCCAGATGCCCTGAGACACTTTGTCCTGGTCCTCTCGGAGCCCTCGTCTCTGGTCCTGCTAGATCAGCACTGGCCACGGGTCCTCCCTCTGCATCTCCTGCCAGTGGAATTTGGACCCATCCCTTCCTTGCAGCAAAGCTGATAGGCCAACCGCAGAATTGCAGTTGGCCTCCAACTGTTTGCTCCGGAGTATACAGATGTCTGCCTGCATTTCTCTGCCTCTAGTTGCTTCTGCTCCTATTTGCTACCATACATATTCATGCAAACGCGAGAATTTCAGGGGATGCGACTCTCTTCCAATGGAAGCCTGTTCCGTGAGTGCCTATTGCAACAAAATGCCTCTGCAAAATGTCTGGGAATGTCTTTCCCAGCTGTTGGAGGGGGGTTTTATCGTCTTCCACGAGTTTAGGCAGGCAAAGAGTCAGTGCTGGGTGAAGAGCTGCCTGGAGGGCTAACTCTTTTCATTCGCAGCTCTTTCCTCCACGATCACCTCCCGAGTCCAACCATCACACGGCCTTCAGCCACAGAGACTGAAGGTTGTTTTATTTTTATTTAACTTATTTTTTTTTAAATTTCAAAGTCTGTTTTATTTTAACTGCCCGTTTTTCCCCTTCTCCTTATGCGTGGTCTCTGCTTTTAAACATTTAATTTATTTATTTAACAGAGATAGAGTTCACAAATAGGCAGAGAAGCAGGCAGAGAGAGAGGAAGGGAAGCAGGCTCCTTGCTGAGTAGAGAGCCCAATGCAGGCCTTGATCCCAGGACCCTGAGATGGTGACCTGAGCTGAAGGCAGAGGCTTAATCCACTGAGCAACCCAGGCGCCGGGTCTCTGCTTTTATACTTTTCCCGGTCCCTGATCGTGTTCCCCGGCCTCCAAGTTTCGCTTCTATCAGGCGTCCATCCCTTCTTTCCCGATGGCACCCATCTGTGATGCCTCCCCAGGCCTCGGGACCTTGGCTTCTTCTCTGCGGAGAACCTCAGCTAAATCCTCGTAGCCTCTCCATCTAGGCCCCACGAATACTTTCAGGCCAAGATCATCTTAATGCTTGCACTTTCCAGGACTGTAACCCACACCCCCAGACCACTTACCCCTTCACGTTGGTTCTGACCATGTATCTTCACTCCCTTGCCTGCACTTAGAGCAAGGACTTATAGCAAGGCTGAGATCTCCATGAAACGTGAGTGCCTTGGGCTGGGTTAACACCATGAACCAAGCCATCCTCTTTCCTTCTGTCCCTCCTTTTGTCGAAACCCACTGCCCAGGATTTGCCAACATCATTTGCAGCTCAATCTCCTTTGAGCTGCTGCAGGTGAAAGCATTGGTGGAGATAGGTGTGCACATGGTCATGTTCATCTCAGTCTTCAGGAGGCTGGCAGGACAGGGTGCAGGCTGGAAGGGAGATGTATTTACCAAAACTCAGAGGGGTTCCAGAGACAATGAAATCATGAGGATTATGAGGTTTGGCTAACTAATCCGGTTCCCTTGACCTGTGTCAAACAGTCCTGGATCAATGCCCCCCGAACTCAAGGTAGAGAGAAGCCCCTAGAGATCTGGTTGGCATCCGGATTCTGACTGAGCAAGTCTTGGGAGCAGGCCTCTATGTGATGCCAATGCCGCCGGTCCTACCAGGCTGGGGACCATGCTTTGAATAGGAAGGGACTGAGATTCCTCTCCCCGCTGGCTTCCCAACTTGTTCCCATCCCTGGTTCCTCTAATCTGTATGAGATTCACCATCTGTAGAATGAGAGCAGGGAAACACTTGATTGTGAGCCCCGTATGGGGCAAAGACGCAGTGCTCTGTGTCACGGGCTCTATCCTGCTTGCCTCACGTGTCACCTCTTCTCTCAAATCTTGCTCATTTTCCCAACGGAAGTTCACACTCTGAGCTGCCTGCATGCTTCAGTGCAATTCAGTTTCGAGCAGTTTGATTCAATATAATTCAGAAGCCTTCACTGAACATTTTTGATGTGTCAAGCCATGAGCTTCCTTTCTTCAGGCGGAATACGTGATGAATGCCATTTACAGAGGTAGAAGGTCTGGTGACACAAATGGAAGGGCAAGCTTGGGCAAAAGATAACCGAGCTTCCCCACACCCCACAAACAAATTCATTTTACTTTGTTTCAGAAATGTTCCTGAAAACCAAGTTTATATGTACCATCCTACGTGCCATACACATGGAGAGGCAATTGGGGCATGTCATTTTTGAATGACACCATGTGCATTTAGAGTCTAGCCCCTACATTCACTAGCTGTGTGACCTTGGCCAAGTTGCTTAACCTCTCTGCACCTTGGCTCCCTCACCCTTAAGGGGGAGATGATGATAGCTCTTCATAGGGTTGTTATGTTGTTAGGAGAATGAAATGAGTTAATACTTGGGAAGCACTTCAAATACTATTGGTACGAGATAGTTTAAAGAAATGTTGGTCACCAAATATGTGTTCTGCCAGGGTCACTCGGGAAAAGTCTGGGTAGGAGTTGTACATCTGGCAGCTGTGAGGAGGTAGGCGGTGTCAGGCGTTGGAGCAAAAGATACCTTCCTGGGAGAAAGAAGCTGCAGGGGGAGAGACAAAGAGGGAAAAAATGGGTTCTTTAGGGAGTACCAGTATTTCGGGGGTGACCAGAGGAGAGGAAGCAGTGAAGGAGACAGGGCTTGGTCTCAGAAGGAAAGATGGCCCAGGATAAAGGGAAATCAGAAGCCGAAAGTGGAGAATCTCAAGAAAGCACCAGTGGTCCACAATGATAAATGCCACAGCAGCACCAAACAGGATAAGGGATCAAACCAAGCCGTTTGCTCGTATGGCTGATCAAGCGAGTTTCGGGCTACAGATAATTCCTATTCGTATCTGTCTTCTCCCGCTAAGCCAGGAGAACTCAACATAAGGGACCGAGTTTACTACTCAGCCTTGGGGACCCAGGGGCTAGCACAGGCCTGCAACATAGGAGGGCTGGTTCACTGCTGTTGAAATCTTATGTTTGTCGCTGGACACTCTGATGACTCCTGTTCCTTGGTGGCTCACCTCAGCCTGCTTGTCTAGTGAACAATGGGACAGTAAACAAAGGCCAGAGACTCTCAAGTCCTGTCCTTTCTTCTTCAGAGACCCCAAGGGGAGCGCAAAGCCAGAAGCTTTGGGGAGCGCAAAGCCAGAAGCTTTGGGTCCTGGGCATCCCTTTCGCATGAACTTAGGTCACTGCAGAAGTTGAGATGATGCCCTATTAGGTCTGGGGTCTGGGAGCACTGGCTGGTGAAAATCTTAGCCAGCGTTTACTAGCAAGGTCCCATAGCTTGCATGGTGGCTTGTGGTCTGCCTGCCTTCAGCGCCCTCGGGTGACAGGCGTCTTTGCTCCTGGGAGACCACGTGTGGATGCTGCCGAGGGGGGACATTCCCCTATTGGGTGGCAGGCTGGGTCAGCTGACCTCCTAGACCCTCCCATCTTCACGATTCGAGGAGCCTGGGCCACCACACAAGGTGATGGGTTGGGAGAGCAGAGCCTGAGAACTTGTCTGGGTGAAGGCAGACGATGGCAGAGCGGGAGCCCTTGGCAGACACAGAAGGGTCTGTGCTGGGTTTTGAGGTGTCAGCAGGGCTGTAGGATTAATTGAGACTGGTGGGGAGGGGGATGGTGAACTCAGGAGGGAGGGGGAAGTGCGTGGGTTATAGGACTGTCGAGCCCCCAGCCCCCGCTGAGAACAGTAGTCCCTCAGGCCCCCAGGTAAGAAGGAGGAAGTAAAAGGGGGGGAGCTCTGACTCCGGCTGGTGTTGACAAATAGGCTGGATTCCTTTAACTCCGCTGGACTTTGCCCTTTCGGGATGTACAGCCAGCGTCAGCACACCGCTAATGGGGCTTTGAGAGTCTCCTTTTGATGAGCTCGTCCCAGAAAGCAGGTATTAGCCATTTCTGCTGGGGAGGCAATGAAGGCATTTGCAGCTGAAATCGGCTTTCCTGGATGCCCTAATAAAGCAGAGACTTTCAAAGCCCCATTAGCAGTGTGCTGACTGCAGCTTTACATCTGTACTGGCCCCGCTCAGGAGGGGGGCGCAGGGCACTCGCACCCCAGACCCGAAGGGAGGACCAAAGGGAGAGCCTTTTCCATCCACAGGCTGTGAGCTCCCCAGAGCAGAAAGTTTCTCACTATCCTGGGGGCCCGGGATGGTGCGGGGCACAAAACAGACTCTCAGGAAATCCTTAGGAATTGGTAACTCTGTGTGTGTGTGTGTGTGTGTGTGTGTGTGTGTGTGTGTGTGTGTGTCTCGGGTTGCAGGGGTGGCTCTTCTGCTAAAGGGAGTTGGAGCATCACCTTATGGACAACTTCAGGCCTGACAATGGCCCCTGGGAGCATCAGTATGTGTATGAGGTGGGTGAATGACAGCGGGGCTGGGGGGGGGGTGCATGGGAAGGAAAGGAGGGGACAGTATGGAAGATCAGGAAAAGTGGCTCTTCCCCTCCCCCCACTCCACCCGCCTGTAGGAAAACTCTCTTTCTCTCTCAGCTGGGAATCCCTGAACTTCTCCACAAGAAGCAGACCGCACAGCCTCCATGGTTCCCTGAAACGAAACCAGAGGACCTTTCTCTTGTCTGGTCTCAAAGGTGCGATGTGGCATGGGGACATAGAGGCCCTGGTCGACAGGCTCTTTTCGGGTTGTGTATGCCAAGGAACTAACGGAGACAGGGTGTTCTTGCTTTTGGGTAAGGCAGCTGAGCCTTTCAGAGGTTCTGCGCCTTGTCCAGATTCACAAAGATGTGAAGGACGGAGCCAGAATTCACACCCTGAGCAGGCTGCCTGCTAAGCCCACGCCTGTCCAGCCACCTTCCACTTTCCCTAGCACCTCAGAGCCCAGTGAGACCATCCTTCTGAACGCCAACTATTGCTAGACAACCTCCTCCACCTGCCTTACCCCTATGCACACGCCTTGAGCCATCTGGACTTGGATGGTTTGAAATGTCTTCCTCCTCCACCATCCCAAGCCAATTCTTGGGGGCGGGGTTGGGTAGGGGTAGATAGGTGCTGCTGCCCTGTGAGGCATCAGCCTCTTTAGACAAAACCTTCCGGAAGCTCCAGAAAGGGAAGTAGATAATCAGTAAATAAATGGAACGAAATAGAGAAACAGATAACTATGCCATCGGCCAGAGCCGCCTGCCCTTGCGTGTGCATCCTGGCTGTCTGTCTGACCCTTCCCATGTGTGACTGGGGCTCTTTGCCCTGTCGTTCTGCCATTTGAATATTTCCAGTCAGGATTTAGTCACTGCACATCTTTAAGAGTCCTCTAATCAGAGAAATTAAGTCTCATCAGACACAGAAATTAATCTTTGTTAGTGCTGTTGTCAGTCTAACTTCGCCTTCCTCGGTGCCAGGCATGGACGGGGCGCCCTGGCAGGGAGCTGCCACCGCTGACGTCGCTGACGGCCACGGTCCCCACCACAGGCCGGTGGGGAAGGGAGTCTGGCCCTTCCTACTGTCCAAGTGGAGAGGTCCGTGGGACCCCCGACAGGCTCTGCCCCAGGATTCAGCACGGAGCACTGCTATGGGCAGTCTTTCAAAAACATTGAGTCACTAGTGGGCATCAATGATGCCATGGCTGGCAGGAGAGGCCATCCTTGGGGAAAGAACAAAATGGCAGCTCAGATGTTGGCACACGATGGGGGCAGTTCTCTACCAGTCCCTTATTTGTTAAAAACCCAGATATGTCTGTATGTCTTCAATATCCTTCCATGGCAGGGGGTGGTGTATGTGGTGGGGCGAGGTGGGGAGCAGAGAGGGCGGGGACGGACCTTCGGCTGCATTTGTGAAAAGTCTGGAGCTGACATCTTTGTGCCTACAAAAATCAGGGAATATCAGGTTGTCTCAGAGTAAATAAACATGACTTTTTTTTAAGACTTTTTTTTTCTTTTTAGATTTTATTTATTTATTTGACAGACAGAGATCACAAGTAGGCAGAGAGACAGGCAGAAAGGGGGGGCAGGCTCCCCGCTGAGCAGAGAGCCCAATGCGGGGCTCAATCCCAGGACCCTGGGATCATGACCTGAGCCGAAGGCAGAGGCTTTAACCCACTGAGCCACCCAGATGCCCCTAAACATGACATTAATACAGACCTCCATAATATGTATTTCATATCCTCTCATGGGCTCATGAAAAATACATTACGGAGAATCGTCCGTTAACATCACACTTACTCACAGGGCAGTGCTCGCTTTCGTTCGTGTCGAGCTCCCCGCGCACGCGTGAGCAGGTATCACTTGTTGTCATCCACATTCCACAGCGGAGTTTCATTTCAAGTAACAACCTTCTCCGGCATAGACACTTCTTTCCATGACTCGAAAACCCGAGTGTTTCTGAGCGCTAGCCGAGAACCAGGGACGCCGCCCACCCCGCTTCGTCTCACTGCATGTACCCTGCGCCCCCGGAAAAGTCACTTCCTTCTCCATCCCTGTCTATAACATCTGGTTCTTAGACAGGATCCTTCGTGAGTCTGCAAGTTGCTTCTGAGAACTTTGAGCAGGGCAATGGCCTTAGCGATCTGTAGTGCAGAAGGAAGGGGATCAGAGTTGTTTTGTTTTTTTTTTTTTAATAATTTGGGGCACAGCGGCCAGAATTTAGCCACTTGCGTGACATGTCAGAGCCACAGGAGAATCCCACCTGGATAGGGCTCTCAGTTTCACACTCTCCATTTCTTGGATGATTGCTTTCTCTGCTACTGGGATTAAAAAAAAAAGAAAAAAACCTTCAAGACAAGTCACTTTCTCATTGGCCTGTGACATGCTACATGAACCATCTATATTACGGATGCACCCACGGACGCCGCCAACGTTGATTCATACCTTGGTGACCTCATGGATCACTGATAGCCGTGCCACCTGGCAGGCTGCCTGGAAGTCACCAGGGCCTGTGGGGAGCCCCAGCTGTACCTCCATTTTGCCGGTGACCAACCGGGCTCAGCAGCTACCCTCGGGTTTCCAGCCCACTATTGTCAGCCTAAGGAACAATCGCATCCTCTAGTCAAAAGTCAGGAATTCGAGGAGGATCAGTGCTGCTCGCAGAAAGGAGTGGTGACTTGCAGAAGCACAATGAGATAACAGTCTCTTTCAGACATCTTTTCATAATGCAAAGCCCCAGGTATCCGATAAACAATGCCCGGCCAGCCGGAGTCCTTGCTATCTTGTTGACGGAAGCATTCATCGCCAGGCTTCCCGGGCATCCTATTATGGGGGAAGGAGGACTCTGACCACTTCTGCATAGTGTAGAGTAACCTGTGGGCTGCACGACACCTTTACTTTGTGGTCCTTGTCTCCTTGGGTGTCACATGGGAGGGTGAGTTGTTCACTCCGGTTTTGGACACTTGCTTTTTAATCTTTTTTTGCTGCCTTTGATTTTTACTTTTGGCTCCAGGGAAGGTGGGTTGTCATGGATAGAGCCTTGTGCCTGGTTTAACACACTGTGTGCTGGAGGAGTGTAACTCTGAGCACTTACCAGTGGTTTCATGGCCAAGGTTACCAGATCTCCCTTCTTGGCCTTCGTGTTCAAATGATCTCATCAGATCAAACAAGTAACAGCTCTGTAAAACACTCCGTGCCCCCAAAACATAACCTCTTCCTCCGCCACCACAGTGCTAACCGCCCCTTCCCCAAGTGGAAGACAGGAGATTGGGGAAGAATTAAAGGAAGAGGCTGAGTGATATGGGTCAATGTCACTTTCTGAGAACAATGGTCTTTACAGATCACTTGGCACTGGAAAAACTCACTATTTCTCAAACTTGCAAATTGACCCCCTGTTTAGGGCCTGTGTTTTAAACAATGCTATATATATGTATATAATATATATATAATAGTATATAAAACATGAAATATAATATACACATTACTATTAATATATTATATATAATGGGACTAAAATAAATTAATATAAATATGTATTATATAATACAATGCCTATTATATTATTATATAATATACTATTACATTATTCTAGTACATAATATATGACACATAATATATTTTATCTATGTGTAGAATTATATAATATATTTATGTTATAAATTGTTAATTAATAATTAAATAAAATAAATTATTAATTCTATTATTAAGTATATACTATTAATGTGTAGTATGTATTGTATATATTATATATATGTAATGGGGCTAAAATAAATTTAAAATACAATTTCTCTCTTTCCCTATGGTTCTGTGAGAGTCAGTGAGCAATGCCATGGAGAAAAAAAAGCGGGGTTTTGAAATCGGATTGGAATTTGTCTGTGTTCGCACCATCCGTATCTCCCTATTTACAAGTCCGTAAGGTAGAGATAATAACACCTTCTTTGTTCTCATTGTGAAGTTTAGGGCATATGTAAAAAGCATGGCACATAGTAGGTGTTCTGTAAACATACGGGCTGCTTCCATGGAACATGATGTCTTCAGAGACACGGACAAGGCTGCTTTTGTCGCCCTTTCTGTCCAGATGTGCGAAAGACTCACAATCTAGGTTAGTAACAGATTTGATCTGTGAGTGACAGGGAGGGCAGATTTCCCTGCCTGGGGGCTCCCAGCGGTTTGCCAGGGAGACGGGTGACCGCCTCGCTGTTGGTGAGGGAATGAACACTCCCTGTATTTTTCTAGGTAGGGAGGGAGAGTGGTGGCTTGGGTCCTGCAGGGTGAGATTTATCTGGCTTAAAAAAAGAATGCTGGCCACAGTCCCTTATCAAAACCCCCTTGGGGCCAGATCCATTTGCAAATTCAGAATTTTTTAGATTTTAGAAAAGGAATTCGGTACTGTTACTCTCTATTATGTAACACCCCCCCACAGAGTCAGGAGCAGCAACTTGTAAGGAAAAACCATTCAGACTTGTACAGCAAATATTCATCCTAAGTGGGATAAATGAGATCTACAAAGAACTCAGGTCAGTTCAGGTCAGGTTTTACTGCCAAATGAGTTATGAAAAATCTTTCAGTGTTCAGAGCTTTTTGGATTTCAAAATTGCAGACTGTTGATTTATAATAATACTAGAGGAGACGATAAGTAACAACAACAGTTGCATTTAATAAGTGTTTTCCTGGTGCCAGGAACTCTAAGTGCCTTATGTATATGTTCTTATTTGTTCTCTAATGACTGTCCTGGGCGGGTGGCGTTATAATCTTCCTTGTAGTGAGGAGGAGAATAAGGCTCAGAGATATTAAGCGACTTGCTTCAGGTTCTACAGCCCATCCATGGCAGCTCTAGATTCTGAACCTAGAACCAGCAGATTGCAGCGTCCATGCCGGTGAAATAGATGAATGCTTTCCCTGTACAGCAGAGGTTGCCTTCCTCTGGAGTCCGGATAATCTGTCTCGTGGATGATGGACTACGGGCGAGGCTGATCTAGCCAGGCGGGACATGCCTTAAACTGGCTAGTAGCTGAGAGGTATCAAGGCATGAGAGGCAAAGGGGGCGTAGATGGCACAGACCTGGCCGTTCCAGTGTTGGTAAGCGGGCCATATGGGTGCCCGCCCAGCCCAGACAGTCTTTGACCTTGGTCTGGTCTCCTACCCTTGAAGAAAAGCTTCCTTCAGCTTCAAGTGGCCTTCCTCTGAACTCAGCTGTCCCAAAAGGGTAAGTGACCTGTCTCAGGCCCAGACCAGGCCTCATCTCTGTGTGTGACCTCTATTGTGTGGGTAGAGTACTACAGAGGGAAAAAAAAAATCCTAATGAGCCTTAATGTGGGAGGAAATGGCCATCCTAAAAATAACGCCAGGCCCTGTGGGGTAATGACATCATTAGCCAACTCCGGCCTTGAGGGATTCTAAGCACTTTTGACTAGACATTTTATTTTAGCACAAGATCTATCAAGTACATCTATTATGCTTGTCAGCCCAAGCAAGGGTTGCAAAGCAAGAAGCAAGTGAAAGGCGCATGTGAAGGGCCTTGACACTTCCTTTAATCACATTTTCCATAATTGGAAGAGTTGCTATTTCCGAATCTTTGGCTGGGCAGTCTTCATGACCACAACCAAACAGATCTAGGAAGAGAAAAAATTCTACTGTCTGGAGAGGGCCTGACATTTTCACTTACTTCTAAGCCCTGGAGAGGAGCAGGAGCCTGGGGAACAGGATTGACCAGAATCCGTGCAGCAAAAAGAGAAGTAGAAGATGTTATGGAGAATTCCTCCCCACCAGGGTTTCCCCTTTCCTGCTCTCAGCTGACGAGGAAGCAGAAGGCTTCTTCCTCCCCCTGGTCCTTAGCCTCACCGTACCATGCCCGAGATAGGCCTCCCTCCTTTGGACCTCCTCTGCTGGACCACGAACTCTGGGAGGCCAGGATGGGGCCCGTCCAGACCTTCATTCTCAGTGCTCAGCAAAGTGCCTGGTAGGTAGTAAGTCCCTTAGTAGAAATGTGTTCAATCAGATCAAGGGATGGTAAATTCATTTTATAAACGGCGGGGGGTTCTTTTGCATATCTCTGTTTGTTCGTTTGTAGGAGGTTATCATTCATCTACTCCAACCCTGAGAAGAGGAGAAAGGAGAGAAGGCCAGTCCTTCTAGGAAAAGGCATAGCTGTGAAGTATGCTTTGGGCTAGGAGAACCCCGGGTCCCTTCATGGAAGTAGCGAGGAAGACACTTCAGATCTCCTAGCTTCACAGAGCGGCCCGCAGAATACATGACAGGACAATTCTTTGTGTTTCCAAGACAGGTCAGCCTACTGTTGGAACTCAGACCTGAAAGGGTTTCCCCTTTCCTGTTGCACCTGTCCTACAGGGAGCACGGCCGTGGGACGGCTATGGATTCCCCTCCCTGGGGGTACGGGAAAGGTGAGGTGTGACCATTCTTTGTGCCTGGCCACGTGCTTGTCTCTCCCCGGAACAGAATGTCTGTTTCTGCCGCTCCCCTCTCTCGCTCCCTCCCTCCTGTGCCCTCCTTTCCCTGTTGCAGTCCTGCTCAGCCATTCCTCTCTTTGCTCCGGCCCCCTGGGGCCTGTCATAATTAGAAAAGGAGGAAGGAGGGAAGCCATCGGAGCCCACCAGGGCTTTTGAGGGGCTGGGACTGCGTGCTGGGGACCTGGGGCTGCAAAGGTTTTGTTGTCTTTCTTCTTTTCCAGCCGCGGTACCTTCCAACACAGGCAGACCCTGCACAGAGTCAAGGAGGGGCAGTGCCAGAAACACGTGGCTTTGAGCGGAGGGACACGAGTAGAAAAATGGGAGTGCGTTGAGTGTGTGTGTAACCATGTGTATGACCGTGGTGTGGAGGGACGGTGTGTTGTGGATGGATTGGGGAGCCATGCAAAAAAGGGTTTTCTTAACTGGAAACTCTAGTCCATGTCAACTTTGGGAGAACAACTTCTCTAGGGACTCCCTTTATACAGCCGTACTCCTATCCTCACCTCGCCCTCCCCGGGGCCTCTGGTCTACCTTCATAATGAAAGGACTGGGAGTGGGTGGGCAGAGCCTTTCCAAAGCTTTTCCTCCTGTTCTGAACACCAGCGCTGGCCTGAGCGGAGTATGTTCCTTCTCTGAGTCGTCACACACAGGACACCGATGCGGGTTTTTCCAGCTTGTCCTGTGCCATAGTCGCACTCTCGTGCTGGCATTTTCCTGGGCAATGCTGAAGGGATCATTAATCTGTCTTCTTGCTATTTTTCTGCCCAGCCCAGGGGACGACTGTGGCCTATAAATCAGCTCGGCACGGAGTGGGAAAATCCAGGAAGGGATACAATAAAGAGGAAAATAGCTACTCAGAAAGGAGATAGACCTGGCGTGAGACCTACAAAGTCCGGGCAGCAAGGGGGACTGATCTTTTGAGGAAATAACATGAAGAAAAAAGACGGGCACCAACCAGGCAGGGCCAGATCTGGGACAAAGGAGATCTAGAATCTGGTCTTCAAGATGTTATTCTAAGCTTCTTGCTTCAGCTAATCTCTCTGGGCTACAACTAGGCCATCTGTTAAGGTGGGATCTTGCCGTGCCCTCACTTGGTGTTGCGCATTCGTCCCCGGGAACGAGAGCATGTGCAGAGAAACAAAACAATTCCTACATGCAAACTGTTCAAACCCTCCGTATTTGCTCTTGCCAGTTCATTAATAAAAAGAAGGTGGAGGTTTCTAAACGATGCTGGAAATGCAGGGTGGTAGTAGGGCCAGGGGACGGGCGTAGGGGGAAGGGCGTGGGCGGGGAAGCCGGCTTGTTACTGATCATCCAGAGTCTCTGGATTCCAATCCACTAACCCTTGGCCAATAATTCCATTCTCTGTCCAAGATCAGCTGGAACTCTGGATTTCCGTGACAGTAGTGGTTGTTGTCACCACTGTGATAAGAGGCACCCACATTTGTCTCGTGATCTTTCCACATCTTGGTAATGGTTGATGGGCACAGCGGCTTGAAGGGAGAAGGGGTTGCCTCAGCGGGGGGTCCCTCCCTGTGGGTCCCAGCTCTAGCTCATCGCTCTCCAGGCACCTACTTGACTGTGCATCCCCCCTGGGGGACAAAGTCTGCTCTAGCAGGCTTTTATATTTGGAGAGACAGTTGGGTGTCTTAAAGAACTCAGGTTCTGAAAATGGAGAGACTTGCTTTTAAAGGCCACCCAAGATTTAGGGGGCCCCTGGGGAGATCTTTAACCTGTCTGAGACCTTGTAACCACATCTATAACATGGGATCACCATACCCACCTTGTTGGTTTTTTGTGAGCTTTAACATGGCCCTGCTGAGTTCTGGAACACAGAAACACACAGGGAGTGGTAGTTTCTGCTTTTCCTGGACCATCGAAAGGGAAGCTCGGGAAGGAGAGAAAAATACCAGGAATGAATGTATCCCTCAGGCCCATCTGGTAAAGTGAGTGTGCGCATGTGTGTGCGGGCATGGGTCCGGCTGTGTGCACACATGTGTGAGAACACGTGTATACATGTGTAAGAATGTGGGAGAATATGTGCCCGTGTGCGTGCATGCGCATGTGAGTGTGTACACCCATGTGGCTGTGTGTGAGCATGTGAATGGCTGTGGGTGTGGTGGGAGTTACACACTTAGTAGTTCTCCAAGTGGTCTTGGCCTTCCTCCTTGCTTCTCTCTCTGCCTGGAATGTCCTTGTCTCCTCTCGCAGCCCCTGGACACCTACTCATTTATCCAAATCCAACGCAGGTCATCACCTCTCTGGAGCTCCCTGAACTGCTTGGGAGAACTCGGTCACTCCCTGTTTTCCTCTACCTTGACCTAGGGAAGCAGCAGCAGGTGGAGGGCTGATGGAAGACGCTCTAGGCTCACATACCATGGATTTGAATTTCAGCTCTTCCGCTTGTCGGTAAGGGATCTCAGATGGGTTACCTGACCTTGACCTTTGGAAGCCCCAACTTCCTGATCTGTAACACGGAAATAAGTAATAATGGTGTCTTCCTCACAAGCTTGATAGGAGCATTACACAACGTAATGTATTTAGAGCATTTCCCACAAATGTAATGGTGCATAATAAGTGCTCAGTCCACACCAGTCTCATAGTATTATAATATCAGACCATTTCGTGTCCATATTCATTTCCCAAAATCTGTGATCTCCTGCAGAGCGGGGACTCTTCTTCCTCCAGCACCTACCAGTAACCTGACACCCAGTAACAGCCCAGTAAATGTAAAGGGGAGGCCTGTGTTACTCATCCCCTCTTCTCTACTTCTCATCTGTCCCTGCCGAGGCCCCTCTGGGTACCATCAGAAGGCAGGCTTGGGGGCTAGAGTGCAGCCTCATCCCCATACAAAAGACATTCTCAATCAACACACAAAGATCCATGCTGTATCTATACTTAGCAGGCATTCTGCTGGCACATTTTTTACATCCCCAAAGCTATTTTTTCCTGCAGTTGTCTTCAATGGACTCCATTGAAACACTAGAAAGCCCCTTCTGGTTTGTCAATGAGTCAATGAACTCGAGGCCAAAACCGGGGTAAGACAACACCCTACTGTTGCTGCTCCATAGACAGCAGCCTCAGCCACCCCGTCTGCTCACTCCTCAAGCTCGCGACGGCAGACCGAAGTGCCCCCACCGCATCAGAGGCAACTGCCCCCCCCCATGCCGCATGCAGAACGCATACAGATGAACCATCGTGTAGGACACAGGCTGTGGGATTCCCTAACTGGTTATCCCAACTTCGTTTTCTCCCATCCCTCCATCTTTAAAGGGATCTATGAGGGAACCTGAGCCTTTCTAGTTTCTAAGGTGGTCCATGCGGTCTAATCCAAGAGATTAGAGCTAAGTCATGCTCTCTTAGACCCAAGATGGTGCTCGCAGGACCCGGGGGAACTGAGAAGCTGGCTAGTCTGAGGGTTTCCTATGCTTCTACTGTTATTCAGTGTATAAGGCAAGACTTCTGTTCCGATGCCCTGCTCTGGAATTTTCTCCCACTCAATCATTTTCCGGGCTGCTTGTGTGGGATGACCTTTAAAACCCTTGCAGCTGGGATCACTGCCCTGAAACTCATCAATGGTGGAATCTCTAAGATGGGATCTTATTTGCCTTCCTTCCGGGACTGGTTCCGTCTCTCCACGTTCCTCTGCTCATCGCAAGAGTCTTGCTACATAGAGATGGCAGCGCCGGATCCCCTCCCTTGGGAGCAAACCTCACTTGATCTCTGATCTCTAGAATCTCTCAGACTTTCCTTTGCCCTTGCCCAGTTTTATGTGAATGGACCTATGCACACTAGACTCTACGGGTCCACCCTCAAGGTCCCTGCCAGCCAGGTTTGGCCAGCGGTTCTCAGAGCCCCTGGGACAACATGAAACGATGTAAAATCTCTGGCTACGAGCTCCAGCGTTCCCTTCTAGGGTAGGTTAAGGCGCCGTTGCTGAGCAAGGGGTTTGGCTGAGTATGCATGTGTGCGCATGAACACATATGAGCGTGAGCGAGCAAGATTGGGGAATTCAGTTTCTGATATGTTCGAAGTGAAGTGCTTAGAGGAATTCACAGAGAGGTTTCCAGCAGACAACTGGATTACAAAGGTAGAAAATTCCGGGGAGAAGTGTGGACTGCAGACTCAGGCTTGGGAGATACCAAGACATGTGAGATCATGGAACCATGCATCTGCCCAGGAAGTTCATGAAGAATGAGACTTGGTGGGAGCCGAGGCCCACCCGGGCCCTCAGGGTGCCCCGTGTTCATGGGCGAGGCAGTGGGAAAGGAGCCAGCGCCGTAGAGTCTGAGAGGAAGTAGCTAGGGAAACAGAAAGGATTCGAGAAGAGGGGTCTTTCCCAAACCATGAGGGAAAAGAATTCCAAGAAAGAGGAATGTTCAGTAAGGTGTGGCCAAAAAGTGACTGTGGGGTTTAGTTGAGGAATGGCCCTGGTGACTCTGGAAAGGGCTGTTTCAGGGGTCTTTGGGCGAAAGCCAACTGAGGTAGGCTGTGGGGTCCGTGAGGGGTAAGAAGTGTGGGCACTTTGGAAAAGCTGACCGAGAAGTCGCGAGGTGGGATCGTGGTAGCTGATGAGGGGTGGAGGCAGCAGGGCTGGCTGGCTCGACTTTTTTTTGAACAGAAGAGACCTGAGTTGAGTCTTGAGGGAAGTGGACAGACGGAGTCAAGTAGTATGAGTTAAGGGTAATGGTTAGAGACGGGGGAACGGATGGAAAGACATTCCTGATGAAGCGGCAGGGCAGGGGATGCCGAGCACAGGTGGCCAGCGAAGCCTTCGGCGGGAGAGGGACCCTCTGTGCCTTTGGACTAACAGCAACCAACCATCAGACAAGGAGCACGGCCAGGAGGATGTCAGGTGGTGGACCGGTGGCCTACAATCTAACATTTGGCAGAGATAATCCACACAGACAAATGAGACTCACCTGCACTTGAAGTATCTAAAATAATGAAACTCTCCAGGTGGCATTTCAGGGGCTCTGACCCACATTGGCGGTGACCCAGGACGGGGCAACAGGGAGCACCGGTGGCCCCGGAATGCTATCACGTGGCACCTGCCTCGTGTTAATGGAAGATGTAAATCTTTCGAGGGGGAGAGGCCCACCCTGGGAGACTCTGCTCTCCCCAGGGGGGAGTGGGGGGGCGGGCCAGGCAGGGGCTTCCCTCGGGGGACAGACAACGAGGCTCCTCCGACGGAGCCTCTCCTTGGCCGCTGCCATTTTTCTTCATTATTTCTGCTATGTCACCCGTCATGTCGTCAGTTTCCTTTCAGAATGGCGATAAATGGCGCCTCTCATGTGCTGTCCTCAGGGGACACCTGTTATTTATTTCGATGATGGGCAAGATGCCATGGCTAATTAAGAAAAATTGTGGGCTGCCCACAGCCAACCCGCAGTTCCTCGTCAGCCCGGCCCCACAGTCCTTCACCCCACACTGGGGCGAGTCCCCCACCAAGATCTTGCGGGGGCAGGAGACCAGGAATAATGACATCACTCCCTCCCACTACCCCTAAAAAGACTTCCATACCTGCCTCCCTGTGGAAGTACAGAAGGACTCACAGGCCTGTCCCGCCACCTCGGCAAAACCTCACGCTTCCGTGGGGGAGGGGAGACGATCAAGTCCTTCCCTTCTGTCCACGCTGAGAAGCCTGGAGACTCAGCCAGCAGTGCGTTTTCCCTCATGACTTGGCATGGAAGCAAAGGCCATTTCGGTGGCCAGGGCCTCCTGGACACGATGACCCAGATAACTCAAATGCCACCTAGCTTGTGCCTGGGTGACCTGAGTCAGCCTGGTCTGCTCCTCAGAACAGCAGACGTGACTGGCCCCACCCAGGGGAGGCTCGTGTCTTCGGAATTCTCCAGATTTCTGGGCCCTGTTGAAAGAAGTAGAAAGTTTCTGTCGGAGGATGGAGAAGATGTAGCTCAAGAGGGGCAGGTCCTTGCCCTCTGGGGCCAGAAAGGCGAGAAGGGGGCCCAAATGGAAGCGGGAAGGACACGTGGGAGCTGGAAGGTCTTAGAATGGGGTGCGGAGGGGACGGGGACCCAACTTCCCCTAAGGGGGTGTCACTCGTCCTGGAGGGACTGCGTGGAGGCTTACCCAGGACTGGTGAACGGGCTGGACGCTTGCTGTGCTGTCTGGCCTCTGGGAATTTTGGAATTCTTGGCAGAAATTTTCATTTAACTCTGGGTGCCCGAGTCACCTCTGGGCCTCGTGGCCTCTCCAGGGTCCTGACAATAGAAAGAGGCACAGGGTCCATGAGAAGGGCAGGGAATGGGGAGGAAGGCAGGACGGTGCTGGGAGGAGGGCCGGCTGGAGGCTGGGTGCAAGCCCTGCACGAAGGCGCCGTCTGTGCCCCAAACGGGAGTCGGGAGTCGGCAGAAACCCGAGCCCCAGCCCCAGACCTACGCTCTCAGGCTCATTGTGCCTTCTCTCTCGGTAGGGTTTGCTCGGCTTCCAGGCTTCCCGCTGGTCAGGCTATCAGAGCACGGCCTGAGAAGAAATTACATTGTATCCCGAGACTCGATAAGCTCAGAGCAGGCTGTTTCCTTCACACCGGGCCCGGCGCCGCCTCCCCCTTCTAGCTCATCTTTGTTTCCCGTGGTGCCTGCTTTCCCGCCGAGCCTCGGAGACAAAGGCCCCCTGTGTGTGCCACTGCCCTCCCCGGCCACCCCCTGCCCCCCGACCTCACCCCGACACACTCCAGAGGGCCCAGACCGGCAACCCGCGGAGACGGGGTCGGGCTTGGCCTGGCACGGCCCTGACAACGGCAGGAACCGCCGATGTCTCAGATGAGCACCCGCGGGCCTGATTCCAGCGCACGTTGCTACAGAACTGAAGGAAATCACAATTTTGCTGCATTTCTCTGAACTCCCCAGGTCCGGGCAAGATAACATTCAGGGTCGGAAGAGGAACAAAGAAGAAAAGGGGAAGGAAGACGCACGTGGATGCGTGGGTTTGGAGGCCATTCGGCCCGGCCTAGGCCAGCCGCCATGCCTCACTGTTTGTGACACCCGTGTCACCTCCACACAGCTTCCTGGTTGGTGGTGGCATGTAGAGAACCCCTGACAAGATCCTTACGTTCTAGATCTAGATCCTTAGGCTAGATTAGGGATCCTCCTCTCCCAAGGCCCGTTGTACAGTGGATCACTGCACAGGAGCGTGCAGTGAGGGACCGTCCTGCCGCTGGGGAATGAGCAGAGGCCCTTGTCCTTCCTGGAGGAAAAGCCAAGCCTTTTGATATCTTCAGACAGTATGTTCTGTTATTTTTCTTAGGCAACTGTGCCTCTGAGTGTTGACCAGTTCTTGTCGGTCCTACTGTTAGCCTGCACAGGCTTGGTATAAAACAGAAGAAAAGGAGGCACGGCCGTGGAAACCGACATCTCTTGCAAACTCTAGGAACCCGAGAGTCATCTAGTGGGTCTGGGATTATGACTATTATCACGAGGAGTGTATTGCAGAACAAATGTGGGAGGCTGGGCCCAGGCCGGGGGCTGGTGGCAGGGTCATTGGTCAGCACCGCAGGGTCAGCGCCGTGTGTAACTATCACTTTGCTGGTCTCTGCTCTTGCCCAAGGTCTTAGGACCCCCGTGGAAGTTACAGCCCCACTCCAGGTGGAAATGTGGAGTCCAGTGAGGCAGCTTTTCTGAATCTCCACGATTCTGGAAAATGTTTCTGTGCGATTAGGATTTTCTCTCCAGACCCCTCACTACTTCTCTCTGAAAGAAGACTGTATTCTTTTCTCAATTATTTAGTGAGAACTGGGCCTTGGCATATGCCTAAGAGTTCACTGGGCTGATGGTATGTTTTCTTGCATTCATTCAGCAAGCCTGTCTGCGTAGTTCTGAAAACCGACTGCTCTGTAGGTTTCCCAAGGTGAGGTCTCTGACTTCAGGGAGGATACAATGTAATGCAGGAAACAGACATGAAAAATAATTAACTATGATCGAAGGCTGAATGAAATAAGGGTTGAACAGCAGATTGAAATGACCTGTGCCTGGAGATTGGATCCGTGGCCGTCTGAGTCCCAGCTGAGTTTCTGGTTCCCTGGGAGGAGTGGCCCTTGTCCTCCACTTCTTCTGAGCAACCTCAGGTATCACTTAACATCTAATTCCTCCCTCCGAAGTCTGCCCTACTCCTCCTGCCAAGAATACCTTGAAGTGGTCTTCTTTCAACCAAATGACAGTAATGATCATTTCTGAATGTCCAGGGCTTGCCAAGTATCTTTAGGTCTTGGAAGAGTCCTTGTACTAAGTGGGAGAACCTGGATTTACACCCCAGAATGTCTCATTTTTTAAAGGCTCCTACTAATAACTACATCGCTTTGCTTTTGTATCCTATTTAGGCTTGAATTCAACTACTCAAAACCATTTTGGAATGAGGTGGATATAAATAATTTTTAAAAATTCCTCCATAATTGTTTTAGGGATCTTATGAGTTAGATCACAATATTCACTTTTTTTGGGAAGTAGACACACTTAACCTCGTTTAAAGTTAAGATGTCAACACCAGACAATTCCACAGTGCTTAAAATTTTCCAAAGGAGTTCGCACCTACATTTCTTCCAATTAACCACTTGCATATACAGTGGGTTGGCACCAACATTAATTACCCCTAAATATAGCATCTCTTCAAGTAATGTTGAATAATGGCTAACTCTAACTGATGACAGGCACTGTCCTGAGTGCTTACGTATATTCATTTATGAGAACGTAAAAGGATTCATAATTGTGGTGGCCAGTTCAAAGATGGGGAGACCAGCTGTAGAGGGCTGAATAACTTGCCCTGAATCACAGAACAAGTAAATGCAGAGCTGGGACAGGAACTCGGGCTGTTTGTCTTTTAGGTTTTGTGCCATGCTAAGAACTCCTTCTGCAATTTTCTGGGTCAGATTTCCAGCTATAAGGGGTCAGCTTTGCATCCCTGTACCCAACTAGCTGAAGGTCCAAAGCTTGTATGTTTGACTTCCTTCTTAGTGGTTTCCAGGGACAAGAGGTGTTTTAAGTCTTGAGTGGCGATCAGGGGACTTTAGGCCTAAACGCTTAGATATAAAGTCATATAAAAGCATGGCATTGGGGACAACAGGGCTCTGTAGGGGTGGCTACGTGTGCAAGGGCTAAAATAATATAGATGAGTAGGGCAATAACTCGAAACGACGGTGCGTGCTAGGGCAGGTGCAATACTAGGGAATGGTCACATTACTCCAAAAGTAGTGCGGGCCTGCTGTAGGGTGTTAAGGAGGGGACTGTTCTCTCCTGTTCTGCACCAGAATCGGAAATTGCTCTTGTATCCATATGAAGTAGAAGAGACAGCTGGCTGCCTTTAGGATGCTTTTGTGATGGTTCAAACAAGAGACCACGAGCTCAAGATGTGAGGTTGTGAGCACTGCCAAGCTAAGACGGGGGCAGGGAGAGCAGAGAAGATGGGACAGACTTGAGGGCTAATTGAGAATCAACAGACAAGACTTTGTAACTGGATTTGAAGAGGAAGAGAGAGAGGCGATGGGCTCATTTCTGAAGTTTCTGTCTTGGCTAACTTGGGAGACCGTGACACTATTAACTGAAAGAGGGAATACAGGGGTAACTGGTTTTTATGGGGGAGATAATTGATTTGGTTTTGGAAATTTGGATTTTGAAATGCTCTGGGGAAATCTCGTTGTAGCCATTCTGTAGGTACTTAGAAATGGTGTGTCTTCTAAATCAATAACTGAAAGAACATCTTTATACAATAAAATGGACAAAGAAAACAATAATGCAATTTTCAAAGGGAAGATGGGCAAGTAGATAAGAAACAAATAGAAATATAAAGAAGCACTATTGAAATGATGAGAAAATACATAGTGAAGATAAAAAATAAGGTTATTTATCTAGTCTTAGGAAGGGTTTGGGGACACTGGCGCTCTCACTCACTGCTGGTGGGAATTTACATTGGTACTATCTTGTTTGAGGGTAACTTGACAATATCTTTGAACAGCCTTACACATGTTTGTATGTTTATTCCCAAAAGTTTAGCCACAAGGATGCTCACTGCTGGGTTGTTTATGGAAATGGAATATGTTGAAAGAAAGTTAATTGAAAAAAAATTGGAAGAAGCGTTTACGAAAATATAATACAGTTGTACTGTGGAATGTGGTGCAGTCATTTGATAATGTAGTTATTTTAAAAATATTTTATTTATTTACTTGTCTATCTACTTAGAGTGTGTGAGTTGGTGAAGGGGCAGTGAGAGAGAGAGAGAATCCCAAACTTGGGGCTCAATCCCAGGACCCTGAGATCATGACCTGACCTGAAATCAAGAGTCAGATGCTATGGGGTGCCTGGGTGGCTCAGTGGGTTGAGCCTCTGCCTTTGGCTCAGGTCATGATCTCAGGGTCCTGGGATTGAGCCCTTCATCAGGCTCTCTGCTCCCCCGCTGCCTGCTTCTCTGCCTACTTGCGATCAATGCCTTTCAAATAAATAAATAAAATCTTTAAAAAAAAAAAAAGAGTCAGATGCTTAACTGAATGAGCCATTCAAGTGCCCCAAATTATAACACTTTTTTTTAAAAAGATTTTATTTATTTTATTTGACAGAGAGAGAGATCACAAGTAGGCAGAGAGGCAGGCAGAGACAGAGGGTGAAGCAGGCTCCCTGCTGAGCAGAGAGCCTGATACGGGGCTCGATCCCAGGACCCTGAGATCATGACCTGAGCCGAAGGCAGCGGCTTAATCCACTGAGCCACCCAGGCGCCCCAATTATAACACTTTTAAAGACAATAATTTCTTCCCCTCCTTTCTTTCTCTGCCTGCTTGTGATCTCTGTGAAATAAATAAATAAAATCTTTAAAAAAAATTAAAGACAAAAATTTTAAAAAAGAATTACCAAGTCATATGTAAATATAATCCTAACTTTTGGAAAAAAATAACTTTTTATACCAAAACTTGAATATTTTGCACAGAAAAAGTCAATAAAGATAGGTATGCATCAAATTATCATTAGCGATTATTTCTGAAAGTTTGAGTTTTGGGTTTTTTCCTTTTGCATTCTTTTTGTTTCCCTCCATTTCCTAATCTCCTGCGGAAACCACGTGTTATTTGTATAACCTCAGAAAATAACTGAAGATCTGAAGTCTTGGACGGTGGTGATTGTGTTTACAAAATGAATGGCTCTGAAGCTGAGACAGAGATGAGAAGCAAAGAGAAGGAACCGGGAGCTGCCAACCTACCGGGGAGGCTGGACGAAATCAGCCCGGAAAAGCAGGTGGAGACAGGAACAAGAACTGAGTTCTGGGAAATGATAACCTTCGTGGAGCCTGAGAAGGGATGACAGAGAAACCACGTCTGAGCAAGAGCCAGGAGGGTCCTGAGACAAAGACCAAAGCAGAAGTGGCTTAAAGGAAGAAGTAGCAATTCTGTGTGCGATACAGAATTCGGGTGGAAGAAAGGTTGAGGAGCAGTTACTGGGCATAAAAAGGAGTGGGTCGGGGAGATCTCGAGGTGCAGGTTCAGGAGAGGGTAGGAGGCAGACGCCCATGGCCCCCGATTGGGTGGTGAATGCACAGCGAGGATGGAGACTGTGTGTAGGGACCTCGGTGGGTTGGAAGACAAGAGGACATCAGGTTTGAGGGAAGCTGAGCCGAATAACACAGGGGATTTGAGTGTGTTTTTAGGCGGAGTTAAGGAAGCTGTTATTGGAGAAGAAACTGAAGAGAAGAGGAAAAGTGGGAGTGGGGAGAATTAATTTGAGCAAAAAGTAATAGGAAGGAATAAAGAGCCTGTGAGGTAGGATTGGCCTTGAGCTGATGGAGGGGTTTGTCCTGGAAGAGAGGAAGATCTTCTCTTTCCTTAGGATGGGGGGGAAGCTGTCCTGATGCTGGTCTGAACTGCCCATCTCTGCCCTTTTGGCCTGCGGCCTTTATGCTCCCCACGGCTGGCCATCCCCTACGTCTTCGAGAATTGCCTCTGTTGGTAACGTCATCTCAGGCAATGCCATACCCTTTCCTGGGGCATCTGAGATCTTGCGAAGGTCCAGCTCCATCCTTCTAACCCAGACAGCTCTGACGGTCCTCTCAGCCCCAGAACCGTCTTCAGGGTCGACTGAGACCTGGTTGTGGCTGCACCACAGCCCAGTTTCTCCCCGTGCCGGATCCTGATCGCAACCCCTCCCCATGCAGGTGCTGTTCCTGAGAGCACCCCCAACCAACTCTCTGAATGTTAAGCTCCTTTTCAGAGTCTGCTTCCCAAGGACCGCCCCCCCCCATCCTTCAGCCCCCATCCCTGTCCAGTGACAGAAAATGGTCACTTAGATGGGGCTGTATCTCCATTTGGGAAAGAAAAATTTCAGCCCTGTCATGTTCTATTTTCTTCTTTAAAATTGGACGCAAGGCCATTTCTTAAGAGTAAGGGAGGAATGCTGTTCATTGCAACGTTGTAGTGTTGAAGGAGAAATTAAAAATAACTTTAGTGTGCAGCAATTAAGTGAATGGCTGAGTAAATTCTGATAGATTTGGACAAAGTACAGGATTATTAAGAAAGCAATGTATCAACTTAGAAAAACTGTGGCTTAGTGGGAAGAAGGAGACTCAAATTCGGGGAAGAAGTCTGAAAAATGGTTCAGAACAGCCACCAAGGAAATAGCAAAGAGAGCTTACTGGAGCATGATCAAAGGAATACAAGTGGCCCGATGGTTCTGATCAGCTAGTTCTGTGATTATTCCCAATAATTTTGACATGGAAGCACTGGTGAGGAAGACATAGCTAAATCAGTAGGTAAGAAAGCAGTCCTGGGGGGTGTCTGGGTGGCGCAGTGGGTTAAGCCTCTCCCTTTAGCTCAAGTCATGATCTCAGGATCTTGGGTTCGAGCCCCACATTGGGCTCTCTGCTCAGCGGGGAGAGTGCTTCCCCCCCCCCCCCCGCCTGCCTCTCTGCCTACTTGTGATCTCTGTCTGTCAAATAAGTAAATAAAACCTTAAAAAAAGAAAGAAAGAAAGAAAGAAAGAAAGAAAGAAAGAAAGAAAGAAAGAAAACAGTTCTGTCACCTGAGATCATGTAGTTGTGGTGGTTCAGAGCCCAGACTCTGGAATCCAGGTCTTGGGTTCAAATCCTGATGCCACCACTTATGAATTAAGGACAGAGTTGGCCTCTTGGGTGCTGTTGATTAGATCCTTGAGTGCTGTTGATTGGGTCCTGCCCTTGAGAGGTCTTATACCTGGTTAAAAGCTCTGCTGACACTGTCTGTAAATTCTCAATAATTTTATCTACGAACTTGTGTTTCGTTCATTCTGATGGGACAATGGAGGCTGCATGTGAGCTGAGGACATACGCACCTGTGCAGCAGCACTGCTGCTGCTGCCTCACTTGCATAGAAAATCTGCGGCTCCCAGAACATGCTTAATTTGTCCTCCCTTTGAGTCTTGTGAGCTCTCACTCATCACAGATCCGCTGTCCGCTCTGCCTTTCCTAGCAACACGTGTATAACTAGCGAGTAGGGCACTGATGGCACAAACCAGGCCAGCCTTTCCCTTCAACCAGAACTTGCTCTGGACACGGGGGCAACGGCATTCTGAGAAACACAGCCAACAAGGCCCATTACCACATCCTTCCTCCCACCTTTACTTTCCCATGTCTGCCAACCACTTATGTTAAAAACCCTGCCATCAGAGGAAAGGGAGAGATAGGGCAACACAGAGTTCCCTTTCCTCTGTCTTTCCTGACTCACCAGGAAGTTGGAGGTGCAGAGTGTTGAGAGTATGCGTGGATCTCTCAAGGTGCGGCGTTCCCACTGTTCTGGTAAGAGTCAAGTACAAATGCATGTACAAGCTGTGACATACCATAGTTCTGCTTGTGAGTTCAATGTTCTCGTATTTGCAGTTAAGCGAGCATGGCACAAGATAACGATGAACTATAAAACGTTTTGGCAATAATTTAAAATTTTCACTTTACTTAGGAGGATGATTTCTCCTATTTTCTTAAAAGTAATAAAATTTTCTAACAGGAAAAGCTTTATCTACTAGCCCTTTTAAGGGTGTTCCCTCTCTCTCCAACCTGATGTTTGAACCAGGGGCTCTGCATTTTCATTTTGAATGGAGTCTTGCAGATTGTGTAGCTGGCTCTGGCTGGGAAGCCTTGGGCAAGTTTACTCTACTTCATTTTCTTCATCTATAAACTGATTAAAAAAAAAAAAAAAGGAAGAGACTTAGTATACATAAAGGGCTTTCAGTATTATCCAACACGAAGAATGCCGAGTGTTTGCCAGCCACAGAAAGGGCTCCAGGGCTGAGTCTGGAGGTAAAGAAAGGAAACTGGGGGCGAGAGAAAATGGGGAGAATAAGGGACCAGAGGTCTCAAGGAGTCACAGATGGAAAGAGAAGGAGCTGGGTTTGGGAAGTGGGCTGTTTTGTTTGAACTTGAGAGTTTGGCAGTGGAACAGTTTTACGTGATGACAAGTTCTGGGGGTTGCCATGGAGGTGGGTCACTTAGATGGAATGGAGGTGAAATTTGTTGAAGGAAAGGAAATCACACAACTTTGAGGTTAAGTTATTAGATGAGTCATCCCCTTGAAGACTAAAGCCATTTGGGATGACGACAGAGAAGCAGGTGGGGAGAAGATTTATGAGCTAGGGGTCAAAGATCTAGAGGAATCCGTGAAAGTGATTGAGCTCAGCGCACGGCTGCAGTGGGACTGGGAAGGGGGTAACACAGTCGAATGTGCTCCAAGCCCTCCAGAGAGGAGAACCGTTGGACATAGCTATTCGTTCCAACGTGAAGCTAGGCTCCAAAAGGCTGGAAACAAGAGTAACTCAAATTTAATATAGGAAGGACCAAAAGTATATATTCAATTCTAAAGGCAAGTAGGTGGAAGCTGGAGACTAATAGGGAAAACACTAAGACTTAATTTGGTGGTAATAGGATCACAGATGGAGATGTGAGTCCGAGATCAGAGCATGGTGGGGCGGAGAGAGCCACGGAGCCCAGAGAGTCCATCAGTCCATATAGATGTGGAGAGGTCCGGTAATTGGAGGAGGCCCATCAGACTAATAAGGGGTCCAGTTAAATGCCTTCTGGCTCCTGCTGCAGACGTTCTCAGGAGGCTCCTGGGAGCTCACGTGAGCTGTTGAAAGCCTATCTCACCCCTGCTCACAGAGGGTCATCGCTGCTGCTGCGTTCCTGGGAGGCAAGCGGCCTGGGGCGCACACCACTGGGCTGGTGAGCGCGTGCGTAATCAGCGCATGCCCACAGCAGACCCCTGAGGTGGCCAATATCGGCATGTTTTCGGGGCATCCTCGTACTGAGTTATAACAAAACCAAAGAACAACAACAACAAGCCATGTGGGCTTTCCTGGTCTCAGAAGGTAGAGGCGAGGGCCATCGGTGTGGTCCTTGGACGCCGTCTGTGCTCCCTGCTCAGGCTCACACAGGCAAGCTGGTGCGGTCTGTACCGGCTGGGTCATGGGAGACCTTCGCAGAGTCACCCAAGGCCACGACCAGGATGCTCAGTCCTTACAGGCCCCCAGGCAGCTCTGGCCATGCGAGGTCTCCCTCCTCAGTGGTGCCATGGTCCCCTAGGGCTCAGGCGTCTGCCTCTCTAGAAAGTAGGCCCCCCCCCTTTTTTTTCCCTCCTTCCCCTTCCTCGGGTTGTAGTCATCCTTTCCAGGGTCAGAGGCTGGACCTCCTGTCCGGCCGGCCCTCCCCTCCCTTCTCCTTGTCAAACCCTGCCTCACAAAGCCACCAAGGTCCTCCCCTTTAGGACCCAACCTGTTAAATCGCTTGATTGTCCCCAAGTTTTACCAGAAAAAAATGGCACCAGGCCACTTCTCCTTTGTGCTTGGAAACAGAGGTAAATGATGTTAACCCGGTAAAGAAATGGAGGCTGCAAAGACACAGAAGCCTGGGGAAGGCATGGACGGAGGGGTGGCGGGGAGGGAAGGAAATACCTTTCAGGCCTTTCTGTTGAACCTACTGCAGAGAAAAACAAGATGTAGGTAATTTCTGAGTCAGTTCTTCTGCTCCATTAAAGCCTCGAAAAATTGCACTGCTATATGCAAATTCCCCGGGATCGGAACACGGTCTTTGGGGGATTCAGGAATCACCATGGGAGGGAAGCGGGGTGGCAGGGGGAGACGTGGAATCTCGTTAGGTGTCCCAGAGACCTGCCAGCGGCCAAGGGAAGGTTCCTGAGCCCGAGACAGGGAGCCACCAGGACCCTGGGCATCTCCTTCTCCCGCAGGAGCCAAGTTCTTGCTGCGCCCAGTGACCTTCTGCGTCCTGCAGCTACCCAGAAAATGACATTAAACCAATTGCTCCGTGTGCTCAGGCATACAAATGGGTATCAGAAAGGCTGTGCCTGAGGTTGGGGGTGAGGAAGAAAATGTATTTCTGAGCCAAATATAATAAGCAAAGGGCACCAGCCTTCTCAGGGTTCCTGATTAGATGAGGGACAAGAAGCAGTTGGTGGAGGGGAGGCTGGGACCCTGGTTGCCCAGAACCGCGGCAGATCCTGGTCTGGTAACAAGATGGAAGGAAAAGTTAGAACACTTTCTGTTGTTTTCCTCAATGGGAAAACAGCCCTCTTGGATCGCTCCTTCCCAGCTAACACTCACCTGAGCTCTTAACTCAGCGCCAGGGTCAGGGAAAGGCTCCGAGACTAATAGCAGCTGCTGTGTTTTGCCCAGAAGCCACATCTCTCTCTTTTTTTTTTTTTTCTTCTTTGTGCTTTCTCTGTTTCGCCTCATTCATTTCCAGAAGTGGTAGCAGGACCATGCATTTTGTTTTCTGTGGCTGTGTGTGTCTGTGTCCATGTGTGTGTGTGTGTGTGTGTGTGTGTGTGTGTGTGTGTCTTACAACCTTAGCAAGGGGCATTAGCATGGAAATCAATATTTGTTTCAAATGTGAAATTTACAGGAAGGGCCTGAGGGAGGAGAGAGAAGTTGAGGCAGAGAGCTGGAATGCTCAGAAGAGGGCCTTCTCCGAGAAGGGCCAGCGAGCCTTTGAGGTGGGGGCCACCCTGGAGGGAGGGTCTCTCTGCCCATGGCAGCAGCTCAGGAGGCAGGACTGAATGGGGCATGGTTCTGTGGAGGGCCTGGCTGATGGGCTGGGGTGGGGGGTGGGAAGCTCAGGATGAGCCTGGCAGGTGCACATGGTAGGCCTGAGACACGGCAGAGTCAGTAACCCTGGGCCCGTGTCTCCAGGGTGGAATACAGATTGGCCCCAGGCCAGCCCTGACATCTAAACGGGGCTTTGCAGACGGTGGAGAGTCTAGAGATCCGTCAGGGGGCCGAGGTCTGCTCCAGGAAGCTTTCTGGAGTTTGCCACAGAACCCTCGGCAGTGGCTCAGACATAGGGACAGGTACAGCCCCTGAGGGGGCCTGAGAAAGGCCCCTGGGGCTGGTTCATGTGATGGAAACTTGACCAAGTGGGCAAGGGTGCAGGGTCAATCTCCAGCCCCAGGCCCCAGCAGGGAACCAGAGCAGGAGCCCATTGCTCTGCCTGGGTCCTCACGAGTGGGGCGGGCTGAAGCTTGGGGAGCACGCGGCGGATGCAGGCCTGCCAGCTACTGAGTTTAGGACAGCAAACTTTCGATGGTGCCCCACGCGGGCCTTGGCATCCACTCAGAGCCTGGCAGAGTCCGAATCCACAGATTAAAGGCCTGTCCCTGAATGGAGGTGAAACCTGGCAGGGACGGATACACCCAGGGAAAGAGACAAGGCCTGGGAGAATCACCGAGGACGTGGCAGGGACCGCACTCGCCTCTGCAGGGGCAGAAGGGGAGTAACAGCAAAGCAGCCTCAGTCCATGGCCTAGCGACTGGCCAGCGGGGACTGAAATCCTGAGAAAAGAACCGAACCTTGGTAGGCTCCCATTTCCTGACCTTCGATAAGTCACAGTTCATAGACAATGAATCTCGCCTATACCTCAGGTGTCTAAGAAGCGCTCTAAACATTTCTTCAACCTGACTCCGATTCTGAGTTTCCATTCTTCGAGGCAAGTTAGAAATTTCGTCTGAGTCATTAATGGGACTCCCCACCCTAGGGCTGGGGTCAGGGGATCTCGCAGTGCCAAAGCATCTGGAAGTCTCTTTTCTTCATTTGACACGTGTTTTTTGAACTTTGCTTGTTCCAGGCACAGAATAGATGAGGAAAAGGGAGAGGGCCCCGGCTTTCAAGGAGTTTACGTTCTGTAGGGGATGGCAGGGAGAGGGAGGGGTGTGTGTGTGTGTGTGTGTGTGTGTGTGTGTGTGGTGGGGGGAGCAGACAACAGACATGTACATAAATGAATCAACCAGTAAGTATGACGATTTCAGAAAGAGGTAAATGCTGCGGTCTAGTAGAGCCTGGCAGGGACCAAGCTCTCCCTAGCCTGAGTTCAAGCAGATACGAGTCAGACAGTGGAGGCTGGAAGGCCAGCACTGTGGCTCATCAAAGCTAGGTTGGAGGATGCCCTCAGGAACAATGGGCCGCCGGGTGCGACGACCTGGGGTGAGACAGCCTTGCACACCGAGGCCTTACAGCATCGGCCAATGACAGGCCGCCCCACAGCGGGTCAAGCCTTCACCACCAGAGTGTACTTCTCAGTCCGGAGCAGACCAGCGCTCAGACCCTCTGCATCAAGCAGGTTCCCCACCCACCTCCCCGCCACCTCCCGTGTGTCACCTCAGCAACTTCTCAGCTCCTTGCCAATCAGTTGAGACACAGCAGCCCTACAGAGAAGTTAGTGAAGACTGGGGAGAGGCTGGTGGTGTTACCCTGTCTCATGGAGGGACCCTTCCCATGGATGGACACACCAGCAGTGGTCCCTCCTGGATCGATGAAGAAAAAAAATGCAACATCAGAGGCTGGAAGGTGAGGAAGGCGGAGGTGGGAACATTGGGATTCCTTTTGCTGGTGCAGTTAGGAAAGGTGCTCTGAGAAGGTGACGTTCGGCCAGGGACCCGACGATGGGAAAGAGCTACCGTGTGCGTATTTGGGGAAAGAGCTCTCAGAATGAGAAGGAGGCCTGGTGTGTTTAAGGAACAGAGAACGCAAGCCAGTGTCTTTGGAGCGAGGGACAATGTAGGGAGTGATAGAATCAGAATGATAGGTAGGGTCTGTGTCATGGGGACCCTCTGGGTGCAGGTGGAGAGACCAGATGTGACTCCGATGGCAAACAGTAGCCTCTGGACTGCTCTGTGTGGGGAAGACCCCAGAGCAAAAGACTGGGCCAACCTGGAGGAGAGCTCGCGTCTCCAGATTGCTGGCCCAGTGCTCCTTCTGGGGTTAGTACCCTCTCTTCCCAGAGATGGAGGGCTCTGCTGCCCCTGCCCCACGTTCCTCAGTCTGAGTGAAGACTAAGAGGGGGGTGCCTGTGACAGGGCTTTGGGAAGTCACAGGGCTGTTTACAAGCACGAGCTGGGACAGGAGCCACAAACCTCCAGGCCTCGCTCAGCTGCCACAGGCTGTGGCCATCGGAGGAGATTCAAGCATTGGAAGGAGCCCCAGAGATGAGAAGCGCCAGGCTCCCCATTTGAAGAGGAGCCTGGTCCAGCACGGTGAAGCGGCCCAGTCAGGTAGGCAGGAAGTGGGGTACACCCTGCGACTCGAGGCTCCTAATCTAGACTTGTTTCCCGTGCATTCTGTGGTAACAAGGCTCTCCTCTTCCCTACGCAGGAGTCGTCTTCTGAAAGGCAAAAAATGACCACTGATTATGTTCGAAGGCTCTCTAGTCATCCTGACCCCACACTCGCAGCCTTGCCTTTTTCTCTTTTGTCTCTGTCAATCTCTAGTCCTCCCTTTCTCCCCCTTTCAACTATTTCTCGAGAACCTACCCAGTGCTGAGCGCCCTCTGGGCTCTGAGGGCTCCCTGGTTTCCCCTTCTACAAACACGCCCATGGTGGTGACGCCCCCACCCTCGCACCCCATCATTAGTTGTGGAATGAAAGAGGTAACAAGTGGACCCCACTTTGCAAACTGTTAAGTTTTCCCAAGCTGTCAGGAGACATGCTTTATTGTTAGCTGGTGGAAGGTAAGGAATCTTCCGGCTCTCCATGACAAGGCGACCCATACTTCCCTGCTGGACTTCTCCACCCCTCTGACTCCCTACCCTGTGGTTTGTCTCCCCCGCCTGTGTTTTCTTTCCTCCCCCTGCCCCCACTCCCGGGGGAGACTTGGCCTGGACGCAGCAGCTGGTACTCTGCCGAGTGCCTGCTTTTCTGACCTAATTATCTCAATGGGCTGGCCTGGGGCACGGGAGGTCAGGGCGCAGACGGGGGTAGGGGGAGTGCGGGGGTCACACCGCAAACCTCCAGGTCCCCTGGGAATGGGCGTTCCCTTGGCAGCCTCCCAGCCCTCTTGCCGGCCCCCACGACACGGGATTTCAAGTCATTTCGGCAGGTCAGAGGACAAGATGACAATAGCAGAGCAGCTGGATGTCAGGGTTCCCCTCATTTGGGCCCAGTAATTCCTTGTGCTGGAGATGTGGTTGTCCTGAGTGCAGTGGGATGTTTAGCAATATCCCTCACCACCCAGTACCAGAGCACTCCCTACTGTTGTGACAGCCAAAAATGTCTCTAGATATTGCCAGACTATCCCTGGGGGGTGAACACACTAGCCCCCCGTGAAGACCCACTGGTCTAGAGTACCACCGATTCCCATGAAACCATCAGCGAAGTAAACACCAGCTTTGCATTCTTATTTTTAGTGTTAACCTGTGGGTCTGTTTTTAAAACTTTGCTCTTAAGCACTCACTGTGTGTGTGTGTGTGTGTGTGGTTGTGTGCAATAGTACATGACTAGAAGTTTTTCCCGATTAAAAGTGGATCTGTTCCGATGTGGTTGGTGTATTAGTGAACAATTCGAGCATGAGGCAAAAGTCGCATGGCTTATGTGTGATTTTGTTCCAGAAGCATTGGGTGAACACGGAAAATTGAACCCAGCTGAACTGAGCTGCATAGGAATACACAAAACATGTACATGCACATCAAACATGGACTTGGGGGGAGGGGAAGAGGCAGCACTTTCCTTTGGGGCGTTACAGAGACTAATGTCCCTTTTCCAATCAGCCTCCTGCCCTTTTCCTCTCTTCGCCCAGTGCATGGAGGCTGAGAGGACTAAAGCTGATGGGGGTGGGCAGGGGTTCCCGGGTAGAGGCGAGTTTGAGAACAGAGAAAGTCTCTGGATTGCTAGTGAACTAGAGACAAGTGATGGAGGAGAGTGGGCAGTGGAAGTGGATGGTTTGAAATGAGAGGCGGAATCAGGAGATAGTCAAGTCAACCCTATAGGAATTTTCTAGCAATCAGGGCAACAACTGAATGGATTGCTTGAGATGGAGAGAGTTCCTCATTCTTGGATGGTCAAGAGAGGGAGGAAGACCATGGTAGGAGTGTTGACTCCGAGGCCCACGTGGTTTTTCCTGACTTTCGGATTCCATAATTTTGTGAAAGGTGCTGTAGGTGGTGACTGTTTTGAGCAGGGAGTGAGCTCCTGGAATGGGGTTTGAGGAGGATTAAAGCGGAAGGTCTGAGAGGTCCTCCAGAGAAGGAGGAGGTTGTGGGAAGGGTTGCAGAGGGGAGAGCTCCATGCAGATAGCTCTAGCTCGACACAAAGTAACGAGGGCCTAACTATATGTGCCGAGATGGAGAACACGGAAGAGTGGGCACGAGGGAGGTTAAGGAAGAGGGACCAACCGGTGGGCTGGGGATGGATCACGTTTGGGGCAAGTGTGCATATGAAGAAGCAACAGGCCGAAATCCTGAAGTTATAAACATGAATGACTAAAACGATCGTCAGCCATGGGGGAAGATAATGAGTCTGGTTTCATGCTATGCTATTTTTGAGATGGTGCGTGCTGTAATCTGCCTGATGATAGGTTTCCTGTAGCAATCATCATATCTCAAGAGGTATCCAGCGCAGGGCCAGGCATGGAGTCGGCACTGGATGATGATTTCTGGAATGTTCGTTGAAAGAGTCCTGGTAAAACAAAAATCCAGTCTGGATCCCTAGATCTAGATCTAGGTGTAGATACAGAAAGCTCCTTAAAAAGTGAACCTTCCGTCTCTGCTGACTCAGTTGGTGGAAGAAACAAGCTCATGCGACATTCTGATAGAGATCAGGTTGGTGTTGGAGGTGTGGACCCATGGGAGAGGTGCCGTGTAGTTTCTCAAGACACTCACAGCTCGTATTAAACCAAAGTAGCACTCACTGGGTCTAGACAGATTGAATGCTAAGTGACGCTGAGGTTATCCAAGTAGAAATGTCCAGAAGGTAGTTGGAGACACCCAAATGGAGCCAAGGAAAGAAGTAAGGGCTGGAGCTTAAGACACAGGAGATACAATGGTCCCAGGAGAATCTAGGGTTACACCCGAGCTGCAGTCAGGCAGCGGGGGAGGGGGGTGGGCGGAGGGAGCAGAGAGGGGGAGAAGGCCAGGGAAGGATTGTACTATTGAGGAGGTCCTAGGAGGAAGGAGGGAAAGTCAAGGAGGGCAGAGTTAGTGACTTGATACTCGGGTAGGGCTGTAGGCAACGAGAGCAGATGTCCTTCTAAAGGAGTGGCAGGGCTGGAATCTGCCACAGGATGTCACCAGCTCTGTGGGCAGAACGGAGAAGGAAGCAGGGGGATCGAGAGACACTTTTGTCTGTGAATGCAAGGTGAAATTTAGAGGTGTGTGGTTCATAGGCAGCGTTCATCATGTAAGGCCTCAACGATACAGAGGAAGGTTGTGTAAGAAGAGGTCCGGAAGGATGCTGGATTTGAGTGGGGCCCTAAGAGGAGGGAGGCCCCGGTGGGGGAGGGGGCAGAGAGCAGTGAATGGAAGTTCACATGTGTGTATTAGCTTCGTGATAAAATCCGGATTTTGTAAACCAATTGGGAAAGGCAGAGCACGTTGAACTGAGAACAGTTCAAGCCAGGAAGGTATGCCTAGAGCGGAACTTGGTGCTGTTTCCTTCCAGGGTCTGCTGGACATTGGAAGAAAGTTAAATAATCAGGAGTAATCACCAGTTCACCCAAGCAGGTTTCTGAGGCTGTTGAAAGCTCAGGCTACGGTGTAGGAGAGATGGCCCTTCCCAATGCCTTGAGCTCCCTTCCCCGTGAAAGGTGCTCAGCAATTCTTGTTTCAAAGGGCTGTTGTGGGGATTAATGAGCTAATTAATATACGTAACCGAAGCGACATACACAGGGTCACTAGGCGGCTCTTGTTACTGAACACGATGTTCCGACCACCCAGCTACGTCACATCTTTGGGGAGGGACAGAACCGAAGTGACGTTGGTAACTAGGACAGCTCGGTCACCGTGGAGGGGGGTGAGATTCAAACCCCGATCTTCCCGGGCCACAGTCTGTCTTTGCATGTGTTCCCTCCTCCTCTCCCTTTCACATCTGGGGACACCGACCCGGCTCCCTCTCATATTTGTTAACGGCTCCTATGGGTCTCCGCGCACCGTGCTAACTCTCCAAGTCTCTGTGCGTGCACGTCTGTGCACACGTGTGCCCATTCGTTTAGCCATGTGGGTGGGAGTGGGGTGGAGAGAAGGGTACAGAGATAAAGAAGGCAACAATTCCGTCCTTGAAGTGCCCAAGGTCCAGGCTAGTGGGCAAGGCATTCTGTAGACAGGTAATTAAAATAAAATGTGATAAGCACCAGAATAGACTATAAACAGAATGTCGTGCTGGCCCAGAAGGGAGAGAAGCTCTCCCCGGGAAAGCTGGGAAAGGCATCACAGGAGAGGCGATGTTCCTCTTGGAGCCTGAAGAATGTACCAGCGTTCGTCAGGTGGACGGCAGGGAGAAGGCACTGGAGGAGGCCACTGACGCGATGCACATGCCGGGGTTCCCTGGCAGCGGAGGTGCGGTGCGTTCCAGAAGAAGAGAAACCCGGAGGTTCCGAGTCTGGGTACCTGTCAAAGGGAGCAGAAGACAAGACTGAAAAGTAGGGTAGAACCAAATTGTCAGTGGACTTCTTCTGTGGCCGGCCAAGGGACTTGGATTTTATTCGTGGTTGCTGGGAAGCCGGTGAAGACTTTGGTAGGGAAATATGCAGATTTAATCTTTTCCTATCTCTCTCTTTCTCTCTCTCTTTTTAAAAAAATAACAGATCTATTGAGATTTAATTCACATACCAGGCAATTTACCTGTTTCTAGTGTACAACCATCACCACGATCTGTCTTAGAGCATTTTCCTCACCGCCCCCGGTGGAAACCTCGTACCCTTTAGCACTAATATCCACTCCCATCCCCCACATTCCCTCAATCTTTTCCTGGCCCCAGGCAACCACTAATCTACTTTCTGTCTTTATAGCTTTGCCTGTGTATGTAATATGGAGTAGCCTTTCGTGACGGGGTTCTTGCACGACCATAATGTTTTCAGGATCCTGTTCCATGTCGTTGAACACTGCTCTGTTGTAGGGAGAGAGCACGTTTTAGTTATTCATTCGTCACTTGGTAGACATTTGAGTTGTTTCCACCTTTCGACTGCTGGGAACCTGCTGCTGTGCACATTCATGTACAGGTTTGAGTATGGGCATGCATAGGTTTTCATTCTTCTTGGGTATATACCCAGGAGTGGAATTGCTGGGTCATGTGACAACTCTATATTCCCCATTTTGAAACTTTTCCAAAACAGCAGTCTGAAGAAGGGCACAGGGAGGGATCCCTTTAGGAGGGTTTAGCAGTGGTGCCCACGAGAGATGACTGCAGGACGGGCTGCTTCTCTGGCTGTTTCGGAGGTACGAACTTCCTGACTCAACCTCTTCTGAATGACAGATGGGGAGGTGACCATTCTTCTGTGAGGAAGAGCCTTTCACATCCCTTACATGCCTTGGAGTCCCTTGTAATTCAGTCAGAAAGGCTTTCAATTGGAGAAGAATCTTATTTCTGGTGTTTACTGTTGAGTCTCGGGGATTGGACAGTGGTCTCAGGAGCTTCCCCAGTTCTGTTATGGGACCAGGGATCCAGGCACGTTTCCTTGTCTTTATAGCTAGGGGGTCAGGATAGACAGCAAACTTTTTTGGACAGATAGTGGGATGAAATGACAATGACTGACAGTCTGGAGAGCAGGATGCTGAGTTCCTTCTGATGGGATGGAATCCAATGGGTTCCCCATGCCAGTCTATATGAGACTCCAAAGCACCTCCGAAACCAACACCACCTTCACCTACACGATGCTCGGCTAATGATGGCACTTCCTGACCCCAAAGCCTGACAAATGTCACTTTCCATTTAAGTCCCTGCTGCTGGCATTCTCTGAGGCTCCGGGTTAGTCTCAGCCTGTCCTCTGTGTACTGGCCATGGGATAGTTTTTTCTTTCTGTGTGACGGGGAAACCCCACCCACAGTTTCCTGTTTCCTGTGTCACAGAGGCCCAGAACAGCCCTAGCAGCATCACGCAATCTCAGCTGAGTACTCATTCCTTCCACTGGCATTTATCTACCCCAGGCCATTTGCAGAGCTCTGTCCTAAGGATTCAGGTAGACAGAATAAGACAAATCTCCTGCCTTCAGAGAACTTTCAGTCCAGATCGAATCTCTAGAAAGGAAGGAGGGTGTGGGTGTGTGGGTGTGAATGCGTGTGAGGCTGTGATTGTGCAGAATTCGAGTGGACTCTAGTTACTCGCCCTCGAGATGGTCAGAATGGTACTCTCCTATCAGCGTCAAATGGTTATGGGTAGAGAGTCAACGTCCCTTTCCTAAAATAAAATGGAAGGGCACGTTTTTTGTGTGTGCATGTGTGTGTGTGTGTGTTTTCTACACATGAAAGTCCAAAGAGTCCAAAGGCCCCTCCCTTCAATCCCCACTCCTTGCCCCCCACCAAAATGTCTAGTTGGCTATAGGACAAAGGGAGAGGAAATTGTAGGTCAGTAAAACCCGAAGTTTATACAAATAGACCACACACCAATGCAATAAAGTGTGTAAGACAAAGGTTTCCCTTTAAAAGCAGGAGATAGAAAGTGCAGAGGATCACACACACACACACACACACACACACACAAACAACAAGGAAGCCATGCTTCTCTCCCAATTATTGTGCACTCTCCGCTGTGTTTTGTTGACCTCGCTGATTTCAATCAGATTTCGGCACATCCAGCCTTCACCTGCTATGAATCAAAACCTGGAGGGCTCTCTGTTCTCCGTGCTCAGAAAAAAACCCTTTGATAAGGTTGTTATGGATGCAAGGCAGAGCGGGTTGGGCTGGGTGATTTTCTTAGACCGGCATTACACATTTATGATGCAAACCAGTGAAGAGGCAAGGGCTCCAAGTGCAGGGTCTGGAGAGGCACTAGGCACGGGTGCCGATGGGGTAGGGTTTGACTTAGGGAGACCTGGGCACTCGCCCCTGCTTTGACTTACCCTGTGGGCACAAAAGGCTGGGGAAGGAAGGGCAGCCGCTGGGAGGATGTCACAGCAGGTCCCAGTCGAGGAGCTTAGCACTGGGAAGCTCTGTCATTGTCTCTGGGCTCCTGTGGACTGACTTTTCTTTGAGGAAGGTGAGTGGAGGTTCTGAACGCTCTGAGTCTCTTTGGCAGAACATAATCTCCATGAAGGCAGGAGATTTTTTTTCCTTTTGTTTGGTCTGCTTTAATGACTGATCTATTCCAATGTCTAGAAATATGCCTGTCCCACAGAAGGGACTCAATCAATATTTGTAGGAGGAAAGAATGCCAGGCCCCCTCTTTCTCAGAGGCACTGGGTTGTAGGTGCATAGAGTGCAAAGCCATCTCTCCCTAGTTGTGCTGAAATTGGAGACTATTCCGGGCTCCAGGCTGCTATAGTGACTGGCTGCTGGGGAGTGGGTGGGGAGGAGGATAGTGAGTCTCAGAGACAGATGGTAGAGGAGAATCAGGTGGCTCAATTAGCTTGTACTAAAAAATACAGATGCTCATATACATAGCACACACCCCATAACCCTCTACTGTTTCCAAGGGAAAGGATGGAACTCTCCTCCTTACTTTCTCCCACAATGAAGCCCCCAAGCATGATTTTTTAAAAAACACCTTTTCTTCTTCAAGGTTACCCATAATAATTGTTTATTCTCATTTGGATGTTGTTTTGTGCAACCTCGGTTCGAACCTTTAGTATATAAGTTTCCTCTTTGAAAATTGGGGTTCATAAAACTGATCTCATGAAGGGGGTGAGAAGGATTAACAAGCAAATGCCGGTGAAGTCACTAGCCCCGATGACATGCTCACACGAGTGCTAACTATCCCCACAGCCACAGCTACCACGGCCACAAGGAATGACTGCTTCTAGCTACAAATGGGAGGAGTAGGGTCAGCCTTGGTGACTGAGGTCTGAGGTCTGAAGACCAAGATGGAAGGAAGAGTCACTCATCGCTCATGCCCAGGACCATGATACTTCCTGAGCTAGGTACCCCCTGTCCCCCGCCCCTGATAACAGGGAGATTCTCCATCAAACACTTCTCCACACTAGACAGGAGCCATGCTTGGTCTTCCTAGCTCATGCCCAGGACCATGATACTTCCTGAGCTGGGTACCCCCTGTCCCCCTGCCCCTGATAACAGGGAGATTCTCCATCAAACACTTCTCCACACTAGACAGGAGCCATGCTTGGCCTTCCTAGCTGGTGGTGTCCATGGCCATTCTCAATGTTTTCCAGCAAAACTCTTTGCTTGTCCTTGGAAACAAGGCTCACCACTTTCCCATTTCTTCAACTGTAGGGTCCCCTTGCAGGGGGGGCCACCCAGGGTCCCTTTGCCACTTTTTGCACCCAGGGTAGCCATTTATTTCAAATTCGGAAATTGGATCACATAACCGGTTGAGGAATTCGGGATTGACTTCAGCTGGGAAGCTCAGCGTAAAAGCATCATGGAGAGGCAGAATGAGGAGCTTTCAAACGTAGACTGGGCCGGGCAGGGGTTGAGAAGGTAGGGGGCGGAGTCCTGTGGTCCTGGTCCCCATTCCCACTCAACCCCTTGCCAGCTGAGGGATGTTGTGAAATATCTCTGTGGGTTCATTTCCTAGCTTTGAAAGAGGGCTGATGATTCATTCCACCAATATTTATTGGTCACCTCTGTGTGCCAGGTACTGTTCACAATAGCATTTCTATTGGGGGCCAGGGTGGGGATTGCAAGCCTGAGATGAGACAGGGAATGAATAGCACTTAGAACAGAATGGGCTTGGAGACAGCATGGAACAAGCATTAGCTATTGTTATCATTTTAGATGGCGTGGATGTCAAAATTGCACAACTTCCATTACCCATTCTTGGTTCTCTTTTGTTAAAAAAAAAAATCTAAGCTATATATTTAGTGGTTCTGTCCACAACATGCTTTTTTTTTTTTTCACCTAGCACCTTGAAGATACTCCGTAATTACTTGTGGCTTGGATCTTCCATTGTTCCATCCCTAACATTATCTTAACTCCTCCCCACTGAGTCATCCTCTCTCCATTTTTAGGTAAAATCCCATTATTGGCACTGAGGTCATGGCGACACCACCTCGTAAGGACGCCGCCCTGGAACCTCACTGTTTCTGAAATGCTTCCGAGACATGGTATCGCACTTGCTCCCAGGGCTAGAGGCCCATGCCTGCTGGGAGGGTGTCTACAGATGATGCTAAGCCCTTGTGACCTTATGTAATTGTGTTCTGCTTCAAGTTGGGGAGGGTGGTGAGTGGTCCTGTGTCATTGCTCAAAGAGTGTCTGCTCTTCCCCAGGAAGAGAAGGGCTCTTAAGAACCCCGCCACCCACCCATTGTGGACGGTGACGTTGTAGTAGATGGAAAGCCTTTGGGGTTCGGACAAGGGTTCGGTTCCAGGCCCACCACTCAGCAGCCAAAAATCCAAGTGGGATTACCAACCTCTGTTCTCCCTGAGAGAAAATGGGGCAACAATACATATTCCAAAGGGTCGTATGCAGATTACATACATAGGAAAATACGCGCCCACTTCCTGTGAATCTTACTTCTCTTTCCTTTTCTCACCCGCACAACCCGGCCTTCCCCGTGTGCCCCCTAATGTGCCCTGGGCTGGATCATCACCTCCTTGTCTGCGCCATGGCCTGAGCTGCTGTTGTGGGATGTGTGTGTGTGTGTGTGTGTTAGTGGTAGGGGGTGGGGGAGAGACGACACGGAGCCTGGCTCCTTCTCTGATCTGTCCTGCGGGAGGAACCCAGCGCCGCAGCCCCACGTGGCTCCCATAATACCATAAGTAAAACACAAACAAAGCAGAGGTTGTTCTGCTTGTCAGCCTCCGAGACCATATGGAGCTGAGACATGATTGTATTACCTCTGCTATACTGCAGTCGAGCTAAACAGAAAAGCCATAATAAACTATTCTGGGGAGGTCCCCGAGCTCCGTGCACAGAGCACAAACAGATAAACAAGAGGGTGGCTGGCTTGTTTCATGTTTTCTTCCTTTCTTTCTTCCTTCCTTCCTTCCTTTCTTTCTTTTTCTTTCTTTTTAAAAGAAGGGGCATTAGAGAAAAAGAAGGGGGAGAGAGGGAGGGAAAAAATGGAGGGAGAAGAAAACAGAAAACAGAGCAAGGGAGAACGGAGGAGAGGGAGCTCTGTGGCCGGACTGCTTCCGTGGTATTGCATCAGAGTGGTTTTGCTTCTGAAAGGGTGTATGCCCTTTGTGGATTTTGTGGTCTCACCTAGGTGGATGATGGTATCTGATGGCAGTTTTGGCTTCTTCGGGGTGTACATCTCTGCTTGAGCGGGAGTTGGGAGCATGAGGAAGAGAAAGTGCCAAAGGGCATTGAGGGATATTTGGAGCAGCTTCTAATCTCTTCATAGCTCTCCAGTCTCCTTCCGCTTCCTTGTGCCCCCTGTCCTCATGATTCCAGTCCAGACAGGTTGGAAGACCCCCCTGTCTTGATACTGACCAGACCCTTCTTATCTTCAACAGGGCTGGGTCTGAGTGCTCAGGGAGTGAGTGAGTCTCTCTCTCTCTCTGTGTGTGTGTGTGTGTGTGTGTGTGTACAGGGAATGAGGGTGGGTGGGCAGAGAGGTAGGTGTAGCTATATTGCCCCTGTGGTTGGACAGCCTATATGCCCACTGGAAGTCTTCCCAGACCTCAGGGAAAGGTAGAGAAAATAAATAAATAGGGAGGAAAAACAAAACAAAACAAAACAACAACCCACAGACACCAGATGTTGCTTCTGAGCAAAGCCTTATAGTAGGAAAGAAGGATTCCCTAAGTGGCAACAAACTCACAGGGAAATGTCTGCGAGGTTAAGGGGAAAAAAATCTCTGTTTGCATGTTGTTTATTCCAGGTGTGAAGAGCAAATCCCAACACTTTGAGAACTGTCATCTGTTTTTGAAAGTCTGTGCAAGTGTACGATTCAAAAGCAATGCAACCCCTGATGGTAACTACTTCCAGGTACCATCTATCTCCTGCTCAAATGCTAAAGCCAGTCTTTCAAATGCTTGACTTACGGAAAACATGTAATAGGGTACGTAAGGGTGTGTGGGTTTTTGAACAAAACTTGGGTTCAAATCCAAAGCCTGACACTTCCTGAGGAAAAGTCTTTGGGTATCTGGTACAGAAAAATGGCAAAAGCAAAGTCCTAACGAAACAGCCCTGTGCCCAGCCTCAAGAGGAAATGTCTAGATTGAAATGGGAGAAGAGAGGACTGGGGGAGAGAAGGAATCAACTGTCTGATTGAGTTTTTACTACCATTTATTTCCTAAAACTATGCACACAGGTGAATATAAATGTTTTGAAAATTATTGCTAGGTGATCAATCAGTTGGAGGATTTGGGTGGAGAAAAGAGAAATTGATTCACACAAAACACCAAATTTAAAAAAAAAAAAACAACCCAGACAATTACAAACTCCAGGAAAAACAATGTATGAGAAATGAAATGGCACCTAATTATGGCAAACTCTCTGTCTGGGCAGTGAACAATACTTATGTAGTCACAAAAGTATAAACACAGAGTATTAATTTAACTCCAGATTGTGCTATAATTACACCAGCAGGTTAGGGGAAATACAGTAGGAAGAAGGTGACAGGGTATTAGAGATCAACGCCTCACACGCAGTAAAAGGAATTTAGTAGGAACTGTCTAAAACTGGTAACTCAAGAAATAGCAACATAGCTATGTTGTTTGAAAGCTGGAGGTAAGGCCAAGAGAAACTATAAAGAATTGAGAGACGTTACCTGTGTGGGGCAGAGGACCGAGATGGGAGGATTGCTGTTTTTTGATTGGGTGTTTGAGTACTACTTTTTTAAAAAAATTACGTACACAGATTACTTAGACGAATGACTTTAAGGGATATACATATGAAGTGCTTAGCATTGTACTTGGCACATAATAAATGCTTAAAGATTGTTAGCTGTCATTATTGCACTGGAATGGATATGAAAGGGTTATTTAGCTGGTACAGTACTTATACTCCCGTACAGGGCTGGCCACATCACAGGGTAAATCCAGTGACCCTGCCAGCATCAATAGATGTGACATTGGGCAAGATGCTCTCCCATAGCCCATACTGACCTCAGCAGTAACGGATGGCAGGGGTCATCCTGGATACAACCGCCAAATAGGGAAAGTTGCTCTTTTTGTCTTTCTGTCCCTGCAGAAGGCTCACAAATAGTGCCCTCTCCCGCCCCTAACATGATGATGTTCTAATCCCTGAGACCTGTGAATGTTACCTTATATGGCAAAAGAGACTCTGCAGCTGTGATTAAATTAAGGATTTTGAGATGGAGAGATTATCTTGGATTAGATTGATGGGCTCGATGTAATCATTGTAAGAGGGAAGCAGGAGGAGTCCAAATCACAGACAGGACAGAAGAATTGAAATGATGAGCTTTGAAGACAGAGGAAGCAGCCACAGGCCACATGGGCAGCCACTGGAATCTGAAAATGTCAGGGAAATGGATCCTCCCCTCGGAGCTGACAGAAGGAATCAGCCCCTGTTCGCATCTTGACTTCAGTCCAGTGAAACTGATTTCAGACTTCTGACCTCCAGGACTGTAAGGGAATAAACCCGTGCCATTTTAAGCCACTAAGTTTGTGGTAATTTGTGATCACAGCAAGAGGAAACCAATGGAATCCCAAACCATAAAAAATGTCGCTCCCTTTCTCACCAGCTTCTACCACCCCCGCCATATACACTAAGTCTGGTAGCTTGAGAAATGTAAAAAGGTATATTTGCATTAAGGTGTTGGGATTTGTTGTATACCTTTCAAAGAAATTTTACATCTTGCAAGAAAAGATCCCATGGAGAGAGTCTCAAGGACAGAAAATTATTTGCACTCACATTGGTGTTTCTTTTACCAAGGGTGGTGCTTGACCAATAAATGATCATGAGAAGAATGAATGAGGTAAAGGGCTAAATACAGAGACAAGTAAACCACTGAATAGGGACCCTATACTCGCAGAAAGACTCCATCACCCCTCATTAGTCAAAGATATTTAATACTTACTGTTACGAAAGTGTTCTTGCTGCCTAATTGAAATCCCCCCAAGCTGAATTTTTAACTGCTGTCTTTTTTATTCTCAGTGGATTTAGTGAACATCTGGTCATCAACTAACATCTATTAAGTCACTCTTCGATTTCTTTTTCCAGGCTAAAAAAAAAAAAAAAAAAACCCAATTCAATGAACAATTCAGACCAGACTTTTCTTTGTCATGGTCAGAGGACACCAGGTTCCATGATGGCTTTTGCTTCGGGCTCCCGACCATTTGGAACCGTGATGGGGTGGAGCTTCTGGCATGTTCTAGTTCTCTCATCTTTGCACGCATTTGATTAGGGGACTGTGGACAGAGGGACTCCCCTGTCTTTGTTGTCAGCAGTGTGCTTAGAGAAAGTAGAACAATTTTAGACACAGTAGAGATACAGTTAAATAAACTTCAAGGGCGGCTTTGAATGGGAACATCAAACATGAGGCCTATCGATGTGTGTAAAGTTGGAGTTCCCACCTAGTTCTTGGCTTCTGGGGAGGGAAGGCATTGTTCAGGGACTGCCTATAAGTATGCATGCCTTTGTTTCCCTCTAGCACGGGCCTCCTCCCCGAGTCACAGCTCAGCACCGGCCGTCTGGGTTTCTAGAGTGGAGGCCCAAGGCAATTCTTAATAATAATGAAGACTCTCCTCTTTGCACAGTTCTCTGCCCAGGGTGACGTGCTCCCACATATTTTATTTCTTTGACACGGTGTAACAGCCCAGGGTGGTCGGTGTTAGGATCAGCTCTATTTTACAAATGAGGAAACGGGCCGTCAGAAGGGTTCCTTAGTTTGCGAAAGATCATACAATTAGCCAATTTTAGAAACAGGCTTCAACTTGGGGGTCGGTTGACACCAACCTAGGAGTTTTCTGCCCAACTGCTTCCTTTCCCTTCCTCCCCTTTTTTTACTCTGAGGATGGTTTAGCCTGCTTTGCCAACTACACCCAGAAATAGAGAGTTTTCAATCTATAATAGTGATAGCTTCAGGGACGGAGTGTAAAAACAATATCAACCCAGAGCAAGTTTTCCCCAGATGCTGACTCGTCTTTCATCAGCAGGAATGTGAGCACTGTTATTACAACCATCAAAATATCTTTATTAATATGCCAATGTCTATTGCTTCCTACCTGCACAGACCTGATGTTAGCTTTGAGGAGCTTTGTCCTTTCCACTTTCGTTCCTCCTGGAGCACCCTGGACTGAAGCATCCTTTCTCTACATCTCATGGTCTGGCTCAAATGCCTCCTTTTCCATGGAGCCTTCCCTGATTACCCAGAATCTTCATGTTCCAGAGGCACATACTTCTGGTCTGGTTCTTATCTGACAGTGCTTTCTATTATAGTTAGTTGTGATCATGTTAGGCTTCTTTAGTAAAATGCCAGCTCTTGGATAATAGAGACAATGACTTACTCATTTTTGAGGCGGGGGAGGATGGCAGAGTTAAAGGCTCTGTGTTTGAGCCTGAGCTCTGTCCTTAGCTAAGCTCTGCAGCCTTTCACCAATCCCATCTCTGGGCCTCAACTTTGTCTTTTGTAAAAGATGAAGGTTGAGATAAAGGCTTCATGGGTTTTTGAACCCCCTAAAATTATAAGCAAACATTTTTAAAAAAATATTTTATTTATTTATTTGACAGAGAGAGAGAGAGAGAGAGAGATCACAAGTAGGCAGAGAGGCAGGCAGAGAGAGGGGAAAGCAGGCTCCCTGCTGAGCAGAGAGCCGGATGTGGGGCTCGACCCCAGGACTCTGAGATCATGACGTGAGCTGAAGGCAGAGGCTTTAACCCATTGAGCCACCAGGTGCCCCCTAAGCAAACGTTTTTATCTATGTGCAATTTCTTTAGAGAAATCCTATTCTTTACAGATAGTCCAAAATATTCATCAGATTCCTAATGGGGGTCTGGGATCTAAGAAGGTTTACTATCCAATAGATTAAAGAATTGTGGTTTCCTGGGTGTTATACTTAACTAATGAATCATTGAATGCTACATCAAAAACTAATTATGCATTATATAGTGGTTAACTGAACATAATAAAAAAATACTAAAAAAAGGAAAAAGCCATCAATTCATGGAGCAGAACAGTCCTACACTTATGTAGTCATTTGATTTTTGACAAAAGTGCAGAAGCCATCTAACAAAGAAAAGAAAGTCTTTCAAAGAGAATTTACTGAAACAACTGGTTATGTGTATGAAAAAAAAAAAGTTTACCTTGACCTTTGCTTCATACCACATACAGAAATTAATTCAAGCAAGATCATAGACCTAGATGTAAAAGCTAACACTTTAAAGCTTCTAGGAAATCTTCATGACTTGGGACTAAGTAAAGTTATCTCAGGACATGGACAGAAATAGCCATAAATTAAAAAAAAAAATTGTAAATCAGACTTTATCAAAATAGAAAAATTTGCCCACCAAAAGACACTATTTAGAAAATAAATATGCAATCCACAGAGAGGAAATATTTGCAAAACAAATTTGACAAAGGACTAGTATTCAGGATATATAAAGAACTGCTATAATTCAATAAAGAAAAGACAGACAACACAATCAAAAAATGGGCAAAGGATTTGAATAGATACTTCACTAAGGAAAGTTTACAAATAGCCCATAAGCACATAAAAAAGAAAAAAAGCTCAATAATGAGATACCACTACACATCTACTGGAATGTCTAAAATTAAAATGACCAACATCAAACATTGGCAAAGACAGGGAGCAACTCTAATTCCCAAAAGTTGTTGGTGGTCATGTAAAACTATGTGGGAAAAAAGAGCTGGTATTTTTTTTTTCTAAAATGAAACATACACTTACCTTATGATCAGCAATACAACTCCTAGTGATTTTTTCCATGAGAAGAAGAAATGTATATCTACACAGAGACCTATAGAAGAGCATTCCTAGCAGCTTTATTGATGATAGCCCCCACCCTGGAGACAGCCGAGGTGTCTGTCAACAGAAGGATGGATACATAGGGAGGAGTATGACCCAGCAATGAAAAGGAACCAGCTACTGACACACGCATCAACATGGATGACTGTCAAAACTGTTTGGCCTTACATTGTGACAGAAGTCTTTCACAAGAGTACATTATGTGTTATTCCATATATATGAGCTTTCTAATAGACAAAACTAATATACAATGTAAATATCACAACAGTGGTCGGATGGGAGTGGGGCTTCAAGGGGAGGGACATGAGGAAACTTTCTGGGGGTAATGGTTACAGTCTTGGGTTAGACAGGTGTATGCATTCATCAAAACTCATTGAATGATGCACTTCAGATTTGTGCATTTCATGGTATATAAATTTTACTTTCCCCCCAAAAGAACCATGAACAAATATTGAACTGTACTGATACACATGCTGAAGTGTTTAAGGGTGAAGTGTACTGCTGTCTGCAATTTACTTTGAAATGCATCCAGAAAACATCAGCTAGATTGATGAAGGCTACAAGAGGTGGCTAGACACACAGGTACGGTATGAACAAATAGCAAAATGTTAATTGTAGTGTTTAAGTGGTGGGGATATGGGTGCCCACCATATAATTCTTTCACCTTTTCCACTATGTTTGAAAATTTTCATAATAAAATCTTGGAGGGGAAACAAGTCTACCAATAGAAAAGTCAACAGCAACCAACTAATCGATAAACTAGTAAATCAGCTAACGTAGTGTTTTCCAAACTTTACTCACTTGGATACTCCCCGTACCACCATTTATTTAATAATTTTTTGGAACTTGATTTTTAAACTACATTCTACATGTGCTGCATTCTGAGTAGTAATATCTGTGAAACGATGTGTGACATGTTATAGCTTTTGTTTTATTTATTTATTTATTTGTTTGTTTGTTTTATTTTGGAGGAAGAGAGACAGGGAGAACATGAATGCCTGTGTGTATGAATGGGGAAGGGGGCAAAGGGAGAGGAAAGAATCTGGAGCAGACACCCGCTGAACATGGGGCCCGACGCGGGGCTTGATATCATGACCCTGACACCAGGGCGACTGAGATGCCCAGGTGCCCCTGGTTATATCTTTTATACTACACGTGATATACATGTATATTAATATGTAAATGTTAATCCAGAAATGTTGGCTCCTATGCCACGTGGAACGTGATTGCACTTACCCTCAAAGTGTATATATCCCACCTTCGAAGTTCCAATCTTTGCTGCACGCTGTGGGGGAATTGGAAGCGGAGCATGTGGTCTCTGACCTCAAAGGGCTTTGGCGACAAGCCCCATAAATCTTCAGAAGGAGAGGACAGACTCTGTGCAAATGGGAGCAGTGGCTGGGGCTGGGACGCCCAGAGCTGGGAAATGTCCGCAGCCGACCTCACCCCGTAGAAGGCAAGGACAAAAATCACCGGTGACACACGGGTCAATGGCCTGTCTCCTTGCTCAAGACAAGTGGGGAAGAGACTCTTTGAAGCCTCGGCAGCAGATGCTCAATTGGATAGCCCCTCCCACTGGAAGCTTTGCCGCGGGCTTTGAAGAGAAAGAGAAAAACCCACACGCAATCCAGCCACCTGGTCACCACCGGGCCCCCCTGGGGCCCCCACCCATCCGCCACCTATTCCACTCCTCTCAATTGTCAATTAAAATAAACAGCCTTGTATTCCGAGGCCTGGTTTCAATCTATCTTGGCCGGGAGGCTGCGTATAGATTTGTGGCAGTGCCCGAAAGTCCTTGCTCAACCTTTTTAATATCTGAACAAAGCAATCAAACCCGATAAGATCTAGCGAAGGCAAGATCACTCTTCTGTCCCCAGGATGGAAGCTTATTAGTCTGTGGCCCACATCATCAGAGTTATTGTGCCATGTTAAATTTATTGGTACTATCTCACCTCATTAAATACTTAAATAGACCTGACAGGACAGAAAAACGGGCTTTTTAATTTTTTCCCCCTATCCAAAGGGAGCTGGTGTTTCCCATGTCCCGGTTCACCTCTGCTACAGCTGTTGGCAAAGAGAAAAAGAAAGCAGGGCAGGGCCTGGAAGGTCTGGGTTGGCCGTGGAGGGATGCCTGGCTTGGGGGGAGGTGATACGGCACCCCTGGGGTGGGGAGCACCTTTCAGGGGGGCTGAAGGGAAGAGGAGGCAGAGGGGGCCATGGTGTTCATTCTCTTTTCTGTCCTGCTCAAACCTGGCTGGCTTTACCTTTTCTTGGGAGGAGTCTTTTGGTCCTTTAGCCAGGACAATATCCAGAAATAAAGGTCAGGGTGACGGAGTAGAGGAAATCAGAGCGTGTGCGGGAGGCGGAGCCCGGCAGGTGGGTCTCACTGGATCCTCTAGCGAGGGGGCCTGTGGTCTTTATTGAGCAAATAGCCCCAGAATCCAGAGCTGGATGGTGGCCAAGGCCAGGATTTCCCCAGACTCAGAGTGAGAGAACTTGGCAGGCTGGCGAAGCCTTGCAGGGACCCGCTAGCCTGAAGGAGGCAAGCCAGTTTCAAATGATGAGAAGTTGGTGTCGAAGAATGCGGATTTGTTCCGATGCCGCCCCCCAACCCCCCCGGGGTGCACATGTGTGCCTGTTGGGGGAGGGGGTGGTTCGAGGGGAAATTCAAGACCTGGAGAAAACTCCCAGCCTAGAAAATATTCCTGAAATGGTCTCATCCTTGTGGATTTTTCCTCATTTATCAAGCCATGCCTTCTCAGCCAACGTAATTTGGGACACAAGCTCCCTGCATCCCCTTCCTCTCCTCGTATCTCTGTCTGCGGAGGAGGTCTTCTTCTTTCCAGCTGTTCCTCTCCCAGCCCTGGTCCTTGTTTGCACCTTGTTAATAAGGTGGGCAAGGGGCCAGGAAGCAGCTCCCGGGCGCCTTCCGTTCCTAATGCCCTAAATGGCCATGACACCGCACTTAATTTCCGTTTTAGTGCAACCGCTGGTGGGACATCAGCAGGCTGAGACCTGGGTCCTGTGACAGTGTCTGCAACAGTGGCCATCAGCCTCCTTGTAATTGGATGCCACTTGGCGCCCAACGCCCTGCAGCGCCAGAGCTCGGTGGACTTATGTAACTGTCCCCCTGTTCAGAGCGCAGGGCTCTTCACAGGCTCTGAGCCTCCTGGCGTTACAACAGCTCTAATCCTTTGCCCACCCTGGGAGGGAAGGCAGGCCACGACCAGATGGGTTATCTATGTTATCAGCTTAGAAGAGCGCGGGGCACGTAAAACCCAGGGCTTGTGCCGAAAACCTAGATGGTTGACATTTACCAACTGGGGAGTGTTGCCCTTTATCTTTTTTGGAATGTTCCATACTAGACTCGGGGAAGTGAGGTGGTCAGAAGCCATGGGTGCCTTCCTGGGTGTTCAGAGCACATGGAAAACCACATTAAGTGGGGAGCACTGTGGATGAGCCGTGCTGGTAATTAACGCATGGCAGCCAGAACCGGTTTCGCGGGGCAGTTGGAAGTCAGCCCGTGCGCGGGGATGGAGGGCCGGGTTTGGTCTGGACCAAATGCTGGTTGGGGAGGAGGGAATGATGGGAAGGGGGGAAAGAGGTGATTAATTACCGACCGGGCAGCAGTATGTCTTCATTTAGAAACTGCAGCCTCAATTATCTTTAATTACTTCCCCTGTGGCCTTAAATCAAAGGCTGGTCCAGAACGGGGGTCAGTTGCCGTGGTACCCATCCAGCACAGGCTGGCCGAAGGTGGACCATGGCGTGAGGAGTCACTTTGGGGCACCCACGGTGGTGTTTTGGAGCTGCCTTCTCTCAGGGACAGAAGGACAGGATGGAAGAACAATTAAAATCTGAATAAATCAGACCTCCGGTAGATGGAGCATCTTCAGAAGAGCCCAGAGTCTCCCCGGACACATTGGTTTTGTCTTCACAGACTCACTGGGGAGGTGAGAGCGATGAGTGGGGTCTCCTGTCCACTGCATGGACGGACAAAAGAAAGCAGCACCGCTCCCCTCCAATTTAGACACCAGGTGAGAGGCCAGGCCACCCCGGTTTTATCTGGGTGGTCCTGTCTAGGGCAGGGTTCCCAAACACGGTGAGTAGGGACCCGCTAAGATGCTAAGAGAAGTATGGATTCGCACACCGGATTTTGTAATCGGGAGTTTTCAGGAATGGGGCAAAGTTATGTGTATTTTTATCAGGTTCTCCCAGTGCTCCTTCGGTGGCTGGCCTCTGGGAACCCTGACCAGACTGGCCGTCCATCTTCCTTTCTAAGTAGAGAGGGACCGACCTCTTGCCTCAGGGACGGCTCCTCATCCCTGCACACACCCTCCCTCCCTCCCCCCTACCCCATTCCTCCAGTGTTCAAACTTGTCAGGGCTGGAGACTGTACTTTGAAAATCCAGGATCTGTTTGAAAGGCAGTAGGAAAAAGAAGGAAAACTCGAATGGAGACACGGTGTGCTTTTCTGGGACCTCTCCCTGCTTCCCTGGCTGAGGGTGGGCGTGGGAGGTGCGAAGTTACAGAGCACTGGGGAACAGAAGGCGACGTCAGGTCGGGCCATTCCTCTCCCCTCTCTGAGCTGAGTCTCCTCATCTGTAAGACGGGGGGCTGGGGAGATGGTCACTCTGACACTTGGTTTATTCTGGTCTTCAGACCCAGCTTCACCCCCACACGGCTGGATGTCAGGCAGAGAGGTGGTCTCTGCTTCTGGGGAGGCAAAAGGAGTTGGAGTGCTCTAAGTGTCCCTCACACATCCCCCGCCACCTCTCTTGCACCTGCTTCTCCCACTCGCCTCCCAACCCCATTAGACAGACGTGGAACCTTGAAGGAGGCTACCCTATCCTCTCCCTAGTAAAGCTCCCCCAAATGGTCCACTCTGGGCCATCTGGGACTTCTGGCTCATTTTCTGCTTTCATGTGGTCCTTTCTTCCCAGGGCAGGGAGTTTCTTTTGGCTTCCTACTCCTATCTGACCCCCAGGTGGCCCTTCTCGCTTTGTTAAATATGAATTAAGCTCTCAGAAACAAACAGTTCTTCCTTTTTTGTTTCTCATGCTCTCATGGCCCTAAGATCAAAATGCAGGGCGCTCTCTTTTAATGAGATCTATGTATTGGGTCCTCAGCTCCCCCCACGTTATTAGGAACAGTTAATTGGCAAGTGGCTGTGTCTTTTAGGCTGGTTTACTAGTGCCAGTGGAATTTATGAATTATATCCCAGGGAGAAGTCAAGGATGACTCCAGGGTATCTGGCCTTAAACAACAAAGTTGCTATTTACAAATGACCATCGACTGACATTTGCTGTAGCTTAATGAAGCATGGTCTTTGGGAGGAGAGCTGGAGCTCCGGACACGACTACATTGAATTCAATTCCAGAAGCAGCTGCTGATGGCCGCCATCTTGCCACCGAGGTCCTGGGCACTGGAGATGCTGGGAGATCCCAAGGGAAAGGAGGCACCGATGGGGCCCCAGAGGGGCTTACCTCTTAGAAGAGCATGTCCCATGACATCGGTCAGAAGTGGTGTGCTGGAAGGTAGTTTTGTCTGAAACACACTAAGGAGGAAAGCACAGTGGAAAGGACCTTCAAAAGTTGCAATGTTCTAAAATTCAACCCTATCTTGTGGCTAGGTTATACGGTGTCTGGTTTGAACTCAGGACATTGGAAAATATTTCCTTCCCTTGTTTAAAATTTTTGTTTCTACTACCTAGTAGTTATACCCCAAATATAGGGGACTTTCTCGTACTTTTATGAGGACATAGCTGAATGCAGTCCTTGCATGAGACAGGCCTTTTATAGTTTAAATAAAAAGGTTTCTTTCCTTTATTTTAAGGATAGATTCCTTGTCATTAGACAAAGATAAAGAGGTTTGTGTTCAGGAGCAGGAGGTTAAGAAATCTGAGAGTTTATGCTAAATTCACTGATTCCCTAATTCATTTCCTGATTCAAGTATCGGTTCTTTGATATAGTGGTTGATAGACTAATGATTAATTCATTTATTTATTCAATAAACACCAATGGATTTCCTTATCTAAGTTCTTACCCAAGAAAATCAAGCTGAATGTTTTTCTTCTTTCTCGTTTCTCTTTTCTTGGTTTCCTTCCAAAGCAATTAAGAGGAGGTAGAGAGCAATGAGGGGGAAAGATGTCAGATTTGACTCCTCTGAGACGTTCACCCTCCGCAATGCCAGTCCCTGGGGAAGGAGAGGGCCTTGAACATGGAGAGAGGCAGACAGGAGAGTCTTCTGGGGGAGGGGCTGGCTCATCCTCTGTCCCTTTGTTCTTTTCTTCTCCCGTCCTCCCTCTTGCTCTTTCCTTGCTCCTTTGTTCCCTGGTGTTTTCAGCCTTGGGGTGGGGGCCCTGGTGGGATCCGTGTGCCCTGTGGGCTCCCCAGACCCGCCATCCGGCCGCCTTCCCCAACAACCCAGGGAGTTGGAAGCATCTGGTACTCCTGTCTCCTGAGAGCCTTTTTAATATTATTTCATTTCTTTTAACCTTTATTAAGACAAACATTGGGCAGAGAACACTCTATACTCCCACAAGAGACACTCTCCATTTCGATATTAAAAAAACAAAACAAAACCAAACCTAAACCCATCCAACCTGAGTCCTGGAGGAAAGAAAGAGGGGGGAAAAATAAAAAGGAAAGGAAAAAGAAAAAGAATATCCTAGAGATATTTTTACCTTCAAAGATCCATCACTCATTACTGCATATCACAGACACGTCTACAATCTCATTTTCTTACAATTCTCCGTGAAATAAGTGTAAATGGAAAATAATACCCCATTTTGAAAGTTCAACAAAATGTCTTTATCCACCAAATGTAGCCCCAGCTGTCTCATTTTCAGAAACAAAGCCTGATTTTAAATAGCAGCTCGCCACCCAAATAAACACCACAGCTCTCTCCAGCTCCCCGCGGCTGCCGCGGCGCTCCCCAGTAATCGCCCCTCTCCCGGTCGCCGGGGGGTGTGCGGCGGGGCCGGCCGACCCCCGACTGCAGCAAGTCTCTGGGGTACCTCCTTCTGAAGATCAAGAACAACGGGCAGAATTCTGTAAACATTGGGGAGAGAGTTACCTGTCTGCTCTGTGTCCCATCCCCCTCCAGCCCTCTAGGGCGCTAACCCCAGGGCGAATGGAAAGGTGTTCAGAAGCAGGAGTGGGGGAAGCTCAGACTGGAAGGGCTAGCTCTGTGACTAGCGTTCATGGACTAGCTCTGTGACATAGTTGAGATCCTCAGGTGCCTAGTTTCTTCCGGGCTCCTCTCTCCTACTATTTAGATGTCCCAACACCTGGTTCTCCCCTTCCTCCCTTTTCTCCACTTCAGTTAAAAGTGGTTCTCTCTGTCTGGTTGCTCAGGTTAAAAACAACACAAACAGACTCCTCTCTTTTGCCTCCACCCCACATCTGACCTGACCCCCTGTCGGTTCTACCTTCACATAGAGCCAGAATGAGGTCTGTTCTCTCCAACACCATCGGGGCCATAGTGTGACTCTGTTTTTACCGGTGCCTGTGGGTTCAGCATCAGGGTGGGGATGGAAACACACAATCCAGAGCCCGAACTGGCCAACAGTTGGATGCTTAACCGACTGAGCCACCCAGCCCAGGTACCCCTCTCTTGTTTCTAATACGGCACCGGCAGAATCACACGATACTCATCAGATACGATCAAGCCCTGGTCAAACCCTTCCAGTATCTCCTTCTGGCTAAAATCCAAAGTCCTCTCCTAGGAGGTCCTGCGTGAGCTGACCTCCGGCTCCTCTCCCGTTTGTGTGCCTCGCCAACCCCGTGGAACCCCCAGCTCCTGGCATACAGTAGGACCTTCCTACCTCAGGCTCTTTACACTTGTTTTGTCCTCCTCCCGGAACACACTTTGCCCAGAGAGCTGTGTTTCTCGCTCCCCCACTTCATGCAAATGTCACCTCCTCCGTGTTCAGACACCTTCTCCTCGGGCCCAGCTCCGACTACCCCACTTAGAATTAATCCCGGATACTGGGGCGCCTGGGTGGCTCAGTCAGCTAAGCCTCCTTGGTTTCAGCTGAGGTTATGATCTTGCAGTCGTGGAATCGAGCCCCACGTCGGACTCTGTGCTCAGTGCGGATTCTGCTTCAGATTCTCTCTCCCTCTCTTTCCTTTTCTCAAATAAATAATATCTTTAAAGAGAAACAAACAAACAAAAAGAGTAAGAAGGACACCCAAACACTGTCCATTGCCTTGTTTGTTTGTTTGTTTTTTTTTCCTTTTTCCCCCTGCTCTATTTTTCTCCCTTGCACTCACCACTACGGAATATACCTCGTTGTATGTATTTATTTCCCTGACTCTCTATCTCTTTCCACTAGACTGTAAGCCTCACGAGGGCAGAGTGTTGCGTCTGCCTGTTTGCTGATAGATCCCCAATAGAAGAGGTGCTTGGTGTGAAATGAACGCTTACTAAATATTTGTTCAACGAATGCCTATAAATGCAGCTAGATCTGACACTCTAGCAGATCTACCCCTTTAGGTTAACCTTCTATGAGTGTTTAAGATACCGTCTTTCCAGTGCAGCAGAGAGTTCTGTAGTCCTACCATCTACAAGAAGGTAAGGGACTTTCTAAGAGCCTCAGGAAAACTGGTGGACAGCTCATTCTAGAATCCAAGTCTTGGGACACGGACTTTAGACTTTTTCCCTCCCCCTCTCTGAGCCTCTTGCTGACACTGGATTTGACTTGCATACATTTGCTGAATGGATGGATGGACGGATGGACAGATGGACGAACACATCCCCCTCTTCCTTGGGTAGTGGACAAGACATGGTCAAACCAGCCCGGCCTGGAGAGAAGCCCAGAGTTGGCTTGCACAGAGTGAGGCTGAAGCAGAGCCTGACCAGGTGGGAAGGGTGCATCAGAGCTCACGCTGGGCCAGGAATCAGCCCCAGTGATTGGGGAGCTGGGACACCTGTCAGGGGAAGCTGGGATGGAATTGACATATCAAGGCATTACTCTCTCCAAGTTGTTTATCGGAAGAGACACTGAGGGAGACTGACAGGTAGTCACTGGACAAATCGGCAGAGCACAGGCTCTCAGGGATGCCTGGCAGCCCGTGCTGCATGAGACATGTGACCGGGAGCCCCTGGAGAGGCCTCTGCTGGGCTTGGCCAGAGGCCCCTTGTGACAGGTGGGCACCAGCCGGGTTTCACACATAGTGACCTCGCTTCGGGGCCTCGTGGGCTCGTTAGGTTGGGATGTTCGTATTTTTTTCCTTCAACTTTATTTCTATTTGCTCTTTTGCCTTCTCAGAGACAAGCTGTCCCCCCCACAAAAACCCTAATGAGGTCTCCAAGAAAGGGCCCCATTGGGTGTACAGAGAATGTGGTTGGCCTGGGCCACAGATGTGGGACAAGGATAGCTTCTCAGACCCTCACCTATGTGCTCCCCAACCGCTTTCAACACAAGAGTGCTGGCTGTTGGTTGCTGGGTACTTACTTCATGCTGAGCCCCTACTAGGCCTTCACTAATTTGACTTTCCCAACAGCCAAATGAGGTATCAATGAAAGTCCCCATATAATAGTTAAGAAATGAGACCTTAGAGGTGAAATTGCTTGTTTGGGTCTCATGACCAGACAGCGGCTGAACCACCATTGCAATCCAGGTATCTGTGTCTCCAGGCCTCATTCTTAACCCCTCAACGTCACTCCATGGACCTCCAGAACCAGGTCCTCCCCCTCGCACTCAGCCACGTTTTCAAACCCTCTCACTGTTGGGTGCCTCCCCATTACTTTCTGCTCCCCAACACAGCGGTTCTGCCTAACCAAACCCATCCTCCTTCTAGTTCCCATTCTCGTCACTTTCTCAAGGGTTTTTTTTTTTTTTGGTCTCTGTTCCTTAGCTGTGCGTAGTGGCTGGCTCAGTCAGGGGTAAATAAATGTTTGTTGCTGTATAAAGGGAATGCCTTATTTCCTTCCCATCTCTCTGCCTCCTACTTGTTTTCCCTCACACTAAATCTGTCTCTCTTTTGTGCCTTTGTTCAATCCACATCTCTCCCTATCATCAGAGCCAAATGTAAAACTAGACATTCTGCTGCTGCTGCTGAGTATACCTTGGTGCAAAATGTGAGGGGGGTGGAGGAGGTTGGACAGAGGATAGTAAACGCCATTAAATATGTCAGTTTTTGGAATTCAGTAATTTTAGTTTTAGGAATTTATCCTGAAGAAAAAAATCATATGTGTGTGTGTAAAGAGGTAAGTGCCAGGATGTTCCCGGCAACATTGTTTAAGGTGATACAAAACTGGAAATGCCTGGACCATCGGTAGTGGAGGACTGGTGGGGAAGAAGAAAATTACACATTCTCTTTTAGATTCCTACAAGAGAATACTTAGTAGTCATTAAAAATAATGAAGATATATATATCTATTGACATAGGAAATTAAGTGAAAAAAGTAGGTTATGAAATAGTACACCCAGAATAATTTGATTTTTATTAAAATTGTATGAGTATAAATATATGCATCAAAAAATGTCCAGAAGGACATACATCAACCTGTAGACAGTGGTTATCTTCACGTAGGGGCTACGGGTGATGTTTTTGGTCGTTTCACTTCTTCGTTTTCCAATTTTCTATGAAGCACATGTTTAAAAAGAAAGAAAAATGGACATTCTCTAGGAAATAGTCCCTGATGACACTTACCTCTCCAGTCTCCCCCAGATCTCACAGCTCCCTGGCTGGTAGCATCTCAGCGTGTGGGCTGGACCAGATTGAGGGTAAGGGTCTAGCATTGTTCCCATAGGTGAGGACTTTCATCCCCTTATGAGTTCCTTGAAGGCCAGTGTCCACCCTCCAATATGTGATTGTTGTTTAACTGCAGATCTTAGTCTAGGACACAGCACACTAGGGTGATGTGATGTTTTTTTTTTTCCCTCTCTCTCTCTCAGTTATTCCTATGAAATGGAAAACAAAGAGTGGAATTCGCCTAGTCCTTGGGGAAGAAGGGGGATGAAGCTATTTCCCCAGGGCTGGGCAAAGGCTCAAATTAGCCCACAAAGCCAAAGGCAATAAATAATCCAGGGCCCTATGAGGTCAGGGCCCTGGTCTCCTCCGGCAGCCACCCTGACCCGCATAATGGGCCACAGGCAGTTATGATTCATGCAGACGCTGGTTGGGCTCCTGCCAGCCTGGCCTGAGGAGGCCCCACAGTGGGAAGTTGGATAGGCCTGGAAATATGGCCCCCGGGGGACAGCCCAGGCCATGCTCTGGGGAGATGGGCGGACCAGAGGCCTGGGGGGGGTTCTGAGATTCGGGAGCTGGAGACACATGGCTGCCTCGGCCTTCCTCCGTCTGTGTGGCTGGAGCCCCAGGGAGACATCGACAGCCATTACCGGACCAGGCAAAGCAAAAAGAGATGAGTTTAAAGTATCAGAACGAAGACTCAGGTAATAATAATGTAGTGAGCGGATCGGGCAGCAACGGTTGCAATAATATTACCTCCCACGTGTGCAGGACTCCACTGTGCACAAAATGCTTTCACATACATTATCATATTTGACCCTCGCAACAACCCTGTGAAATAGAGAGTCTTCACCTGGATTTTCAAGGGAGGAGCCTGGCACTCTGAGTAATGCATTTGCCAAGAGTCGCAAAGCCGGTGAGAGCCCAGTGTTCGTCCACGTTCTCTACTGCTCAAGGAGATCTACCCAAGCGAGTGAGGAAACCACGTAGCTCAGGGCTATGGAACACCATAAGTTTGTGCTAAGGACAGAGGCCTCCTTGTGAGCTTGAATGAAATTTAGCAAGAAATGAAAGGCCTCCTGGAAGCCCAAGTGCATGCCAGAAAAGGAAGGCAGGAAGGTCATGGCCGTGAACGTGGAGTGTGGCACTCCTGGCTTCAAACACTGACCCTGGTGCAGAGCGGGGATGGTAACTTTGCTCCTGGTTTCAGACGCCAGTGGATGGGGGTAATGGGATCAACACGGGATTCTCTGCCCGGGCTTTGGACCAGTCCCCAGGTTGGGTGTGTGAGCTCCGAGGTTATCAAACAGGGACAGAAGAGCTAGGGGAGAGTCAGGCTGGTATTTGAGAGATCTCTAGAAATTAGGAGGAAAAATGTCTCTGAGTTTGGTCTTGTGAGCTCCACACAGGGAAGGCGGTAGACTTGGCTGGGGAGGGCCAGCCGGGTAAACAGCCACTCTGCCCAGTCTACAGGCGCAGATCCCTCCCAGAGGCCCATTCCATTGTCTGAAAGGGCTCCCAAAGCAAAGTACTGAATGGGCTTTTCCCTCTCCTCCTCTTTAAGACGCTGTCTTGCCTTCACTTCTTTCCACGTGGGACCTGGAAGTTTCCACAGGTCTCGCAGCCACCCGAGCTGGCACCCCTACCACCTTCAGAATTATTCTCCAGTGTGGCTCCTCAGGCCTCTCCTCTTGGGTGTTGTGAGCCTGGGGAACACAGCCCTGTCACACCCGAGCCCTGGTCGGCATCATCGTCACCTCAGGGACAAGAGAAATGGTGCTCTCTGTGCTCAGGACAACTTAGCCTCAAGGGGCTTGTGTTGTTGGGGTCCAGTTAGGAAGACAGAAACCATGTTGGACATTTCAGCAGAAATGGTTTTACTCAGGACACTGGTTCAACACAAGCAAACAATTGTTAGCTGGGTCTGGGGGAACAAACGGCAGAGCTTAGGGCTGTCAGAATCTAGAAGTTCCCAGGAGGGGCGCTGCAAAGCTCGGATCTAGACCTTGAAGGAGGGGTGCCGCTGATACACAGGGAGCTTGATAGAGGAGCCCCAAGGCTCAGAACTGTGAGGAAAATTGTGACCCACAGCTGCTTGGATCTGGGCAGAGCTGGGACTCGAACTCCCAAGGAGAGGGACTCACTGCCTAGTGGGGCAGGGGTCTCAGACGGGGTGTCGTGAGGCTGGTACTGGGAGAGCCAGAAGAAGCTGGAGACTAGAAACAAGCATGATCCTGGGGCCACACTGGCAGAAATAGCAAGTGAATAAATAGGAAGGAGAAAACCCTTCGTCCCCTCCCCTTAGCTTGCCAGTCTCTGTCTAGCGCCTCCTACTGGCAGGACCGGACACGATCCTGCCCGTCAAGGAGAAATCCAACTTGCAGAGTCCCAACCAGCATCCCAAAGCAGAACATGAAAAGGTGGGTTTGGAGCTTAATAACTGGCATGGAGCCTTATTCCTAGAGGATCTGTTCATGGAGGCATATTTTCCAGGAGACACAAGGAACTGCAGAGGGTAGTTTGGGCTCTCTCATAGCCCATGTGCACAGTGAGCAATGTCTTCTTGCCCAATTCTTAGATTTCTGGGATGGGTACTGAGACCTTTATATATGGCATTAAAAAAAAAAAAATCTGGGGTGGCCTGTCTTCACCTCTTCCCTTTTGGGATCATCTTGAGCCTTTGCCCCTTACCCCAGGACTGAACAAAGCCCACTTCCAAGTCACAGGAAAAAGGGAGATTCAAGTGTCAAACAATAATAGCAAGATATTATCAATGTAGGCCTGTGATTGTGTCATATAAAAAATAAAATACACACCAGTTAATCAAAGCACTACAGACACTTTTAAGTAATCCCACTTAGGCTTTGCATAACTCCATATACCGCCGGCAGCGCTCTTGTCTACCACCAGAGACCATAATATACATCAAAAATTCTCCTTTAAATTTATTTTCAGTAAAGATTGGTCTTTTGAACTGCGGCAGTGGAGGCTTAAGGGTACAAAATCTCTCTCGCCTTTTTCTCTTTCTTTTTCTCTCTCCCCTGTCTTTCTCTTTGGTGGGGCGGTGACTCCGGGGTGGGGGATGAGAACAGCAGTGGGTTCCACACATCTTGTCGAACCTTCTGTCCTTTGCATGGATCAGTTCCTCTCATCTGCCACTTGATTAAGACATTAAAGCAGGAAGGTGAAGGAAGGTTGAGCTGTAGCAAGGGGGAGTGAGAAACAATTCCCTCCGTGCTTCGTTTGCCTTGGAGAAAGTCTCCAGTCGCTGGGCCCTAGAAGTCTCTGGGCCAACCCAGCTGCGGTGATGCAGGCTTCGTGCTTTCCCAGAAGCCCAGATTTTGTGAAAGGCACAACCCTGAGTACCTAGGGACACCAACACCCCCTCACACTGGTGTTGAACCCTCCTTGCGGCCCTCCCCCTGGGATGGCATATAGGATAGGCTTCCGAAAGAACACAGGGACTGCTGTGGGTCATGTTCTCACAGTACTTTTAGTGGGTGAGCTTAGTCCTAGAATGAACAGGAATTTATTAATAGCTGTGTGACCTGATGCCAGTTTTCGTTTTTGTTTTTATTGTGGTGAAATATACATAGTACAACACTTACCATTTTATGTGCACATTTTAGCGGCATCAAGGACTTTCACCCCGCCAAGCAACCATCCTTGTGATCCGTCTCCAGAACTCTTTCCCATCCCCATTGAACACTAACTGCCCCCAGCCTCTGGCAACTACCATTCTGCTTTCTGCCTCCATGAATTTGACTCCTCTAGGTACCCACGCCAGTGAAACCCAACTATATTTCTCCTCTGTAACCGGCTTAATTCACTTAGTCTTCAAGGTCCATCCATGCCGGAGTATAGGTCCCTAAAGTCGATTTTTCTTGTAAGGATACTGAGTGTTGCCAACTGCGGCCCTGCTTCCTTGTCCTGCCTCAGGAGAATTGGTGAAGTGAAACTGACGGGGAAAGACGAGAACGTCTTTACAGACTCTCGGAACCGGGAGGGCTTCGAAATGCCATCTGGCTCTGCCTCCCAGCATTGGAGGACCCTCTTCCATCTCCGGGTGGAAAGGTGGGCCTATAAAAAGAGTAACCTCCATATTTTTAAAAGTAATTTACCTTTTCCCCTCAAGATGGTTGTCTCTATTATCTTACTTGATCATAACGAGGGCTGTAGTGCAGGTGCAGGCAGGTCTTCTTCCCCCTCATTTTACGGAAGGTGACACCAAAGCCTAGAGGGTAGAGGAAAACTGCCCCGGACCCGTTGTGTGGAGGCTTTTCTACGATACCGCACTGCCTCCACAGTAACCCAGGTTTGCAGACCTGTTTATAGCGAATTCCTTATCCAAGCTTCCCTTACCTCTTTCCTTTCTTGGAATTCTCACCTCAGAGTCCCAGATAGGCTATTTGAACCTCTGAGATGATGTCCCAGAAAGGGAAAGGGGCTGGTGAGGTACTCCCAGAGAGGGGCTGAGGCAAAGAGAAGAGCTCAGAGCAAAGGGACCAATGGAACTTGGAAAGGTTTTGACGCCTCATCAAGGCCGCCGTCTTGTGAGTCGGGAGATGCTGCCTATCATCTGGCCTAAGTTCTTTCCACAGTCATTGTCCTTTTCTTCCCTCTTGTCCCGAGGTCCGTGGGAAGAGAGAGCAGGCGCTGTTGTCATGTATGCTGTAAGAGACAAACCTCTCATGGAGCCTCCTTTGCCCTTGGCCAAATCTCCCAATCTGGAGAGCTTCCACGGGGAGTGGAGGAATCCATCCACAGATGGACTTTTTGCATAACCTCTACTGATGGCCACTGTTGGGGTGTGAGTGTCAAGGTGCCGTGAGGGTCATCCCAAGGGCCTGTTCCCCAGGGGTCTCCCAAGTGTTGGGTGAAATTTTAGAAGCACAAGCTGCCTTCCATCTGCCAGCCCAGGGGTCCAGGGCCCCCAAATGGTGCAGGAAGGGTCGGGGCAAAGGGCAGGGGAAGCATGTCGAATGGAACATCACAAGAGCGTATATAGGCACCGTTATGGCTGTTCATGCCTGCCTTTTGATCTCTTGAAAGGAATGCCACCCTACAATAAATACTCCAGCCTTACATAAATAAACACCAGCCTTCTACGGCCTCCTGGATTCCTGAGAGTGAAAACACGAGTATATTCCCTACAACGGTGTCACAGCTGGGAACCACACAGGACATCCCACAGCCAAGCAGTGGGGTGAACAGTGGGGTGAACAGGTGGGGTGGGCAATGCGGGTAAGGACTCCTGACTCGGCTTCTCTGGGGATAGGGAAGCTCAGGGAAAATGCTGGCTTCCAGGCAGTCTAGGTGGGAGCAGATGAGGCAGTCTTCGTCGGGCAGGAGCGGCCAGAAGACTCTTCTGGAAGCCCAGGTCTGAGCCCCTGGAGCTTTCCTTTCAGCTGCTCCAGCTGCCCATTCCTGAAAAGCCGGCCCTTGTGCGAAGCATCACCCAACACAGACATGAGTCACGCCCGCTTATTTTAAGGCCTGACCCCTTCCCGGGGAAGGGAATTCGGCCTGGCAAGCCATGTGCTGGAAGGCGACCATGGCCTGGGGCCAAGGGAAACAGAGCCCCCTACAGCTCCGACAAGCTCCTGCCCAGAAGCCCAGGGTGAGCGGAGGTCGGGAACAGCTGTCATCGTGGACACCCAGTCCCCCACGGGAGCAGAGACAGCGGGACGCAGAGAGGCCACCGGAGGGCTGGGGGCAGGGGCAGCTGGGCGTGCACAGGAGGCCCCTGTTTCCCTCTTTCTGGGGCTCCGGCCTCGTTTTAAGTTCACAGCAAATTGTCCTGGGAGGCTCCCGCCGTCTTTGGGGGGCTAAATGGACAGAGGGAGCACAGAAGCTCATGCTCACTTGGCCAAATGTCGTTAAGTCTTTTAATAATTCATATCCCCATTTCCATACACAGCCCCTCTTAAAGAGAGATCCCAGGGAAACCTAAAAGCTTTTCTGATTGCACAGCCTCACCCAGCATCTTCGTCAGAGGCCCTCAACAGGCCTCTCAGAATCGACGGCGTCAACGCTTATGAAGAAAAACTAATACTTCCAGCTGCTAGGCATTGAAAAGTCACTTAATATTTCTCAGTGCAAGGAGCTATACTTAATGGGACACAGTGTTTTTTTCCCTAAGCAGTTGGAAAAAAAACCCTTGACATCGTATTAATAATGTCAAGTCTTATTGGCTCTCTCATTTGACATGATATTAAACTTTTCAGACTCTATCTCGACGGAGGTACGAGGTTGTTAAAATGCGGACAGATCGGAGTCCTACAGAATGAGGCCGGCTGGCCCGGGCCAGGCGGGAGGAGCAGCGGGAAGGAGCGGTGGGGAGGAGCAAGCGAGACACGGCGAGGGGGGTGCTCAAGGGACAAGCTGTACCCCTTTCCCCACACCGTCTTCCTTCTAACACTGAAGGACGCAGACACCCCAGGGTGAGATGGGGTCTCAGAACCGTATGATGCCCTTCGCCGTCTGCAAGTCTGGTTCTCTGGAGAGAATGAAATGAAAACAGCCAGGTTAAGACAGACCTGTCAAACGAGAAGAAGCACCAGGCCAGCTTTTCTGGGACAGGAGAGCTAGCCTCCTGCTCCTAACAAGGTGTAGGGCTCATGGGTGATGCTCTCTGTGCTACCAGACGGGGCACACCGGTCCAAGCGTCTTATTGTCTTAACCCTGCTTGGCTACCGATCTCACTGTGATCCCCTTTTTTGAAAAGCAAACCTAGAAGGAAAAATTTGCCCAAATCTCATGGGCTAAGGAACCCATCCAGGAACCCTACCCAAGCATCCTGTGGCTTAATGCCTCTCTCTGACCACTCTTGGATGCAAGCGGCACCCACTCTGGGGTGGGTCACAGCTGCAGAAGGGAGGGTCCCCAGCCCAGCCCTCTCTCTCTGTCACCCCGGTAACCCTCCTCTTGCCACAGATGATTCACGGCGGGTGCCTGACACGGCGGCGAGCGGGTTTCCGGCAGGCGGGCTGCGCTGACTTCGCCTGTCAGGTGCGACACCGTAAATAACATATTTTAAGCAAAGAACACCCCGGCAACCCAATAATGCATGTCTAAAGCCATTTTGATGTGGGCGACACACAGTAATACTTTTATGCTTTGTTTAAAGAAATTGTTTCCAGCATATTTGTAGTGAAATCACTCCAAAGAGTTTATTTTGGATGATTGATTTATAGGAATCCAGCTCGCACGCCCAGAGGATGATACTTAAATCATATCTTCTTTTCATTTATAATAAGGAACGAAATGATCCTATTTTGACAAGCCTGATCATTTTGGGGGTTGAGCAGGTTTCCTCGGAGGGCTCAGTCTGGAGCTCGCGGAATGGCGAGAATATGATGACGTCTCATTAAAGTCAGCCGCAGCTGCTTCGGCTAGCTGCCCCAAAGAAAACAAAGCCATTGGCAATTTCTCCCGGAGTCGTCTACCTGCTGGCTTTTAAGAAGGGCCCTGCTTCCAGCTGTAGTTGGAAAATAGAGAACACCCCGCCCCTAAGCCCAGGAGCAGAGCTTCTCCCTCTCCACAAAGGGGTGACTTGCCCCCACTCCTGAGCTTTCTGTGTCCTCCCCTCCTCTTGCCCGCCCTTGATGCCCCTGTAGCCTCCGACCTTCCGACCCTCTGACCCCACAGAGGCCCCCTTGCTTTCCCAGGCCTAGTGGGAATTTTAGCTGCCCCGGGTAGCGGTGAGGGTGACCTGGGCTGTGTTGGTGCCTGTAGTAAACGGGTTACGTAGCTTTCATCTGTTTCCAGATTCATACCCCACATCGGGGCTGCTGCTGCTCCTGTGCTTGCACTCAGCCCCTGGCTGGGCTTGGGGTCCTGCTGCGCGACCCCCGCCCTAGCCTAGCGGTCCTACTCCTCCTCCTCGCATCCTCCTGCTGCCGAGGACAGACCCCCCTCTCTCGGCGCTCCCCCTCCGCTAGGGGCCTGGCCCTCCACCCCTCCCGCTTCTGGGGGAGAGAAGAGTTCAGTCTGTGGCAACCACACACGGAGAAGACCAGGAAAGTTCTCCTGGAACAAAACCTCACCAAGTTCTCGGGGTCCGTGGCAGTCTGTGTAACGGCAGTCTAGCGAAAGATCTTCCTTCTCTCATCTCCCTCTTTCATCTTGCCTAATCCCTCCCCTCCACTTATCTCTCTCTTTCCCTCTGCCCCTAGCCCCCCTCCTCTTTCTATTCACCATCAAGAACAGCCAATTTCGCGGGCGGCCGTACGGCTCCAAGCGACGTCCCCGGGATCAGGGGCGGTAAGGAATGGCGCAGCCAGAAGGGAAAATCAAAGATGAAATGAGCATTTGGATCTGGCTGAAATGGAAGCTTAGCACCCTGTATGCATTATTCATGGGCGACATGGTCACCCCATTCTCTCCACTCTCCACGGAGCTACAATAGAGTCCCGGATCCTAGTGGCTTTGAAATGCCTTGCACTAGGACTCTCATCTACCCCCAAGCCTGCAAATGGCCCTGGCAGAGCCGTGTTCTGGTCTGGTTCAGGTACAGCTGCACGCCAGGTGGGCATGAGACGTCAATCATCCTCCTTCTGGCAAGACCCTTGAAGCCCTGGGTAAGGAGTTTCACTTGGTACTGAATGCTAGATACCTGCACCAAATGTCCAAAATCCCACCGAAGCTACTCGCTTCTATTTGATTGTTTGCAAAGGCGGATCATTGACTTGGGCAAGTCATTAGATTTCCCTGAGATTCAGTGTTCCCTCTTTAGGACTTGGAGCTCATCGCGGCTTCCTGAAGGGGATCCGGTGAGAACCTCAGCAGTTCCTGTAGGTGAACGTGCTTTGTAAACTGTAAAACGATGAATTAAAATAAAAGGAGGTGAGGGACGCCTGGGTGGCTCAGTTGCTTAAGCAGCTGCCTTCGGCTCGGGTCATGATCCCAGTGTCCTGGCATCGAGTCCCACATCGGGCTCCTTGCTTGGCAGGGAGCCTGCTTCTCCCTCTGCCTCTGCCTGCCATTCTGTCTGCCTGTGCTCGCTCACTCTCCCTCTCTCTCTCTGACAAATAAATAAAATCTTAAAAAAAATAAATAAATAAAATGAAAAAAAAATAAAAGGAGGTGAGGGAGACTTTTAACTGTATTGGGCATCCGTGATGTGCTGGCCATTACATGATGGGCGTTTGCTCATTTAGTCCTCGCAGAAATCCCTGGGAGACTGATAACACCATACTCCCCTTGCTTACGGAGGTGGAGGCTCGGGAGGTTACGATCTCAATAAGGCACAATTCCTATTGCTATTACTATCTCCCTTACTATCATGCCCTTCCCCAATGCCCTGCAGGTACCTATTCTAGATGGAGGAGCTAGTTACGTTCCCGGCTTTGAACACAAACACAAATGTTGGTTTTCCGCATCTCAAATATTTCCCCCTTCCCAGAAAGGCCCTGGACCGAAGACCGATGCCCAGGGCTACCTGGCTACTCACTTTGTCCCGGTTTTCCGTGCACCTGAAAGGGGGGGGGCGGGGACTGTCTGCAAGGGGGGCTGGGAAGGGTAGACTCTGGCCTGGGATTCCTGAAACGGAGTAACCTTTGATCCCTTCCCTGCCCTTGCCCCCTGCGGTCCCTCGGGCCAAAATTTTACCCATTTTCTCTGGAACTCATCTATGAGAGCTGTTCACTTGGCAGGAGGAAACCGCTGTTTCCAAGAGCCAGCACAGAACTTCGGGAAAAGCTCAATGTAGAGTAGAAGCCATTTGTGCAACTCCTTTGATGGAGCCAATGAGAGATCCTTCCAGAGGATTACAGCGACATGACACTTAGCCCTCTCCACGGGCACGAGTTAGGAATAATTACCCAGGGCAGACTCTCTCAAAGAGGCAGTAAGCTGGCTAAGGCTCTTAGAAGGCAGGCCTGATGACACTGTTACGTATCCATCCCAAGGATCCGGATGCTGTGGGGTCGGCTATTAGCTGATTATCAGATTCTGTCAGCAGAGAGCTTTCAGTGAGTCCGAAAAGCCAGCCCCCAGATTTCTTCAGGGAAACACTCAGCTTAGACACTAGCAGTCGGGTCCACGTGTGGCTTTCTGCCCCTGGAAAGCCTTCTTGGAACTTACCGCACCCGTATGGACAAGGAGGTACAAGGGTCAGAATGCCTTTCTAAGCTAAGTTCGTGCAGATCAGGTGACGGGAACCTGTGGCTTCCATCCCTCCTGGACTGGAGCCACAGATTCTTTCTCCTATGAGAGCTTTTTACATTCCCAGTCTGATAGGGGTTTCAGCCGTCAGAAAGTTTCCACCTCTGGCTTTGCTGGGAGCTGTTGCTGGATGGCGATGCTAAAAAGGTTGGATGGATGGGGAAGTGGAAGAGCCATTTCGTGGCAGAGCTCGAGGTCCAAGGCAGGGAGGGTGCAGAAGGACGGAATGCCTGTTTTCTTTCTGCGCAGGAGAGGCTCAAAAAGCAGAAGGAGGGCTTCAGCTTAGCTATAAAGAAGAACTTCCCTGGTTTTGAAAGTAAGCCAAGATGCCTCTGTAATTGTGTTATAATAACTATATTTCATCATTGACTCTGTTCATTGTTCTAAGAACTTTCCGATATTATCTCATTTAATCCCTCCAACCGCCTGATGAGAAAGGTATGATCACTTGTTATCCATTTGACGGCGGAGAAAGCTGAGGTTCAGATAAGTTAAGTCAGGTATTGAGGTCCAGGGCTGGAAAGGGATGGAGCCGGAATTCAGACCCAGGCACTCTGATGCCAGAGGCTTCTCTCCTGGCTGGGGCTTTCTAGCAGCTTCCCTGCTTCATGTTAAGAAATAATGGAGATGGCTCTCCAGGGCCTGGCTGGATATACCCCCATGGGGCCAGGGGGTGGGCGCAGGGACCCTGTGAGTTTGCTGGTCTCTGAAGAGTGTGGGGATTCTGGCTGATGAGGCTCCCTGTCTCCCCACGAAATTTCTCCAGCTCCAGCCCCTCCTGTGAGCAGGGGGAGGGAAGGGAGGAGGAGAAGGGACTGAGTCTAGCCCAGGGTACCTCTGCCCTCGTCTCATCTGCTCCCTGCACAGCCAGCAGCCTGACTTGCAGCTGTTGAGTTAGGTCACCGACTCCCAAGGCCGGTCAAGGGGTCTGTCATCTTTTCCATCCCCCATCGGCCCTAATCTGAGTTATCTTGCACAAGTGGTGGCCCTGGGGGTCTCCTGGGCCACTTGGCCAGGTTTTATTGGGCTTGCTAGGCCTTGTTGGTGTCAAGAGCCCTCTGACCTTTTAATAAACATTTCCTATGTTATCGCAATATTCCCTAATTCTTCCCCTTCTGTCCTCACCAGCCTAAATCCTATTTAAGTTAATGCCCTTCATTTATAAAGACAGATACAAAATAATTATTTCCTATCTCCGCGTTTCCTTATCTCCCGTCCTAATAATGCCTTTGGCGGATGCACGTTTCCTGTCAGTTGAAACGGTTTGTTTTTTTGTTCTTTAAGGAAGAAAAATAAAATGCTTTCTGGGGATTGTCTCCTCTTTTCAGCCTTCCTTGGCTCCCTTCCTGTCGTGTCCCTGCCTCTCCCCATTCTCCCCTGCCAGGCCCTCTCCCCTCGGGCTCCTCTCACTTTCCTGGGAGTTCGGCCTCCCGTCCTCAGCCCCCGAGCCCCCCTTGGAGCTGAAGTCCCCTTACCTCCACTAGAAAAATTGGTTTGGGTGAGCGGACGTGGTCTGGAGAAGAAACATTCTTTGGTTTCCTCTCGTGGAAACCGGTGAACGGGGGATTCACAGTTCTCTTCTCCAGGCGTCTCTTTGAAGTGTTTGATTGAAGGGAAAAGGAATGAAAAGCGGTGGGAGATGGTGGTGGGCACAGGGATGCCCCGGTGTAAGCGGCAACTCTGAAACCAGGGACCCAGACATCAGGGGCCCCCTCTGTCCCTTGTCATTTGGGTTTGGGCAAGAGCGGCCATTATTTTTGACTGTTCTGTACCTGCGTCGGTCCTTTACAACCCTCCCCCCTTTCATGTTGGGATGGTAAAACTCAACACACAGATTATATCTGGGGTTGAGGAGAAGGCCATTAATAGAAGCAGACCGATTTTTTTTTTGGATAGTCTATTATTTATTTATTTATTTAAAATCTTTTTTATTAACATATAATGTGTTATTAGCCCCAGGGGCACAGGTCTGTGAATCGCCAGGTTTACACACTTCACAGCACTCACAATAGCACATACCTTCCCCAATGTCCATAACCCAACCACCCTCTCCCTTCTCCCCACCCCCCAGCAACCCTCAGTTTGTTCTGTGAGTTTAAGAGTCTCTTATGGTTTGTCTCCCTCTGGATCCCAACTTGTTTCATTTATTTATAACCCCCCACGTTGCCTCTCAACTTCCTCATATCAGGGAGAGCATATGATAATTGTCTTTCTCTGATTGACTTATTTTGCTCAGCATAATACCTTCTAGTTCCATCTACGTCATCGCAAATGACAAGAGTTCATTCCTTTTGATGGCTGCATAGTATTCCATTGTATATATATACCACATCTTCTTTATTCATTCATCTGTTGATGGACATCTAGGTTCTTTCCATAGTTTAGCTATTGTGGACATTGCTGCTATAAACATTCGGGTACATGTGCCCCTTCAGATCACTACATGTATCTTTAGGGTAAATACCCAGTAGTGCAATTGCTGGGTCATAGGTAGCTCTATTTTCAATTTTTTGAGGAACCTCCATGCTGTTTCCCAGAGTGGTCGCACCAGCTTTCATTCTCACCAACAGTGTAGAAGGGGTCCCCTTTTTCCGCATCCTTGCCAGCATCTGTCATTCCCTGACTTGTTAATTTTAACCATTCTGACTGGTGTGAGGTGGTATCTTATTGTGGTTTTGATTTGTATTTCCCTGATGCTGAGTGATGTGGAGCACTTTTTCATGAGTCTGTTGGCCATCTGGATGTCTTCTTTGCAGAATTGTCTGTTCATGTCCTCTGCCCATTTCTTGATTGGATTATTTGTTCTTTGGGTGTTGAGTTTGATAAGTTCTTTATAGATTTTTGAATAGCAGCCCTTTATCTGAGAAGCAGACTGATTTTAAGGGGAGCTGTTCTATTCACAGGAAAGAGTCATTCAAACCTAACCATGGGGCCTTGCTTATCAAGGAAAACCGAGGTTGAAGAGGGGCGGGACTGCCTTTGCCTTCCGGTGGCTTAGCAGCTGAAACATCAATATGTTCCTAGCGACAGTGCTGGGAGGCTCTACTTCATCTTCTGGGGAAAGACACAGAAGCCACATGGGGATCAGTAGAGAGAGGCCAGGGAACCAGGTAACCCCCCCCCTTAGTAAGCCTCAGACTTAGGGTAAAGAAGGGGTTTAGGGAGGTCAGTAATTGTGGGAGTCTTCTGGATAAGCAAGAGCAGTCACGAGATGAACTCTCCTAGAATCCCAAACTCTGCCAGGGACAAGAGTCCCTGAGGCCTTGACACCGAAGAGGGGTGGCCATGTTTGGCAATGGGCTGACCAGCCAGTGTTGTTTGTCTTCTGTTCCCTTGTAAGGTCCTGGCCTCCCCAGTAAGCTGGTTGCCCATGTCATTAGGATCAGTGAGATGCATCAAAACCATACAAGATGTTATCAATATGGTCTTTGGGAACATCAGGCCAGAGCGCAGGAAGGATGAAGTCAACAAGGAGGGTCTCCCAGCTGGAGACTAGTTACAAAGCGGTGTTAATCAGACAACTGTTTCTTAGGCTACAGCACCCGAACGTAACACGTAGCCAGCTGTGTGTTGTGGATGGCACGTTTAGGGCGAGGACAGACGTCCCAGTTGTTGGCTGAAGGGCGAGAAGGCCCTCTTATCTCCTTGTCCTGTGACTTTGCCCTTAGAACCATTCTCTCACTCCTAGGAAGTACTTCTAAAAACACACATACACAACCAGCAAGGGGATGCCGAAACTGGTATAACCAGTTTGAAATGATGCCAGGAGGGAATGGGGCTCTGGGACCAGCATGGTGTGCTGAGTAGATGGGTTGCTCGTGAGGGGGCAAGGTGGTGGGTTTGGAAATCTTCTGAGCATAAACTGTCTCCCTGAGACAGCTCAGGACCACAAGGGGAAGAATGGGAGAGGGTGTGGGGAAGAGAGGGTCAATCCTGAAACGTGGCCTCCTGGATGCAGAAGGAACCTGGCCCATCTCACCTCATTCCTGAGAGCTGCTCTGGGAGATGGGAGAGGTCACATGGTCTGGAGGAGAGGAAACAGGGCCTGGGGTAGATGCCAGAGCTGGGTTCCGGTCCCATTAAATGAGAGCGTGTGACGACCATCGCTATCTCCCAAACTTCACTTCATGCAAGTACTTTTTTCCACGAGTTTTGTCAGATCTCAGTGTTTTTCTTTCCATCCGCTTGCTTGAAAAATCTGTCCTCACCCTAAATGCGCCATCCGCAATACACAGGTTCGGTGTGCGAGTCATAGTGCTTTCGAATGTGTGTTAGAATAGACTTGACTGTGAATTTTCTTCAAGGTTCATCTGCATATCGCCTCGAGTTACCTTTTGTACTACCCTTGGAGGAGCCCTGGGCCAAGCGATGGCAGGCTCCTGCCGTCTCTGCGAGGCCATGATGCGCTCCTTGGGGGCATACTTTCCTCTTCCCTCTCTAAACGGGGAACAAGATTTGCAGAGGCTCTGAGTCCCCACTGGGAGAGAGAAAAGATCTGTGTGTTTCACGGATGCTGAAGCCAGATTCTGAGAGGGATGACAAAGCCATTGCTAATTGCAGCCAATTACTCTATCGGGCGGGACTGGTAAGGGAAATGACAGCAAGCTTAGCGTCGTCTAGGAAAGAATTACCATACTGGTCAATAATTTTGACTCAAGTAATTTTTAATGCTAAAATTTGCTGTAAGTACTTAGAGAATGAAAAAAAGAAAACACCCCCTGTCTCCCTTAGGGCTTCAGAAGACAGTTTTGTAATTAATAACCCACCCATCACACCTGTAATTTGGGGTATGAAGAAGAAACATTAACTATATTTTTCTCTTTCTCTGAAGGGAAGAATTACTTTCTCTCCACTTCCTGGGGCCCGAGGGAACCCACTGGAAGGTGTCTGAGGTTATTCCAATTTAACCCTTATCTATAGGAGCGAAAATTCACCGAGTGGACTGCATACTGGGTATCTCCACCTGGGCCTCCAATTCCTTCTGGGTCTTTTCCTGGCCTCTCTCTTCTCTGTCCCTCAGTTTTATCATCTGTAAAGTGAATTTGAAGGGCAATGGCCCGAGGGCTGTGATGTTCGAGCACCGTGTATCTATCAGTGTGTATATACAGAAACTGTAAACTCCTGCTGCATCTTTAAGCAAATACTGAACCCAATTGCTTGGAATAATTTTATTAATTTATCATTTTATTTATTCCCATTCATTAAGTACCGATTAAACACTATCATTCATCAGTCTATCCATCCAACTATCCATTGATCTACATTTCCAACAAATATTTAGCAAGCATCATTCCCATGCTAGACCCCGAGGGAGATACAGAAGGGCTGTGAGAGAGTGCTCCCATCCTTTGCAACCGGGAAAGAAATTGACAGATGATAGGTAACTAACAGGAATGCAACATCGCAGGAGCTAAAGAGAGTGTGAATGGTGCAGAGGAGAAGCATCCTAAGAATCAAGAGTTTTAAGAATCCAGAGGAGGGAGAGATCTTTGCAGGGTGGAAGATCCACATCAGAGTTTGAGGAACAGGAAATGGAAGGATGAGCTCCACTTGGGTGGGAAGAGAAGAGTAAAGAGCTCTTCAGGGAATCGGCTCCACCATCCACCTGCTCTGTGACTTCTGGCAAATCTCTTACCCTCTCTGGTTCTCCAGGTTTTCTGCTGTAAAACGGAAGCTTGGACTGATTGCTCGAAAATCTTATGATCCAATGAAATTCTGGGCAAGGGGAGAGCAGGAGTGATTTCAGTACAAAGGCTTGGGGAAAAGCATAATGACCTTCCAAAGACCTTTTCTGATTCACCCAGAGTGACTGTTCTGTGTCAGAAAGAACAGGCTCTGTTTGAACCGTGGGCAGAAGCCTGGAGGTCTGATCCGAAGTCCCTTTCCCTGGACTAGAAGAAACACAGTCTCGCTATCTTGCCAACAACTGCCTGTGGCAAATTCAGTACCCTGCTTGATGCAGCATTTGGAGGAAATTTTTCCATGAAAACAAAAGTTTTTGCTTAATTATTCAGCACACTCATGCGTTTAAAAATACTGTCCACTCTCTAACTAGCTGTCTTTTTAACAAAGCTTCTTGGCTTCCAAGAAGCCGGCCTCCATTGTCTGAAGCTTCCTTATAAAGAACTTGGGGCCAGGCATAATCCCAGCTGTCCCTGGGCTTAGTGAGAAGCTTCCTCTGGCAGAATGAGGTGTCTAAGTATCTTTCTGCAGAGATACAAACAAGGCACAGCCAAGCTCCCCTGGGGCCGGTGTACACAGAGTGGGGATGGGGACGAGACAATAAGACAAGGTCATTTGGCCCAAGTGTGGATGGTGAGTTTTAGGGGATCAGGGAAGCCTTTCTCCACTCTGTCTCTTGTTTTGAATTTTATTTATGCATTCATCTAACATATATTCATTGCCTACTCTGTGCCCTGCAGTGTTCTAGGTCCTGGGACCCCACATGTATAGAGAAGATTTTGTATAAGACAATTTTCAGGGGAGATTTTTTAATGGTCTGGAGGAAACCTTGCAATTTTTTGCCTTGCCCCAAATTTAATATCTTTGATTTCTTTGAACCTCGGTAGTTTCACGGCATTTTGGGGAAGGTTGGCTCAATTGAGGGAGGCTATCTACCTTGAGGAAGGGTCAGACCTCGGCTCTCAGAAGGCAGGACCCTGTCTGTACCATACGCAGTTCAGCCTGGCGCTAGATCAGCAGAATCCCGGTGACCAAAAGGTTTGGGTGATGAAAATGCTATTTGTCAAAACAGCAGCCCATGGAGATGCCATGCAACAGCATTTAATGTAGTCACCAGGCTATGTGTGTCCCCTTAATATTCTTAGCCTGCTTCCCCTGCCTCCTCACTGAAGACGCCAGGAAAAGCAATGTGAAAGGGAGAGTGCCGGCAGGTAGAACCGTGAGTCATTCTAGAGTGAAGCCAGAGGGTCAGGAGGGATTGCCACTTTGCCTGTGACCCTATCAGAGGGTCTTTCCCACGACCACTCGCTTGCTGGGGAGCTGCCTTCTTTCCATCAGGGGTGGGGGTGTGGGTGTGGGTTCAGTGGTATGCTGGTAGCAGTGGGGGAAGGGGGCTGGTGTGAGGAATGAGATTAGCAGCCATGTCCAACCTTGAGCCACAGAAGGTAGTTTGAGTTAATCATTTGATTTCTGTATCTGGGATAGAAGATGATGAGAGGAAAATAGCATTAAGAAAGCATTCAGGGGGGCGCCTGGGTGGCTCAGTGGGTTAAAGCCTCTGCCTTCGGCTCAGGTCATGATCTCAGGGTCCTGGGATCAAGCCCCATATCAGGCTCTCTGCTCAGCGGGGAGCCTGCTTCCACTTCTCTCTCTCGGCCTGCCTCTCTGCCTACTTGTGATCTCTATCTGTCAAATTAATAAATAAAATCTTTAAAAAAAAAAAAAAAGAAAGCATTTAGGTAGGGGCTCCTGGGTGCCCCCGTCGTTTAAGCGTCTAACTCTTGGTTTCGGCTTAGGTCATGATCTCAGAGTCATGAGATCGAGCCCCATGTTGGGCTCTGTGCTCAGCACACAGTCTGCTTGAAATTCTCTTTGTCCCTCTTCTTCTGCCTCTCCTCTTGCTTGTGCTCTATAAATAAACAAACAAATAAGTAAAATATGAAGAAAGTGAAAGTATTTAGGTAGACATCTGGAAGGACTTCCTGACTAGAAGGCTCAGAGAGACTGAGAAGTTGTTAAATTAGCCACGACCCTTCATTTCTTCAGTTGTTCAGCTGGGTTAAGAGGACCTGTGTTGAAGACATGCGTGATGATGGGATTTTAAGAGACAATGTATATGATGGTAACTAGCACAGTGGCTGGTACATAACACACACTGACTATCTGCTGCTTGAATCTGAACCTGGCCATAGAGAGGAGACAATGTCTTCTCAAAGGACTGACCTCTGAGCCGGAATATACAAACTCTTCACAATATTTTGGCCAAGAGGTTGTTGCCTTTCAGTGATTGCCCTCGTGGGCAGTCCATCTTGCAAATGGCTCTTCTGATATTGACTTTAAAAACAAAATGATTACCCGGAGCCCCTTTTGGAAACATAAAAAATACAGCACAAAGAGATCCTGCCCTTCCTCAGGTCCCAGGATTTGCTCATGGCGAGATCTGGGAGGTCTCGTGGACCATTGGCACTGAGTCCTGGATGTGAGCTCTGGTTTCTGAGCAGGCGGGAGAAAATATGAGCCCTGTATTTTGTCAATAAGCGTCTCAGCTCTGTATTGCTAAGCTTATTCTTTCCAATTCTCCAAGTGCCCATTCCTTTCTTACAACGGGAGGCGAGAGAGCAGAGATTTGCCATCCCCACTAAGGACAACATAATAGAGAAGCAGCTGTCACTGCAACCGCCAGCTCATAAGGTAGATGTTGGCAAGAACTTCCAAATAGACGAGAAGGAACAGAAATGGGAAGGGATAGTTAGGGCCAGCCCTACATTCTTTTCCAGGCATCTCCAAGAACGGAAGAGGTTACCGACTACTGTATCCTGAAGGCAGGTGCACTATAAGATCACCTTAGAAGATTTCTTCTGGCTTCTGCCAGAGGCTGGCCTGGGAAGCAGCTAGCATGCTTAAAAAGCTACGGAGAACGGTCAGGGTCAGAGGCGGTCCCTTAAAAGGCTACTTTCTGCTTCTGCTGCCATTTGGTAAAGCAAGGCCCTGGGCTGGGAGATTCATTTGACAAGAGGGGTCAGGAAAATGGCAGTGGCTGACCCCAGGTAGCCAGAAAACCTCCTGGTGAAGGTAAACAGAAGTGGAGATAGATCAAGGGCTGAGGGGTCACCTTATTAGGGGGATGAGAGACCAGCTGCCTTGGGGAGGGTCTTCAGGGATGAACGCACCTGTGATCGACCCCAGTCTCAGAATGGGGAGCTGGGACGAGGGGCAAAGGACGAGGGCAACAGGTTGGAGGCAGGAGACCCCAGCTAGAGTGAACAAGGGACCTCTCCAGACCAGACACTATTTCTGCTGGAAGTAGGAATGCTGCTAGCTCTGGGCAGGTATGCCTTGTGCTGCAATTGTGCCAAATGAAGTTGAGTGGTTGGCTAAAAAAAACCCACTTCCATATACCCATTTGCATGTGGTTTGCATCTCATTTGCATACTATCCGTTTAATGTCTTATGCACACACTTCCCAGCTCCAACTTCTTCTCCTCTCCAAGCCCCCACCAAGCTCCTTCGTCTCCTTCCTTTCCCAACACCTCTGCCCCCATATATTTTCTTCTCAGTTCGTGTTCTTCTTTCTTCGAAGTAGTAAAAAGAGCAGAGGCTTTGGGTTGGGAAGACCTGTACTCTAATCTGGCCTCTTCTAGTCACCTGTTTTTTGGACTTCAGCAAATCTGTTATCTCTCTTGCTCTCAGTGTTCCCGTTTTGCAGATGATAGACTGAGGATAGACTGAGTCAGCACACGAGTCTGTGGCCCTAGGACAGGAACTGGGTGAGATACACCCCTGTTGGTTCATGCTCTGCCTTGATGTCTTCCATGTCAGCTCAGCTCGGGACAATTTTGCATCTTTGGAGGCCCTGCTTGCTGTTCTTGGAACTGACAGAGAAGCCAGTTGTTTCTTCAAATTCTCTTTCTCGGCCATGGGTCCCAGCTGAGTGTAGAGCCAGGACAAGGGAGGAAGAGACAGTGTGGGCACCAGTATTCCTTTCTGGAATCTTCCGGTGTCATCTGATGGCAGGTTTTTCTCATTCATCTTCCCTAGCATCCCAAGCCTGAGGGTGCCCTGGTTCCTATTCCCCAGGGAAGGCTTGCTTCCTCCGAAGTTTCTTCCCTGAACTCACATTAGCCTGGTCCCGAAAGCCCAGGGCCATATCCTCCAATCCTTGGCTCCCCCACTGTCCCTTCAGAAGATGCCTGGGTCAGCTTCTGAGAGCCCCTTGCCTCTTTGTCCAAACAACATTCTGGCTTCTCTCCAGGCATTAGCTTCAGAGTTCATATTTTGGGAGATGCACAGTGAGGAGAAAACTGTTAAATCTCCACCTTGGGCCCTGAGCAGTCACGTCTGGGAAGCCCTTGCTCCCACTTCCTCATCACTTTGGTCTCCTCTATTTCCAGAAAGCAAGGGTGAGAGGTTGAATTATAAAACAGTAAGGGAAGCTAAGCTTGGGGGACATTCACTCTGTGCCGAGCACTGTCCCCAGGACTCTGTGGATGATCTCATTCAATCCTTAGGACAAGCCTGTGGGGTAGCTACCATGATTGCCCCCATTCTACAGATGACAGGAAGAAGTTAAACAGGAAGAGGCTAAAAAAGGTCTTAGATTACAGAGCATGGAGCCAAGATTCTAATGGGGCAACAGACTCTGAAGTCCATTCTCCTGACTATTCATGATGGCGGGTCAACCTAAGGGAGATGTGCATAGGACGGAAAGCAATTATCCATGATGCTTTCCAAATTGCGGATAACCGAGAGCAGGGACTTGTGGTACTAAGCGGGATTCGGTGAGGTATCAGGTAAAACTACCTGTTTCAAAGAATCAGCGGCTGCGTCCCACACAGTCGTAGGGATGGGATTGCCTTATGCCAAATGGGGACTCTTTCTTGGGGTCTACAAAAACCATTTAGCTCCCAGCATGGTGGTGGCTACTGAGTGACAAGTTGGGCAAGGGAGAGGAGTGGGCTGATGGACAGTGGTTGAGTGTTCTGTAAAAGGTGCTTTAGGAAGAACGTGCTGAATGTCTTCTGTACAAGGCCCTGGGTTGGGCACTGAGTGAGAATGGGCTGGGTCACCTACTGGGGCCTCTCCCACTTCAGTAGACCAGAAAGGTTCATTGTTTGGACAGATAGAGTGGACCCCACAGCTTCTAATTTATCCTCTTGTTCCCCCGATCACGTGGTCCGGATCTCTGTCCTTGTCTTCTCAGGTCCAAGTGCACCTGCCTCTGTGGGGGCTCAGCCCCCCGGGCTCTGCACTCGCTCCAGGCTTGCTCCCAGGGCTCCCCCCGAACGGGTCTGCTCAGAGCCGTGTCCTTGATCAACTTCTTCGCCCAAATTCCCTCTGAGGGCTCCTCTGAACCCTGTCTAGTGGGTTCTGAGGACAGTTGAGTGTCTGTTCTTTCCGACTCTCTCATCCGGTCATAAGTTTATAGGGACGTCACACATTCACTTAGCCATCGGTTCACATCCTCTACAAACAGTTATTAATAGTCTCACATGTGACAAGCCCTGTTCTGGGGCCCAGGGATATGAGGATCAAAGAGTTGCGTGCACGCCTGCTCCCAAAGGCCTACTGGTGGCGGGGGAGATGGAAAACTCTGGAACCGCTTGTAGCATATTCCCAGATCCATCCTGGCTTAGGGTGATGAGCTAGAAAGTCTGTCCCTCGGTCAGGGTCCTTCACCTCTCCTATATTTTTAGTATGGCTGCATTTGCCATCCATCATACCAATTAATTAATTAATTGCATTTTATTTTATATTCTGGGAGTTTGGGTGTTTTGAAGGCAAAATGCAAATGTATGCAAATCAGCATACAAATTTATGCAAAGACAACATGGAAATGTGTCCCCAGATTTCCTGGGAAAAAAATCTGGAGGCCTCAGCCAGTCCCTCAGCAGTCTGCCTGTCCCCAGGCCTGTCCTATCTTCCCTTTTGTTTGGGTTCTTAATCTGTGCTGGGCTCCCCGCCTGGCCACTTTGAGGTCAGTAATTCAGGTGGGCGAGCGGCGGCCTGGCCATCCATTATCCCGAAACCTCTCAGCTTCCCGAGCCACCAGAAAACTCCCTCACTCCCTGTAATCGGCTTTCATTTGAAACAATCAAGAGATTTCCTACCACTTTCCCCTATGACCAGATCTCATAAAACACCCAGATGCTGAGTTTCAGGTTTGGAGCTTGGCTTGACTAAGGGACTTTAATGGAGGAGGTTGGCAATGTCTGCTTGTTGTTATTGAAAAATAAATCCAAACCATTTTATTGACCATCTTCCGTGCGCACAGCCTCAGTTCCCCGGAGAGCCGGGAGCCGACGTTGAGGCCGGGGGAGGCGAGGGCTGGAAGGGCTGCGGAGACAGCGGCTGTGCGAGGTGGGCCTGCCCAGCAGGTGTCACGGCGATAAACAGCCTGTCTCGGGCCTGGACAGGAAGTCTCGTGGATGCAGCATGCTGGGAGGAGGGGCGGTGAGGACAGAGGCTGACCAGGATGGCACGAGACGGGGGATCAGCCTTGTCGACGTGTGGAGTGTCACCAGGCAGTCCGCTGGGCAGCCGGAGAGCAGCGGGATCCTGACGAAGCAGGCTGGGGGCAGCCGGGCTTGGAAAAGGCAGCGGGAAGGGGCTGGCCCGCAGGATGGGCCAGCGGCTTCCTGATCACCTCCCCAGCCCTCGCCGGGAGAGCGGAGACACGGCCCTGTGGCCGGGTGTGTGCTCAGGCACACACCCGCTCACACGCCATGCACTTCCCAAGTGTATCCAGACCCTCGTGGAGATGTGTGAGCCGGAGACCACCTCTCGGTCTGACTTAGACTGAATACGAAGAGCTTCCGGAGGGCGGGCATGATGAGATTCTGGAACGGAAGACTAAGAGGGGCTGGGAAACCTCTTCCTTGGGGGAACCTTTGAAATAAACTCGAAACCCATTTGCTGCGTGGGAGAGGAGGCACAGCTCCGTCTGGAGGCGGGGGGGATGGACGAGAAGACTTCTCTGAGTCCAGGCAGACTGTGGATAGATCTACCTGAGTGGACATCCGTGGCCATGCCAACGGAAACACTCCGTGTCTCACTCTTTCCCTCCCTTCTTCCGAAGAGAGTCTACGCAGACCAGTGGGTCCAGACCACTCCAGTATGAACTGGAGCTCTGTTTCCTTTGGCCACTTGTGCCCTTTCCCTTCCCCGCGTGAATGCAGAGCCTCTCTCATGTCTGGGGCAGCTCCCCTCCGGGCAGCATCGTTGCCATTCCGACCAGAGCCTAGAGCTCAGCCTCTGGAGGGGCACAGGGCAGCATTCTGGCAAGCAAGCATGTCAGAGCAGCTCTGGCGTTTCCCTAGAACAATTCAAATTGCTTTTTTTACACCTCACTGCACTATGCCAACCCTGATTCACATTATTTGTGCACTCGCTAAGTGTACATTATCTGATCCGTCACCCTGTAAAACGCTGCAGGAGGGATCCGTGGCTCCTGTCTGCCACTGACTGTGGGTCAGGCACAGAAGTCTCTGTACAAATATTTTTGCAAAACGGGAAGGAAGGAATAAACCCCATGCCATCAGCCACAAGAGCCCCCACCCACCCACCCATGGCCGTGAGCTGGGAGAGAATGTCCACACCACTAGCCCCAGTTACTCCGACTCTCCTGCCAAAGACAGCTCAACCAGAAAGCTCCAGCACCCTTTCTATCCGTGGCCTCCTTTCGGTGTCACGTTATTTAACAGGAAGAGACAAGCAAGAGGGGAAGTAAGTCTTTGAACCCAGCTATGCAGATTTCCTGTGACTGGAGCTAACAGTCTGGAGAGAGCTGAAGGCAAGAGGTCGATTGGTGTGTGTGTGTGTGTAGGTGAAGTTGCACATGAGGAAGAGCAGGAGGGACAGTATTCTCTGTCCTGGAACTAGGGGATCCTCTCTGGGGGTCAGTTGGTCTCCTTGTTCGGCTCAGCCCGAATACTTTGAAAATTGATCAAACACCCTGAAACCCTTTCATTTGAGGTTACCTGGTAGCTTAGCTAACTGGCTCTCAGGTTCCTTATCAATCCTTTGAGATAGCTTATTTCTAGAACACCCACCTCTCATTGGAAAATGAATGGACTCCTACTTTTGACCAGATCATTTCACCCTTCCGTCTCCTCTCATCTGGGTAAATGGGACAATTTTTTGTTCTTGGAGATCCCGCTATGTCCCTGATGGCCAGCGGAACTTAGAGAAGCCATCCCATGGAGGACCAGGGTCTTCTCTCTCAACGGGAACAGTTAGGATGGTCTTTCTATAGCTTGGACAGGAGCCCCTGTGCAAATGTGAAAGTGGACCCCTCTCTTTCCCTGTGGGGAGAACTTCAGGCTCACCCTCCATTCAAGACAAAGGACTTTCTTTGCAAGAGTCCGGGTTTCCCGCACTCTCTGAGCTCGGAGCTTAACTCACCACGTGCGTGTGGGGGGCTAGGCCCGGTGTATGAGCCGGTCCCAGGGCCTGTGGGATGGAGGAAGCAGAACAAGAGAAAGCCCGGGTCCCTGCCCTGGGGTTGCTTGTGATCTGGTTGGATTGACAAATAGCTATCTCTCCCAGCTGTTCCTGATTTGGCTCCAGCCCCAGGGCTCCTGGAGGGCCTTGTGCAACAGTGAAGCCCAGGGGTCGCCCAGCCGAGAACCACATTTCCTTTCTCTTGGCAGGAGCCAGCAGCTTTCACGAGGGAGCTCGCATCTCCGCGAAAACAAGAAATCTGATGCCTCACTGACAACTCATTTTCTCCACCTTCGTTCTGGGGAAAGGCAACTTGGTGTTGCAGCTGCCATATTGTAGCCGCAACCCCTGATGCACCATCAATTAAAAACTGCGATCATTATGCACGGGAAAAAAGCCACAGATAATAGGCTTCCATTAGATGAAGTAGTTATATGAATAAAAAAAATAAAACCTATACTTCGGCTAATTAAACCCACTCACCATCTGATTAAGATGTGTTGGGAGACCATGGAAAAGTACCAGCCACTAGCTGTAGGTAATCTGGCACAGATGGGAATTAATAGTATATTCCCTGGCATCGAGATAATAGATCTGCAAAGAGGTTAATCAGAATCATTAATAAGCACGGACAGGATGGACGGTACCGAGCAGCTGGTGCCTAACGTTGGGGTCAGGGCGTGCCACATTCCTAAGAAAAAATGGCTTCTCAGTTCCTCCGGCTCCGCCTCCTGAGATTGGCAGCTGAGGACCGAGGGACAAGCCAACCCTGTGACATGTCATCAGACTGGAGCCAGTTCTCCTACGGTTCTGAACCTGTGTCTGGGCCCGTGGGAACGGAAGAGGAGTTGTTGTGATCTGTCCAGGAGCCTGGAGTCGGGGCTCAGCTGCCCAGCATTGCAGGAGTCTCTGTGCCAGACCGTGGTGCCCCAGTGAGGAACCCAAGGGGTGGGGGTGCCCCGTGGAAAGGGAAGGCCTTAGGCCACTCTTCTCAGGGGCAGGGCTTGGGTCAGCCTGGGGAGTCAGGATCTGGGAAGCAGGCCCCGGGAGCAGGCCCCTTGCTGGCCAAAGGCACCAAAAGATGGCCTGATGGACATAGCCCAGGCCTGCTGTTTTGAGGGCTGAGAATTCAGGGTGAACCCCAGAAATCCTACCCTGGAGAAGCAAGTGTGGGGAGGAAGAGGAACGTGGTGTGTGCTGCGTGGGGGCTGCCGTCGGGAGCGGAGGGGCAGGAGCTGGCTCGAGAGGCCCCTCTCAGACAGAGTGTGTCCAATGGCCATTTAGCAGTTACTCCGGAGCCGTCCCTGGCCTTCAGAGCAGCTGTGAGGAGAGCGCCAGGGCCTTGCCTTCTAATTACCACTAATTGAGTAAATGCTGAGATGATCTTTCTCTCCCTTCCCCTTCCCTCTCTCCTCCCCACAAAGGCAGGGAGAGATACAGAGAGGTCAGAAAGAGACTTTTCCAAACGGAGACAGGCCACAATGACACAGTGGGAATTACAGAGCTGCCATTGCCTCAAGGCAGGGGAGGGAGTGTGGCCAGCTTCTGGGGGGCCCTGAGAGAGGAGGGGGGAAGACCTGGGGGAAGACAGAGGAGCTGAGGTCCCCCTCCCAGCCTGGCTTCCTCTCTCCTCCCCTGTGGCAGCAGCTCCTGATGTCTTGGTGTCTTTGGTAGGCGGGAAGTGATGTAATCTGTCTTGGGTAAGGGTCTTGCTCCTTTAAGAATCTTCCCCTCCAGGGGCGCCTGGGTGGCTCAGTGGGTTGAAGCCTTGACCTTCAGCTCAGGTCATGATCCCAGAGTCCTGGGATCAAGCCCCACATTGGACTCTCTGCTCAGCGGGGAGCCTGCTTCCTCCTCTCTCTGTCTGCCTCTCTGCCTACTTGTGATCTCTGTCTGTCAAGTAAATAAATAAAATCTTTAAAAAAAAAAAAAAAAAGAACCTTCTCCTCCAAAGTGGAAACTCCTGGGTCTCCATTTACAGGGTTGGTTCTTCTGTCCTTCTGGAGGAGAGGGTAGGGGCCAAGCCTGCTCAGGCTTTGTGAGAGGTCAAAAGCATTGTGATCACTAATGGACTAATGGAGAGCCTCAGGGCAAAACAATAGACACTTTTCCCTTCCCTCAGGCTGTTGGGCAGGGAGTGGAGCCTGCCTTTGCCTGGAGCAGGCCAAGAAGCTCTGCATTTTAAGTTTGAGGTAAGAAGTTAGTTTCAGAAAAGGTGTTACTTTCGTCTTCATTTTTATCTTTAAGACAGAGCACTTCTTTATCTTCCTCATAGCTTTTGTAAAGGTGGGGGTGGTGAAAGGGGGATTTTACGCCCATTTTACAGAAGGAAAGACTGAGGTCATGAGTGAGAGGGCTGGGTTCATTTCTACGTCAGCGTCAAGACAAGAATGCAAAGTGTTCCGAAGTTCGAAGACAATCCACTAATAATCCAGAATGTTCAGAAAAATGTTGCTTTCATTTTAAGTTATGCAAGGAAATTATGCTTGCTTTAAAAAAAAATTATTCAAGTAGTACAGAAGGGTTTAAAGGAAAAAGTAAAAGTCCCCAAGCCCACTCTTTCATCTCCTAGGTCCCACCAGTTATTTTTTGAGTAATTTCCCATGCAAGATAAACAAGCGTGTTTATCTACATATTCTCCTCTCTTGCACAAATTAAAAAGAATACTTTAACAGCGTCATACTACTTTATTTTTCCATCTGTCTCTTCTAATTTATTACTTTACAGCTTTCAAAGCACCTTCATTGTCACATGAATCTGTCAGAGCAAGTGGGACAGGAGTTCTTGTCCCGGGTTTTGAGACAAGACAAGAGCTTCAGGGATGAAGTGATCTGCCTGCTGTTGGACGGCTGTTTATTGTTGAGGGCAGAGTGCAACCTGGCTCTTCTGGACTCGCATCCAGTGCTCTTGCTACAAGAATGGCAGCAGCAAAAACCCATAGGGGACTTCAAAAGCAGGAGCGCAAACACTCACGGAGCCCTTACTAGGTGCCGGCGACTTCTCTGCATGCCCTGTGTCTATTGCCTTGTTGAATCCCCACAACTCTATGCGATGAGCTGTAGGACTACTATCCTCAGTGCGTAGATGAGGAAACCAAGTCGCAGAGAGCTTAGTGACTTGCCCAGGATCCCACCTACAGAAACTAGGGGTGCTGGGGTTTAGAACCCAGTGTGTGCTTCCAGAGTCTTTGTTGTTCACTTCTACACCACCCTGTCGCTTACCCTGTGCCAGGCACTGCTAGATGCTCTTTACATATGGAAGCTCCTGTAACCCTCAAGACAATGTTGTATCAATTATTGGTAGCAACCTCAGAGGCATCTCCCCCAAAGTTCTAAGCTCAGAAATAAGGCATCTCCCAACAGCGCTGGGAAACTTCTAGGGCTCCGGGCCTACCTGGAAACCGAATCGCTTTCATTAGTAGCCCAAAGGAACATCCAAGCTCGTCTTAGCTAGGGGCTAATAATTATACCAATGGCCATTGCCTGAGCGCTTGCTACGCCCCAGGTCTGTGTGAGAGGCTTTATTTCCTGGAGGGAAGGATTGTCATCCTCATATTCCAGATGAAAAAAATCTAAGGCTCAGAGAGGTTCAGTAACTTTCGCAAGGGCACACAGTCAGTGGAAGAGCTGAGATTGAACCCAATGCTGAAGTCTGACTTTATTTCTTCCCAGCCTATTTCTTGTTCTCTAGAGTGACTGGGGGCATCAGTATCTTCTTTCCTTGCCATTCCAAGGCTTGGGGCAGCCCCAGCTACAGGCCTGGGGAGAGGTAGTCAGCTCGTGGCTATAATTTCTTCTATGCCGAAGAGCAGTGGCTCCCGCCATAGATCCAGTCTGCTCTGAACTCTCTCAGAAAAACATCCCCCCGGCCAAGCTGTTCACAGGGTAGGCTGCTTTGGTTGGACACATGGCCAGGGTCTGAGTACCTTGCTCTCCCTTTGAACCCTTACAGCATCTGGGATACATCTCTTGACACTCTGCCCTCTCTTACAAGTAGTTGGGTCCCAGGCATCTACCCTATTGGACTGTGGGCTCTGTAGTCTGCGGATAACCAAGGCGCTCAGCTCAATGAGCCCTCCAGGTACCACACTGACCTGAACTTTCAAGGTCAGGCTTTTCTGGCAGGACCTCCGCATATGAAACTTTCTTTTTTTCTTTTTCTTTATTTTAAAGATTTATTTATTTATTTATTTGGCAGAGAGAGAGAGATCACAAGTAGGCAGAGAGAGAGGAGGAAGCAGGCTCCCTACTGAGCAGAGAGCCTGATGCGGGGCTCGATCCCAGGACCCTGAGATCATGACCTGAGCTGAAGGCAGAGGCTTTAACCCACTGAGCCACCCAGGCGCCCCTGAAACTTTCTTCATGAAGAGCCTGTCCTTGAGTTCCGTCCATAAGTGTCCTATCTCCTCATGGCCTGTGCCAGAAAAGAGAGACTTCGTGCCAGCTCTCCCATGGTGCTCCTGGATAGGAGGCTCGCCTCATTCCCACCGTCTTGAGCCAGCGCCCAGGCCTCTGTGATGGCCAGAAGGTGGGGAGTGGTAGAGGCTGCGTGTGAGGAAACCCTGGTCAGGATTCATGGGTTCAGGCCAAGAAATCTGCTGCCATTTTGGTTTCCCAGCATTCTCAGGGGCCAAAGGGTTTGAGGCATGTGGAGCAAGGCAGCCCAGAACCGCAAAGCCTACAAGTTGTTGAGTAGGGATGCTTTTGTGCAAGTCAAGGAACAAAACTGTGTATGTACGTGTATCCCTCAAACACTCCTCTGAGAGACAGAGGCCAGACGCAGCTTTTTACTAGTTATACTGAGAAAGGGGAGGGCGAGCATAATCCCACCTCGGGCTTGCTTAATACTAGGGGATGACCCGAGACCCCCATGTTCTGGCGTTGCAGGGGAGGGGAAGACCATTACACACCATAGGGGGCTTTTAGGGAACCCTGAAGACCCCCTCTCCTGTTCTCCCCTCCAGGGAGCCTTCTTGGTCGTTCCCCATTCTGCTGCCTGTAGCCCCTGGCAACTAGCATTCCCCTTTCTGTGTCTGCATTGCCAACTCTGGGTACTTCACACAGGAGGCATCACACGGGGTTTGTCCATATTTCCCTGCGCATCATGTCCTCAATATTCATCCGCCGTGTAACCTGTGCCGGAATTCCTGTCCTTTCTAAGGCTGAGGACTAGTCCATTGCGAGTGTCTATCATGTTCTGTCTTCCATTCATCCGCGGGTGGACATACAGGTGAAGTTTTAAGCCCCGCGACATTGTGGTTTTCCTCCCCTTCCCGTTCGTACTCACGTGTTTATGTGTTCAGTAAGCCCCTGCGGCACGTCTGCAGTGTGCCAGGATCTTTGACAAGCCTGGTAGATTACGAGAGAGATCCAGCAGCATCCCTGCTCTCCCAACGCTCAGAGATTTAGCCAGAAGCTAGTTCTTTAACAAGTGCACAGTGAAGGCTGAGTGGGGGGGGGGGGGGGGTTGGCTTCTCGTGGGAGAAAGAGGAGTATATATCAGGAGAGGCTTCATGGAGGAGGGAATCTTTGAGCCCTGTCTTGCTGAGTGGGTCAGCGATTGACAGGAAACAAGCTGGAAGGGCACTCTGGGTAGGAGGGCAGCGCAGGAGGGAGGGAGCAGCGTGGGGTGAATGGGTGGGCGAGTGTGGGGCTTCCCTGGGGCCCTTGCAAGGCTGCAGGTAGTACCAGGGAGTGGGGGGTGGGGCTGGGGGGGCAGGAGGGGTGAGATTAGAATGGGGGACTTGTTCACCATAGGAAGGGGTTTAGGGTGTTATAAAAGAGCCAAGTCTGGAAAAGCCTCACTGGGAAGCTTCCAGGGAAGGAGCCCAAGTAGAGAGATGGTAGAGGTCCCAATGGGGTTCAGTGGGGGCTGGTGTTAGGGTTCAATCACTACGGAATAGTATCCTAATATTTGAAAAACCACAAGCTCAAAACCGTCCAGACACGTTGAGCCAAAGTTGCTAAGAACTCTAGCTTTTACCTAGGAAGGAAGCAAGAACCACACGGAGTCTCAAACATTGCCAGACTGAACAGTTAGGAACAAGCCAAGACTATCTGAAGCTCACCTGTGAGAAGGGAAGAAGACCTGATTCAGATGCCAGTTTTCCCCGTCCCCCACTGTGTGACGTGGGAAAAACTGCTTGATGTCTCTGAGCCGGTTTCCTCATCCATAGAAGAGGCACAGCATCCACCTGGCTTTTTTTTTTTTTTTTTTCCATTAAAAATACAGGAATGGGGGCACCTGGGTGGCTCAGAGGGTTAAGCCTCTGCCTTCGGCTCAGGTCCTGATCTCAGGGTCCTGGGTCCGAACCCCACGTTGTGCTCTCTGCTTGGCAGGGAGCCTGTTTCTCTCTCTCTCTCTGCCTGCCTCTCTGCCTACTTGTGATCTCTCTCTCTGTATCAAATAAATAAATAAATAAAAACCTTTAAAAAAAATACAGGAAGGACCCAAATCAATAAGAGGTGCAGGTGATTACACGGCACTGTCATCCCGGGGAGCCCCCCCACCCCGGTCAAATGGCCACGAGAGCTCTGCACTGCAAGTGACGGGCAAGGGGAGGCTTGTAGAACAGAAGAGGGAGGATCTGAAGGAGAATGAAGGGGGACTCCAGGGGCATGGACATGGGTGAGAGACCCCCGACACATGGGAGCTGGCAGCAGAAAGGTACATGGAGTTTGCTCGGGACACCCTGCTGACGGAGCCGGGCTCAGACCTCATGGCAGGAGGCTGCCTGGGACCTGTCTCTGTAGATGGAAGTCTCACAGGACCCTGAGAGTCAGGGCCATGCCACATGATCCCAGGAACAGAGAATCAGATTCGAATTCAGGAAGGGAAGCTGGCCTCGGAGTCCTGGATCTGCCACCAGATGGTTCGCACAACCCCTCCATCTCAGGTTCTTCCTCTGCAAATCCCTGGTGGGCCTGGGTGTCCAAGTGCTCTTTCAACTAGAGAGAGCTGAGGAAATGGCTGCTTCGGGGACTGCCTGTCCCTGTCCAGGCAGCTAAAAGATGATGCTGTCCTCACAAAACACTTGCAGCTGTTGTCACTGGCTCTGGATCTATGGGGCCCACCCATCTGCCCAAGACACTTTGCTGTTCGCCAGCCTTGGCCGCCCAGCTCGCCTGTAAAAGCTAAGAAGACGTTATAAAACCGCCGTAAGCTTTTATGAGCCCTCTTTCCTTCCCAGGGACCGATCTTGGTGCTGTGAATCACACCGGAGTCTGCACGCAGGGCTCCAAGCTTGGGCCAGCAGCAGGAAGGAGTGCAGATGGGCTGGGGACAAGGGGCTTCGTGGGGGGATTCAGGCCAGCAGGAGTGTGCCGCCTTACACGGGCTCCAGCTCTCGTGACCTTGCCTGACTCTCCCGCCACCTTAATTGGGCCATTTAGTCTAGCCCAAGGGAGAGGAAGGAAAAAGAAAAAGAGGGAAGGGGGGATAAACATAGCAGCATGATGCAAAAATTTAGAGTCAAACACGCCTTGGTACGCGTCTCACCTCCCGCATTTTCTGGTGTGTGACTAGGCAGGTCACTTAATCTCTCTGAGCCTTAATTTTATCGTCTGTCCAATGGCCCAATGGGAATAATGATGTACCAGGCTTCTCGGGTTGTTCAACCAAGATAAATGGGGCAGAGTGATCAATATATGTCAAATATGATTATTTTTCGCACAGTGTTTAGCAAGTAGTAAGTGTCCAATAAATCTTTTCTCAACGGATAAGTGAAAGAATGGATAAACCCAGGAACAAAACAGAATAGCGGAGGAAGAGGAACAAGAGAAAGGAAAGAAGGTCTGGTCTACACGCCACCTTCTTGAGTCTACCTGCGGCAGCTCCTGTCTTCCCCACCCCCAGATGCAGGGGCTGAGATGCGCTCGCCTTCAAGGTCACTCTCAACTCACCTGTTTGAAGACTCTTGATTTTTGTTACTCAAGACCTTCCGTGGCCCATTATTTATTGAGCGTCTACCATGGGCTAAGTAGTGTTCTAGTGACTGTGAACAGAACATGGGAATCTGTTGCCCTTTGGACACTTGCTGTCTATTGGTGGCAGAGGTGAAACTCACATAAAACGTGATGAATAACCAAGTTATAAAAGAGGCCAGCCGTCATTAAGCACTACGGGGAACTGGAAAGCGGGGTGAGGAGATGGTGACAGCCGGAGAAGGTATGATAGTGCCAAGTGGGGAGGTCAGGGACGGTTTCCATTGACATGACCCCTTGGGGGCAAAGGCATAAAGGAGGTAAGGAGTAAGTTGTGCTGATATCTGGGAAGTCCAGATAGAAAGAAAGCCAGTGCAAAGGCCCTGGGGCAGGAGATTGGCTGGCATGGCAAAAGAACAGCAAGGAGTACCAACCCCATCCTCTGAAAAATGTGACCAGGAGATGACTCTAGCAGCGGTCCACGGACCCCTCTTCCCAAACCTGTGTCTCCCGTTCCTCCTGTCCCCAGTCTCCCTCTGTCCTGTCCTGGCCAAGGCTCTCCTGCTTGAGAATACAGGGTATTGAGGAAATTTCTTTTTAAATTGAATAATGTAAACGTTATCCATTTCTGGGCGGGGCAGCAGCAAACCAGCAAACTTTTGATTAGGAAAGAAGGAAGGATAGAAGAGCATCTGCTGATGGCGCGTCCAAACCTGGAAGCAAGAGGCGGGTGGGGAGGATGACGAGGGCTGGGCCTGGGCGAAAGCAAGGAAGATGGACGGAGTGACAGGGCCAGCTCCTACTTCATTCTGCCTCGTAGGGGGAAGAGCCCTGGACTGGGAGTTAGGGCAGCAGGTTCCAGCTGTGACAGCCCTCAACACGCGGAGACCTGGTGGATGCAGTTCCCTCGCAGTCTCCCATTCCTCCCCATTACGATTTGAGGCTCTTGAACATGGAGACATTGAATGTTCTCCAAGTTCAGCAGCTGTATGGCTCTCTTGCATGAGACCACAACTGTTATCAAGTCTGATTCCCCTTCGCCCCTCGGCCTCCGCGTTGCAGGGACCGCACTGGATGAACACATGGAAGGCTTGGCCTCAGGGTAAAGGGGCTTCCTCACAGTCGGGCCCTTGGTCAGGCCCGCCTTTATCAGGACACAGCCTACGCTTGAGCCCTGGGCCTGCTCTGGTCTCGCAGGGCTGCTTGACTGCAGATGGACCCCTCAACCCTCGGGACCCTCTATCAAAAGGCAGCTGATGGGAAAACTCAGTTTGTTTACTTTTCATTAACTTTTCCTAAGTGGGCTGTATGCGGGCACGGGGGAGGCTGCTGGGAGCAGGGCTGGGGTACCGGGGGGAGGCTGCTGGGAGCAGGGTGCATGGATGGATGGGGTGGGGTCAGCCTCTTCTTCAGAGAGGCTGTCTTCATCTCTTCTGTTCCTCACTCATTCCTCAGGGCAAAGCCGTGCTCCCACGAACACCTCCTAGGTCTCCGGTGCTTGGGGCCTCCAGCCTTGCTCTGGTCTCCCTTGGAGGCCGCCTGCCCTAACAGAGGGCCCCCATGCATCCACATGCTCCCCCACGCGCCTCCAGAGTGAGGCCCCGCTGCTTGCTTGCAAGGTCTAGTAATTGCCCTGGGATTGATCTGCAGATAGAAATTCCGAAGCAGCCATCCATGCTCCGTGGGAGAGCGAGTGGTGGGGACCAGGTGATTGTGGAGGCATGGCCTTGACTGCCAAGGCGTCTCTGGGAACTTGTGGTAGTCCTCAGCTCTGCACGGCACTGCCAAGGATCTTGGGGATGGAGCCTCTGAACCTCCAGTTCCCCAGCTCCTGGCAGCAGAGGATGGGGAGTGAGAGGAAGGGTTTTGTTCCTTATCTTGATTGGTTGATGAGGTGGAGGTGGGGGAGGGAGAACAGGAAGTGGACTCCCCATCCAGGAACCACCAGGGGCTTTTCCCATCAAGGAGCTCAGGCATTTGTTGGTGACCCGAAAGTGATGTTTCAAGTGGGTGTGCCAAGTGAAGTCCCCTCCCGTGGGAAAACAGCTCCAGAGGACTGGGCCATGTCCAAGTGGAGAAAGAGTACCCGAGCCATTGACCTAAAAACATAGTGAGTGTATGGAATCACTATGCCGTGCACTTGAAACTAATGTAATATTGTGTCAACTCTACTTCAACTAAAAAAAAAAAAAAAAAAAATACAAACACCCTCCACTCACATTGTTGGATATCACAATGCCCTGAGCACCTGTTTTCTTTCCCTGATTCATACCTTACAAATATGGCACCAAAACAAAAACAACAACAACCCCCCCCCCAAAAAAAAGAAAGAAAGAAAGAAAAAGAAAAAGAATGCAAAGAGGAAATGAAACCTAGCTTCAACACCTTATTTGCATGTCCTCAGTCTCACGCAGAGAAATCCCTCTAGCCCTGGTGGGTGTCCCCAAGACTCTGAGATGAGATACAGTGTGAAGACACTGGCTTGGGGCTTTAGGTGTTCCAGTGACAGCTTGTGGGGACTCCCTGGGGGGTTCTCTGCATTGCCTAAGTCTTGGTTAGCCCATTGTAAACGGGGATTCCCAAGAACAGGATAGGTGAGAGAATCATGTGAGAAAGCAGATGGGAAAATGCTTTATAAACCACAAAGTACTCATGAAAGTTAGCTGTCACTGCTGTGTTCGCTTTTAGCAGCTACCAACGAGAAGCATTTCAAATCAAGATTTATAACACAAATAAGGATCTCCTACCTGGGTCACAGAAACCCACCATAATTTACGTCCCAAAAAGGCAATGAGGGCTTCCAGGGTCTGGATAGCCAGCTCCCTACTCCCCTGCCAGCATCCACCCACACTCATCCCGCCACACCTGCGGGCTCCTAAGACCTTGGACCAGCGATGGAATCTCTCTGGGTCTCTCTTTCTTTAGCCTTGATAGCTCTGCCTTTATTCACTGGAAGGTGCACTCTTGTCATCTTCTGTGATCTCTCCCCATCCCTGCATTTCTTCCCCTTCCTGCCCTAAACTTTTCTCCTCCTCCCTGGGGAGGCACTTTAGCCTTCCTGAATCTTCTCTCTGCTACCCCCATCCACACACCCACTTTTCTCTTTGGAAAGATTTTGGCAAGAGAGATCTGCATCCTTCCCCAAGAGATGTCCCTGAGAATTCTTTGAGTGGCTGGGCAGAGAAAAGGATCTCATGCATTTTGGGTACCAGAGATAATCAGATAATTGTGCAATTAGTGGTAATTTCGTCGCTCCTGTAATTTCCTTTTAACGAGAGCCCCCTTTAAAAAAAAAATAAGAGGGATTTCTTCCCTTTTTTCTCCCTTGTGTTGTTTTGTCTGGAGTGTCTGTCATCAGGAATTTGGTCCGACACCCACGTGCTCCCCGCGAGAAAACCAGGGAGAGGGGAAAGATGCGGGAGGCAGACCGCCTGGGGGAGAGAATCTGCGGCGTGGGCAGCTCCCCTGGGCTCCCCGCGGGGCACAGGCTGGGGGAGGGGACCTAGCGGGAGGAGGCTACTCTGGTCCTCAGACCATCTCTTGTCCCTACAGAGACTCCCCATGCCTGCCCCCCACACGAAGACCCTGGGCGGTTGGGAAGACTCGGGGGAGGCTCCCGAGGCCGGGAGGTTGCGGCTGAGCCCCCGCGGGATTCGGGATTCGGTGAGTGAGAGGAGTGCAGCGGGCCGCGCTCCAGGGCCCACCGACCCCTCACCCCCCAGTCCCCTCCCGCCTCGTGGGTTGGGCCACAGGAGAGGCAAACACCACTAAGGTCTTGTGGCAGGTAATTACCGAGCGAATTCCCAGCGATTTTCCAGTTTCTGTCCTCCCCGCGCCCTACCCCGGGCAGTGCCTGCTGCGTGTTCCCGGATTCGGGCCCGGTTGCGCAATCAGCGCCACGTAACCCGCGGGGCCGGGGTTATTGCTCCGGAGCCGGGACCCTACAAGGTAAGCACTGGCCGCCCGCCTCCCTGGCCCCGGGTGCGCACCTCGAGCCGGGCGCCCGACAGCCCAGGCCGGACGCTGGGCGGGCGGAAGCGGGGGGGGGGGGGGGGCTGCGGGGGGGGCGCTGCGCTGGGCCAGGTGGGGCGATCTTGGGCTCCGCTGAGCCTAAACGGCCCGTTTGCGCTCCTGGGCCCCGGGGTGGAAGAAGCTGTCGGGGACAGGAGCGACTTGTGGCCGGAGAGGGGCCACCTCGCCACGGCCCCGAGGCAGAGGCCTTGGCGGGACATGGGACCCTCCTGTCCCTTGCCTCCGGTGGAGAGGCGCCTCATTGATGAGCCTTGTCATCATCCTTCAAGTGTAATTTTTTTAAATTGCAAAAATCTTACAGAGCTATTAACCTCAAAAGAGTTTAACATATGGCAGACCGAGTCTCCCTCTTACCCTAATTATAAGGCTTGCAGTAATGGGGCTGTCTTTTAAGTTACAGCTGCTGCGCTTTGGCTTTCGCTAACATTACATCCTATTAAAGAGCTACATTAAATGCATGCAAATTGCCGGAGCGACCACGCTCTCTCGACCAATGAGGGGGACGGATTGCAGCCCAGGCGGCGATACCGAGGGTCAGACTCACCCTGCTGTGAGCGCCATATGATCTATCAATCAAACTCCTCTCATTAATTAACTAATTCATTAAATATCTTTATATATGAAGGCCCGGCCAGGCGGAACATTGTGTTGACAGGGACGTCCCGTCAGCACTTAGCCCCGCGTCCCTCCTCCCCTCCCGCACAGATCACCAGATGACTAAGAGAGGTCAACTTCCCAGTGTCTGCAGGGAACACAAAGTATGGCTGTGCCGGTGCCCACCCCCAGGGGCACCCTCCTTAGGCCTCCTTGTGTATGATTCCTCTCTGTCCCGCCTCCTTCTTGGGCACCTGTCCTGCACTCACCCTGCTGTGGTTGTATCGGGCTGTCTATGGGGCTGGTGCCTCCTCTTCTCTGGCCCCCTAGACGGCTTGGACTGGACCACATCTTGCTCATCTTGTACTCCCAGTGCCTAGCACAGAGCCTGACACGTGGTAGGTAATCCCAGTGTTTGTGGACTGAAGGAATGAATACTGTCACGAGGGCCCTCCTCTCTCCAGCACCCCCAACACCTAGGAGGCCCCGCTTCACAATGTTCTTCTGCCAGACTGGTCACTCCAGTGAGGAGAGGACAGCCATGTGAACGGGTGGCATCTGTAGAGAGGGATGGGGAAGGAGGGATGGTTTCATGGCAGTCCTACAGGAGGAGCAGGGAAATTGGGAGAAAGGAACTTTGGAAGTTCAGAGCTGCTAAGCCATGTAGCTACAATTTGCAGACTCAAGCAAACTCTTACGGGAAGAAGGAAACTAGGCCTTCTATGAACAGCAGAGACGGCTTCGAATGGATGGTGGGCTTCCTTAGTTTTTTACGCACATGCACACTTACCTGTGTGTGTGTGTGCGTATATTTGCTGTGTATACATACATATACATGCACATGCATTTTTGTGGAACAACTTTTACAGAATCATTCAGATGGTTGTTTTAACTTCCAGGGCTGTAAGAGAAGAAACAGAGACTCAGAAAGCACAAGTCAAGTCCAAGGTCAAGTAGCAGAGCTGGATTTCAGACTTGGGCTTGCAGGATCCAGGACCAGTGCCCACGGCTATGTCATCAGCGTGTAAAATAATGATGCGGGAGAGATGTGCTGCTCTCCTTGGTGGCCTGCTGTTCCCCTCTGTCACCGTAGTTGTCTTTCTCTCCTGGCTTTGCAGCAGTCTCTGCACTGCTGCCTTCTGTGCTGGGCTGGTAGGTTTTTGGGGAGGCGAATGTCACAGCATACCCCGTGATCCAGACTGCTGGCTCCTGATAGACTCGGAGTGATTTTCCACGTAGGGCACCTCGGGCAGACAGAGCCAGCTGTCTTAGAGCAGTGTGTCTGCAGAGACGTGTGCCCTGAGCAGCTGGGTACAAGGAACGGGGAAGGGAGGGGCACCCCCAAGCCGGCTCCTTGGAGAACATTCCCCATGCAGGCTCTGACCCCTGTCAGAAAGGGCCGTGGCACGTGAGGGCCCTGGGGTCAAGATCAAGAGGGTCTCTGCTGGTGTGAGCCTCAGCTCTTGCTATTCAGCTCATGCAAGTTCCCAATCCGCCCAAATGAAATGAGGTGTGCCGGCAAACTTCCAAACCCCAGAAATTCCAGGGGAAAACACATACCCAGATCCTTTTATGCTCCTGTCTCCCCGCCTCCCTCCCTCTCCCTCTCTTGCCCTTCTGAGACATGGGGCTAATGGACTTTAGCTGTTAGCACCTGTGATGTTGGGCACCAACCTCGCCATGGGCCTCTATAGCTTCCTCTGGCCCCCTTGGATCCCAAGAACAGTTTTGGAATGGAGCATGCTGTGCTAATGGGGGTTAATGGTAACCTAGGCATCAATTTTCCCTCCCAGAAGAAAATTCTCCTGGCTTTGGTTGTGCAGACCATAATAGTGAAAATGGCTCTAGATTTGAAAAATTGGCACGTTGTCGTCCAACAAGGCAATTTTTCAATTGTTCCATGCAGCTGTGCGCCTCTGGAGGCCATGCTGTCTGTGTCCTGAAGCTGTAGGACGGAGAACACTTCCCAGCCAAAAACCGCTCGGAGGTGGCCTTTTCTTCTCCCTCTTCAACCTGATTTTGTGGGGTTTTTTTGTTTTGTTTTGTTTTGTTTTTGGTTCACTTGCCCAAAATCTTTGTAGCTTTGTTCTCCATATCAGCAGGTGCCGGAGCTATTAGACAAAGAAACTGTTGTGGCTCTCTGTAGAACCACACTCCTGAGACCAAAGGGCCTGGGGAAGAGGGTTGGGTTTTATTTTTTTGTTTGCTTGTTTGTTTTTGTATTTGTTTTTTAACATTTAATGTATTATTTGTTTCAGGAGTATAGGTCTGTGACTCATCAGGCTTACATAATTCACAGCACTCACCATAGCACATGCTCTCTCCAGTGTCCATCACCCATCCCCCCCATCCCCCCCACCCCCCTCCCTTCCAGCAACCCTCAGTTTGTTTCCTGAGATTGAGACTCTCTTTTATGGTTTGTCTCCCTCTCTGGTTTCATCTTGTTTCATTTTTCCTTCCCTTCCCCTATGATCCTCTGTCTTGTTTCTCAAATTCTTCTTATCAGCGAGATCATATGATAATTGTCTTTCTCTTATAGACTTATTTCACTTAGCATAATACCCTCTAGTCCCAGCCACATCATTGCAAATGGCAAAATTTTGGTTTTTTGATGGCTGCATAGTATTCCATTGTACATATATACCACATCTTCTTTATCCATTTATCTGTTATTGGACATCTGGCTATTATAACAATAGTTTGGCTATTGTGGACATTGCTGCTATAAATATTGGGGTGCACGTGCCCCTTCGGATCACTACATCTGTATCTTTAGGGTAAATACCTAGTAGTGCGATTGCTGGGTCGTAGGGGAGCTCTATTTTCAACTTTTTGAGGAAGCTCCCTACTGTTTTCCAGGGTAGCTGCACCAGCTAGCATTCCCACCAACAGTGTAGGAGGGCTCCCAGGGAAGAGGGTTTTCTAAAGACCATGGGTCTGTACTCATGCAGCAAGGCGAGGCCAGACAGCCCAGGAGCACAGCTCCCAACCCTCTTCTCCTGGCCAGGGTCAAAGCTGGGCCTTTCTCGGGCTCGATGTTGAGAACCCAGAAGAGGCAATGTCCATGATCATTGCGCAGGACACTTGAGTTTGATGAGCTGAGTTACCTCTATTATGAAATGCAAATCGTTCTGTTTTGTTTTCATCAGCATTAGAATGCAAAGCAAGGCATCTTAGAATAAAAATATATGATACGTATTTCAAAATACTAGAACCTCAGACTGGGAGACCTGCAAGGCTGATTACCAGTTCCTTGGTAAATGTCTTCATTGTACAGATGGGGAGACGGAGTTTGTCCCCGGTCGCCCATCTGGTGGGTGACACCATGCCATGCTCCAGGCTTCAGGGGTAAGGATCCAAGCAACCCAGGGAAGCCATTGCTCACCTTCTCTGCTCCTGAGGCCACAGTTCTCTCCTTTCAGATCGTTTGCTCTTCTGTAAGTCCCTTTAGGGTCGATCTACTCGGTGATTTAAGATTAGAAGCATGTAATATGTTGAAACTGCATGTGGGCCACGGGCTGAACTGGGGCTTGGCCTGCTGACTGGTGTCCTTGCTGCTGGCCTGGCTCGCCTCCCACTCGCTTGCCACAACATCCAGGGGTCTTCACCACGCCTGGGGGGTCTCATTGTCCTCCTACTGCTCAATGCCATTCAGGCTCCCTTCCGTGGCTCACCTGTGATTCCCCATATAACCTGAGCCGAATTCCCCATATGGCCTGAGCCATATCTCATAGCCACCTGCATTCCCACCTGCACTGCCCTATTTCATCATTTCCTTAGGTGCATCTGTCCTTCGTTCACCTTCACGGCCCCACGGGCTTTTGCACATTCAATGGTCCCGTCCTTCCAGAAGTGCACACCTCTCCCCACCCCCCCATGGCCATGGTCACGTCCCTTCACCAGGTTAGCCTTCAGACCCTCATAAGACACCAGTTTCTCTTCTCGAGCCCCACCCCGTCTACCAGGCGCCCTTCCTCCGAGCCCCTAAAGCCTGCCTCGCTGGTCCCAGTCTGTCACTTACGACCCTGTACCGCGATCGCCTGTTGACCCATCTGAATCTTCCATCAGAACATCAGCTCCAAGAGGGCGGGGCTGTACCGTTGGTGGCTCTTGCCGGGCTCCCTGAAGACCGCCTGCTGCCTCGGGCCAGCCGCTCCTTGAGTCATTGACTGACTTCTGCAGAAACGCTGCTACTACTATTATAACAAGGAACAGCAGCTGACACTCGGGGATGCCTCCGTGTGCCAGCAGCGATGCTAAGTGCTTTCTGGGCCTCATCTAATTTATGTTCATTTCTGTATGAATTGAGCGAGGCGAGAGACAAGGGTTCTAATTCTGGCTCTGCCGCCAGCTGACTGCGTGACTTTCCCCGGTTAGCCTGGATTTCTTATCTTCGGAATAAAGGAGAGAGAAAGGGGCCAGGCCAGACTTAATTTCTCCGTTTTTTTTCCCAGGCAAAGAGGGAGCCAAGAGTCAGTGTACGGGGGCCTAGGAGGACTCAGCCCTCAGGATTCAGAGAGCCAGCAGACAGAGGGTCAACTTTCTAGTCTGGGAGCAGGAGGAGAGGGACATGGCTGAGAGGCTGGGTAGGGCAGCGGGTTGCTGTCCCATGCTGTGGCAGAGCTTCCAAATAGAGAAGCCCGCTGCTAGCCGAGTCATTAACGCTAGGCTCCTTGCCGTCACCTCGGGCATTGTCTGATTTAAGTGTAATAACTTGTTTGGTGGATTTTGCCTTCTATAGAAATCCCCCCAAGAGTGAAGTGCTTCATTCAGCCGGGAGAGCACAGGCCTTTGTGCGCTGATGGCCTGGCCTCGGCTGAACGTGTTTGGAGTTGGTTATCAAAGGGGAGGATAAATTAGAGCTCGGGGCTGAAAAGAGAGGAAGAGGGGGCCTTTTCATGATCGGGGCTGAGCACTTAGGCAGCTGATGCGGGACAAGGGTAGGGATCCAGACAGGCCTGGCTGTACCCTGGCAGAGCCCAGATGCTTGAGATCCAACCGGGCCCTGGGGCGGGAGGCGGGGTGGCAAGGGAGGTTCCTAAGAGAATGGCCTTGGGTGCCTGGAGGACACACTGCTCCCCACCTTGTCCCACTCGCCCTTGTAGCCTCCTTCACGGAGTTGCTCCCGCCTGGATTTATTGGAATCACGTCCCATTGGTACCCAGGACTCCAAGGAGCCTCGTTAGCCTTTTGGGTCCTGTTCAGGGACCTCTATTGACCTATCCGCATCCGCCTCCCTCTCGTCCCCCAGCACACACAAACAAGCTCGTTCTCAGATGGCTTTATGGAGTGCACGGATCAGCCAGGAATATGGAGCTCCCGGGCACCCGTCCCTCTCCACGGACTTGGCTTCTGCTGTCCCAATTCAGAGGCCACGCTGGGCACAGCTGTCAGCTGAGTCACAGGCAGGGTGGCCTGAATAGTAAATTGCACCGAGCGTCCAGGTTTTTCTTGCAAGAAGGCCTCGCTCTGGTTTTCAGCGGGTTTTCCCTCCATCAGTGACAGCTGCTTGTCCTTTGGGATCTAGAGCAACAAGGTCATTCCTCAAGAAACCAGGGACCTGACTTTCGTTGGGCCCATGGCGACGACATCCTAGGTACGTATCCGTTTTCAGCCAGAAGGGACCTGAGACACCAAGTTGTAGACCTCTTTGGAGTGGTGGATATTTCAAGGGATTGTCTGAAAGTAACGGTGCCTCAGTGCCGCAACACACCTAGATTCTCACACGTACAAAAAAATGCACGTGACATTTTGGGGGGAGGGGCTCAGACCCTCCACATCCATGGACCCACTCTACCCTGGCTGCCCATTTGAATCATCAGGGAACTTTGATAAAAGTCTGGGGTCTGGGCCTTAAAGTATAGAGATTCTGACTTAACTGGTCCAGGGTGGGATCTGGGCATTCGTATTTTTTTTTTTCTAGAACACTCTAGGAAGTTCTAATGCTGCCAGGATTGAGAATTGCCACCCTAGGGCCTCTAAGACCCCCCCTGCTCAGATTAGGAACCCCAGCTGCGGACAGTCAGTGCTTGTACAGAGAGACGCGTAGGAAGGCCCATGCTGGGGCCGTCGGGAGGGCCTCATATACCGTGAGCGGATTTTTATTTTGCCCACTGTGTTTAAAATCCTTTCCTTCTTTCTTCACCCCTTGAGGGGTGCTTCCTTGGTGTTCACTTAAAATAATTTAAGCACACCCCAGTGGGAAGGGAGCCTGGTTGCCTTGATGTGCTTCTGTCATTTCAAGGAGCTCAATAAAAATTTAGTTTCGGTGTTCGCTCAATGCAACTTCCACATAGAGGTCTTATGTTGCAAACCAGATTTCTCTTTTCATCTGGTCACCCCCCGGGGAAATTGTGTATTTGAAATTCAAACAATATTTCGGCCAAAAGAATTTCTCATTATATGCAGTGGGGGAAGGCCAATGAGAAGAAAGCACCGAGAAATGATTGAGTGACATTTCTATTTGCTGGTTTGACTTCTCCACCAGTAGCGGCCGTGCTTTGGGGGCTGCTTTGGTGTGGACTGGAAATGCCAGACCCCTGGAAAAAGTCATTTGGGAGAGGAAAATGCAAGTGGGCTGGAAGCGAGTTTGAAAAGTCAGTGTGACCTCAGGCTGACGTCGTCCGTAACCGTAAGGGCAAGAAGGGGGGAAGAAGTCAGCATGTTGCGTTAAGTTCTCTCAAGAGACGAGGTTCCTTGAATTCTAGACTCTCAAGGTAGAAGGGAACCCAGAAGTCATCTGGATCTACCCTCTTTAGTAAGTGAATCCCCCTCTATGACATCCTGATCTTAGGTAAGTCTTTGGAATAATTGATACAAAAAACACTTATTGAACGTGAACAATGTCTCCCCGTTGGCAGGGTGAATAGGGGAATTCACAGACTGATGGTTACTACCTCTCCTAACACGACTTCCGGGTCCCTCAGCACCCGAACGGCCCAAACGGCCCAAACGGCAGGGAGAAGTAAATGCTGGGCAGTCAGGAAGCGGAGGGAAAGAACGGTGACCTTGACGGACAGTCCATTAGGAGTGAGATACCTTCCCCAAATGACTTTCTTGAATCATGACAACAATTTTTGAAAGTGAGTACTATTATCACCACTGTCTTTGTACAGGCAAGGGGACGGATGCTCAGAGAGGTGAATTTGCTTTCTTGGAGTGACAGAGAATGAGCATTTTATCCGAGGATATTTTAGGCCAGTACTTTTGCTATTGTAATAATCTGCTTTCCTAAGGTGGGGGGTGGGGGCATTCCAAAAGGGCAGAGTGGCTTTAGGCTGCGGTGGGGTGTGGACAGGGAGGGAATAGGCAGCAATGGCTGAGACAAGTGCCCAGGGCACGGGTACCCAGGCTGGACGGGGCTGCTCAGGGAAGGAGTGCACGTGTAGCGGGGGACAGAGTAGGAAGGGGGCTTCGCACAGGTTTGGGAAAGGCGTGGAAGCTAAGGAGTTAGCTTCCCACAGACAGTGGGGAGTCCCTATACGTTTTGGAGGAGAGAGGGAATATAAGGGGATCATTGCTAATCTCGATTTAGGATTAACAGAGGCGATTTCAAATCCTGGTGCTACGGCTTTCCCAGCTCTGTAACGTGGTCGGATTATTTGATCTCTCTGTGCCTCTGTCCCTTCATCTATAAAACGAGGATGATCAACAGTAGTCACCTCCTGGAGTCGTAAGGACCAAATAAATGGTATGTGTGAAGGGCTGAGCTTAATGCCTGGCCCATGGTGAGCTCTTCGTGAAGGCTGGGAGCCTCTGGGAATGCAATTCTGACAACGGTTCTGTATCGGAGGGGAGAGACAGGCGGGCCCAGATTTTAGCTAGGAGGCTCTAGCAGTGGGCTGGGCAAGAGCGTCTAAGGGCATCCCTGAGTGATTGAGTAGTCGGGAGGGAACTGCAGAGGGGAGAGAAACACGAGGACGGGGCGGGGGAAGGGTCAGCGTTACTCTGCTTCCGATTGGTGGTGGGGTGCCTTCAGGAGTGGCCAGACAGAGATCTGAGCTGGGAGGGCAGCAGGGCCAGCAAAGGCCTTTGCATGGGAGAAGCTCTTGGGCCCCACCGGTGGGCAAAGGTGAGAAATCTGGCTTACACCTGCTAACCTAGAGAGAGGAGCAACCACATGCAGGAAGGGGAGAACTGGGAAGGGAGTCTAGCCTTGCCCTTGGCTTCAGTCCATGTGGCTGCTCTGCTCCTCTGCGTCCCTGGGTCCTGGGAATTCCCATCCCCATGCTGCCCTTGATTCCTGGGTTCCTGCTTCCTCCGAGCCCTATCTGCGTTCCCCGCATGCCCTGTACAGCTGCTGCCCTAAGAGCTTGGCTCAGGCCAGTTTGCTCGGACACCTCGGGGGGGGGGGCTAGCTCTGAGGAATGGGTGAGCAGGGTCCCTAGGGTGTGTGGCTGGGAGGCAGAGGGAAGCATCTGGAGGTTAGCAGTAGGTAGCAGTATGATACAAGCCTGCCTTAGGCGGAGGAAATGGGTGAGTGACCAGGTTTGTGGCTTTCAGGGGCTTTGCTTTGTGTTGCTGCAAGAATCGCCGGATATGACACGGGGTGCTCTCCTGTACTCCCCGAGCCTGTGCCTGTCTGATGGAGCTCCTGTCTGATGGTGTGCTTGTGGCATTGTGAGGGGTGGCAGGTACTAACTCATTATCTGGAAGGGGTCCTGAGGGAAGGTAGATGACCTCTGGTGAGTAGGGGGCACGTAGCCTAGAGCCCCCCACCCCGCCCCGCACCAGCCCTCCAGCCTCCCTCAGATCCCCCCTGGCTGCTGCCACCAGCCTTGCTGTGGATTTGAATGGTTCCCTGCCTTAGGCATCAGCCATTCGGACAAAACGAGGTTGCCTGTGGAAGAGGGAGTCTTCCAACTGCATTACCAGCCTGCTGTCAGCCAGGCGCTCTGCCTCTGCGGAGCAGACCCCAGACAGGCTGCCGGCTGTCAGGCCGGGTCTGCTTCGGCTTGGCAGGGGGTCTTGTGGACAGGCAGAGTCAATTACCCAGAAAGGTTCTACTTAACTTCCCCTGCTATTTGCAGACCCTGCCTGGGCCTCTGCAACCATGCTGGCCTCGGCTAGAGCTCCTACGGCCTGTGATGGAGCCAGCTGCCTGCCTGTCCTCAGACATGTCCCGTGCCACCGCTCCAGGGATGGGGGAGTCCAGACTCTGGCCCTCGTCAGCTCTGGGCTGCCTATTCCGGTCCTGGCCAGTGGATTTCAATTTCTGCCCTGCAGACCTGACCGGATCATCTATGGAAGTGACATCAAGAGGCTGCCTCCTCTCCGTGTCCACTTGTCTCCTCTGGCAAGCATTCCACAAGTTCTCCTCTGCCGCCGTCATTTGTCTGGCACTGTGGATGGTTATGGTCTGGGCTGTGGAGTCCGACGGCCGTGGGTTTGAAGCCTGGGTCAGCCACACACTGCTGTGTGACCTGGAACGATCATTTCAACTTCAGTTTCACCATCTGGGAAATGAAAATAATAATAATAATAATAATAATAATAATAATAATAAATCTCTCATGAGATTACTGCAAGGATCAAAGAAGATACTGGGTGTTAAGAACCCGGTGTCCAACACAGTGTAAATGCTCAACTGATTTCTTTTTTTTTTTTTAGATTTTATTTATTTATTTGACAGACAGAGATCACAAGTAGGCAGAGAGGCAGGCAGAGAGAGAGGAGGAAGCAGGCTCCCTGCTGAGCAGAGAGCCCAATGCGGGGCTTGATCCCAGGACCCTGAGATCATGACCTGAGCCAAAGGCAGAGGCTTTAACCCACTGAGCCACCCAGGCGCCCCTCAACTGATTTCTTACCCTCCTTCTTCCTCCTCCTTTTTTTCCTCTCTCCTCCTACTCCTTCCTCTTCCTCTCTCTTTCCTCCTCTTCTCTCTTCTTCCCATTTATTTATTCAAGATCCTCACTTATCAAGAAGTGGACAGTCTGGTTCCTCCCTTCTGCTACAGAAACCTGAATTGGTAGAAAACCCAGCTTCAAGTCCAGGTTTATCTACCAAGTCTCTCCATTCAGAATTTAGGCTATCACTCCAAAGTATATCACAAAGTTAGGCTGTGTTGCTGCCAGTTGGTTAATGCACAGGTCATGGACTTTGGGTTGTTTAAAATCTTAATGGTTCGACCCGTTTTACCACTGAAGTTGCGCATATCACGGACATGTCCCCTCTGCGCATATCCCCCCAGACAGCCCAGTCCTCTCCCATATGTTTGCTATTGGTCAGAAACATCCAACAAGTACAGTATGGGGCTCAGCACGTGTTAGCTGGTAATAGGATTTCAGCTTCAAACATGTGCCAATGGATAGAAGGCAGAACCCTCAGCCATACGGTCATTCAGTCATTCAACAAACATGGAGAGTCTGCTCTGGGCCAGTGCAGGAGGCTCCCTGTGAGCACATCTTGGGCTTGGGGCAGGGTCCCCCACCCATCTCCCCTGCTCTGGAGGTGAGTCGTGAGGGGGGCCTGGTGGATTCTGGGAGCAGTGGCTGCACCCTAATACTAATTGTGCTAGACAGAGCTGTTTAAATACCACCAGACAGAATATTACTCAAATTAAAATGAGGCCTTAAATGTCATTATTTGTGTCATTATTAATAGCCCCTAATTGTGTTCTCTAATCATCATGAAATTATGTTAGTATTAATATTCACGTCAAAGCTGCCTAGGGAACTTGGAAGATTTTAGAAAAAATTATACCATATGTCAGTTCCCATGAATGTGAAGCAAATGCCGGTTTTAGTGCTTTAGTTCAGGCTGAAGAGGAGACAGTGCCCTCAACACCTGGAGACCACAAGAGCCCCCGATGGCCGGGGTCCCCTGCATTCCTGCTCCCTGAGTGGCCGGCTCCTGGACACCCCCCAACCCCCCCGCCCCGGCCACACTCTGTGAGGTCAGTAGGACCTGTCCTCAAGGACATTCTGCAGGTCTCCTGCCAGCTGCTCTGGCTACTGAGGGGGTCCGAGTCTGCTCAGACGGGAGAGTGTTTGGTGCCCTGGGAGCCGCACATCTCTTTCTCCTCACCTGGAGTTCTCAGACCTGCCTGTGTCTAGACACCATAATAAAAAACACATGTCAAGCCCTCCTGTCCTCACTCACGACCCCCACCTCAGTGTGTTTTGGACTCTGCCAAACTGTCCTTCGTGGCTCAGGGAAGTGGTGCAAAAAGAGTTGGGGGATGGTTTCCCGGGGACACTTCCTGTCTAATGCCACCACGAAAGAACCTTCAAAACTATGCTCAGAGACTCAGGATTTGAAAGTTGTATGTACGGAATGTCCGTAAAATCTGGAAGCAGGTGCATCTCTGTGTGTCCTCAAGGACATCTCGCTGCTGTCAGGAATGAAACAGCATCATCGGTGCATGTTTCCACATTTTGTGTATGACGTGTACGTTGCCCCCTGCTCCCCTTGTGGGGGCTTCTGGGGGGGAAAACAGCGCCTCCCAGTAGAAGGACGGCACTCCCTTTGGATGCTTTCTTTTCTCATCAGAGGCACGAGGAGGGAGAGCCTCAGCCGGGGATGGCGCCTCTCCTCCCATCAGATGGGGCCCTGGTTCTGCCTCCCCCTCAGACTGACACCGGGGACGAGAGCTGTGGTGGTGACAAGGCAGGCGGTGCGGCCAATTAGACTTTCCCTCCCTGTGGGGATGTGGGGGGCGAGTGCCCTGGGACCCCCCGGAGGCATCAGCCTCCTGCTGACATCACTCACCGGCGCCTCTTCATCATTTCTACAACATTCCTCTAGGCTACCCTGCTCCATGCCTCAGTCATCCGCTAATGGAGTCCACGTGACCACGAAGTGTCAGACAAATCTGGGGCAACCGCCTCACTCTCTTCCCAGAGCCCTTGGAATTCTCTGGAACGGAGAATATTCAAATGCCTTTCTTGGTGAAACAGCAGGCTTCCAACCCCCCAAATATTATGACTTGAGTTAAATATAACCCAGAGATGAAAATAACGGCACAACACGGGGCTTGGAGAAGCCATGGAGGGAGTGGCTCACGCGCAGTCACGCTTTCTGACCCCCTGGGCGTGGCGGGCCGGCCACAGAACCCCCGGCCACTGGGGCGGAGAGCCCACAAACACACACAGACACCTCGACGCATTCTGGGCTGGTGAGTTACGCCTGCAGCCTGGCTGGGCCTTGCGGGTGCTGGCGGCTGGATATTGTCTCCTTTTTTCTAAGCGGACATGGTGTGGCTTCCAGGATGGGGAGGACGCCGCCGTCTTCGCTCTGGTGTGGAAAGGGAGACTCGTTGACTTTTAAGACTGGGGGAGGGGACCACGGTTGGAGTGGGACACCCCGCAGTGTCCCCTGGGGGCTCAGCTTGCTGATGTTTATTTCCTGAGCCAGCGGGAAGATGACCTGTGCCCTCTCCTGATCCTGGATTGCCTCTTCAGATAATCCCGAAGGAGGGGAGGGCGAGGAGATGTCCACCTGGGGCCCTGAGCTGGGTTCGCCAGCCTGCCTCGGTTTCCCCTGTAGGCGCGAGCAGAAGTGTTCGGTAAGAACTCAGGGGGGCGGGGGTAGATGAGCACAAGGTCTTCTGAAAGTCAGACTCCCGGAATTCCAATCGCAGTGATTACAGTCGCTGTTGGCCTAGGGCTGGATTTGAACCAGTGAGGGCCGGGCTACCAGCCAGTCACCCAGCAACATGGCCTCAGGGCCATTCCTCTCTCCTCCGCTGGGGCCCAAACAGGAAATAGCTCAGGCCCGTCCAAGACAGCCGACAGACTGGCATCTCCTTTCGTTTTACCAACGCCACGCATGTGGGAGGGGGGGCAGCATTTGTAGCTGCTTCCTTTGGTCCCCGTAAGGCAAGCGGGGTGGGTATAATACCCTCCACTTTAGAGATGAGAAAACTGAGCCAGAGGCCATAAGGCTTACAAGTCACAGACGTGGAGTTGACCCCGAGTGTGTTCTGATCGCCAGGGCTGCGGTCTTATCTCGGTACCTCACTCTCCACCCTCGCCCCTCACCTCCACGCAGAGGCAGGGTGGGAATGCTGGGGAAAGTCGAGGCTGCTCGCTGGACCGTGAAATCTACAAAGACAGCAGCAACAATGTTTTCTCGTGCCTTTCCTCCAATCTTTTCTTTTTTTTCCAGCACACTCTCTCTCTCCCTCTCTCTCACTCAGGCGTGCATGGGAGGAAGTCCAGAGCGATGTATGGGAAGGTGTGGGCGGAAGGTGGGGAGAAGGACTCCGTCTTGTCAGGGTCTTTGCTTTCATGCTCTCTGGTCCCTTCCTTAAAGACGAGTCTGCGGAAGGAAACCCTGTTCCCCCAGGATCTGAGAACAAAATCACAAAGGCGCCTCCTCTCCCCACCGTCCCCCATCACCGAATCCCTAGATGCCTTATTTAAAAGACGGCTCGGGTGTGGGAAGGGGATTCCTACATCCCCTCGCTGCCGGTGTGAGGTTCTTTGGCGGAGACCAGAGCCAGAGGGGGGATGCCTCCCCAGGACTCACCCCCAGAGCTGCCTGCTTGCTTCCTGCATAAGGAAGTAGACATCACAAGCTGTTCCGGGGTGCACAGAGCACCTGACTGCCCCCCTTTTCCATCCTGAGACCCACTGTCCGGCTCTCCACCTCTGTGCCCCCTAATCCTTCCTCCACCCCCATCTCCGGGGCTACAAAGCCCCTGCTAGAAGTTGACAAAGCTGACTGGCTGCTTAATGTGCTACAGGTGTTGTTGCTAGGCAACCACCCCACTCGGTAGCTCCGACTCTGTCAGCCCAGATCAAACCCCTGGTAGCACTTAACCCCGTAACTGCTTACCGCAAATGCTAATTACCCAGGCCCACCGAACAGCAGATTTCACACCATTTATTTATTTATCAAGGATCATGGGGCTGGGTTCTCGGCACCTTCTGAGCCTCAGCCAACGCTCCTCACCACGGAGCCGCCGGTCAGGCTGCCCCAAGCAGGAAGTGGGAGCCTTTTGCTTGTAAGTGTCTGTCCTCTTTCCTGCATTCGGTGGCAGCAGAATGGAGCGCTGGCCATCTCCGAACTGGATTCTCCCTCAGTCCACCAAATGTCTTGACTCCTCTCTGGACTCCGGGGAAGAGGTGCCCAGGCAGGTTCCTGCATTTTTGACTACTTCTAGGTTAACATGCTTCATCTAGAACCTCATAGTTATGAGCGGAAAGTCGTTTCTTTGATGTTTGTACTCAGTTGTGTAGGGGATGACCACCAATTTTGGATGATTCTTTAAAACTTGAGTGCTTCTGGGCACTCCTGTTCTCGGGCTTTGCTTCCGAAGGTAGAGTAACTCCCTGTCCTTCAGCTTGATCAGGAGTTATGGGAAGCTCTGGACATAGGCAGACAGATCTGTATACTAGGACGTAGACCAGACTCTAGCAGAACGGATCTGTCCTGGAGTTGGGTCTGCGATCTGGACTGCAATCGCCCTGCCCAGCCTACGGTTAAGTCCTTCGCAACTATTGGTGGATTCGTGAACACAACCATGTTTCTAATTGTTCTTTTTCTAACCCACAGAGTAGGGTTTGCAGGCACGAGGGAGACCATTGAGCACCAGGGCGAACTCCCCTCCCTTCTTCCTACCTTTCCCCCGCGAGACTGAACTCTGTCTGTAAGTCACGTGGTAGGAGATTTCCATGAAGCATTGATTCTCCTTCATGATGGCGAGGGGCCAAACAAGGGTAGCCCTGATTGTGAGGGGCGAGTCTCTGGCCAACTGGGCCATAGAAGTGGAGAGTTCCACACATTCTCAGCAGACAGCTTCTTCAGAGCACAGTGGCACCAGAGCACTGGAAGGGGTTCCAAAGGGTCCCTAACTGCTCTCCTTTTGAGCTCCAGTAAAAATCCCTTCTCTTCCTGGAAGTTGTCTAGATACTCAGGGTCAGAGGGGCAGAGAGGATTGACTTCTCTTGAGCACTTACACTCATTATATAGAAACAGGTATTTCTACCTCGTGCCCCACTGTGATACAGATATCATGCTCATTCTGGGTAGACTAGGTCAGGCGCTGGACTAGTGCCTATATATTTAACCTTTCCTGTAGCTCTAGCGTGTGGATATGACCATCTCTATCCTGAATGCGGAACGTTGTGGTTCAGAGAGGGGAAATAACTTGCTTGAGTTTGCACAACAAGCAAGGAGCCCAGCTGCTACTCTGAGTCACGGATCTACTTCGAAAGCCACAGGAGGTTAAGTGACTTGCCCGAGACCCCATGGCCAGGGATTGATGGGGCAGAGATTTGAATTCTCATGGCTCTGACTCTAAAGCTCTTTTCCTATTTTGACCGCTACTTCACACCATTTTTAAGAGCTGCCCCTCCAGTTTCTGTGTTGGGTGCTTGGTGCCTCCCTCGAAGTGAAAAATCCACGTGGCCAGCATGGAGGAGGAGTGGACGCTGGGGAGCGGCGCAGACTGCATCCGGGAAAGGCTGCGTCGTGAAGAAACGTCTCTTGTCCGTCTCTTTCCTGTTGCCTCAGCGGGATCTCATTGAAGAGAGCAAGAGAGGAAGAGAGGGGGGGGGGGGGGAGAGGAGACACCGGGAGGTGAGGGGGCAAGGGAGGGAGGGAGAGAAAGAGACAAGATGGAGGGAGGAGGAGAAAGACGGGTAGGAAGAAGGAGGGGAGGAGAGGGAGAAAAGAGAGACGGAGAGGGGGAAACACTCACACATACACACGCGCCGGCTTGTTCCTGAGCCCTGTGGCTCCCTGCTTCCCTCCGGCATCTCCAGTCAGGAATGCCTTGGCTTTGGGCTAAGTCACCATCGCCAGCTGGTGGCATTAAGAGTTGGACGTGCCAGTTCGGTCACAGGTGACAGGATTGGGAACATCATCATGGCCCTGGCTCCTTCCCAGTAGACCCCATAGGTCATGGAAAACCCCAGTTGGGGAGTCAAAAGGGGCCACAAAGAGACGGCATATCCCGGGTCCCCGTTAGGACAGGGGGGTGACGGCTCGCCTCCTGAGTTTTTAACACTTTCATGCAAGTGGTTTCTCCATAAAGTATTAATAATGTTCCTATAATTGATACTTCAGGGCAGTAACCTCTGACAAAATGGCCCTGATTAGCAGATAATTGAGTGTGTTGGATTGTGTCCTGAGAGAGCTGAACGCCAGGCAAGGCCCATTAGCCCATCATAATGACCCCTTTTGTCAGGTATTAGTGTCATTAAGAGGCTGCTCTCTGAAATCAGTCCCTTTATTTAACTCTTTTCCCTAATTATATGGATCATTTTACAAATCAAAGCAAATGTTTGCATACAGCCCTGGTCCTGCCGCCCAGTGAGGCGCCGGAGGGACAGGCCGGGATCCCGGAGTGGAGAGTCCTGGGTGAGGAGGGCATTCACGGTCACGGGGAGTTTCCTGAGGCGATGAGCCCCCGAGGAAAGCATTCTAGGAGAGGCTGGTGCCCCTTGCTGGTTTAGGGGCTTGCGGGGCTGGGGGAGAGCACTTGGCCCCCTGAACCCCGAAAATGGGGTCTTTGACACCGAGTCCAGCCACAGGGCACCCAGGAGACACAAAACACCTGGGTTGGTCATTGGGTGCTGCTCACAGGTGGCTCCCGTCTAGGACAGGGAGCAGGAGCCTCGGGGAGCGGCCAGAGAGCATAAATAAGGTCCCGATCCGCGTGGCCGCGTGGCCCTGCTAAGAGCCGGCAGCCAGGTAAGCAGCTGGTGCTTCTGGGACTCCTGGGGACTTCGAGAGCGATCAGCCCCCAGGCCACACGCACAGAAGTGGACATAACCGGAGGCTCCGGGGACAGAAAGCTGCTTCTGACCTGTTCTCCCCAGCGCCTTCTCACTCATTAGAAAGCGCGGACGGTTTCCCTGGACGTGCTCCCACTCGCGGCCTGACACCTTCCCTGCCCTCCGAGCTCCACGCAAAGCTTCGGATCCCAGGGCCGGATCCGGGCGGGTGAATCAGAAAGAGGTCTCGGAGTCTCGCCTGAATTGCAGAGAGACAAGGGACTGAGAGGCTGTTGGCAGCACAGAGGGTATATTTTTATATATGCCAACGAGGAAGCCGAAGGGAGATCATTTATTACAGGCAGGGCCAGAGGTGGCTGAGCTGGGGGATGATTTATTTATTTGGCAAAGTGATGGGTGCATTTCCCAAGGAGAGAGAAAGGCCTGCGGTGGGTCCAGGGCCGGTGTGTGTGTGTGTGTGTGTGGACCAGGTCTCCCCTGCCTCTCCACCATCCCCGCAAAGGCAATGCCCCCTGAGTGTGCTCCCCCTTGTTTGAATCGCAGAGCAGCCCGTGCTCCCACGGTCTGCATCAGGCCTGCTGAATTTCCCAGCAGCGGCCCTGGGTGGAGAGCCGCCAGCCATGCCGAGACGCCGCTGGGGTTTTTGCCGAGGAAGCAGAATTTCGGTGGTAGAGTGTGATATTCTCCTCTCAAAAATAATACCTTTCATTTAAGGTAGGAGAGGAGGTTTGACATCCCGTGAAAATATGATTTTCAGTCCGGTTCTGCTCAGGGCAGACTTCTGCTTCAGGGTCTACGGAGCACTTGCTGAAGGTGGGGCTGGAGACAGCGGCAGTCCTGGGGACACAGCGGTGGCGGAGGCAGAGGCGGAGAGTGGGACTGGTGGCAGGCGGAGTGGGGGGGCACTTTGCTTTCTGGCTGCAGCTCCCTCGGGGGGCCAGTTCTGCTGGAACTCCAAGGAAAGCAGCTCCCAGGAAAGAAGTGCATACCTACCTCGCCAACCCGAGTACGGACTGCGGGTAGAGGGACACGTGTGTTGCGACAAATACAGTAACAACTGTTCTATGAAATGTCAGTTTCTAAGGATGAGCTTAGGACTCTACGGTTGTCTGCAGACATGTCTTAAACATTATACCTCCTAGGCCCTGACTCAGGGGCCGGTGTACCTAGATGAACGGGCCATGGAACCTGTCTTCAAGTCGCTCACGGCATCCTGTGTGTGTGTGTGTGTGTGTGTGTGTGTGTGTATGTGTTGGTGGGGGGCGGGTGGTGGAAGGACATATGCACAGATTCTTCAACAAACACACGGGCTAGGTGTTATGGGAGAGCACAGCAGGAGGAAGAGCTGACCGCTTCTGGTTAGGAGGGAAGGAGAAGGCTTTTCTAAAGGTGTGATACTAAAGCTGAGATTTTCGAGTTTGTCAGATAAAAAAAAAAATGAGCTAAAACATCACAACAAAGAACAGCTACATTTATCAGGGATTCTAGTATAATAATCATAATACCTAATCTTATGGAGCAATTACTGTATGCCAAAACACTTTGCATAATTTATCTCATTTAATCCTTACAGCAACCCTGTGATAGGTATTCTTGATACCCCCACTTTACAGCGGAGAAAATGTAGATTTTGAGGGAATTTGTGGAGATTAAATACTCTTCTGGGACCACACAAGTCTGTTAAGTGGTGGGAATCAAAGCTGAACCCAGACTTCTGAAGTCAGAGCGCATGCTCCTTCTCATGCATCAGCCCGACTTCCCACGCACTGTCCACATGTAACCTGTTTAATCCTTGCAACAACCCAGAGAGGCGGGCCTCCTTCTCCTCATTTTCAGGAGAGAAAATCGGGAGTGCAGGAGAGTTAGCGATCCGCCGCGCGAGGAGATAACAGAGGCAGAGTGTATTGGGGAATCTTCCAGAGGTAACTTGTGATTTCCTATAGATCCCCGTGCCGATAGCCCTGGCTCTTTGGAACAACAGCTCTAAGTCTTGCCATCCTTGTGGTTCAAACATAAAGTTTAGGGTGAGAGATGGAAGGATGTGACCTTGGCAGTAGGCAGAAAAAGGGTCCCCCGAGGCTAGTCTCTGACCAGTCTACATATGCTAGGTTACACGGCAAAAGGGTTGCATGTGGAATTAAGGCTGTTGATCAGTTGACCTTGAGATGAGAGACGACCTTGGTTTGTCTAGATGGGCCTGGTGAAATCACCAGGGTCTTCGTAGGTAGAAAGCAGAGGCAGAAGAGAAGGAACTAGAAAGAAGGCATGAGAGAAAGACTCCACTGATGTCGCAGGCTATGAGGATGGGGACATGAGGCTACCGGCCAAACAGTGCAAGCGGCTTCTAGGAGCTAGAGAAGGCTAGGAGATAGATTCTTCCCTCAAGCTTCCAGCAAACAATGCAGCTTGGCCACCATCTTGATTTTAGCACAGAGAGACTCCTTTTGGACTTCTGAACTCAGAACAATGAGATAATAAATTTGCGTTGCTTTAAGCCTCTACATTTGTGGCAACTGGTTTTCGCAGCCACGGAGTCGGAAAGCAGAATGGGTCAGCCTGAGGAAGGCCCTGCATGCTGGACTCTGGAGTTCAGTTGTTGATTAATCCATTTTAAAGAATGGATAAGGAGACCTCGACTCTGCTGAGTCTCTCTGAGACCCAGAGTGGTTCAGCCTTAGGAGATGCTACCCAAGTGCCCTCAGGAGAAGGCACAACCGGTCTATTCCAGACTGCCAAGATTGTATGTTCTTTGGAGAACAAACCTGGAAACAGAAGATCTTTGTCACTTGGTCGTAATCACACTGGCAGGGAGCCAGGGGTTGGGGGCATGGTACGCCGTTCTTCTGCAGGCAGAAGCTGCTCATCATGGAAGCCATACGGGCCAAGAGGTTATATTCTCATTGGACTTAACAAGTTTTGGCTGGTGACTTATTTTACACCAGATACTGTGTGTGGGAGAGACAATGGTGAGCAAGCAAATATCCCACCATAGTTGTCATGGAGCTTATGGTTCTGTGGGAGTCAGATATCCAACAAAAAGTCCCAAATAGATATATAATTATAAATTGCCACGAGCGCTGTAAAACAGAAGAGTAGGGTTTGATGGGAACCTACACAAGAGGGCCTCATTTCTATTGGGAGTTTCATGAATGGTCTCTTGAGAGGTGACACTGAGCCAGAGAGTCGTGCATAAGAAGGACTTCGTGGATGAAGAGTATGAAATGAGCATTTCAGGGAGAGGGAATGGCATGTTTGAAAGCCTGCATCTGGTAAGAGTAAGCACAGCCAAGGACCTCCCAGAAGACGTGTGTGGCTGGAACATGGTGCATGAGGGGACGAATGGCACAGGTTGTTGCTGGAGAGGCAAGGTTGTGGTGAGCATTTTTGTGGCCCCTTTCAGGACTTTGGACACAACCCTGCGCAAGGTAGACAACCACTGAGTGGGAAAAAGAGTGGCGTGATCTGATCTGTGCTTTGGAGAATGTTCTAGAAGGCAATAAGAGGCAATCTGGAGAGCAGGAAGGAGGCAGTGGCAGTAGTCTAGGCAAGAGATGATGGTGTCTTTGACAAGAGTGACAGGGCTAGCACTAGCTGGGCAGATCTGACATTATTTTGAAGATAGACTCATTTAGACGTGGTGATAGGTTGAATATGGAAGTAGGGGGAGGAGGCAGGAAAAATTCCCAGGTTTCTGGCAGAAGTGGCTCAATGGATGGAAGTAGAACTTGTTGAAATGGGACAGGTTGAGGGAGGGGAGAGGTTGTGATGAGGGTGAACTCCAAGGGTTTTATTTTGAATATTTCAAATTTCAGAAGCTCTTGAAAAATGTCAAGGAAGCAGTTACGCCGACAAGATGGGAGTTCGACAGTGAGGCTGAGGTCTGGGCTGAAGACATCCATTTGGAAAGTCGCTAAAGCCATGGGAATGGGTGAGTATGGAATGACACGGGATGAGGCTGGAGAAGCTCCCAATTTCAAGTTTGTTCTTGTCTGTATGGCTTATCTCAGCAGACCCTCCATTCGCTCCCTGGTACTTCTCTCCTCTCTTATAGTTAAGAGGGGCCATAACACTCGGTCTGTAAAAATGACAAGGGAAGGCCCATGTATGGTTTTTCTGCCTTTCCATTTCCTTCCTGCACTTACAAGATGGTGGAGCCTTTATGACCTGGGTCTCTGAGTGACTACGTGCGGCCCCTTCCCTGTTGAGATGTCTTGGATACAGAGCACAGGATGGAAATAATAGCTTGTCATTGAAGCTTCTGAGATTTTGGTTTGTTTATTATGGCTGTGTGGTCTTTCCTACCCTTATTAATACAGTCAGGTACACAGACAGCGTAATATAGTGATCGGCAGCATAGATCACGACCCAAAATGTCTGTTTGACTCTTGTCTCTCGCTCGGATTTCTAGCTCAGTGAGCTAGGGGAATGTTGTTCTACGGGTCTCCGCGTTCTCATCCTGCAAAGGAGGAAAATAGCATCTGTAACGTAGGACTGTTTTGAGAATGAAAATAGTTAAAAATATAATGCGCTTGGAGCTGGAGAAATAATGAGGAGTCCATAACGGTCATTCAGCCAGGAGGAGGCTGCGAACTAACAAGGCAACGGAATTAGGGGAAATGCAGACCAGGCCCCAGAGAATGTGACCTCACCCAAAGCCGAGGGAGAATGCGTTGGGAAGGAGGGAGGGGCTGACTGGTAGACGCGGTGGAGACGCCAGAGAGGGTGTAGGAGATTTAGTGACCTGGGGGTCACTGGTGGTCTTAGCAAAAGCAGTGTCAATGACATGTAGGGTGTGTGGTGGGCAGGTGGGTCGTGGCAGACACAGAGGAATGGACTGGTGTAAAAAAATGGGAAAAGCATCTGTATACAAGCCTTTGGGGGCAGCTTGTGGGGAAGGGACTAAATGGAGAGATGGGGGGTAGAGGTGGGTGTGGGACCTATGGAGATTTTGATTTTAAGGTGGGGGATTCTAGAGCATAGTCAAATGACGGGGAAGTCCAGGTGGAGAGGGGAAGTTGAAAACTTGAGAGCAAGAGGACAGAGTCAATGCAACAGGCCCTTGAAGTTGTCTTGAGGCAGTGGGATCAGCAGCACAGGTCAGAGGACTGGCCTCTCCCTCCCCTGGAATGGGAGGTAGGAGGAGAGGACGGGCACAGGTGCAGGGAAGGGGTGGGGTTTGGAGGCAGAAAGAGGGGCAGGGCTCTTCTGTACAGCGTGGATGTGCGCTCAAAGGGAACGCGTGTTCCTGTCCTGCTTATGTGGTGGGGGTAAGGCTCTGACTGAGGAGAAATGGGGAGGGGTCCTCGGGAGGGAGATGGGATGGAGCTCTGCTGCCCATGGAGGGCGGGCCCCTCTTGGAGGTGCTTTGCCACAAATCTGGGTCTGAACCTTTTCCATGAACTCAAACCCGAGATCCTTCTCTCCTGTAGGAAGAGCTAGAACCATGTTCTCTGATAGGACAGCATTCAGCCTGGGGATCTTCAGTGGTGTTTCCCATTGTCGTTCCACACAAGCTCTCCTTCCCCACCAAAGGGTTTGGTGCAGTGTCTCCTGAGCACATTCTGGGCCTTTTTGACCAGACCTCCCGGCTCATGGGATATTCCCACCTGTGACGTCTTCCGTACCCATCTCCTCTCAACTAAACCCAAATCCATCTAAGCTAAACTCAAGCCCCTGAATTTTGTGATGCCTTTCCATCCCTTTGTCCCACAGTAACCCCCATCTCCCCCCACCCCACCATTTTTATATAGCACCTGGCGTAAACCTCCTCCAGTTGTGAGTAACACGGTCTTGGGCATGAGGCCCAGGGCCATGTGCTGCGCTCCCCACGAGCACGTGCCCTGGAGTTGTTCTGTTCACACCGCAGTAGCTGCTGCCATGCCCCAGATGTGTCTCCTCACAAAAGTACGGAGGGTAGGAAGGAGGGCAGAAGACTCACACACCCATGAGTCTTCTGTGGGGGATCTTCCATAATAGATGTTCACTAAACACGGCTTGGTAGATTTGTGGGAGTCAGTAGATATGAGAAAAGCTCAAGGGTGAGGCTGCCAAGGCTTCCCCTGGATTTGTTCTCTAAATGGCAGCATCTTCCTTAAGCTCCGAGCCTGGATGGCAACATCTTGCATCTAAGAGAGGAGCGATTCTATCCAGCCCTCCCCACAACCCCGAGGAGTGGGCCAGGAGGGGATTCCCGTCTGCAGGATCTGAGCTGACCTTGGGCAGAAAGGCCTGGCTTGATGGGAGAGGGATCAGTGCTAATAGGTTCTAGTATGTCGGCTGGGGCTTGCTCATTGCGGGCAAAGAATGGGACCAGGCAGGCAGATCGAGGCAGAGAAGGAATGGGCTTGTGCAGAGTCCGCGACAGGACGTGGGTCCCCTCATCTGCCTGGCTGACATCGTGTCCCCTCCTCTGGTTGCCCATCCGAGATGCTCCCTAGAAGCGCTGTGTGGGCGTGCAGTTCAAAATAACAGTGAATGTGTCTTGGGTTTGTTCAGCTTTGAATGTGGCGTCCTGGAAACATGTAGCCGGCGTGCCCACCTGGCGCTCATCTGGGGTCCAGAGTCCTCTCCAGCTGAATAAGTCAACGCAAGTGAGCTGGGGGGAGCCAGCTCTCCTGTAACTCCGCTCTCACCTTCAGAGACCCTCAAGGTCATCCAGTGCCAGCTGCACTATGGGAGACAGGCTAATGCTGGGGACGAAACCAAGTCAGGCAAGAGCCAGAACACCAACGGAGAGACCTAAACCATCATCCTCTCCTTGGCTTCAATGTCTACCTCCACCACGTCCTTCCTCCTCCTCCTTCACGACCCAGAGCAGGATTCTCCGGAGGTGGAGTCCTGGTCGAAGAGAAGTAGGTGTGGTTCCTGCAAGGGAAGAGGTCCTCCGCGGAGAAGAGAAAGAGGAAGAAAGCACAGAGTAGGGGCTCAAGGACTTTGCTGACAGGGACTGAAGAAGGTGCAGGCTCTGGGTTCCAGTGCTCCAACGGCTTGCCTTCTGGGAGAATTTCCTTAAGAAAGGAGCCACAGGAATCGCCGATTGGGAATTACAAACCCACCCTGTCAGTTCTTTCGAAGAGAATTTCTTTCTCCAACCGAGAGCCCGCTTGGAGTGCGAAGGGCGAGCTCAGCGAGGTTACTGGCCCTGTCTCTCCCTGGCTCATTCCCCCTCTGCTGGCTACACAGCCCACCTCACCAGGAGGTCGCCTTCCTGCCCCACACGCTTCTCACCCCAGCATGTCCCCCCGGTAGGTCAGGAGGCAGTCTCTCATATTTATGTCTGTTTCAGCTAACAGGCTGTGGACAGGCAGGTCCCCTGCCTCCCCGAATGACTGCTGTGTCCACAGCGAAGCTGCCTTTGTCCTCCTCGGGGGTTCCTGAATGCGTGGATTAGAGTCAACTCTGAGGACAGTGGGGACTGTCCAGGGTGTGGCTGATAGGGAACCCCTCAGATTGGGGATGAGGAATAGAAGTGCGTTTGAATCACAGATGGAAACTGCTTATGTTTCTGTTCTTCAGGATCCCTTACATACTGGAGAGGAGCAGAGAATTCTGAACTCATCTTTCCTGAGAGGGTGCTTCTGGTGAGCTAGCTCCCCAAGTCTGAGAACCACAGCTCCTCTGAAGCTTGGAATTCAATTGCCCCAACAGCGAGGAGCCTTGGGGTAGGTTGGGGAATTTCTCGGGGGATGTAGTGCTCGTGCTTTTCCCTGATTCTCTATCCCTGCTGCCCGTCTGGGATCCTGAAATGTGTTTGGACAATGGGTATTCTTTGTGTTGTGATGATAAGGGGTGATGTGTGGGTACCCTGACCTTGCCTCCTCTATCAGTGGCCCAAAGAACAAAGCAGACAGCAGAGAAGAGAGGAGGGGAGATAGGTGTGTCGGAGTGAGGCCAGGAGTGCCTGTTTTCTCTGTTCCTCCCACAAATGACCTCATTCATTATGGAAAAGGTTTAACTGATATGGAGTCATAACGGTGCAAGAAGAAGAAACAGCCCAATCGATACTCTCTGGGGCACCTGGGGGTGCGGGTGGTGGAGTGCAGGGGGTGGGAGGGTGGGGAGGAAGCAGGGAGGAAGGAGGGAGGGCATTTAGAAAACGATCTGGCTTCAGCAGCGGCGCTGGAGCATCTGTGCTTCTGTTAACCATGGAACATGCGCGTCTAATCCCAATTAACTTCTGCCACCATCTTTAATCTCCGCTTTTCTGTTCACGCCAGTGACAAGACGTTAGCTGCAGGCAGAGAGGCTGGGAAGACCTCACATCAGCGAGGTGGGACGAACCAGATGGGCCCCGCGTGCCCGGGTACTGGTGGTGGGCGCGGAACAGGCAGAAGCAGTAGTTGGGTCATTACCCGAGGTCTTGGCCGGACCTCCAGCTCTTCGTGACTCAAGCGTATCCAGGGAACTGGGGAGAATCGTTGGCCTTTGTCCTCGGGCCGTGTGTAGGGACTCTGTTAACATTTTTGTAAGTGAAAGCTCCTTACAGGCGCTGTTTATGTACCAGAAAGCCATAACAGGATTGAATCTTAATGAGCTGCCTGTGAAGGCCAACATCTGAGCTTGGGTGACGTCCAAGGGCTGCTTCTCTGGGCCTCAGTTTCCAGGGCCAAGCAAAGAAAGAATGATGAGAGATGATCCACATCGATATGGTCGCCACTGGTGCCATGTGGCCATTCAAATTTGAATGAAGTGAAATTAAATTAAATTAAAAATTCAGCTCCTCCGTCACATGAGCCACGTTTCCAATGCTCCACAACCACACATGGCTAGGGGCTACTGTGTCAGAAAACATGGCTATGGAACATCTCCTGCACTGCAGGCGTTACTGTTGGACAGCGCTCATCTCTAAGGCGGCTTCCTCTAAGGCCATCACGTGAACTCTGTGATCCGCTGTTATCAAGAGACCTGTAGAATTGCGGATACACAGTGCATGGGCCCACAGGCACAGAGCACACACACATCACTCTCTTCCGTCAGGACAGTGTAGAGAAAGCGTATGGCTTGTCTCAACAGCTGCCTAATTGGGCGTTGCTTCTGACTTCTCATGAAACGTTAGGGACTTCTTGTGATTACATATTGTATACACATTTCCTGCATGCCTACTACAGGCTAGGCATTGTTCAGAGCACTAGTGGAGTACAGAGTTTGGGGAAGATCCATTCTTATATACAGTTCCTTTGCCGTGAGAGGAGGCACCATCACTGTGAGCATCGGTGACCCCCTTTGGTGTCTACTTGCTCGATGGGCACAGAGAGCTCTGCAGAGGTGGCCTTGCCCTTGAAGGGCTGGCATTGCTCAAACGACTCTCTGACTGGATGAGTACTTGATAGGAAGGCTGCGAAGAGGTAATGGTTGTGTTGTGTGGTAAGTACTCAGCGAGAGGCATGGACAGTCCGTCGTGGGGGCAGAGGAGAGGAAGACACTCTTTTCTGGGCCTCAGTTTCCTCATGTGCATGGAGGGGCAGGGCCCCTTGACCTCCAAGGCCTCCTCATCGCTAAGACTTCCTCTTTCGGGAGTCCCACTGCCTGAGCGCTCTTTAGAGGACCAGGCTTTCTCCGTGCCAATTTCAGGTTGCACAGGCTTTTCTGCGTCTCCCAACGGCGCTGCCCTTTCCTTCTTTTAAATCCTGAGGAGGCCTGGAGGCACCTTCCCTCCCCCGTACCCCTCCCTCCTCCCAGGTTGCATAGCCCCAGCCTACTTCTTGTCATATTTCCTACTGGATCGGGTGTTTAATTAAAATCATAATTAAAATTGATCTCCTCATTAGCATGCACCTGCTCTGCCTCTCACATCCTTGCGTTCCATTATCCACTGAAGATGTCAGGACTGACAGGCGCGTGCCAGACCCCAGGCCAGCCCTGCCTGATGGGGTTGGCCGATGACAACATCTGGACAGAGAGGACTTTGGTGGGGAAGCTGCATCTGCGGCAGAACAGCACACAATTAGCACCAGGTGGGCCCTCTGGGGAGAGGCCGGGCTGTGTGATGGCCTTCAGGCAGCTGGCTAGATCGAGCAGTCCTCAGGGAAGGACACTGCCCATGTGTACTTTCCTAGGCCCCTACCCGTGTGCATGCACCCACCTGTGCCCCTGCAATGGTGATCTGTGATAAGCCAACAAACCCTTGCCTGGGAGAATCCGGGGGTTGAAAGCAGAGGGGGGTCCCTCACTTCCCTGGGCGGAGACCTGACCATGACTTCCAGGAGCCTCTAGCAGGGCCGAGTTCTGGCTGCTGTGGGGGCTTGGGCTGTCTCTGGCACCTACAGAGCCTGGCACAGAGTATGCACTCGCTTTACTTACTGACACTTGTTCAATGAATACCTTTCAGTCCCAGAAATCACTAAATGAAATAAGATTCTTCCACAAGGGGGTGCGGATAGCGATGTGATGTGAAACATGATATCCCGTGTGCCATACCTTTTAGCAGATCCTGTTCAAGTTCTTTATTAGAAGGCTAGGTCAGGGGTGCCTGGGTGGTTCAGTTGGTTAAGCATCTGCCTTTGGCTCAGGTCATGATCCCAGGGTCCAGGGATCGAGCCCCACATGGGGCTGCCTGCTCGGTGGGGAACCTGCTTCTCTCTCTCCCTCTCCCTCTGTTCTCTCTCTCTCAAATGAATAAATAAAAATCTTTTAAAATAACAACAACAACAACAATAATAAAATAAGTTTAAGTCAAACCGACCTCACATCAAAGGGAGTTTTGCATGGGAACAGGAATTTAGTCTGTGGGGTCAGACCTCATTCCCCACATCCCAGAGCTCTGCCTCTCACAGGCTATGTGGCCCTGGGCCGTTGACCTCTCTCAGCCTCAGTTTGCAAATATATGAAATGGGACTCCAAATGCCTGCCCAGTAGGGTGGTCACAGGGAGGAAATGAGGTCATCAGTTGTGGTCATTAACGATTCCGTCTCTTGTTCTTCTTCCCTTGTTATTCTAAAGCTCCGATTGTAATGTCCTGCCTGTGACAGCACCAGGACTTACATCGTCTGTTGTGGTAAGAACAGTGTGTCCGTCTGTCGAGCATTTTCTGCATATGATAATGAACTTGGGTGTGGGGCGGCTCAGCGATCCCGACCCCCCGGAAGCCAGGGTTCCAGAGGAAGGTGAGCCCGCAGTGAGGAGGACAGCTCTCACTTGTGGCCATGGCCGTAGCCGCCCTGAGCTGGCTTTGCAGGAAGAGTGGGGCGTGGCGGGCCAAGAGAGTTTCCTGTAGTGGGAGGTTTGGCCTGAACGTCGGGCCCCTGTGTTGTTACCTCTCCCAGCTCAACGGAGGCTGCTGAGAGGGCTTGAGCAGGGCCGAGCAGGGGAAGGCTGGTGAGGACCAGCCGGGCTGCAGAAGCTTGCTGCAGATTACCCAGGGAAGCAAAGCCTCCTGGCCTGTGGAAGTTCTTCCTCTGGGCTACTCGAATTTCTTCTGCTGGAATCTTAGTTTGTTTTCTCTTCTGCAGTCTTTGGGGGAAGGAGAGAAATGTTAATGACTCTCCTCCATTACCCAGCATTGATTTGCAGGAGGGGAGCTCTGCCATCCCCTGGTCTGCCTTTCCCTCCGTGCATCCCTCTGGATACTCTAACAAGGGCTTAACCAGAGATGAGTAAGTGTCAAGGCAGCCTTAGCTCACAGTGCTTCTCCCAAATTCCTCCTCCCTCTCCCGCTCCTCTGCCTTACCAGTCCCTGTCCTTGGGGGCTCGGGGCAGAGGTCACCCTCCTGGGGGAAACAGTCCCCCCAGTCCTGCCCAGGTGGGCTCACCTCTGCTCCTCCCCGGGAGCTGCCAGCAGACAGCCCGGGAGCCCTGGGAAGTCAGGTCAAATGCAGACGATGCAGGAGCAAGAGCCAAGGGGAGGCGGGGTGTCCACCAGGGAGGTGATTAGCTCCACGGCGCCTCTAATAATAATCTGCGAGGCTAACAAACAGCACGGAGGAGGAGGCGGCGGCGAGGGCAGGCTATGTGCTGGCTGTCTCTGTCCTTGTTAAGGTTAGACGAGGAGGGAGCCCTTGTTAATTGCAGACTTATCCTGATTACTACCAGCTCTCTGCCGGCAGCCACAGGAGCCAAAGCCAAGGCTTCGTGAGGAGACCGGGAGCAGCTGAAGACCAGTGGGGCAGGGTTTCCTCTGGGCCCTCGGGACCCAAACTTGTGCAAAAACCCTGGCTTCACAAATTCAATTCGTTTGTTGGTCCATATGGACTGGCTGCTGTGTGTTCTATAGAACATTCCAAGCAGAGCTGAATTTCGATTTTGGAAGAATATGAGATGAGCGGACAAAGGTGGCTCTCCATCTATCCCGTCGGAAGACTCCCTTCCAGGACACACACATACACACGGATGCACACTAGCACTCATGCACATACACTCTCACACTCACACACACTTGGCTCTGAGCTCTCCCATGTTACAGACTCTATAAATATCCTTTGCACGGAATTCAGCTTGAATTTGTACCTACAGGGAGAGGATGGTGCTGACCTTGCTCTGGCTTCCCTGGATCCTTTGCTGCTCAAGCCTGTAGCTGACTGAGGAGGAGGAGAGCACAGGGTGGGGGGAGGGAGGACTTCCCTCAGCTAGGAGGTCCGTAAAGCCTCTGGGAGCCCGCTGGTCCACCGTGAGAGGCAGCAGCAAAGGCAAAAGAATGGCCAGGCTGGGAGCCACAGGGGCTGGGAGAGCATGGACAGGCCACCAAACCCAGCCTTAATGCAAATTTAGGGTTAGATCCTAACTTGAGCAAGAGCTCTGGTTAGCCTCATACAGAACACAGCTGGCCCAAGCCCCGAGGACAGGAGCCTGTCAGACTGAACGGGGCTGAGGGCAGTGGGGTGAGGCGCAGGCCACGGGGCTGGCCGGGCGTTAGTATAGGCAAATTGGAAAAATGCAGTTCTCCGAGGCTGTCCTCTGACACAGAATGAGTGACTCTTACCCCAGTGGATTATAACTTAAAGACCTCAAAGGGGCGCCTAGAAATAAGAAGGGTAGAATTTTCTCCCTGCTGGGTGGAGGTTTGTCTTATGCAGAAAGCACTTCATCTCACTGCCTCTTGGATCTGACCAAGAAGGACAATATGATCCTTGAGGTTCTGAGCTGCCCCGTCTTCTGCAACTGCTTAGAATGTCCCTTAATCCCCCGCCTCCCTGGGCAGCCCTCCCCTCTCTGCAGACCTGCCTACTGCCTGCAGTGGTCTAGAACCCGCCTCTTCCCTCGGCTTCCAAATCTGACATGGTCTCCAGGATTGGCTCTGTGGTAGCAGGATCAATAACCGTTCTATTAAATAATAATGATAATGAATGAATGACAATTTATTAGGTTCTTCATATGTGATAGGCCCCTGAGCTAAGTGCTTTAAAATGCGTTTTTTTCCTGTAATCCTTCTAACTATCTGATGAAGGATGATTTAATGTATTTATGGGGCTTGGGGAGACAACCTGTCCAAGGTCTGGAGTGATGTGGGGAGCAGGGAAGAATCACTTTGGGCTTCTCCTCCTGGAGTCACAAGGGCTTAGGGACCCTGCCCGCAGGGGTCATCCTCCTTACCCTTCCAGTCCCACCTCTGGCCTGTGATGGCCAGAGCTTGGTTTCTTGGTCTTGGTGCAAAGTACATCCCCTTAATGGATAACCAAAGACCCACCACCAGTGATCATGTGTGGCTTTTGTCTGTTTCTTGTGAAACTAATGAATATAGATTTTGGAGGACTTCACTTTAATCCCTCAACCCTCCTTGTTTTTTGGGGGAAAGAAGATCTCAGAAAGGATCTTCTGCAAGGATTTGAAAACAGGGCTTTTTTTTTTCTTTTTCCGCAATTGGGCCCCTAGGCAGGAGCCTCTCTGAAGAGTCCCTCTCCAGGATCCATGCCCCATTCCCTGGGATCTGAGTTTCTTTAATACTTTTATTATTATTTCCCAGCTTCTCTGTTCTGTGGCCCTGCTCCAAGATCATGAGTCATCATCAGCTGAGAGTAGATGAGGCTAGGGAGGGGAGGCGGGCCGGCCTCTCCCCTGCAGCGCCCTCCCTTCCCCGCAGCACTGATTTTTCTGCTCCATTTGACAACTGGGGTTATTGCTTATTGGACACTTGGTGCTGTTCTGATGCCTTATTGCTACCGATTCGTTTCATCGTCACATTCATCTGGAAGGTGTGCCTTGTGCCCATTTTGCTGATGAGAAAATAGAGACACAGCAGGATCAGTCATTTGTCCAGGGGCACAGCATGGACATGTTGGAGAGAGGGCACGGACCCCCACAACCTTGGCACAGCTCAGACTCCTACTTCTTGCTACTGGATGCTGGGGATGGTTATAAGTGATTTTTTTTTTTTTTAATTGGCAAGCTGGCCTAGGAAACTTTCTACTCTGAATAGCACTGCTGTCCATGCCAAGTTCTAAGGCACTGACGTACTAATGAGTAGCGCTGTGGCCTGCTCTTTTGTGTCCCCCTCAGAATTGGAACAAAAGACACGCTCCATGGGTGTTGGGTGGGTGGCGGATTGATTGAATTTCGTACCTGCGGGAAGCTCCACTGGCTTCCACAGCTGCCGAGGTCAGAAAAAGGAAGGAGGGGAGGAGGCGTGGTGGTCCGTGTGAATGCGTCCCCCAGTGGGCAGGACAGCCCTGGAGTGCCGACCATGCCTGTTCCTTGGGTAGATTTTCGAGGCAGACACTGTGTGTGGCACAAGGTGCTCCTTCCCCTCTTTCCTGGTGGACCCTAAGAAGCCGGCCGCCCTGTGAGGGGAATCGGCCTTTACTGAAGGAGGGTAAACCTCGGGACAAGGTGCACTTGCCTTTCTCGCACTGCTGTGGATTGGAACCCCATGGATCTCCTGGGCCCAGAGACAGACAGCAGGAAAGCAGAGGAAGCTTGACAGCTGCCCCCAACCATGGGAGGGAGGCCAGGCCCTGTGCAGAGACTCACAGGTTGGTTCTACAGGCATCTGTGTTCTGCCCCGGGCTCGGGGCACCCTCCCCTGCTGCTACCTGCCCAGGTACACCCCCCCCCCCTGCCAGCTAGACCCCCGCTGCGGGGCAGCTGGGCGCTGAGGAGACCAGGGGCAGAGCCCGGAGGAGGGGGAAGAAGATGTAACATACTAAGCCAAGCACACTCAGGGAAATAAAAGATCTATTTTTTTTTCCGTTTGTTCTCAGCAAACATTTGTCATTTAATTTCTTCCTAATTACACAATTACGTAATTATGTAGTATTAGTAAAATAAAGCCTAAAGACGTTTGAGTAAAGAATTACTTAAGTAAATAATGTCTGACTGAAGTAATTATTTCCCGGGTTTTCTTTTTTAAAGTAGAATTGGATGGAATGAGTTCAGGCATTGTTGTGGAACCAAGCGGGGGTGGGGACCGCACAGCCAGGGGTGGCGCCTGTCTCCGCTTACCCCCCTGGGGTTTAGTGCTTAGTACCCTGGCACCTTCCTCTCTCTGTAGAGGGGGCTCTGATAGCAAATCCCGGCTCAGCGATGGCTTGGGAACTGGCCTCGGCTTTGAGCCTCACTGCGCCGGTCAGAAGGACCAGATGAGGACCAAGCTCTGAGCAGAAGTAAGTACTCGGTGACGGAGGGCTCTGCCTTGGCCTCACCAGGCTTACAAAGAGACAGCTACATGTGAGGTCACCATAAAGAGATCACCCTGGCAGGAGGAAGGATGAGGGCCTGCGACACTGAGACATGTGTCCGGGGAGGGTCTCAAGGCTGCAAAGCTCCCTGGAGACCTCATGTGGGAGGCCCCCAGAGTGGGTCCACCCTGGCTGTTTCCTTCTTGGCCTGGAGTGTTGGAGAGCAAGCTGATTTATTCAGGGGTGGCCTTCAGCTCCCCAAAGCCCTAGAGGCCTGAGCAAGTTCCTTGGTAGACTTGGACCTGGCAGTGTGCTCAAGGGGTGAGGAACCAGTCCTCCCAGAATTGGTGGCCAGGCCTGGGATTAGGGGCACCATTTTGCCTCCCAGCTGCCTAGGGCCCAGCCACCCCGCTCCCCACAACAAGACCAGACAGACGCCTCAGACATAGGAACCCCTTTTCTGCGTGCCTGAGAGTCTGATGAGGGACTGGCGCCGCACCTTCTTATAGGTGATGCCTGGGAACCAGGCCAGCCCGTGCCCCCTAAATCATTCCCCCACTCCCCTCTTCACAGTGCTTGCTCATCCTTCAGAAGGGATTTGTTCATTCCTTTGATCTGGAAAGTCCCTGGACAAGGGAACTCCTTATCTTCTCCAGTCTTCCCTTAGGACAGTAGAACCAAGATATTCCCCCTTGGAGCTATTTCTGAGTTTCCCGAGGCCTCGTGGTTCCTGCGGAATTCCCGCGAAGCTGAGGTACGCGTCTAGGATCCTCAGAGGCAGTTGGTGCCCCTCCGCCCGCTCCAGGTCTCTGAAGGCTCAGACACCAGCTTGAAAACGAAGCAGGTCAAGACGACTTGGTCTTCTCCCTGGGGCCGTGGCTTTGTGCCTTCAATAGGCGGTCCACCCAGACCAGCATCATGTGAAGAGAACACCACAGAAGCTTCTGGAAAGTGACTGGAGCCATGGGGACTATATTGGGAAGGAATGCTGACACAGTCCTCCAAAGGCCAGTTAAAAAGATCAGTTTTTCTTGGGTGGTTTGTCTGTTCCCTGAGCAGCAAAAGTTTGGCAACATTTAGTAAAATTGAAGATACATTTCCCTACAATCCGGCAACTCTACTTTAGACATATGTTCTGGAGAAACTCATATAAGTGCAGAAAGAGATATACACCAGAGGAATCACGGCAGCATTGTTTATAATAGCAAAAAAAAAAAAAAGAAAGAAAGAAAGAAAAAAAACCCACAAAGAAACAAAAAACCCCACAAAAAACAAAACAAAACAAAACAAAAAAAAAAACAAGAGGAAACCACCTAAATTTCCACCCACAGGAAAATGAGTATATTGTAGAATATTCATCCAATGGAATTCTTTCCAGTAATAAAAGTAAAGGAAGTGGAGCTACATGTATCAATGTGGATGATCCCATAAAACACTATGGAGCTAAAAAAGCAAGTTGCAAAAGAATATATATGCTGTGATACCACTTAGACAAGCTGTAAACTATGCAAAAACCACACTATGTACTGTTGATGAATAATACATAGGAATATAAACACCAGATTCAAGATGGTCAAATTCAAGAGAGGGGGAATACAGGGTAGGAAGGAGGCTTTCGAGGGAGGGGATGCTATGGTACGGAGGTATCCAACTTTGCTGATCATGTTTTATGTATTAGGCGAGGTGGTAGGTACAAGGGTATGTATTATACACCCTTCTTTAAAATTTTTGAATGCTTAAAATATTTTAAGAAATGTTTTACTACAGAATCAAAATGTGCAAATCCACCCAACAACCAGAGATCCTATGGGCTTTCCCCCAGAAGTGCCAGAATGTGGTGCGTATGTGTCTGAGATGGCAGAGGTGGGGGTGACGGTGGGGTAAGGGGTGGTAGAGAAGACCTCAACTAGAACAGGCCACAGCTGGCTCCTGGGTAGTTTTCTGGGTTGAATACTCATTCACTGAAGTTCTCCTCTTCCCACAATATTTGCCTATGTAACAAGTTAAATATTCATTGAGTAATTAACCAGTTCAAATTTGTGGTATGAAAAGACAATTCCTTCTAATTATAGGGATGTCAGTTAAAAGATGCCACACTAGGATACCATTCACTGCCAAGAGAGCCTTTATAAAATTCTTGCTGTGATTTAGATTCAAAAAGGTAAAAAAAAAAAAAAAAAAAAAGAAAGAAACCATTATTTTTGATAATTAAATATTTACCGGAGCCGAGAAAATAAGTCACACTAATGTTTCAGGCTAATCAAAAGCTCTTAAAAAAAAAAAAAAAAAAAAGTCCCAGTGAAGATATTGTTGCTCTAGCAGCTTCATGGCCAGGTTCAAAGATTTCTGAGCTAAAACGAGCACCACGGCCAAGTTTCCCAGAGGCTCTGACCACTCTCCTAACTTCACACCCAGGGAAGTACTTACACATCCCTCCCTCCTGGAGACATTATGTAATTTACAGTTACTTTTCTGTTTTGTAATTTTATTTTATTTTTTTTTTAAAGATTTATTTATTTATTTATTTGACAGAGAGAGAAATCACAAGTAGACAGAGAGGCAGCCAGAGAGAGAGAGAGAGAGAGAGGGAAGCAGGCTCCCTGCTGAGCAGAGAGCCCAATGTGGGACTCCATCCCAGGACCCTGAGATCATGACCTGAGCCAAAGGCAGCGGCTTAATCCACTGAGCCACCCAGGCGCCCCTGTTTTGTAATTTTAAATAGTTGCACCGGCCCCTCCCACACCGCCAGTTGGATTCTAAGTGTCATGACTACAGAGCTGTGTTTTTTTTTAGGGGAGCAGAAGCAGGGAAAGGGGAGGAGGTATGTCACCTGTAATCCAGTTCTCTCTAAGGGAAACTCGGTAATTGCTTAGCTACAATGTTAATTGGTGTGGTAGGAAATGCACCCTGACTGGAGATCCAGCTCTGAGGCTCCCCAGCTGTGAGACGTTGGGTGAGTTATTTACCTTCTCAGTCTCAGTTTTGCTTTCTGTAAAATGGGGATATTGCATAACCACCTTACAGAATTGTGATGATGATTCAATGAGGTAACAGCTGTGAAAACAATTCGTATGTTGTAATTTGCCACACAAGCATAAAGCATTATGCAAAGTCAAGTATTATCTTTATAGATAGCGATGATATGTGCTGGAAAAGGAGAGATTAAGGAACCTTAAACCCATCCCTTCTAATAGTAGATTCATGGGCGTTGTCTACACCTGAGACCCACTACCCCTCCCTCTGCAGGTAGTGACCAGTGTGGGAGAAGTCCTGTCTCCAACTCAGCTCCTGGCCCTACTGAGGTCATGTGCCCACGACCACAGCTGCTTGGTCTAGGGATAGGGCTCGGCCAATCAGAACTGTCCGTGAATTTTAACAAGGACTGAGGAAGCCAGTCAGATCGTCTCTGCTTAAAGATGCTATAAATAGGGAACATCCTAACTGTATTATATCTGTTAATAATAGAATTTGCTGACCCCCCTCGCCCCCCTCACCCCACCCTCACATGCTACAGAAATAACTAAACAAAAAACAGTGGTTAAATAAAACAAACATATATTCCCCCTTATGTAAAGAAGTCCAGAGGTCGGCAGCGCAGGGTCAGCCAGAGAGCTCCAAGGTCACTCTATCTTTCTGCTTCTCCATCCTCCGTGCAGTGTCCCCCTTTTGAGTCATCTAAGGTGTCAATAAAGGTGCAGGGATCTTAGTGATCTTATTTGCATGCCAGGTAGTAGGAAGGACTCAAGGGAGGGGGAAAAAAATTATACTTCCCTTTTAAGTAACTCATCTGCTTACATCTCATTGGCCAGAACTTAGTCACATGACCAAGCCTAGCTGCAAAGATACCTGGGAAATGTAGTCTTTGAGCTGGGACTGATGCTGCCCAATAAAACTATGTTTCTGTCACTAAGGAAGAAAGGAAGAATGTCTGTGGGGCTGGGCTACTAGTAATCTCTGCCACGTGGAGTAATTCTGTCACAAGGACGAAACTGTTCCATTGTAGCATCTCTGCATTTCCTACCGTTTGATTATTCAATCTTAGCACTGATTATGGGAAATATTCAGGATCCTTTTAATAAATTCCTTCTTTTCTGCCTTTTATTAAAAAAGTGTCAGTCACAACTCTAAGGATTGTGATATTCTCCTCTAAGACGGTTCTAGAGCACCCGGTGACACGGATGGGGGAAATAGAGAACCTCACTGGTATTGAGAGGTCTTTTTCAGAGCCCCAGGGTACTCACAATGTCACACTTGACCCGGTAGCGAGGGACGCTACCAGACCCCGGAGGCCTATCGGTAAATTTAACTAGAGAACAGGCTCCTGTCTAGGTTCATGTGGTGCTCTGTCCTTTGCCCTTGGAGCTGCTCCCTGCTTCTGTAGGTCCTAAACCCAAGACTCTGTGGCTCTCCCTTTGGCTCTGCGTCCCGGAACATTGCAGAGAACTTGGAATTGCTTTCTGCTTCCTCATTCCTTCCAGCGTTGTCTGAAATCACTGTTGTTTCTATTCTCCACTCTGAAGTGCTGGGATAGAACTTGAGCCCCAGTGACTCAAGCTTTTCAGCGGCTTCCTTTCCTCCTGCCTGGCAGAAGCCCAGGAAAGGCCTCTGAATGGTTGATCTGTCTGCCTGGTAGCGCCAGGATCAGCACCTCCTCTTAGCTTGGCAAAGAGCAAGGTGGGACTAAGGCGGGGGTTGGGGGCAGGGGAGGCTCTCCTTGGCAATGCCTCTGGGGAGTCACTCATACCACACTTCTGGTGTCAACTAGCCTGGAGGTTCAGCTGACTTCGAAAGAGCCTGGAGGCACGTTTTGGGAGGACAGTGAGGCATCCTATTATTATTTTAAACCCAGGAACTAACTAGAAACAGAGCCCATCTCCTGCTACCTTGCACCCCTCTCAGAGAGGCTGGAGGTGGAGCTCAGAGCTGATCATGGGATTTGCAAGGACAGGTCATTGTGGTTAGTTGATGGACATTTGAGAATGCATTTTGTGCTGAGTCGATGGGTAAAAAATACTTCTCTATGAGCTGATTTTATTGCTGCAATGAACCTCATCTCTGTGAGTCAGAAGGTCATCCTCTGTAGCAACCATGTGACTGGGAATCAGAGGAAAGAGAAATCGACAGGCCTTCAGAAGTAATTTTATACACCTCTTGCGGCTATTCCATTAAACCCAATTGCCTAGTAGCTAACCATTACGGAGCACTCATTACCTACGAGGACCAGGTTAAGAGCACGAGGATCAGGTTAAGAGCATTATTTCATGTCATTCTGCCAACGACCCTCTGACATGGCCATGTTTAACAGTCCAGTTTAGCAGATGGGAAAACTGAGGCCCATAGTCAGTCATCAAGTAGACAGAGCCAGGATTCAAATTCAGTGCTCATGTGATTGCCAAGCCTATCTTACTCCACATGCCCTATTGCCTTCGACAGGGTTTCCTGAAGGTTCACAGTGTACCTTGAGCTGCCGGTTTCTAGAGGCCAGTTCATTCTGAAGGTGGCCATACCTGCCTCCTATGCCTCCCTTGCTATTAAGTTCCAGAAGCACGATATCACCCAGAGCTAACACGGAGCAATTCAATGGAAATATAATGGGAGCCACATATGCATTTTACATATTTTAGTAGGGCCATTAAAAAAAAAGGAACAGGTACCACTGTAACTCATGCCGTTTGCATGAAATATTGAAATAATCACATTACAGTGGTATATAGCCACACAGAAAACAAAAAGCGTCATTCTGGATCAATCCATTGACTCCTATGTGATCCGTGGTGCGTTCTTAATGCTAGAAATGATGCATTTTCCCAATACGTGTATCACAGTACAACAGTATATCTTACAGAATACAGTGGCTCAAGTGAAGTGTGGTTCTATCAAAAATAAAGAAGTATCTAATGCAAAAAATATTTTACATTTCTTCTGCTTTTTCATTTAAATTAATAACATGTAAAAAAAAAAATCAGCTCCTTGGCAGCACTGGCCACACTTCCGAGTGCCTGAAAAACCACATATGGCTGGTGGCCTAGCATCTCACTGAAATTCTTCATGATACATGTGCAGTTAACACATCCTGGGCAAAGAGAAGACAGATCAGGGTGGACGGGGGATCTCTGTAGAGAAGAGAAGTCGGGGCTGGAATGGCATGGAGGCCCCTGGGAAAGGGAAATCACAGTCAAGTTTGGAAACAGAATAATACAATGGGAATGGTGCTTTATAGAGATTCATCTGGAAGCATTGAAAAAAATGGGTTGTGGGGACACAGATGAGAGGCAGGAAGATTATGGGGAGGGGAGGTCGTGAAGCCATGAACGCAAGAGTAGCCAGGAAAGGAGAACAGTATGTCTGAGAAACAGGGAGAGTGACTGTGAGTCAGTGGGCGGCTCCACCAGGGGAACCAAGGAAGCGGGGAGAGTCGCAAGTCCCCTGAGGTTTTAGCCTCTGACAACAGAAAATGATCATAGCTCTGATGAAACAGGGAAGTGAGGAGGGGAAGCGAGCTGGGGGCAGGGGGTGGTGCAGGGGATACAGGGAGCTCAGTTTTGCTCCTCCTGTGTGTGCCGTCCGCTGTCTCCCTCCTGTTCTTCTCCTGAGCTAGATTGAGCGCCCATCATGGGCTGGAGGCCAGTGGGTTTACCAGGCATTTCCCAGGGCCGGGGAAGAACCATCGAGAGGGCTGGTGGGTGCTTCTTCATCCAAGACAACAAAATAAACGTTCTCTCTCCAACATCCCCTCTTGCCACGCTGGCATAACCGCAGGCCTTTGGCCAGGTGACAGGAGTAGAAGGGACAGGTAGTATGGGTCAAGTATGTGTCTCAACATTTGTGACCAGCATGTCACTCAAGAGCGTTATTATTTCTCAGCTGATAGTGGGGAAAATGAGGCAAAGAGCGATGAAGTGACTTCCCTAAGGACCCACAACTGGGACGCGGGGGGTAGGGTTTCACTTCCACAGTGTGTGCTGAATACCCACTATGTTGTGGGGTGGTGTTTGGGTCCCCAGCAGAATCCCCCTGTTGAAACTCTACCCTCCCCCTGTCCCCTTCCCCTCCTCGCTCCCCCTCAGTGTGATGCTCTTTAGAGAAGGGGCCCTTGGGAAGTGATTTAGTTTAGATGAAGTCAGGAGGTGAGATCCTCCTGGCGGGATCAGTGCCCTTGTGAGAAGAGGAAGACAGAGATCTGACCCTCTCCACCACAGGCACCAGGGAAAGGAAGTGGCCATCTACAAACCAGGAGATGGGCGCTCACTAGGAACCGAATCTGTCCACACCTTGATCTTGGACGCCCAGCCTCCAAAACGGAGAGAAACTAACGTCTGTTGGTTAAGCCCCCGGCCTGTGCTATCTTGTTATAGCAACTGAGCTGACGGAGATGTCCTGCTTCAGGGGTGCTTGCCTCTCCAGAACTTTCTGAAGGGCAGGCTCTTCCCAGAAAGCGTGGCCCTTATGACACCCCAGCATGGCTTTAACGTCCACAGCTGGGGTTCATGACAAGCAGGCCAGGGAGCCTGTGTGGGAGGCAAAGGAGGGAGAGGCAAGACGGGCTCTGGGAGGTTAGGGGGATACTCCTCAAGTAGCTTTTCTCATTGTTAATCAGGTGACTGCGGCCAGGGACCTGTGTTATTGCTCTAGAAGCTGTGCTTTGATGGTGTGGTTTAATATAGTGACCCACCTTCAAATACATACCAAGAAAAAGAAAAAAACAAAGGCCTTCCAGTGAAATAGGAGCTGGGGGAAGCAGCGGAGGGAGGAGAAGATGGGAAATTCTGCGTGGCTCCTGTGTATCGGCTCAAGGGATTTGCTCTGGACTCTCAGAGCCAAGTGAATATTGCTTATTCATGTGCGATCTAATCCTCTGCAGGCCAGAGGCTGAGGGCAGCAGGGGTGACCTGGTCGCCGAGGGGCAGGGAGGGGCTGCTTTGTCTGTCCTTGAACATGAGCTCTGGGGGACCGGGCCAGGCAGGCGTCACCGTCTCTGGGAGGCCAGGGTTGGGAGTTGTTTCTTCTCGAGTGGCTTGCGTGGGTGCAGAGGCCATGACCGGGAGGAGGTGCGGACTGGAGGTGGGATGGGTGATCAGGTCCGGGATCCCCGGCAGGCCAAGGGAGTGGGACAGAGTGCGCGGCTCCCACATCCAGGGGGACAGAAGCTCCGGGTGCCCCCCCGCGGTGCCCCACCCCCCACAGAGGGGCAGCACAGCTGCAGACAGATGTGGGCTCTCAGGCGGAGAACGTCTTTGTGACCCACTCAGTGGGCGATGGATCATCGGAAAACAAGCCGCAGAGCCAAGTCTTGGCCACCCCGAAGCTCTGACTGGATAACGTGTGATAATTCACTTAGGGGCACCAGGAAGAAGATTTCCCAACTGCGGCTAACCAGTGTTGAAGACCCGAAAACAGCCACTTGGGACTGCTTTTATGTTCCGCTGTCGGCTTAGAAGCAAATGTCTAAGAGAAGAACCTGGACACGGATCAAGCAAATGTGCTGGGAACCCCCTGCGAGGCACAGATCTGCTCTTATACCCTGCTGAGGGCCTGTGCACCCGGCCTGCTCCCTTCCAGCCACCCGGGGAGACAGTCAGAGCCTCTGAAATGTCTGAGAGGGCCCCACGGCAGCTGGCCTGGGTCTGGGAGGCAATCCTGGCGCAGAGACATTGTGCGGCAGTAGGCAGTCATCTTTGTAGCTACTTGAGCGGAGAAGGTAAAAAATGGCCCTTTCTTGACCAGTGGAAATGATGGGGCAGAGGCCCGTTCTCTGGCCACGGGGGACTTTGACCGTCTAGGTGTGGAGGGCCAGGCTACAGGAGACCCCTGTTTTCCACGGGGAAAGGAAGGGCTCCCTAGAACCACCACACAGAGGGAAAGGAGAGAAGACATCTTCCCAACCCCTCCATCTGTCCTTTCCTCTGCCTCCTAGCCACAAAATAACTTAAGGTAGTTTGGTTGGAACCAAGCACTGGCTTGGTGGTGGGGGTGGGGGAGGGCTGGAATCCTGTAGAAAGAATCCTTTAACAGAACGAGTGTAAGAAGAAGAACAGAAACACCAGCAGATGCCATTACGTCTGCCAGGCACTGGGCTCAGCACTTTGTGAACGCAGTCACCTTTCCTCCATGAATACTCTGAGTGATGACGTAGCCCTCCTCTGACCTTACAGACACTGGTAACCACATTCGCCTGGAGGGAAGTATCTGGGAACTTTTACCAAAAATAAACCCAGGTAATTTCTGAGCAGGTGGGTTACCTTGGGGAATGATGACTGTGTTGCTACCACCATTGGCTGGCCTCCAGCAGGTGGGGAGGAACAGTGGTAAAGCCCCTGAACAGGGTGGAGGTTGACCAGATACCTGACCAGCAGTTTCAGTACAACAGCCCCACCCCGTAGTTCATAAACAGTCGCGTGTCCCGATGGAGGTTTTCTAGGGTGGCAGAAGGACATAAGGGAGGAAAATGGGCTTAGCCTCCATTTTACATTCGGAACAGCTGAGTCTGAGAGAGGGAGAATGATGGGTCCAAAGTCAAGGAGCAAGTGAGTTACAGAGTCACCACAGCCACACGCGTGTCTCCTGCTAGACCGAATCCTAGCTCCGAGGAAGGCATCGACAACTCTGCCTTGAATACAAGGGAGACATCGGGCTCAGCAGAGTCCACGCCTCCAGAGAGATACCGCATTGGGGATGAATGACAACAGGAAAAGGTTTTATTGCTCTCAGGGAAAAGCATCTTTAGGGTTTTAGAGGGTCATTTCCTAAATCAGTGGCTCTTTTTCTTGGCTAAAAGTCACAGTTCTAGACTCTCAGAGATAGAGGGGATGTTGGAGGACGTCTAATTTCATCCCTTCTTTCTACGGAAGAAGGAATAAAGGCCCAGACAGAGGAACAGGGCTGTTCGAGATCACACAGTGAGTAGAAGACATGGTTGAGCCTAGAACGGAGCAATTTTGATTCTGAGCCCATGCCCTTCCCACCGCTTCGTGAACATTCTAACATCTTTGGGTTCTCCCCACCATGAAGGACACATGGCAACTCACCCCAATCTGACTTGGTCAAAAAGTGAAACTTTCACAACGTATTTTTCTGCTCTCTCCCTACCGCACCCCTCCTCCCGCCCCACTAACTGGACAGATGGCTCGGCACCAGCACCATCTCCCGGGGGCCCAGAAGGGGGCACCTATTTTTCCAATGCCTAGATTGGGAAGATATTACTGTTAGTTTTTTTAAAAAAATCTACAAAATTTACATAAAAGTCTGATAGTGAAGATAATGTTCTACAGATGAAATGGAAGACAGACCCATGAAATTTGCATAGCACGGGCTAGACTTGGGCCCCCACACGTACTCAGCAGCCTGTGTATGACAGAGAGGACCCTGCAGCATCACGGGGGAAGAAGGACCTTTTTCATTAAATGATGCTTAGCCGAGCAGATATCCTTACGGGGGGAGAAAAAAGAAAAAACAAACAAAAGGAATTTGAATCCCTAACTTACACCACACAGACACATTTTAGTTCTAAATGAAAAAGGTACATTGATTAAGGCTTTTAGGAAAACAAAAACAAAAACAAAAAAACAGCAACATAGGAAGGTATCTTCAGGACCTAGGCTAGATAAAGATCTCTCAGACAGCACATAAAAACCCTAAGCATAAGGGGGAAAAATTGATTAATTGAACTACATTAAAATTAATTACTTCAATTAATCAAAAACACAAGTTAAGAAAGCAAAAGGGTAAGCTGCAGAGTGGGAGAAGGTATTTGCAAAACATGTATCTATCAAAGGACTCATATCCAGACTATGTGAAGCACCATCCAAGTCAATAAGAAAAAGGCAGACAATTCAATGAGAAAATGGGCAAAAGACTTGAAATGGCCTTTCTGAAAGGAAGGTCTCCAAGGGACCCATAAACATACAGAACGGTGCTCAACACTTTTGGTAATCGGGGGCGTGTAAGTTCAAATCGCTGAAATATCACCACATTTCCGGCGGAATGGTTAACATTAAAGAGACAACAGCAGGTCCTGGGGAGGGTGTGGAACAATCACCTGAAACACAACCAGCGGGAGATTGAACTGGACAAGCACTTTGGAAGGCAGCATGGCAGGACCTGCGCACGTATCCTACGGCCAGCAGACGTTCGTGCATTTATCAAAAGACACACAAAATGTTCCTCGCGGCGTGTTAGACGCCAAGTGCTGAAAACAGTGCAGGTGTTTGTCAACAGTGGAATGCGTGAGTACAGCGAGTTTGCCCACACTCGGGGATACGTCCCTAGAAGGGAGAGAATGAACGGTGGCCCAAGAGCAGCATGGATGGATCTCTCAGCACCACGGAGAACGCAAGCAAGCAGACACGACAAAGAACGTTCAGTAGGATTCCATTTGCAGAAGACTCGGAAGCACGGAAGGCTAACCTACCGCGTGACGTAGGAGATGGGTTCCCCTGGAGCAGAGATAGGGTTGGAAGGGGAGCCTCAGGGGGAGGTGGGGGAACGCAAAGATTCTGTTTCTTGCTCTAGTTTCTGAGCACATGGATGCGTACGTTTGGTGAAGGCTCATTCTTCCACCTCAACAAACTGCCCTAAAACATCTGAAGTGGAGAAAAGCGAGGGGAAAGGGCAGGGGCTTCTGTTAGTCCTCCTTCAAGCCCGCCACCGTGCCAGACCGCACAGGAGCCAAGCCCAATGACCCTGCCAACTGCCACTAGGGCATGGCTGCTATGTCCTCTGTTTTCCAGATGGGAAAATTGAGACACAGAAAGACTAATTGTCCAAGGCCATGCCATTACCAAGTGCTGGAACCAGATTCCACCTAGGATTCCAATCCGTGTTTGACCATGTCCCGAGCTCCACTTTCTTTCCTCGGCGTCACGGCGCTTTCAGGGAATGAGCACCCATGTTGGAGTCCGGGCGTCGGGTTTTGAATCCTAGCAGTGGAAATGACCTTGGGAAAAATCACCCAGTCTAGCCGGTTCCTGATGTTTTCATCAGTTCTTTCGTGGGATGGGGTGGCGGTGGAGAAGGTGATGCCGGTGCAGGGCTGTGGAATTGATCACAAAACCACTAACTCAGCCCTGGATGCAGCAGGTGCAGAATACATTCTGCTTCGCCTAAACCTTGGGAGGTGTTCCTGCCCTTCCTAGCAGGGGTGTGGCGCTCCCAGCCTAATTCACCACACCCCACTCCCTGGTGTCACTGTTCTAGTGAAATCAGGCCAAGACAGCATCAAGGTCAAGTTCAGCGGGGGAAGGAACATGTTCAGGCTGAGGGTGTGCGTGACCGTGGGCAAAAGCCTCTTCTTTGGTGTTGGGGGAGTGGACGGGCAGAACTTGGTAAATACGGTTTCCGCTTACTGTTCGGAGCAGAGTCCATTTGCTCCCCTTGAGTTCTTCCTGTGAAAGAGAGTCTGGGACTGTGAGGAAGGAACCCCCAAGCCACTAGAATCACTCTCGGAAACACAGGGGATCCGGCAACCTCCTTCCACGACAGAAATGAGTTCAACTTTTTTTTTTTTTGTCCTCTAAGAATAGTCAGGAAAATGGATGGAAGGTAAATAGCATCTGTATTTGCTCAACATTATGTCACCTGTCCCCAAGTTTCCTGTGTCTGCTGAGGCATTGGAGCTTTGGGGTGGGAGGGGGTGGGGACAGGAGTTGACGTGGTGCCCTTGAGGGCAGAACACGCAGATGGGATTTTATATGAACTTGTGGTCGCGGTTACGTTCTGTACGTGAGGCACATGAAAAGAGGTGCCAATCCCTTTGCCAAGGTGAACGTGGCAGAGCCGTCCTTCATGTCCACGGCTGAAAAACCCTCTCCTTGTAAAGGCTCAGACATCACCACGGGGCGGGTGGGGGTAAGTGAGTTTTAGCAGGAGGGAATGGGGGGGGGCGTCTGAGGGGGAGCCCAGCCCCCTGCGGGTCTGCCTCCACCCTACCTCCCTACCTCCCGGAAACTCACCAAAGTCTTCATTTCTCTGTTGCTAAATTGCACACATTGATCTGATGTGTACAAAGTTGCAAAGCAAGTTGGCAGGAGCACTGGAGTGTGTCAGGTCTACTAGGGAATAAATATACTCGGGCTTTTAGTTTAAATGTGTTGAGAGCCAGGGAATGGCTTGACAGCCATGGGGAGCCCAAGCGCCTGTTCCCCACCAAACAAGTCCCTTTGTAAGTTGGAGCTTGTCAGTCAACGTGGCCCCATGGGTACCTGCCCCTGGGGACAGACGTCCCCACCCACGCTGCTGGCCTGTCATTGCGGAGACAAGGCGTGGGTAGGAAGGCTAAGGTGGCTGGCTGTTGAGAAGGGAGTCTTTTTAATATGGCAATGACCTCTCGCCCTCCGAGGTCTTGGCCCTGACGTGTGCACCTTTCCAAGGGGAAGGGGAGGGGCTGGCTGGGGGAGCCCAGAGCAGACCCGGGCCCAGCTCTGGGCTCTTCCCACCACAGCAACCTTCGGACGGCCAGTCTGACCTGTTACCTTTTCTAATATTAATATCTTGATTAATTCCAGACCAATTGTTCTTTTTTTTCTCTCCTTATTTCCTAGCCTTTGCAAACCACCCACTCCTCTCTGAGAGTGACTTTGATTGAAGTTTGAAGTTTTCAGGTTCAGTTGTTTTCTAGTTACTTGTTATTAGAAAATGTAGCAATTTCCCCCCAGTAAAGAGGAAAGGGGCCCTTCCTCCCTCCCCTCTACTTCTCCCCCTCACCCTCTCTCCACGTTTCCTGGTGTGTCCTAACTTAAAAAAGGCCTGCGTGATATGCTTATTTATTCTTCTCCATCCTTCCCTCCTCTCGAACTTGGGCTGAGGCCAAAACTTGTGGGAAACAAAGAAGCAGCCATCCGAACAGTCTCCTTCCGAGCCAAGTGTTTGTTCGTGTGACCGCTGCCCTCTTGGGCCGGGGTGGGGGGTGCGCCGGCAGGGAGACGAGGGGTGCTGGGGGTGTGCTTAGCACCCTCCCTTGCACGGGCCGTCCCGTAACCCGTGGCCCAGCATCGAGTGGGCCTATGAAAGGCCCCCTTGTGCTGGAAAGCAGTCAGTCCCGAGGGGGCCTCCTTAGAAGTTAATTGCCTCCTCCCAGGGTCAGCCGTGCTGAAATTTATAGCTCCGCTCAATACAGCGATTGTGTGGCTCGTCAGGAAACCATGGGGGTGGCTTAGAGCTCGGGGGGCCTGCAGACCTGGGAACCCAGGCAGGGCTTGTGGGGGGGCCCTGCTGAAGCAGCCGCAGGCAGAGAGGTGGACATCACTGTCCCCCCTCCCCCCAACGTCCTCCCTGCTCTCATCCTCCAGGCCGTGCCTCTTTCCAGAAGGAGACTCTGGCTACCTGCACGTGCTGAGAAGCTTGGCTCCGAATGAGAGGAGGCGGCCTCGGGAAGGAGTGTGTGCTTAGAAAGGATGGGTGCCACGTGCTGGTCCCTGAAAGAGAGCCGGGCTGCTTTCTCCCAGCTCAGCTCCAACGCATGAAGAAGTCAAGCCAAAGGTTCCTCCCAGCCTACTGATAGTGGGGGTCCCCCTGCTGATTTATTTTATTGCTATTCTGACAGACAGACACACACACACACACAGACACACACACACACACACACACACACCAGCAACTCAAAGGTGTAATGAAGAAATGATTGGTTTCAGAAAGCTGGGGAGGTCAGAACATAGGTCCCGGACCTAACCTGGAATTTCTCCGCAGGTGAATGGCAGCCAAGAAGAGCAGAGTGGAGACCACCCCCAGCTCGTCTGACAGATGCCCAGCCTTCAGCCTTCTTCCACCTTGCTCTGTCTTCTGAGAGCAGAGCTGAAGCCCCAAGACACCGCCTGGAGCAAGCAGCTGAAAGGCCAGTGGCTGGGGCTGGGCAGGGGGAGGGGGACAGGAGGCCGGGACTGCCACAGGCTTGGGTGGGAGGCAGAGGGGAAGGAGCACGGAGGGAGACAAGGTCCAAGGCTGACCCGCAGAGAAGGAGACTCGAGTTCGGGTGTAGGGAAGGCTGGAAGGCTCTGTCCCAAGTGTGCCTGAGGTGTGGGTTCAAGACCTCTGCTTGGAGTGACCCCTGGCATGGGGGTGGGGAGAGGTCCCCAGAAGGAGCCCAACCAGTTCAGAGCAGCTCTGAGGGTGCCCAGAGTTGGCAGGAACTCAGCCCCTCCTATGTCTTGTTGTACTGGTCTCTGGACTCAGTGAGGCTCAAATTACTCAGTCCCGCCTCAAGATTATAAAGGAAGAGTTGTAAGCGGTCCCACTGACTCCTGAGTTCTGCTTGGAGTGGCTCCGCAGCTGCCCCAGGGGAAGTCAAGGGGCATCCCACCTGGGGATTCAGACAGAAGGGGCCTGTATGTGTAAATGCTGTTTCCTGTGGCCAATTTTGGTGTTGGAAGGGGTATATTTGTTAAATTCTAGTCGATATCCAAGGGGCCCCGTGTTTACTCCATTAGGAAACCAGATAGAGCTAATCAATGCTAGAAGGAGTGTAGTTAACTCCTGAGGGAAGACAAATATAAACAGCAGCATTCAAATCGATGTAAAATGCACCCCCACCCCAACTGCATTTGCTTAGGGTGGCCGCCAGCAGGCCTGTGCAGCAAGCTCGGGCTGTCCGGGCAGGCAGGCTTCTCCCTGGGGGCCAGGGCTGAACAGGGGACCACCTGGCAGTCAGAGTCCTGCTGCCTTCTGAGCCGATTCAGGTTCCAGAGTAGCTGTGGGCCTTGGGCAAATCAGGGGGCCTCCCAGACCCTCAGTGTCTTCATCAGAATGGCAATCAGTAATACTGAAGTGTATTTCCAGCTCATCAAAGGGTTTGATGATCTTACTTGGTATTCATCACCTTTTGAGGTGGATATCATTTCACTATTTCCACTCTGCAGATAAAGAGAATGCCACTCAGAAGCTAAGGACTTCACTAAGGCCTCAGGCAGAGGGCATAGGAGAGTCTTAAATCCAAGTCCAGCGACCTCAAGCCCCATATGCTTTCCTCTAGGCCTTACCATTCTGTGAAGGACTTTCTGTCGTACTACCTGATGGGATCCACATAACCCCATGAAATAGTTGGTATTTTACTACCTATTTGCCAATTTAGAAGTAAAATCCTGAGGCTGGTCCAAGGTCACACAGATTGTCCTAATTCAACCCCTGCTTGTTCAAGATCGTGGTCCCTCTGTCCAGGGCGGGATTTGGGATAGCTGATACCCGATGTCTTTTCTAGGCAAACCATGCTGAGATGCTTTAATGTTCTTTCCCAAGCAAACCCTCTTAGAGACTTCCTTTCTCCCATATGACCATCATCACCGATAAAGTCCAGTGCCTCTGGTGGAAGGGCAGACGGGAGGCGGCACAGAAAGGCCCCGAAAGTAGACACCCTCTCTCCATCGCGTTTTCTGCTGCCGCACCTCCTCCCTCTCCAGCTGAGGAATATCCTTTTCCGGTCTGGGGACAGTCCTTCAGGAGCTGCCATTCCCGCATCTGTCCCTTTAAGACCTCTGCAGAGATGGTCGTGAAGTTCACGGACCAGCTCCCTGGAACCATTGCTGGGCATCAGATCTGGGGCTCTGTGACCCTTATTAGCTCCCTCAGGCTGGGGAAGCGTATTTCACACGCAGCCAAACACTGCTCCCCAGGATGAGTTCTGTAAGCCATTAAACTCTGTTTGACTGTGATTCTAATTACTTCCAAGCTTGAGTCCCTTACCTGTGCAGGGGTGGCGAGTTCGATCCAGCTCTCAGGGGAGATGCTCCAAGATTTAGGAGAGATTTCTCTACCTCCTTTGGAAAGGGGGGAGCAATCAATACAATCCTCCTCCAACATCATTTCCTTCTATTCATTTTATACCTTGCATGGGGATGCCAGAAGAGTTAGCTGGGGCTCTCTGATTATTATTAATAGTGATTTCTTACTTATTTATCTTTTTTAAAGCTTTTACCTATTTATTTGAGAGAGTGCAGGAGCAGGAGTGGGGAGGAAGAGCAGAGGGAGAGGGGGAAGCAGGCTCCCCACTGAGCAGGGAGCTCGATACGGGGCTCGATCCCAGGACCCTGGGATCACGACCTGAGCCAAAGGCAGAGGCTTTAACCCACTGAGCCACCCAGGCGCCCCTGATTTGTTACTTCTCTAGATAGTTGTACATGTAGTTTACCTAGAGCCTTCCCCCTCCTCATGGCGCTATCCGTCTACTCACTATCAGTGTGGGGTATGAGATTATTTTTATTCCTGTCCTACAGACAGAGAAGCCAGAACTTAAGAAGTCCATGTGACTTGTCCCAGGTCATGAACTAGAAAGAAGCAAACAGAATCTCCCCAGCCCTAGGTCTGGAGCTTTACTTGGGTCCCCAAGCTGTCCTTTGGAATGTCGTAAAGGTGGCTCTTTAATGCAATGTTCTTGGGATTCACAGTGTCTTTGGGGGGGGGGTCTGCTTCCATTTTGTAGAAGAACCAGCTATGGCTTGAGAGGCAAGAGGTCTTCAAGGGTGCAGGAAGCATTAGGGTCTATTCCCTGGATACAGGGCAAGGCTTCTCACGCAGGAGGCTCCCGTCCATGTTTGATGTATAAATGAATGAATGAATAATTAACTAGCTAGATCTCCACTTTCCCAATTCTTCATCAAACACGCCTCCCGGTATACCTCTCTCATCCCTGCACGTTCATTGATCGGAAAATCTAAACATCAGTTTCCAGCCTTAAGAGAAAACACCAGTGAGTGGGCCCTTTGCCGAGAAGAAATGCAGAAGCAGTTTGGGAGGAAGGAGGAGAGATGTTCCAGATGAAGAAATCGAGGCAGGGCCATGCTGAGCGCCCAGGGAGCTGCCCTGGATGCTTCCCTGACTTCCTGATCCCTGGGGAGGAGGAGGCCCGTCCTTGCTGCAGGGCCCGGCGGACACGTCCGGCGCCTTTGGCGTCCAGCCAGAGCCCACGCTTCAGAACAGAGGAGGGCCACTAAGCAGGAAACGTGGCTGCCTCGTTCAGAACCTCTCCTGAATTTCCTTGGTGACAAGCCACTCTTCATAAACCCCAGAACTGCCCAGCATCACCAGGGTGAGGCGAGCGACTCTGCGGAGAGGGAAAAACAATTAGAAATACAATTAATGTTATAAAAGCTCGTCATAAATATTTGAGTTCTCTCTTCGGAGAGGAGGGACAAGATGACAGCTCGCAATTCCTTGTATTGACAAAAGAGGAAACAGTCCCTGAAACTGGTCATTTGCCTGGGTATTTTTATCTATCAGATCCAAGAGTGGGAACAAGGGAAGCATGAATGATTGGATTAGCCGGCCGGCCTTTCCGTGCTTTTGCAGCATCAGCACTATGCCATTACTGCAGCCCTCGGGCGGACGCGGGCCTGCACACACCGACACACACCCGAGCCAGCGTGGGGCGGACAGGCTGCCCCACAGCTGGGCGGACGCGACCCCAGGCTCACACGCTGCGGTCCGAAGAGAGACCGGTGAACGTCCTCGGCCCAGGCCAGACGCAGAAAACCAGGAAGATCCTTTCCTCAGAGCCCTTCCTCTGCACTCTTGGAGAAGACGGACAGAGCTGGAGGCATCCTGTGACATCTCCTCTCCCCCTCAAGGGCCCAAACCCCTCGTGATGCCCTTTGAGTTGGTACCCTTGGCGCCTTGGCCTTTCCTTCCAAGTGCCCATTTGGTTGTTCCTTGGGTGGTCTTGGCTCCACAACGTGCTGGATGCGGCGAGGCCTGTTCATTTGGCAGCCCCAAGCCCTCCAGTGCCCAGGCTCTCCCTTCCCACTCTCTGCGACCCCTGGGTCCCTCCGTGCCTCCGGTGGGGCTGGTCGGGGGTCAGTGGGGCAGAGGGTGTGCACGGGAGTGGTGAGTGTCCTGTGCCGGGTGGGACAGAGCTCCCCTCTCCTTAGGCATATGCAACCACCTGGAACCTACACCCACCAGCAGGCAGCCCAGCTCCCTTTGCTGGGGGCACAGTGCCAGCATGACAGATGGGCCTGTGTGTCAGCTGCCAAGGGACCTCACACAGGATCCAAATAGGTCTGCATTTTTGGAGGGCAGGACAGTCTCTCCTTTGCTCCCCTTCTTAAAGGCAGGAGCAGCCGACGAAACCATCTCTGTACGGGATACCTTCGTTCCTGTGTTGCACGCACTTCACTTACCCCTGTGACCGGCGCAGCTAACGGGGACGACGGGAAGATGGACAGGACACGCTTGCCGCTGCCGGGATTCACGAATGCCTGCGTGTGTGCTGAGGATGGGCACCTCTGCACTGAGTGGCAGAGGATCTCCAAATCCGCTTGCAGGGGTGTCGCCTTGGCTCTTCTCACAGATGATCCCACCGTGTCAGCTTGATTACCCAAAAGTGGTGGGAAGCCCACTGCCTCACGGGCCCCTCCTCCTTCGCTGGACAATTTCATTCTGTGATACAAAATCTGCATCCAGATTAATTCCAGCTCTGCCCTGGAGCAACTGAGAACAAATCTGCCTTCTCTCCCTCTATGACAGCTCTTCAAATACTTTAAAGTGATGCTCACATCCCCGAAGAGCCTTTGCTTCTCTAGGCTAAGTATTTCCTGTCCCTTCGATTCCCGCCGTCATACCTTGAGTGACATAGGACCCAGACGACTTGTTAGGATTGTGTCGTGGATTCTTTAAAAAATAGGTGCTGAAAGCAGGCATGCCTGGGACAGAGTCACCTTCCTCCAGTGGGGTGGCCCGGATGGAAGCCTGGTGTTCCCAGTCTCAGCGGCCGTCTGCTGCATCCAATCACCCACATGTTTGGATTAAACAGCATTTACTGGAGTGGAATGATGTGATGAGGAATCATCCTTGTTAAAAATGGATATTATTTTAGGAAAATAGATGTGACCTAGTTTCGGTAAGGTCCTACAGCGAAGTCTCTGACAAAGCGAGGGTTTGAACCTATTATGGCTTTTGGTCGGTCCCAAGTCAAGCTTCCATGACTGGAGATGGAGTAGGATGCTGGAATCGCAGGCGATGTGCCTCTGTAGGTCTGTGTTTCCCTGGTGTGCAAGGTGATCCGACAGCTGTCAACGGACCATCCCTAGAGCGGGGTATGGTCAGGGGCAGGCGTGATGGTGGGGGACTTAAGCGCTCTGTTCTCTGAATTCTTTTATTGTTTGATTATTCTTAAGGATACAACATATCTAAGTAATTCCCACGTATTTGAAATACAAATAAGAGGCTTATGATTTAGACAATAGCTCCAGATTGAATAAAATCCAATGGCTGAGCTAAAATGTAGTCAAGAATAAAGAAAAGTCCCAAATGGGAGAGGTGTATGGCCTGGTGGCCAAGACCATAATCCCCTTAGAGCTCTGGAGCCTGGATGTCAGTCACGGCACCACCCTTTGCTTGCTCTTGACCTTGGACAAATCCATCCCTCTTGTCCTCTATTTCCTCATCTGTAAAATGGGAATAATCCTGTTTAGTACCCATCTTACGCGTTATGTTGGTCAAGAATAATGAGCTCCTTTGATTTTTCTTTTGATGGAAGTATAATTTACATCAGTGCAATGATCTCTTTCCAGCACAGATTTATGAGTTTTGACAAATGCATAAAACCACTTCCACAGTACATAGAACAATTCCATCAACCCCTCCCCCACCACCCCCACCAAGCTCCCCTGCGTCCCTTGTCATTTAACCACTGCCCACCCACAGCCCCTGGCAACCACGGATCTGTTTTTTGTCCTCATAGCTTGCGTTTCCCAGAATATCTTATAAATATCATTATATAGTATATAGTCTTTTGAGTCTGGCTTCTTCACTTAGAGGAATATATTTGAAATTCATCCCCATTGTTCAGTAATTCATTCTTCTTTATTGCTGAGTGGGATTCCATTGCATATAAACCACAGTTTGTATTTCTATTCACTAGAGGAAGAACATTGGGATTGTTTCCAGTTTAGGGTGCTAATGAATAAAGTTTCTATAAACCTCCACACACACGTTTGTGTGCACAGAAGTTCCTTCCGTAGTAAATACTCAGTCCGGGATTCCTAGGTCATATGACAGGCACATATTTAACTATATAGGAAACGGCCAAACTCTTTTCCAAAATGTCTCAATCCTTTGCATTCTCACCACAGAAGTAAAGTTCTGGGTGTCTCACGTCCTCGCCAGCACTTGGTATTGCCTGGAATTCATTTATGTATTTCTGATTTTAGCCTCTCTAATAGGTCTTCAGTGGTATCTCATTGTATTGTAATTTGTATGTCTCCGATGACTAAAAATATTGCGTGTCTTTTCATGGGGTTGTCTGCCATCTGTGAATCTTTTTCGGTAAAATGTCTGTTGCTCACTTCTTTTTTCTTTTTAAATGGGTGATTTGTTTTCTTATTGTTGAGTTTTAAGCATTCCTTGTGTATTCTAGATTGAAATCCTGTGTCAGATATGTGTTTTGGAAATATTCTCTCCTAGTCTAGGACTTGTCTTTTAAGTCTTTCAACAGTATCTTTGAAAGAGAAGATGTTAGGGTTGATGAAATCCAATGTTTCCTTTTTTTTTTTTTTTTTTTTAATGCATAATGATTTTGGTGTTACCTAAAGTCCAGAAAGTTTTCTTTCATGTTCCCTTCTGAAAGTTTCATAGCTGGAGGTTTTGCATTTAGGTCTATGTACCTTTTGGGGTTGCATCTTGTCTATGGTGTGAGGTAAGGTCCGGGGCCTCCTATGCAATGGTTGCCGCCAGACTTCTCAGACCCTCCGTCTTCCCCTTGGCCAGGCTGTTTGCATCCTTTAAAGACCTTTCACGCAATGCCTGTGCTCCTATGTACATCCCTGCTTAACTAGGCTGGCCTCTGCTGCCGCCCTGGGCTTCTTAGACTCAAGCAGGATGGAGTTACAGTCTTTCCAAACTCCTCGGCAGCCGTTTGCCACTCCTAGTGCAGAGCGTGCTGAGAACTGGAAGCAGCTTCATGTGCAGGCTGCCTGGGGGCTGGAAGGTGTCCAGGGAAAGATGGGGCTCTAACCTAGTCCAAGATCACTCATGGTTTATAGCCTTAACTGTTGGTCCGTCACCGTGTATACTGGCCTGGGGCAGGACAACTCAGCAGTCCAGGATCCTGGGCCCTCGGTATGACCATCTGAAAAGCTGGCAAACAACCAGCTTTTGCGGTTCTGAGAGGTGGGTGGTCAGGCGGGGGAAGTGGATGCAGTCAGGTCTCAGGAAGTAGGTGCCGATGAAGTAAACACAAAAATCCAAGCAACAGTCAGTTTTCCCTCTCCCCTTCGCTGATTGTAAAGATGAACAGCAGTCCTCCAGCACCTGAGAAATGCCCGCGGTCCGCTGTGCCCTGCCTCCTGTCCACTTACCCCACCGGGTCGCCCCTTTCCCTTCCCGTGAGCCAACGTCTCAAGCCGGGGCGCAGGGGACATGAACAAAGTAGTTCAGGCTGGTGTGCGAGGCGAAGCTTTGAGGCTTTGAAGTGCGAACTCAGCAAGGGCTCCAGATGTTCCTGCTTCTACCCCAGGCACCAAAACAAGATTTCGATGCCCAAGCTTGGGATGGAAGAAAACAGAACCGCTGGAGTCCTTAGCCTGAAGAGATGCCTAGAAAATGACTTGGTTCCCGTCCCCCTTCCTTTGATCAGAATCTCACGTCAATTGTCCCAGCTAGGAGAGCCCCCAAGAGATGGTGCAATTGCCCTTGGTAAGTATCTCTGGCATTAACCTTGATTTAGGCATCTTGGTGTTGGTGCTGGCATTTGGGCAGATGGTATCCTTAAAGAGGGTGTTAGCTGGCAGGCAGCGGCAGGCTGCGGAACCGGAGGAGGCCAGAGGTAAGGTGGAGATGGGATGGAGGGAACGAGAAATGGGACATCCAAGCGCCTGCACTCTTTAGCCGTCCGCCCGCCACCCCCCACCCCCCGACCTGGTGATTCCAAGCAGGGAAAGTACAAGTTCTGGAGCAGCCCCGGAGGTCTGCTCTTCCTTTGGTCAAATGACTGCCTTGTCTGGGGCTGCTGTGTCTCCTTTGTAAACCAAGACAAGCAAACCACCGCCAGCACCGCCGCAACTCATTTTAGCGAGTGCCTACGCCTTGGCACGTCCTTCACACGCATTTGCGGCTTCAGTCCTCACAGCAACCTGAGAGAAATTGTCTTATCATCCCCATTTTACAGGTGAGGCAGCAAAGGCCCCCGTGAGGTTAAGGAATGTGCCCAAAGGCCTGCCTGGGCAGAAGCGCCCCGGAAGGATGAGATTATGGGAGGGGCGGTCCCACTGGCCCTTCTCTGTTTTACAGACAGTCGGTGCCTGCGGATGCCTGTAGGAAGCTCAGGCCAGCTAAGGGGCCGGCTAAGGGGTCCGGCCAGTCCTGAGCTTCCAGGGCTTCAACAAAGGGTGTGGACATGCAGGGAGCTGGAGCCCTGGATTCTCTCTGGAATCTGCTCAAAGTGGCCAAGTGATCCAGGACCTGGACCCGCCGGCTCTGGTCCTTCATTTCCTTTAGGCTAATCGAAGGGCTTCGGTGCGATGATTTCTCTGGTTCCTTCAAGGGCTTACTTTCCTAATGTTCTGATTCCAATTTACTTATTATTATTTTTTTTAATTCCATGCCTTCAAGTTCACAAAGGGCTATTAGACCGGGCCAAGTTCCGGGAGACCAGCTCCGCGGGTCCTTGAGAGAAGAGGCAGAGGGTGCTGGGTCCGACTTCGGTGAAAGGGACAGAATTTCAAAGCTTCTCTCTGCTGCTCTGTATCTTACGCCTCTTTCAAGACGCTGAGCTCAAGGTCCATATGGTCTGGGAGGCTCTCCAGTACCAGCTTGGTAAATGCTCTCCTTTGTAAACATAATTCGTGTGTGCAGCACAGTTTGAGCTGTATTAATTAATTTATTAACGTTCCTACTTATATCTGCCTGGTGCCAGACGGGCATTGTGGTGGCTCACACAGATAGGAAAAACGGAGTGCGATGCGAGCCGCTGGAAGCCAACGGGAAGGGGAAAGGGGGAAAAAAGGAAGGTCTCAGCGGATCAGAAATGAGGGTAACGGAGGCCTGCAGAGCTCACGGCCCTGGACACCTCCCCTGATGAGCCCTACAGCCAACCTGACCAAGGTGAATGGATCCCCCTCACAGGTCATCGTGCCTGTAAGATCGGAGAAAGGACGAGGAAAGGAGGGAAGGAGGAAAGGGAGAAGGAGACAGCGGGAGGCAGGACAGAAGGGAGAGAGCCAAGGAGAATGCAGACAAAAGGTTGTTCAGGAGAAGCTCAACTTCCCCGGCGCCTCGGGTCCCCAGGGCCTTCCTGGGGCACTTCCTGTGTGCCGCTGGGGTAGCGGTGTCCTCAGCAGCCCTGCGTCGAGACTGGAACTCCCCGCGTCTTTCGGCTGTCTGCCGTCGTATCACCAGTCCACACAGATTGCGCTTCAGCTCAGAAAACCAGGGGACCAGAGGGACACGGCGCGCTGGACAGCTCTCCGCTGACCTGGCTTGATCTTGCAGTCACTGTCCGTATTCCTGGAGGGACAGACGGCCTCCACACCCGTCAGGCCCTCTTCCGTCCTCCTTCTTTGTCTCAGCTGGGTTTTTGATGGACACGGCGTGGCAGTGAGTTCAAGACTATATTCCTTGCCAGGTACCTGAAGTGTGGCTCTTGGGTTGCCAATTAAATACAGACCCATATGCCTTACAAACACACAGACAGTAGGAACCTGCCAACCGTGGGGTAGGGTTGTCATTCTCTTTTGAACATTGATGTTGCCTACCCGGGACCTGGACATGATCAGAAGGGCCACCCCCTCGGCTCTGAGCTGAGCCGAAGGAGTCTGCACGGGGTTTGATCTCCTTCTTGATGGTGTCTGTGCTGTGAGGCAGGGTGACTTTGCCAAGAACGGACACCCCTTGGCTTCTGTCATTAAATGCCTAAAACCAGAGGCATTGTCTCTGTCTTCCAAGTTCCCTTCCAGGCCAACACTGCTAATTCCGGAAGGAAAATGCTCCGTGGGAGGAGGGCCGTTAAAACACTAGAAAATTCTACTATGGGAGCGGTGAAATTGCCTGCCTTGGAGATGTAGAAACGCATGCTGTCGTGGGTAAATTGGAACAGATCTGCCTAGAGGCCGGGGCTGGACAGGATGGCCTCTGGAATGCTTATCAACATGTCCCAGGTGGTGAGTCTTCTGCTGGCTTATCTGTCTGTCTCCTAAGTGTGCACCGCCTGGCTTCAGTTACTTGTGTTTACTGGGCACACACTCCCTCCTCTCCTCGGGTGGAGGCACACACATGCACGCCTGTCTGTGACATGGACCTGACCCCTCCCGCCTCAGCAGCCGTGGAGCGGGGACCCCCCACGGCAGAACCTTCCCTGGGAAATGCATGAGGGCCGCACAGCATTCCCCTCATAAAAATACAATAAAGGGCCCTGCGAGCCAGCATCCGCAGAGTAATGACTGTAACCCAGGGGCGTTCTTGGAAAGGCCTCTTCAGAAGCAAAGCCGAGAAGACGTAACAGAAATCTTTGGGGTAATTAAGTTTTTGGAGTGCACAAACCTCTTAAATCATTGAGAGTCAGAGAGGACTTGGTCTCTAAATCATACATCAGGCCCGATGGAGCCTGAGGGCTCTCTCCACGGCCCCTGCCTTCCTTCTTGTATGCGGGCTGGTGGCCACGGGGCAGCCCCCCTTTCATGTGGGCACACTGCGTCGGACCCTCCAAAGAGACCCTCCTGCATTTGTTGCTGAGAGGCACGGGGGGGCCGAGGCAGAAAGCTTCTTCCTGCCCGGGGCGGGGTTCCCCAAGCAGGGCAGGTGGATTTTCGTCTGAAGGCCCGTTGGGGCAGGGGTGTATGGCCCCAGACAGATGGTTGGGATGTCCGAACAGAATGTTTTTCAGACCCATGATTCCTTGTCAAGGATGGAAAAGAAACCGTTCCCACTTACTTCCTTCAAATCCCCCAAAGCCCCTTTCCCCCACCCTGGCCAGTGTGCCCGGGCCTCCCCAGTGGCTGAGAGCCTGGCGGCCAGGGGTAGGGTGAGGAATTGGAGACAGTAAGAGGCACCAGGCCAGGCTGACTTGCTGGCTGTTCCCAGTGGGTCCTCTGGCCCCGCCCTCCAACTCTTCCTCACCTCCTCTTAGATGGAGAGAGAAGGGGGACCCGCCTCTGTTTTCCTAGGCTCCCACCCCCACTTCTTTCTCTGTAGGTTCTGTGGGTGGCTGGGCTGAAGGCAGATTCCTACCAGCACAGCCTGGGAGCTCGGTCAGGCCGAGAAGGAGTGGAAAGCAATCTGGGAGCTCCCAGGCCTCTGTGGCATGCACACTTCAGGGCATTTAGGGAAAGTAGATTAAGAAATCTTTTTCCAGATAAGAGAGGCCTGTAAAGAGGCCACAGAAAGGGAAAAACACCCCCTTTGATCACAGGGGATTGTAATTACTCAGATATTGATTGGGATAATAAGTTTGCCAAAACTCCGGAGAAGGAGGGATATTCCTCCAGGTGTTTGGCTTTTGCAGGATTTGCTGAGCTCCTCTGTGAAGTCAGAGTCAATCTGGAGGCCTGGGCCTGGCCCTGAATCAGCCCCAGGATGGGAGTTGGAGGCCTTTCCCTTCCGTATAGAGTGAAGTGCACGCCCTGGTGCACTGTCCTCCCTCCTACTCCCGGGGCTGTCCCTGTTACCCGTGTCAGCAAATTCCTTGCTGCTCTGCATAACCCTTGGGGCTCATTGGGGTTGAGTGGCAGCAAGAACGGAAGCAGCCTCAAAAAAGAGAGTGAGCCCCTCAGCCTGGACTCCAGAATCGTCGATAGTGTCTTCCTGTTTCTTAGCTACAAGACTCCTCTCTCGATTTCCCCTGCATTCCACAGGGGCCTGCGAGCAAGCTCGCACACCCAGCCGGGCCCACACATGTGTGCGTGCACACCCTCCCTGTACGCTCCAAGCCCACATCTTCCCTGCAGTGCCACATGTCCCTACCCAGCCTGCACAGTGCGGGGTCAGGAGCTCCGGCTTTGGGGTCAGGCGGGAGCAAGGGAGCAAGTACCCTTACCTTCTGGGGCATCGAGTTATCTGGAGGATGGGAATACCAGCGCACCAATGCCCGCCCCGCGGGGTTGTTGAGAAGGGCACGGGAGCTGGTATAGAGCGTTTGCTAGGTGCCCGCCTGGTCTCCAGCGCCCCTGGAGATAATCGGTTATTCTTGCGATGCTTCACCCTCTCTCTGAGATTCTGCGCAGAAAACCGCTTTTGTAGACTTTTCTTTCATCACAGCTGCAGACTGAGGCTCTTCTCCGTCTGCCAGGCCCGGGCCAGACCTCAGCTCTGGCCCCATCCTGTGCCTCTCCCTCCTGCTCCCAGGGCGCCTGTCTGTGCCTGTTAGCGCGCCGCCACCCCAGCCCGCTTTGAGATCCGCCTTTAAAATCAAGGAGGGCGGCGGGATGACTCCTTTGTTACATCTCCATCTTTACATTTCCCCTGCTCCGATCCCAGAGCTTGACCCTATACGCACCTAGTAGATAGTTGGGATGCGACCCACTTGGGTTGATTTTTTATAATCCTGGGGAGTATTTCGTGAGCAATTACTATGTGCCTGTCTCTTTTCATGGTCACATGTAGGCCTCCTACCAACCCTACACAGTATCAATCACTTCCATTTCGTAGATGTGGGAAGTATGGCTGGGGACAGATTCAGTCACTGCATGGTCCCCCGGCTGATGTGTCGCTGAGCATTGCTCCAAGCACGGGGCGGTCTGTGTCCGCAGTTACCTAGGACCAGGACAGACCCAGCCCATCATTCACTGGACGCCTCCCAGTCCCCAGCCAGGCAGCCTGCCCAGAAGCGGCTTCTGGCTCTCAGCACGCTCTGAGCAACGGAGTAGCTTGGAAAGATCGCAGCTCCCTCCTGCTTGAGTCTAAGAAATGCCCAGGGCTGCAGAGGCCAGCCTGGTTAAGCAGGGATGTAAATATTAGCTCAAGCATGGCGGGACAGGTCTTTAAGGAATGCAAGCGCCGGCCGAGGGAAAGGCAGAGGGTCCGAGAAGTCCGGCGCCGGCCTTGGTCCAGGAGAACCTGGGAGGGGTCGGAGGTGCCGGAGGACTGGCACATCCTGCCTGTCGAGGAAGGATGCCTCGCATAGATCCAAGCTGACGGAAGGCAGGGGGAAGGCTGGCTCCAACAGAGAGTTGGTGTTGGTGGGGACGCAGCATGAGAGCTACAGAAGACAGGAAGGACAGAGATGATGGGACACGGCCACAGAAAAGCTTGATGAGGCCCATGATGGTGGTGGGGATAGGGAATGACGGCATGTCTGTGATGTGCCCTGCGCCATGGGGGCGGGACGTGAGACGCTGCCGAGACTCATCAGAACCCCGCTTGCTTCAGAGGACGAGTCTCTAGCCTGCCGGCGCCCACAAGGGTCCCAGCCCTCTCTCAGTCTTTTGATGGGCGTTTATTCCATACTGGAAGGGGGTGGGCCCTGTGGAGACGGATGGAACTTGGCCTCCAACCTGGAGGGACTCACCGTCTAGGAAGGAAGGGGACACGTAAACAATTGGTGGGTTGGGGGGTGTCATTAGAGAGTGTATTTAGGTATTGCAGGGGATGGGAGGAGGGCTTCGGGGAGGACGCAGGGGAGGATTTAGGTCCGTCGTCTGTGGTGGGGACACTGAGCAGAGCTCATAGTTTTTTTTTTTTTTTTAATGAAGATTTTATTCAGTTATTTACTTGAGAGATAGAGAGAGAGCACATGAGTGAGGGGGAGGGGTAGAGGGAGAAGCAGACCCCCCCCCCCCACTGATTGGGGAGCCCAATACAGGACTTGATCCCAGGACCCTGAGATCATGGCCTGAGCCAAAGACAGATGCTCAATCGACTGAGCCACCCCGGCGCCCCAGAGGTCAGAGTTTCATAATCGCTCGGAGGCATGAGAGGGAATAGTGGGTCAGAGATGGGCTTAAGGGAGAGCCCTGTGTGTCTAGGGGCAGGTTTGGGGAGCAGCTACCAGGGAGAAGGTCTGAAAGATCTGGTGGGACAAAATGGTGAGAAATCAATGAAAGACATGTTGTTGAATCAATCAACAGATTTCTTTATTGAGCATCTGCTATGTGCCAAGTGTGGAATCTGTCACTGGGACTCTCATGGCAAGCAAGCCGGAGTCGCTCTCTGTTTCCTACGCAGGATGGCCATATGTCCCAGGTTCCTTCTCGTCCTGGAGGAATGATGACTGAAGCCTCCTTTTCCTTTCAGAAACGTTTCTGTTTCCACTACCCTGTCTGTGGTCATTCTGCCTAGAGAGCTTCAGTCCAGGGCAGAAAGCAGACACTGACAAACAGCCCCACTCCGACCTCCGATATTGAACTTCAGACGGTGCTGGGAACAGAGACTGCTCTCGGGCACCGTGAAGACCCAGACGGTTTTCGAGGGGAGGGTCTCGGTTTCAGAAGTCATGGGACTTCTGTGTTGGCTGAAGATCTCGCTTGCGCTCTCTTTTCTCCTCTCCCCGTTTTGAGCCATAAAAAATGGAAAAAAAGAATAGCACTCTTCATTACAGAGCATTTCACACCGGTAAATGAGTCTCCCGGGCGTGTTTTCTCGTCAGGGAGGCAGCGCGGAAGTGCGAAGCCTGCGAGTCGGCCGGAGCGTGACGTCCTCCATCCTCGCTCTGCCCCAAACGCATCCAGGGTTCCTCCTCCGCTGGCTTGGCTTCCTCGTCGGTGACAAGGGGGTGGTCTTCCCCGCTTCCCGGGGGGATGGGGAGCATTAGAGTGAGTGAGTGATGACATCCGAGGACCCACACAGTGGGCATCCTGAAAGGGGTCCTGACGGTTACGAGCTTTTCTGAGCTTACGATCATTTAAGAAAAGGTGCTGTGCTTGGGGGAGGAATGTGCTTCGTTTCACTGAAAACACAACACACTGGGGCCAGAGTGGAAGTCAGTGGACAATGAAGGGAAGGGACAAGGCCCAGGGTCTCAGCCACCAGAAGGAAACTGGGTTGGAGAAAGAAGGCCTCCAGGCTCCAGGGCCCCGCTGGAGCGAGGCTGAGCACGTCCCCAGGCAGGAGGTGTATGGGAAGACGCTGCACCTTCCCTTCCACAAAATAAAATCCTGGGGCACCTGCGTGACTCTGTCGGTTAGACGTCTGCCTTTGGCACAGGTCACGACCTCATCGGGCTCCTCGCTCAGTGGGGAAGCCTGCTTCTCTCTCTGCCTGCGGCTTCCCCTGCTCGTGCTCTCTCCCTCTCTCCCCCGTACTCTCTCTTTCTCTGATAAATAAATAAAATCTTTTTAAAAAGAGATAAAAATAAATAAAATCTTAATAGTATTCAGAAACAACATAAACCCATACCCACCCTTTCCAGTGGGACCCTTCGTGGTCCTTCAGCACCAGAATCTGCTTGCTTGGCAGGCTGAGATGGTCCCGCGAGAGGCTTCTCAGGGAGCCGATCCTGCAAACCCAAACTGTCCTGCAAAAGCAGGACACGACGGGCGTTAGACAGCGAGGCCTGCACAAGGGTTTCCTGGGCTCCCTCTTTTTTTCTGCTCTTCCTCTGCCTTCCAGAGAACTCTGTCTGCGGGGAGAGGGTCGCTCCCGACAGCAGTGACACGATTCCAAGAGAGCGGGGACATGGCAATCCAGCTACATGGACGGAAGGAGCCCGGTGCCCGTGTGTGAGGGCCCGGGACACGCAAACTCCGTCGGCCCTTCGTAAGTGTGTTAACCATCTCCGTCCAAGTCCGGCCATATCTGGACCCGGAGGCCAGACTCCTGGGGTCTGCACCTTATTTCCTTCCTGACTTACTTCTGCCGTTGTGGGGGTACAGTTGTGGGGGTTGACAAAACGAAGTACCAGAGGCTGGGCGGCTCACAGAGGAGACATTTATTTTTCCCCCGCCCCGGAGGCTGGAATGTGAGCTTGAGGTCTGGGCAGGGTCCTTGCTTCTGAGGCCTCTCTCCTGGGCTTGCAGATGCCGTCTGCTCCCCGGGTCTGCTCACAGCCTCCCCTCTGTGCCCGACTACATCCTTGCCTCCTTCCTTTAAAGACGCCAGTCATATTGCTTTACTGCCCAGCCTCATGACCTCCTTTAACCTTAATAACCTCTTTAAGGACCCAGATCGCTAAGTACAGTCACATTCTGAGCTACTGGCGGGTTAGATCTTCACATATGAATTGTGGAGGGGGGGCACAGTTCAGCCTACAACATACAGCTAGGCAATAGGCATCCTTTATTTCAGCCCTTTTTTTTTAAATAAACTTTTTTTTTTAAAGATTTTATTTATTTGACAGAGAGGGATCACAAGTAGGCAGAGAGGCAGGCAGAGGTAGAGAGAGATGGGGAAGTAGGCTCCCTGCTGCGCAGAGAGCCGGATGCGGGGCTCGACCCCAGGACCCTGAGATCATGACCTGAGCCAAAGGCAGAGGCTCAATCCACTGAGCCACCCAGGTGCCCCATCTCAGCCCCTTGGCAGAGAAGTGCAGTGGGTTGGTCGGCCTCCTGGGCACCCTTTCTGGGAGAGGAGCTGAGCTGAGATCCTGGTAGCTTTCAGTAGCAGTGCAAACCCCTCTCTGCAGGCCCTTGCCTTTCCTAGAACCACCGTTTCTTGAATCCCTTCTTCCTGCCTCTAACATCCTGCCTAGGAGGGCGTTCTATTTTCTGTTTCTGACTGAGACATAGGAGTCCTTTCTGAGATTCCTTTCTCCAACTGGGACTGTTACAATGTATTTGTCTTTTGCACAAGTTGCTTTACCAGAAAAGAGCTCTCCGCCCCTGGAAGGTCCTGCGCAGAAAGATCCCCTTCTGTGAGATAAGAGGGCCAAGGAATTGACTGTGCTTTCTTTCTTCTTGCCCCTTCCTTCCTCTGCAGGCGAAGGCAGGAGACCACACCTGTGTTTGTAATATCACACACATGCTGGGATCCACAAATGTGTCATTAGCCCACCGGTTGGTGCAGAACAGCAGCAGCTGAAGGCGATTTAACACAGGTAGAACTCTACTTACGGATGGGCAGGGTTCCCGTGATTTGCTTGGAAGTTGGTTTCCATGAAGTGGGGATGTTTTTCTCTCATAGAGAACGTGTTAAATGTAGGGGGAAGTTTTCAGGGAACTCCTTGAAAATCTATTAACTCACACATAACTAAAGTACTAAATATGGCCATTTCGGTCCCCAGCACCTAAATGCCTCACACGCCAGCAATTTGGTGGGAAAAGACGTTACGAGATCCAACTCCGCATATCAGGATAAACGCACTGGGTGTTATATGCAACTAAGGAATCATTGAACACTATGTCAAAAACTTATGATATATGATATGCTGGCTTACTGAACATAATAAAACAATTTAAAAAAGCAAAAAAAGCATAAATGCTCCTCCCTCGTCCTTCTGCCGGCAGCCTTGTGGAAGGGGGACTTTGAAGGGAGGGAAAGATGGACAGTCTTGGCCACAGCAGAGACTGTCGTGGCTTTCCAGGCTGTAATGTACCTCATAGCTGTGTCTGCAGTTCTGCGTCAGGGCTCCTCCAGCTCATCTGTGCTGGAAAATCTGGGCTTTGGGTTTGAATGAGTCTGGCAACCTCTGCAGGATCCCCCCACACACACACCCGGCAGGGAGCAGAGACCCGCTCCTCTCCAGGAGTGGCTGTGACCCTGGAAAGGGCTGGGAGCAAGGCATTTCGCACTGCTTGGTGAGGGCCAGGCAGAGGTTTGGGGCTGGTGGCAGTCCTGCAGATTGCTGAGATTTTAGGATAAATGGTGATTTTCCTCCTTGGTGATTTCCCAAGGCTACTGAGGCCTGACAATTCTGGCAGGGAAACCAAATTTAAATGAGTCCCTTTTCAAGTCGGCCTGAGGGGGAGGCATTAGTCAGAGAACTAACAACCTCGCCTGACTGTTTCCTGTGTTCTGCACACTGTATTAGGGGGTCACGAGGAAACGCTGCCATTGTTCCAAAAGTACTCTGGACGCGGACAGGAGAAGACAAACAAACAGAGAGGTCTTGCACGTACTGACGAAGGAAATGCAGAACACGTCTGGGTGAATTCCTCTACGCTGAGAACGTAACTGTAGAGCGAACCTGTGGTCATCGGAGGAGGGGCCAGACGCTCTAGACAAGGCTTCCGAGCAACTGGCAAGGTGTCTGGATGCTGAGTCCACCCCATGGATGTTCAGACAGGAAGTTGAGACTCAGGATGGCTCACGGTTGGCCTGAAGGCCTGAGAGTGAACAAGAGAGTCAGAATCGGAAGTCAGGCTCCCTCCGTGTGTCTAGCTGCTCGTATAATTTTACAGAAATGAAAGTGGGGGGAACAGCCCATGGAAAAAGATATCTGAGGAAGGGAGTGGGGGGAAAGGATTTTATGGACTAGACGTTCGTACTGAGCTGAAGCGAGACACTGGGGGTAGAAGAGTATGAGGGTCATGTCACTGAAGACCCTGAAGGTTGAGGGGACTAAATTTGGTATTTTTTCACGATTGGCACTAAGGATCTGGAGGATAGACTCCCCCTAACTATCTTCCAGGACTTCCTTCTGCTGATATTAATCATCAGAGAGATTATTCTGCAAAGACTCCACCAATAAATCCAGAGCTCAGAGTCTTTGGGTTTTTAGAGTTCACCTGTGACGGGAACGGGGTCCGACATTCTGCACTCCTGGCATCGCACCGGAAGGCAGGGGGGAACGGCCCAGACCTTGAGGGCTCAGCACATGGTGTCTCATGTTGGGTACCTTGGCCAGGTCTCAGGCTCGCCCGTGTTATCTAGGGTAGGACCCCATCGTGCTCCTGGAAGAGGCAGCCTGGCGTGTGCGGATGCCGAATGGGGCTGGAATGGAAGGGCGAGGGAAGGAGCCCGCCGAGGAGGTCAACGGCATAGAAGGCCGGAGCTGACCGCCGCTTGCTGCCGTTGGGCTGCTGGTACTGCCGAAACACGGCTCCAGCCCCAGGGGGGAATGTAAGGGTCAAGAACTGCAAATTGTAAACCACAGTGAAGTGAGATGAATCAATCTGCTGTGACCTAATAGACAGGAGGAGAGCCGGCTAACGGGAGGCTTAGAAAAGGCTCCCAGGATGTGCGGGGCCGCGGGAGATCACGACCAGGTGACTCCGGGCCTCTCGGACAACTAGGCTCGGGCAGCTTCGGTCATACGCTTGGCGGGGTGGAACCGGGCCAACGGGGGCCGACAGCATCTCCCCTGCCATGTCCTGGCCTCAATGGTCAGGGTTGGAGGTGGTCCCAGGGAGGGAGCCTGCCTTTTCTATGTGGTCATGGACCCTGGGTAGGAAAGCGTCGCTTTTGTTTACACGGCTGTCATTCTTTCCTGATTATAATACGTGTTTGGTGTCGGAAGTACGGAGAAACCTAGAGAAGGAAGTAGGCTATCCTTCACGATCCCACCATCAAAGATAATTACCGTTGAGATTTCGGGGACTTTCCTTCCAGGCTCTTTTATACTCAGGTATACACAGTTTCAAATAGTGTTGGAATTACATTATGTTTACATTCATAATAATCTTTGTCATATAAGAGTAGATCATGAGCCTATCCCCATCCTATTAAATCTTGTTCTATAATCGGTCCTAAAAACCTTCCAGAGTATTTAATTCCGTGGATGCGTATGTATTTAGTTAACCAATTATTGCCGGATATTTGGATTGTTTGTAAATTGGCACCACTGTAAACACCACTACAACGAACATCTTTGCATCGTAGCAACATTTGAGCAGGCTTCCGATGATTTCCTCCGGCTGCTTTCCTGGAAGTGGGGTCCGTGTCTCCAGGGCTCTCGTGGCGCGCCGGCAGACACCTCCGCCCCCCGCACCTGGAACTCGATACCGACTCACACTTCCATTCATCAGTGCCTATGACAGTGCCCCCCTCGCTGCCCATTTGCCAATAACTGCGAGTTTCTACATTCTCTGGGGGCAGAGGTCATCTTCCCCGAGTCACGCTCGGCTTGCCGACAGGACGAGCTTTGAGCGCGGCAGCTCACTTCCCTTGTGTGTGTTGGCAGCGCTCTGCCAGGCCACACGTGGGTTCGGCCCTACAAAGACAGAGGCCGGAGCTGATCCTCGAGGAGCCACAGGTGCTAGGGAGGGAGGGAGAGGACCCAGGGATCAGGTGGGACTTGATTCATCCTCCTCCAAAACTCAGAGTGTATTGAACTGCCCTGCCAAACCCCTCCTCCCAGAGAGCCCTTGGCCAGGAATGCTCCCCGGCTGATGAGGAAATGAGAGAACAAAGCAAACCTACACAAAGGCAGGCTTAGGGCTCTGGAAAGCCAGCGATGTGCAAAGCCCCTGACACTAAGCAGAGATGAAAACGTTAATGGTGAGACATCCAAAGAAAATGTATTCCATATGTACTGGGCCGCGGGCGGCGGAGGAATGCAAATGCACTTGCCGACAAGCAGGGGAGAGCCAGGGCAGCGGCCGAGAACCTCGGACTTGCTTTCTAACACAGTGAGGTCCGTTCTAGTGGAAGGTCCTGGGGGGCTGAGTATGACCGTTTTCCGGACTCCGGTAACGGATAAGCATGTCAGGATTGCAACTTATTTTAAGTAATCACGAGAGCCACAGTTCATTGGGTGAGCCCAGGAGAGTTTGGGGCCCCCACTGTACACTTGTGGTACTTGATTGGATGTGACACTTTTCATCGTGGGAACAGGTCTGTGGAGCAGGAACCGACCCCGTATCCCAGAAGAGCCGATGGACGTAGCTGGCCGAATTCGTCGGGATCTTAAATCATGCCCATCTGGTCCACCGCTTGTGTTCGTTCCATGGTGATGGCCAAGGAGGGCCTGATTTCCAGGTTCCTGGAGGGAGAGATGGGGGGAAGGAGGTCCTCCCACTTAAGGAGACTGAAAGTTGAGGCCTTGCAGCCTTTCTGAAGATGGGCTGCCCTGGCTGGTAGAAGACAATGGGCTTTTCCTTCCATCTGTCCTACATGGCTGGTGGTGATGTGCAGACAAGGCTGGGCATCTTTAGGCAGACAGTGGCTGACAGATTTTAGCGTGTCCTTCTGGTGGCCCGTGAGCCAAGGCCTTTGGGGCAAGACATTCTCAGAGAGCGCCTTGGTGATGGGTGGGTGGCTGGCGTTGTAACCTACATTTTCCTTCCAGAATACTTGGAAGACAGGCCCTCAAAGAGATGGCTCCAGTGTGGGGGGGGGGGTCTATGATTTTTCTGGTAATTAGCCTCCAGACTGTTCTGGGAGAGTTGCTTTTTTGCTTTTCCTACATCTGACTCTTCTTAAGACCTCAGACTTGCCTTCCATAGGAAGGGAACGGAGCAGATGTAGAAGGAATGAGAAAGAATCCCTCCCAAGGAATCTCTGGGACGCCTGGAAAATTGTCTAGTGCCCAGCCGCCCCTAACTTCCCATCTCATTAGGGCCTCCTCAAACTCCCCCAAATTGTCCCACTGCAACATATGTTTTGCTGACCAGGGAGAATTCTTAGTGCTGACTTGCTCTTTTGCTGGAAAAACACTGGACAGACAAGAATAGGATTTTTTTTTTTTTCCTATTTAAAAAAACAAAACAACACAAAAATCAAAGCACAAAGCTTTTAAGTAAAGTGCTGGGGGGTTTGACTGTTCAGGGCAAAATGGGGAATGGCTGTTATCTAACTGAGAAACTCTGGGCTTTGCTAGTCCAGTCTCAGACACAAGGTGACCCACCCGTGCTTTCTCGCGGTCTTTGTCCTCAGCTTCTGAAGCTCCAAAGTATGCGTCGAGGATAATAGTGCCAGTAGCATTGACTGAGTCCTTCCGTGTGGGGGGTCATAGGAGTCAAGTGCTAGATGTGTCTCCCATCTAATTCTCTGGACATTGCCCTGAGGTATCATGCCCATTCTGCAGATGGGGACACTGAGGTTTAGAGAGACATGGTATTTGGTAATGATCATGTTTGTTCAAGGCCAGAGCTGGGATTCAAAGCAGGCAATCCAAGACCAGAGTCTCAGGCCCTCAACCACTGCCTTTGGTGGCTTGATCCCAGGGATCAAGGGCTTCCGCTCCAGAAAAGAATATGTAATTGTTTTTTCCTTGGTCCTTGAGGATTGCAAATAAATACCCATGCCAAGGTCTCTGGGAGGGGTTTTCAAGTCAGCTCCCCGTGATTAGAAGGGATCAATGGGACCCAACCAACCAATCTAATTGTTGTCTTGACTGTCCCTGAGTGAGACAGGTGCTCCAAGGTACGGCACTGATTTGTCTGCTCTCTGTCCCTGCTGCCATCATTCTGTGCTCTCGATGAATAAACAGCCTCCAGAAGGGTCACTCCACAGAGCCCAGTGTCCGCCCTCCCCCAGCCCCCGCTCTAACTGTGAGTAGATTTGAGAGGAAAAGCCCTGTTTGGCTGAAGTAGGAGGAATCATAAAAACACACTGGGCTTTAGAAATGTAAATATCTGCACAGCGAGCTGTATGAGGATGATGGAGAGATGCCAGGGGAAGCCTGGATGTGAGAATCCGGCAGACAGGGATGGATGTGAAGAAACACGGGAGTGTGAGAAAAGCAAAAGGCAAAAAGCCACAGGCATAAGGGGAGAGGGAAGCTGGGGGGGGGGGGTGGCCATGGGACCAGGAAGCAGCAACTCAGAGGACAGGGCGAGGTGATCCCAGTTGGTCCCTGTGGCTGGAGAGTGAGGGGGGCACGGCCTGCTGGGGCAGCCCACGGGTGGGACGCATCCATTCGAAAAAGGATGCTTTGCTTCCTGCATGCCCCGGGCTGCTTGGAGAGGAACAGGGAACACTTGGGGATGTAGAATGGTGGTTCCCAAGGTGGGGTTCCCAGGCCAGCTGCACTGGCATGGCCTGGGAGCAGGTTAGAAATGCACGCTTCAGGCCCTGCCTCAGACCCTCTGAATCAGAAACTTTCCAGCACCTGGGTGGCTCAGTTGGTGACGCGTCTGCCTTCTGCTTAGGTCGCGATCTCTAGGTCCTGGGATCAAGCCCCATATCAGGCTCCCTGCTCAGTGGCGAGCCTGCTTCTCCCTCTCCCTCTGCCTCTCCCCCTGCTCGTACTCTCTCTCTCTCTCTGTATCTGTCTCCAGTGAATAAATAAAAAACAAAAACAAAAACAAATGAAAAAAGCTCAGTGGCCCGGTCCAACGTTGTGTCAGTTTGAGTAAGCCCTCCAGGTGATCTGATTCACGCTGGTGTTTAAGTCACTGGCCCAGAAGGCTGGGAGAAGGAGGAGCTGAGATCAAAAGTATATAGAGGTGTCGTTCAAGGGCAGGTGTAGGGGGAAGAGATGAAGAACAACATTCTCATTCCGGGGGAAAGATGGACAATGCGCGGGGATCAGGGGAGTTCACAGAGGAGAGTGGGGTCGTGAGAGGAGCTACCCTCAGTCATTCCTGGAACAAGGGGGGCGTGGAGGGAGGCGGAGCAGCCAGCAGAAGGCTGGCAGGCCAAGCCAGAAGCAGAACAGCCTGTTACAGGCCAATGACTGGTCTTACTGGTGTCGGAGCTCTAGCTGTCATGTTTCCAGCAACTCCTAGAAGAGCCTGCGTGCACGAGTTAGGCACTAGGGGAAGGGTCACCGCAGGGAACTCACGTGCCAGGGGGCTTAAGGGATGGTCTCCACTCTCATTTCCTTGTTGCTGTGGTAGAAACGCAACCAATGGCCTGCATGCCCAGAGAGCCTTCTTCTGTCTGGATGTCACCCTTTTTCTCTTGGCTCTGATCGTCCCTCCCCTACATGGGAAGCTTTTCAGAATCAGGGTCAGAGTGACCATTTCCCGTGGAGGGAGTGTTGTGGTACTGGCTCAGGCTCTGTGTGGGTGCTGACCAGAGCAGGAGAAGCCGGCCCAAGGCGGGAAGGTGGCCCCCGTGGCCCCAGCCTTCCGGGGCTCTGTCTCTACACCGTGTCTTGATGCGGGTCTCCTCCACCTCCCTCATTTTTATTTTATTCTTCTTTTACGTCTTTGCCGATTCTTGATCTTGGAAGGAGACGGCTGGGCCGAGAGCTGGAGACATTTCTCTGTGAACCCCGACATTTTGGTTGTCTTACTTAAGGCCGATGCCTCCCCTTCCCACCAAGCTGCACTCTCCAGGGCGAGGCAGGGCCGCCCTGCCAACCCAGACCTCAGTATAGAAGACCAGGCACGGGCCTCTCGTGTTCACCGGCCCTGATTGCTATCTAGACCTTACAGTGATCCAGGGACACTTGTGTCTGGGTAAGTAATCATTACTATATTTACAGTTTTGGTAATGTTCGTTTCGAGCCTTCCTAATGTACGTTCAAATCTGGTCTGGAGATCATACTTTAAGAAAAGGCATTTTTGTGTACCTCTCCATTTGGATTCGCTGGTAGGCCTCCTGGAGGTCTCTTCAGGACCACTCTTGGAGACCCGTTGTGCTCGTGGACAGCCTGGGGCGGGGGGGACTGGCTGCTGTTCTTGTTAATAGATCAGGAAGAACTAGCTAATGAATTTGAGGGAAAAAAAAAAAAAAAAAACACCCCGTTGAAAGCAATATCCATTAGCGTAGCACACTCAACACAACCATGAATTATTGTGTTGATTGGAGGAGACAAGCCATAAATTTCTCTTATTAAAGTTCTTGACTCACAATATCAGGCAGAGACTAATGACTTAAAAATAATATGGGCAAATGTCATCAGAATACAGATGACCCGGAGGGGAGCCCCAGCGGGGAGCCCCTGTCTGATGTCTCAGACAAAGCAGAGGGTTCATTTCAGAGTTAGGGCTGAGTGAATAGCATCTTGCATACGAGGAGAATGTTTTATTTGGGATCATGGCTAAAGCACGAGGAAGGGAAATTCAGGGAGACCTTCTGGGGAGGGTCGCGGTTCCCATTTGCTCTGAGCAGGGATCATCTGCAAGGAATGTTCCAAGCAGGCAGAACCCAGGGAGGAAGGCCGTGAACACATCCGCGCATCTGCACGCCGGCCGGGTCTTGGCTTTCCCTGTTTGCCTCCTCTAAGGGAAGACCTTCTCTTTCTCCATCTTCATTCCTTGGTGGCCTCTCCGTCTGCTTTGGAAGCCTTCAGCTAGGCTCTGGAGCCAGTCTTCTCTGCCTTTTTTGACTATTTTTTTCCTTCCTCCATAAACACGTTCATATATCACATCACGTATCCTTCCTCATCTAGCGACCCATTAAAGTTCACCTGCTCAGCCTTCCTATATTAGCAGCTGAGAGGCGTAGCTTCCCGCTCCCTTTCCCCCAAACCCCCACACCATACATGTCCTTACACCAAACTCAGTGCTTCCCCCCTGGCCGCTCACCAGCCCTCAGTCAAGCCAGCACAGGCAGGACGCTACTTCCCAGCAGAGTCCTCCTGCTTGTGTCTTTGTATAAATCAGTGTTAACTGCAGAATAGCTCTGCGTATGCTTCCTGCCAGCACGGGCTTCATTTTTCCAGTGGGAGTCCTCACCTCTGCGTTTCTTGACTCAGTCTACTCTTTGCTCTGTCCCACCCCTGCCTGGGCATCTCAGTCCCCCACAGATGAGTGACTCAGGGAGGGTCATGAGCCCCTGTGTCACAGAGGATGCCCTGTCTCCTACTCGCTTCGGGAGAAACGGGTGAATACAGATTCTAGGATTCAGAGCCTGAGCTGGAGAACACCCAGTCCTTGATGAGGCCCATAGTGTTATTAGTAGGCAGCACAGCTGTGTGGGAAGACATCTGGCTCTGGCACTGGGCCTGGTCTCTGAATTCCAACCTTGCCTCCTGCCATGACACCCCACAAAGCACAGCGTCAGGCTTGCTTGGGAGGACCAGCGTCAGACATGATGTAACCAGCAAGGTTCTGTAGGAAATTAGTGCCCAAGCCCACACTAATCTATGTTGGCTGCAGATGCCGGAGAGCCTGGAGGAGGAGGCCAGGCATGAATCCCGCACCAGACTCATGGAGACGGGACCCTGACCTGGACCCTGACACGGGAGGCTCTACCCTCCTTCAGTCTGTCCCCTCTGTGCTCCAAGGCCTCTTGCCGGGGAATGGAGCATCTAGAAACCATCCTGGGAGCTTCCGTGAGATCATTTTTCTCTTTTTCTTCTCTCCTGAGCCCCCTCCCCACTTTTTTTATTTTTTTATTAACAAGGATGAAAGTAAATGTGAACTCGAAACAATAAGGCACGGAAAATCACAGAAATAACTTAATTAAGTTTTTAAAGATTTCCATGCTTGAATAAATTAGCCTTCCTGCAAATGTCACAACATTCAGAAAAAAAAAAAAAATTGTAATCAATGGAGCACAATGCTTCCCTGCTCTTTATTTAAACGAAAGCTCCATTGGTGCGTTTCCTTTCCCCTGCTCCTCCCCACAGCTGCCCCTCCCCGGCCCCCTTGGTTTCAGGCAAGGGCCCCAGACTCCCAGGCAGGCACGTCAGCAAATTCTGGCTTCTGGCTGCCGGGGAGGGCTGTGGTGGGGGCAGAGGGTGGGGGGACCCAGCAGCGAGATTTTCCTTGGCTAGAGTGAGAGCTTGTGGTTCTGGCTCTCTTTGGAGAGGGAGCAACACCTAATCTTTGAGAGTTGGGGGGTGTCGTAGACTTTGGCCAAAGTGGGGGGTGTCCGGAGATCTTTCCTTCAGAGCCAGGATCGGAGAGTGTTGGGGGGTGGCTAGGCCCCCACACTCCTTCCAATGTCCCCCACCCAGGCCCCTTCCTCTTCTCTGGGCCTGTCAGGGCTGGCAGGAGATCACAGGAGGCAGGGCGAGGGAAAGAGAGGGTGGCGGGAAAGGGGAGGGCCAGGGTGCCCTGCCTGCAGCCCCATGGCCAGATTTCCACCCCGAGGAGGACAGATTGCTGGGGTTAATGAGTACGTGTAGCACGGCCTTGGACTTGAGCAGGGAGTGATGTCATGCTGGCCGCCGGGCCCCGCTCTAATGCAGCTGTCAGGGCCCCGTGGGGAAAACTGGGGGAGAAATACGAGAAGCCTAAAAAGCAGCAAAAGGCCCAGTCAAGTGAAGGGAAATGGAATTACAGTAATGCTGAAAGCAGGCACACTGGAGAATTAAAACACTTTGTTTTGGAACCAGATTCTACTCAACCTGGGTTATTAAATTATTTATTGTTTGCATCTCCAGTAATGGGAGAGAGTAATGGGGGAAGAAATGAGCCGGGGCAGAGACTGTTTTAATTATCAGGCCCATTTGGGTGTCACCCTGGACCTAGCCCAGTGCCCCGGAGCATGGGCCTGAGTGAGGTGGAAACAAGGTGTTTCAAGCTTTCGTGAGATTAATCGGATCCTGGAGAATATCCCGGAGACGCGTGGAATGAGGCTCCTTCAGACTTCCCATGGAGGACGCCAGCCTGCTTCCCAGGGACGGTCCAGGACTCCAAATGGTTCTTTGATGGGAGTCGGTGTTCCTGTTGTTGGACCCCGCTGTGAGTCAAGTCTGCTAGGACCGCTGGGTGTGGAGAGAGGGTGGGGACAGGCCTGCGGGAGGCGGGGCGGGACCCGGGGAGATGGAAGACTCCCCTGCTCCATCCTTTGGCCACTCTTGACCTTTGGGCAGTCCTGGAGTTTGCAGAGGTGGGGCAGTAGTCATCAGGCCGTGCTGGTTTCTGTTGGTTGGAATGGACCGCACCTTGCGGTACACTTTGGACGTGTCACCTTCTGTTTCGTCTTCACGATCACCTACTCAGCAGGGTAGCTGTGCATCATGGTTTGTCCAGGGGCGTTCTGATCTATGCCTGCGGCCTCTGAATCATCGTGAAGGGTGCCCACCCCCCCCAGCTTTCACTCTCAGAAGGGCCCTTCCTTATTTGGCTCACAAGCTGTTCTCCCCATTTTGTCGAAGGGTTGCTAAAGTTTTGGAGCTTTACCCAAGTCCTCCCAGCTGGTAAGTGGCAGACCGGGTTTTGTACCGGCTCCAGACAGAGGCCGAACTCTCAGCCGGCATGCTCTTGATTTTCAAGGCTGGTGGAGAAGAGGAAAAGCAGGGAAATGAGGCAGAAGGGGCGACTGCTGTGATGTTAGCTCTCCTTGGATACCTAGCACAGTCTAATCTGTCTTTAGAGGCTGAGGGGCTCCTAGGGGGAAGCCAGGGGCACCCAGCTTGAGGAAGCAGTTCAAAGATGCCTGGTTAACTCAAGACAGTCAAAGAAGAAAGGCTGCCCTTCGAACTCCGAGCCCCGGGGTAGACTCGCTCTCAGTGCCGATGCCTGGAGAACCCTGCTTGGGACTAAGTGTAGTGCTTAGCCACGAGGTGACCCATCTGCACCAGGCTTTTCTTTAAGTCCAACTTAAGAAGAGCCAGGAATCTGAGCCTCTGGGTCCAGTCCTTGAACTCTGGTCTGAAGCCATGAGAAGCGCAATACCCTGCCTGTAACATACAGAGTCCTGTCCCGTTTGCCATGGAAAGGTTCCCTCAACCCGGCTACTGTCTGTCAAGGGGCTGTGAAAAGTCAGCCCCTGAGAAAAGCAAATTGTTATTACCCTGCAACTGGTTGATATAAAGGGCTGGTCTGGAATGTTTTGCTTCCTTAATTGGAACTGGTCTTTCTTTTCCTGCAAATTTGGGGACTCTCCTGCTATTAATGACCTTTTTGGATCCATGCCCAGGACTTAGAGATATTGTCTTCGGATCCAGGTAATGAAGCCGCTACTGATCCCGAACAAATGGGGGAAGTTATTTAATAATTACTTTGTACTGTCCGTGGGTGACCTTTCCTTCGTCGAGATGAGAAGCACCACCCCCATATGGAAGATTCTGAGATTTTGGGATTGGTTCTCCTGGACGGGATCCATTTTGCTCTCTGCCTTTCTAGAAACATTTGCCGTGTGAAAAGGGGCCCCATGCTACAGCTCGAGAGGGGCAGTGGTTGAGGTGATGGGAGCGGGAACGTTTGCAGACAGGCTAGAAACACAAGTTCTTCCTAGTTTGGGGATGAATGATCAACACCGGGGCCGAAAGTCCTGTGCCCTGGTGAGGCGGGTCCGTGGTTTCTGGAGGTAAAAGCTGTGAAAGCAGAAGTTGGGGAGGAAGTGGGATGCAGAGCCCCCATGCAAACTTAGGCCAGGAGACCAGGCCTTTTCTCCTTTATGCACGTAGAGCGTAAAAGTTCTCGTGCCCAATTCCAGTGTGTGTGTGTGTGTTGGGGCGGGGGGATAAGAGGGTGTTTCCCCACACCACCAAGCAGTTAACTCAGGTCTGACCTATCTACCTGGAGAGAACATCAGATCCCACAGGCCAGGGGCTCAGTCCCATAGGACTGTCTCTCCCCTTCAGACCCCAATGACAAGTTGAGGCTGTTATCTGTGCTCTGACAGACCAGCCACAGACTGGCTGTTCCAGTGACCATCCTCTACCCCTGGTTTGATTGATTTGCTGGAGCAACTCACAGAGCTCGGAGAAGCATTTCATTTACTAGATCACCGGTTTGTGATAAAACAATAGAATTCAGGAACAGCTAGATGGAAGAGATGCGGAGGACGAGGCATAGGGAAAGGGCATGGGGCTTCCAGCCTCTCTCTGCATGTACCCCTCTCCCCAGACCTCCGCATGTCCACCAACCTGGAAGCTCTCTGAACGCACCCTTTTGGGATTTGAATGGAGCTTTCATTTCATGGACTTGATTGTTGACGTCACTGGCCACTGGCAACTGAACTCCATCTCCAGCCCCTCTCCCCTCCCTGAAGCTGCATGGGTGCGTGTGTCGGGGGGAGAATGAGACTGAAGTTTCCAACCCTGTATTCTTGTGTTTGGTTCCCCTGGCAACCAGTCCCCATCCTTCAGTGACTCCAGGGACTGTCCAACAGTTGCCTCATGAACATAAGCCAAACCCCAAGGGCTTTAGGAGCTCTGTGCCAGAAAGCCCATTTCTTATTATAAATCACAGTATCACGCCATGCCACAGGGAGATACCCCCGGTGCCGGGGGGAGAGATGCGGCGACTCTTCAGCCTGAAGAACCGAACACCGTCATGAGTCACGTTCTGTGGAGGATGGAACGGAGAGGCTCAGAGTTCTTCTAGGGAAGAGTTCTCTCCCATGATCTTGAGGGGCCGCTGGAGGGCTTGGTGAGGACCGTCATAGGAGGAGGGACGACGAGGACTGGAGGCTGGGGAAGGAGAGCAGAGGAGTTTGAGCAACCCAGAAAGACGCTGTCACGTGTGGGGAGTATCGTAAAGAACTTGGTAGCGTTCTAGCTCCTCACCTCATTTCGGTGTTTCTTGAACAATATCCTTGCTGAATGGCCACCCAGCTCCTCCTTACCCTTCTCCACAGAGAACTCAGTAACTCAGCCTCCAGTCTGTTTCCAGCCACTTTTATATATTTTTTAATTTGAGATAAAAATATGTTCTATAGCTTTGGCCCATTGACCCTTGTTCTCATTTGTGAGCACTGACTTGTGTTGGTTTCCTTCCTTAGGACTGTCCTGCAAGCTTTGGCACAGCCATGCCCGCCCAGCGCCTTCTGGGTAAACATCCGGTTTCCCCACATGCTCTTCCCGAGCTCCTATTCCAGCTCCCCTCTCCACCCTGGTCACCGTCCTTTGATCAAGACTTGTTTCATTTATCTCTGAATCAGAGACGTGTACAGGATATTCAAGTCTGGTTGGACCACCACAGGGCGGAGCGGGTCTATCTCCTTTTTTCTAATGCCACCCAAGAAAGGGAATTTTCTTCCAGAGGCTGAGGAGGGCAGTCGGAAGAAGACCTCACAATCCTTCCTGAAGAGGAGGCAGGAGAGGCTCAGAGAAACGCTGGTTTTGTTGCCAGAGCGTGGGGGGCCACGGCTTTGGGGGTCCCACACAGCCCCGGCTCGGCCCCGGCCACTGATAAAATCCACAGACAGAGAAAGGAGCAGTGGTGACCCAAGGAAGGGATCTACGTCCGTGAGGCCAACCCTGGGAAAGCAGTGCCCTAGAGTCTCAAAGACTATCTCCAAAGTGCCCAAAATACTCCCAGGTTCACATGAAGAAACTGGGGGACAAAGGTCGGTGGGTACACGTGGGTGGGCAGTGAAGGTCAGAGAGGTCATTGTCTTGGGGTCCGTCGTGCCGGATCTTGCCGGTGTCAGGGGGTCCTGTTGCGTGAGGGGCTGATCTCGCTTCCCATCAGGGGACAGTTTGCCTCCAGCCCTTTCACTTCAGGTAAGAGATTTGGAAAGAAGAATCTCGTCAGTTAGAAAGTACGGACTGACAGACGGAGGTCGCACGGAGGAAGCAAGTGGTGCAGGTGGTTGGGGCCCTTCTTCCTCTTGGATGAGCTGTTGAAACCAGGGCTGGGGTGGCACCCAGGGGGTGAGTGGGAGGGCAGCTTTGGGGAGAGGACTCGGGGAGTCATTCTGAACCTTCTCGTGCTGACCTGGGAATCAGGCAAGTCCTGGGGGCGGTGAGGGGGGCCCCTGCTTTCTGACTGAGTGAGTTCCCTTTGTTCACATCGCCCAGAACAGCCTGGACGCCCGCCCCCATAATGCGTGTCACACAGACAAACCTTTGTTCAGCTTCTGACTCTCTCATTAGGTTCTGAGGGCAACCTGCACTTGACTGTCGCGCGATCCTTATAGCCCATGGTGCCTAGTGCAGAGTAGATGCTCCAGAAAAGTGCAATAGGGAAAAAAATCATAAAGACATAAAATGGTTCCTTTTCTTTCATCCCCCTCACCAGGTCCCCCACTTCCTTCCTTCCTTTCTCTAGGGCATCTCGACAAAGCAATTCCCTTGCACCCTTAACTCCCTTTCCCCATCTCCCTCCCCGGACTCCCCTGGAAAACCCCAAGGACCCCACTTGCTCTGCACCTTCTCGGAAGCAGCTGAGTGTGTTGCTGGAGAAAATCGGCCTCCCCTTGAGGTCGATTGATGGAACTCCGAGGCAGAGACCCCTGACCCCACCCGGCATTGATCTCGTGCAATGTGGTTGCTGCAATCTGTGGGTCCTGTCCGGGGCTTCTCTATCTCTGCTGCCCATTTTAGAGGGTCGTTTTCTTGAGGACATCCATGTGAGTGACTTCTCGGCACCCTGCTCTCTGGATGCAGGCTGGGAAGCATCTCAGGGACTGGCTGATGTGGGACATTTTAATGCTTTCAATCTTGAAGTGGAAAACCTGACTTTGGCGTAAAACCATTATTTGAAACAGAAGTGGAGTGACTTTTGCTGACAGGGTGCTGTGGGCTGGGTCCCTCCACCGAGGCTACTCCAGGGCCTCAGGGCTTCCACAGAGACCTTTTGAAAGAGCTGGTTGAGCTTAAGAAGCTGGTGGTGGGGGTGAGGAGACCGAGGTCCGGAGAGGGAAGAATGACTTGCCCAAGGTCACACAGTAACCCTGGACTCTTTCCCCCAGAGCGGGGCACCTCTCGCTCTCCCAGTGAGGCTTTTTGTGGTCTCCCTAGCCTGCCTGTGGCTCGTGGCAATCAGAGCTCCTCCTACGATCATCTCCTGCTGGGACCCGGCAGGCCAGTTTCCAGGCAGACAGACACGGGGCCTTACAGGGGCCACATTCCTGGGCACACAGAGGCCAGTTAGTTCTCCCACCTCTGTCCTTCCTAGGGATTGAAGCCCAAAGCCTCTTACAAAACTGTCTTCTGAGGGCCCCTTGGCTGTCCTGTTTGTAAAACCATTCACAGGCAGCCTTGCCTTTCATTTCCTTAATCTTAAATTGCATCAAAAAGGGAGAGATTAGAGGTAAAACCTCAATAAAAGACTGAACAAAGCCTTCCCCCACATTGGATTCTCACACCTAGCTTTGCCTCTGCCCCCCTCCCTTTTGTCTGACAGACGGAGTGTATGAACCTCTATTTTTTTTTTTTAAACTTAGATTAAAACACTATTTAGAAAAGGCCCGCAAGTTTGAAGTCACCTCTGGTTCATACATTAAACATCAAATGTACATTAACTGTGAATTATGGTCATGAAAAGTAAATCCTTTAATGCCGTTTTCTGTGTTCCCCGGCTGAAGCTTAGCATTAATGGCCTCTTTGCAGCTCTGTCAATGGGCGGACTTCTCATTCCATGGCTCTCACCGCTGTGGAGGCTTCCCGCTCCCAGCACCTGTAAACATCCAGTTGTGGGAGAAGGAGGCAGGGAAGTCTCAGCTTGGGAGAAGAGCTCCCTGGGTGGCCTGAGAGCCGTTAATCCCCCATGGCTATGCCTCATGTGGGGGCACCCCAAAAGCTCCCTTATGACCCTTCTGGGCTCAGGTGCAATTCCCTTTGCAACCTGGAGGTCTGGGGGGGGGGGTGCTGTCACTGGCAGGTCATGCTCTTGGACTGCTGAGTCATCTGATGCTCCCTGTGGAGCCAGCCAGGGCAAAGAGCATCTATCCTGAATACTCTTAGGAGAAGGACCTTTCCCCCTTGAAAATGGCAGGAGCCCTCCCGCTGTGCGGCAAGGAGGCCAACTACCCCCGAAGACTTTTGCTGCGATTTGATTTAAAGCCCCAGGGGCCAGGAACCTGCCCAAGTTGTGGACATGCCTTAGCAGGCTTCGAGACCAAATGAGAAGAGTCAGAATGAATTCTTTCTTCTCCAACCCACCTTAAGAGACTGGATTGGATAGACACAATGATGCAGAGTGGTATAAAAAGACATTGAATTGCATTTCAGTGTTTATGCACCTTTAAAGTTTGCACTAAATTGCACAAGTTATTTAAATACATTCTTTAATATTTATGCTTTGTTGTTTTAATAAAGACTTCTATTTTTAAATAAAAATGCATAATTAAGTGGAACAGAATATTTTCTTCTTTGATGTACTTAATCACGCCTCTGGGAAGCTTAAGTTGTTCCAATTATAAAGCCCAGACGCTCCTGTCTACAGCATAGCAGGCAGCACTCAGTAGGTCCTCAATAAATATTTAATGATCAGCTATTATATGTCTGACACTGTGTTAAGGTCTGGAGATACAAAGGAGTGAGGGGGAAAAAAAGACATGGTTCCTGCTATAATGGTGCTTGTAATACGATGAGAGAGTCAGCTGTTAGTTACACAAATGAATGCCTGCTTACAAATGAAAGTGTCAGGAGAAATGGGGGCACTGTCTAATGGAAGCTTATGCCACCCCAAACTTGTCCCAGCCAGGTAGAGAGGTGGAGGGCTCCCTGAGGGAGGGGGTGCTCCCCCCAGGTCGTGATGAGATAAGCAGGGGATCTTTGGGTCAAGAGAGAGGGCAAGGGGACCTCGAGCAGAGCAATTGGTGCGAACGAGCCTAGTGGTGGGAGAGCACATGGCGTATTTTCTGGAGCTCAAAAAAGGCGAAGATGATTGGCGAGGTCGTGGCACAAGCTGGGCTCTGGACGAGGGTGTAAGGAGTGGAAATCCAGCCAGGCCCCGCCTGCCATGTGCTAGAACCCAGATGAGCAGCTATATCAGCCCCGGGGTAAAGGCACCTTTCCCCAGTTGGGCTGCCCAGAATGGGGTGCCTTTATCTGATGCCCTCTGAAGTGGCCTAAATGCTAACGTGGCCAGGGGACTAACCACGGCAAGGGAGGGGAGATGTGAGACCAGGTAAGCCTGGAAAGGCAGTCAGGGCCAGATTAGGCAGGCCCTGAAGTCCCTGAGAACAATGAGAAATTAATGGAGGGTTTTAAGTGTGTGATGAACAGATTTGCATTCTGAAAAGATCACTCTGGTTGAAGTGTGGAGTTGTGATTTGAGGGACGTCACAGTGGATGGGGGGGTATGATTTGGGGCAGAAGATCATGAATTTGGTTTTGGACTACTGAATTTGATGTGTCTTGGAGGCATCCTAGCAGAGACATCGGCGGGCGGTGAGCTCAGACAGATTGCGTGTACAGTACATGGTTAGTGGTTGTCATGGCTTCTATGAGTTAGCCACAGGGCATGTAGTAACTTAAGCCATGGGTCACTAAAGGAAGAGAAGGATCCTAACCACGGCCTGGCCGGGGGTGGGGGCGGCTAGTGGAGTCCACCCCCATGGTAAGTCTGGCTCTCAAGTGATGATGTCCCAGGGTCCCAATCAGTGTCCCAGAGGACAAGAAAAAGCTGGTAGATTCAGCTCAGCACAGGGAGACTCCAGGCAAGGTCATAGTAAGATCAGCGGCGACACATTGCTTCTCCTTGGTGCAGGGGCAGTGACTCTCTGAACATCGCAGCTGTGATCTGGGCCGAGGCGCAGAAGAGCAAAAGAGAGTGCAGATTTAGATCTGGACAGAATCCAGCCACTCTCACCAGGAAGAAAGGGTGAGCACTGGTGGAAAAGATTAGTCTCAGTGGGCCTTGAAAAGCCTCACGGGGTTCAGGTCTCAGTTGAGGAAGGGAGACCCATTAATTTACAGGTCCTCATCTGCAGGTGGGATAGGGCACCCAGTTAACACCTGGGCTTGGTCAGAACAGGCTGGGGGATAGGACCGGTGGGAGTGCACAGGTGAAACTTTCAGTACCTATAGGTGGGTGGGCTGGAGATGGCAGGAGCTCAGGGTGAGACCAGGGGCTTCGTGAATATAGACCTATCAGCTGTCATAGACACTGTTTCCTCTCTCCTGCAGGTCACTTGTTAGTCACTCTAGTCACTCTAGCAATTCCATGTGGAGAAACAAGTGTGTGTGTGTGTGTGTGTGTGTGTGTGTGTGTGCGTGCGCGCGCACGCGCGCCCACTTTCTGCTCCTTGCCAGTCTGGGGCAAATTTTGCAGGGATCAAGAAAAAGTTGCAATCACCTAGTTCAGAAAAGACAAGGCCAAGACACAGAATCTTAAGAAGTCACTCAGCCCAGCTCCTTATCCGTTGGGCAGGACTTAAACTCTGCTTATTCCTATTAATAATAATACCAGGCACTCCTCCAAACAATTTATATGAATCAACTAATTTAATTACCACAGTAGCCTCCCCAGACCCCTGAGAGGTCAGTTATCACCAACCACACTCCACAGATAAGGAAACTGACACACAGCTGGGAGGTCAAGCCACTTGGCCAAGGTCACAGAACCCAGTAAGTGTTCAAACCAGGAGTCAAGTCCAGTCAACTGGATGTCTGTATCCTACTGAACACAGTGAGAAAATCTCTACGTTCTCAAGCGCTGTCTTACAGCTGTGGTTTAAAAATCCTCTAAATTCTGGATTCTGGGATTCAGTAGGATCAACCCTGCCTTCCTTTCCTCCTAGACATACTTGCAGGCCTCGTGAGGGGTAACCAAAGATGCAAGATTGTGGGCATGACGATTCTTGATATCTAAGAAGGGAGCCTTGGGGTGGAAGGGCGAGTCACACTGGAGGAAGGTGAGCCTGGCTGTGAAACAGGGGTCTTGGTTCCTTACACCCAAGACCCATGAAACAGCCGGGTCTTGGGTATAAGGCAGCTTCTACCTCTGAGTCCTCACCAATCCCCTTCCCCTGTGCCCAAAAGACAGACATCTCCATGGCATCTGCATTCATTGCTCAAGAAGCAAAAGAAGGTGTGTGTTGCAGCTAACTCTTTAAACAACAATCTTGGGCCTGTAGCCCCTTCTCTGTTCTTTCCAGAAACCTGGCTCCACGGTGGATCACAGAATAGTAACACTTACTGGGAACCGTTTGGAGTGAATGAATAAACTAGTAGCTATGGTTTAAACTATGAGTCAGTTTACAGGTGCATAGCTTAGTCATAACATAGGACTTTGTCTGGCTTAACACCCAGGTCTGCCTTCTTGGTTCCAACTGGGTTCCTTTCAGCCATGCGAGCTGGTCATTTTTTCTACCTTGGTTCCAGAGAGAAACAAAGTTTCCTCTGGGCAGGTTTTTCTCCAGGTCAGAGTCCACTGCGTAGACATACTCCTGGTGTACTTCAGCTTCCGGATCTTTCCTTGTATCCCCATCATGCATTTCCCAAATGCTTATCCTTTCTCTAGCAAGTTAACCATGAGTAACAGTATCTCCTAGTCTGACCTTCAGGTGAAGGTTGAATGGTTTTCCTTTGAGAGCAAACAGGATGCAATTAGGACCAACAGAGGACTTGGGAGAGAGGTCAATTCCTAGGAGGTCATGTTGAAGGACTCAAGTCCATTGGACGATGAGGATGTTTGCCTGTTCTTTTTGTTTTGAATTTGCTGCCTATTTAGAGGGTTGGGATGAAGGATGCAGAGAAAGCAGCTGGCTAGATCCAGTCCTTATTATTATTATTTTTTTTTTAGGAAATATACATAATTACCCATGAAAACTCATGTTTCACAAGTGAGGCAAAATCTGCCTGGCTACTGAGAAACCCTTTCTGGAGCCAAGGGCAAGAGGTCCAAAATGGAAAACAAGACCTACAGTCACCCACTGAAATCTTAATCAGGTTGGAAATCTCGGGCTGTGTTGGCAACACAGATGGTCATTTTCCTTCCAAATCCCCATTTTCATCAGCTCTTAGGTCTTTTCTTTTTTGGATGAACAGGCTCGATCAAAAGATTGAGGGTGGTGAGCTGAGATTACGTATAGTTTGGGATGCGGTGGAGGAGTCTGGTGCTGTTGCCTGAAAGTCAGGGGGAGGAAAGGATTCGTTTGCCCATTAAATGGACAAAACACAAAACACCGTACGATTGTGAAGAGAGACTCCTGAGAAGGTGCTGGGAACATCCCTCTGAGTTTCTCCCTTCTTTCCTGCCATGCCCCAAACCCAGCAACGCTTGTGAGCTCAAGAAAGAAACAAAGAGAATCCCTTCTTCCTCTTTTTCTCCCCAGAAAGGCTTTTCTTAAAAAAAAAAAAAAGAAAGAAAGAAAGAAAAAAAAAAAGAAAGAAAGAAAACAAAATACACCAAAAAAGCTATTCTAAAATGGAGAGAAACTAAAATGGAAATGAAGAAAATACAAAAAATGCTTACGCATATGTAAGCTTAAAATATAGGTATTCGTGCACTAAATCAGGCCAGTTACAGAGCAGGGAAGCCCAGCTTCTTTCCATCCCGTCTTTTTTTTTTTTTTTTTTTTTTTAAGATTTACATATTTATTTGGGAGAGAGAGAGTGGGCATGTGAGTGGGGGGAGGGGTAGGAGGAAAGGGAGACACCCCCACCCCCACCTCCGCCAGTGCAAAGCCTGATGCTGGGCTTGATCCCACCATCCTAAGATCATGACCTGAGCTGAAATCAAGAGTTGAATGCTCAGTGAACTGAGCCACCCAGGTCCCCTCCATCCCTTGTCTTAGGAGTATGCCCAGAGTCCCTCTTTTTTGGTTCTAGAGCGTTTCCCTTCCTGTTGTGGGGATGAAGTTCTTGTCTGGTAAATGTCTGGAAGGCTCTTTGAGCTCAAATGAATAGGTAAGCTGCTGGCTCCTCCCCAAGAACAGGGGACAGCTAGCTTTAACTTTCCCCAGGACCCACCCCCCCCTTGCATGAGTGGGTGTGGATAGTCTGGACCCACCATCTGCTCTTCAGGGAGGGGCCAAAGGGCTTTCTTCCTAGGGACCCTCCACAAATTCTGGCAAATGCACTGTAGAACAAAACAGTTCTGTAGAACACTGTAGAACACTGCAAAACAAAACAAGAGAAAGTTGGAGCTCATGCTGCTAGCTCGGTTTATTTCAGCATTTCCTTTTCTGCAGGCATCAGGTACATTACAGACAGGGAAATTGGGTTTCAGAAATAGCACCTGTCGGAGACCGGCAGGCACCACTCCCCACCCCCGCCCGCACCAAATGGTCTTAATTAACTTTGGACACTTCCCGCGCCTCACACTTTATTTCTGAATGTTATTGAAAGTTGTCAGAACTTGTCTCACTTTTTTCTTTTATTATTAATGTGTAAATACAATGCCTCAGGAGTGTTACTAAAACACAGAATCTAATCCCAGGAGATTAATTTATGAACGCAGCATAGGGTGAAGTCGAGTCCTAGTGGCTGCAAATTGATGTGGGTACCAGCCACAAACAGGAGCCTCTCCAAACCCACGGGGATCCGGGAGGCCAAGGGGGCTGGAGGCAAGCGGCGATGAGGAGGGGAGCTGATTTCTGCTGCTCCAGGATGCAGGACCTCGGGTTTCTCTTGGTGGGGAGGAGACGAGGGAGGCCATCTTTCTTTCCTGATGGGACAGTGTCCCTCGAAAGTCTGTCCATTCATTAGCCAAATCCATGGGCATTTATTGAGTGTTTATCATACTAAGCACAGTTCCACGGGGATCAAAACAAGAAAAGCAATAGATACGGCTTGTGATGGTTTTACCTTCCTTGGGGGAGTCAGACACAGGCATGAGAAACTACTGGAAACTGAGCCAGATGCTTAGCAAGCACGGGATTGTGTCCAGCAGGTGTCAAATGCTTAGGTTCTGTGGGGAGGAGAGTCAGTGTGGACTGGAGTGATCAGGAGAATTCCCCAGGAGGAAAGGGTTGCCGAGGTGGGGTACCTAACCTCAAGTCTAAGGGAGGGGGCTGATGACGGGGTGCCCAGCGTCCTTTCTTAAGGGCACAGGAGATGTGTCCAACAGGAGTCCCAGGACTATCTCTATGTCCTCAGAGTTGCTGAGGCCAGGCAGCCTGGCAAGGAGATGGGAGACTGCACCTGCTTAGAAGCTGTGCTCTACACAAACTTGAGAAAACATCAGTCCATCCTTATCTGGAGGAGCAGCTAGGCACTCTGGCCAGGTATCACAGTTCTCTATCTAGCCCCCAGGGATTCTGAGCACTGAGGAGGCCGCCTTTGGGATTTGAGAAGTGGTTCTTGCAGGGGAAGCAGAAGAGGTCTCTGCCTGCTGCCAAGGGGAGGAGCTGGGGCAGGGGTTACCAGCGGCTTTGAGGGTCCACTTGAGCAAGCTGGCAGACTGGAATGGGGCAGCTGAGGGGGAGCAGCGGGGCTTTCCATTCTGGGGTTCCTGATAATCCCTGTCTCTTTGGGGACCAGGAACAAGGGGGAACACCTGTGCGGAGGGCTGAGGTTCAGCTTCTGTTGGCTCCCAGAGTATGCTGGGAGTACCCCCTCCCCTCTCCCTGGGTCCCCTCCCACCGGAAGGCCAGGCTGCCACAGGGCTGCGGACCCCTCCGCGGACCCCCCCACCCCACCCCCGTGGACTCCTCGGTGCTCTCTGGGGAGCAGGTGTGTGTGTGTATGTGTTCGTGCAAAGGGGGACCCCTCCAGGGGCTCCAGGCAGACCGGGCAGGGCCTAGGCCGGCTGGGGCTCTTCCCGCCCTCTGTCCTCCACCCTCCTACCTCCTCCATCGCAGGCGCCAGCGCAGAAGGCGGCGGGAGCTGAGTGCTCCCTCGGGCGGAAAGCAAGACCCGAGGGGCGCGGCGGTGGCACTGGTGGGGGCCTCCAGGGTAGGCACGCTGGCGGGGTCGGATGGTGGCGGCAGCGACGGCGGGCCGTGGCGGCCACCCGGGAATCGGAAGCTCCGAGGGGGACCGGGCAGCCCCGCGCTCCTCTTGGCACTGGCGCTCCCTCTAACCTTCCTTTTTTTTCCGTGAATCTCTTTCTCCCTGGGCAAGGTCCGTGGAGACAGCTTCCGCCCAGCGGGCAGCTCCCCGCCGGCCCCCGCAGCCCCGGCTGCCAGGCCTGGCGGGGACGAGCAGGGGCCCTCTCAGGGGGGCCGGCGGGGAAAGGTTGGCGAGGCCCAGGTGGAGGGCACGAGGACCTGAATGCAGCGCTCTAGAAATTCAGAAGCCAAGGAAGGGGATGCTCAGCCCACATCTTTAGCAAGTCCTGTATTTTAGTCCGCGTTTCTGCCCGGGTGGAGGTGGCTCTGAGTAGGTAGGGTCTCCTCACCGCGCAGGGCTCAGAGCCCAGGCTGGGGAACTCGGGACTTTGGAGAAATGTCAGGCCACAGCGCGGGCCTGCTGCTCTCTGCTCTCACCAATCACCTGCTGGGCACCTGCTCCCAGACAGGACACCCCACCCAGCATAGAAGTGCCTCCCAGACCACCGCCCTGCCCAAGGGCCGATGGCCCATGCCCTCCAGGCTGGTGGGAGTAGCCGGAGGCAGGGGACCCAGGAAGGACAATGCAGAGCACATAGTAGGTGCTCAGAAAACTTGGAAGGGCAAGATGCACACAGATTAGGCGGAGCCCTTCGCCTGGTAGTGGCTGGGGAGATGAGATTCAGAGCAGGGGTCAGACCTTGAGCCAGGGAGACAGAGGTCGTGGCCCTGGCAGCTCAGCCCCATTAGCGGGGCTGGTGGGAGGCGGCCAGCGCTTTCCAGGGCTCAGACAAGGCCGGCGATTGAAGAAGGGCTGCTCTTTGGAGCTGCTGCCAAACTAATCTCAGGCCTTCAGTCTCAGCCCACTCTCTGGCTCTGCCCTTCTAGAGGAGGCCCTCTGCCCCCTCCTGGGGGCTCGGATTAACCCCTAAAAGCTGAGTCTTGTTTGCAGAGCTTTCTCCGAAGCTGGGGTAGCCTCCAGAGTCCCCTGTTCTTGCTGCTTGTTGACTAGGGGATCCGTGAGGTCAGATGGTATTGGCAGCGGTTCAGCCCCTGGCCCTGGACACATACTCAGCCTGGGAGTCCGCCAGGAAGTCTCACATGGCCCAGCCTGGCAGTCCCGCCTTCCCCAGCCAGGCAGGCAAGGCCACAGTCCCCCAGGCCTTTTCCTACGGGCTCAGCCCTGCCCAGGTTCAGAGCCTGCCTTGAGCAAGCTAAGTAGGTACCAGCTTCTCTGTCTTCCTGGTAGGGGCTGTGCTATGCTTGGAGGTCTGCCCACAGATTGGGGGCCAACACCCTTCCTTTAATCATTACTAAAGTGACCCCATTCACATCACTGGCATCTTGGCTGCCTCAGTTGCCCAAACAGCACGCCTGCCCCCGAGCTCCGGTTTCACCTGAATTAAGTGTTGGTTCTGGGCCCTTCTCTGGCCCCTCCCCAGCCCCACCCCCGGGAACTGGGCTGATGCCCCTGGGACCGAGCTCTGACCGGGCTGACCATTCAGAACCACAACTGTACTGTCTCTCAAACTTTGAGGGTCTCTGCTGCCAACTCCCCACTAGTCTAGCCTCCTGCTTCCTCACGGGTACCAGCCACAGCCTGAATCATGCCCAGGTCCCCCCCCCACACACACAACCACCATGCTCACAGGCTTGGGCTCCTCCTATATTCTGTCACTCACCTGCATCATCTCTGCATCTACTCCAGCTTGCTAGAGAACAAGGAATGGCAGAGAGTCCTGCTTTCCTTTCTCTACTCGTGTGGATTTTGTAGGAGTGCCTAGCTTTCTACCCCTCTTATGGGTGAGGACCTGCTTTTCCTTTTTAAAAAAATTGTTACTATTTTACTTTTATTTGTTTGACTCAGAGAGAGAGAGAGAGGGAGAGAGAGAGACAGAGAGAGAGCACACAAGTAGGGGGAGCAGCAGAGGCAGAGGGGGAAGCAGGCTCTCTGCCGAGCAGGGAGCCCGATGCGGGGCTCCATCCCAGGACCCCGGGATCATGACCTGAGTCAAAGGCAGACGCTTAACCGACTGAGCCACCCACACACCCCAAGAGAACCTGCCTTTCTTGTAGCCCTGACAGACGAGGCTCTTTTTTTGAGGTGATTGTGAGTGACATCGAGGGTAGCTATCCTGATCAAGTGGGCACTTTCTTTGAGCCAGACATTGTTCTGAGTACCAAGATTAACACAGATGAAAAGATAAGGTCCTACCTGCTCCCAGAGATTTCCTTTGTGGTGGGGAACCAGGAAAACCATCAGAGAGGTGATGTGAGAGAAGCCCTCACAGAGGCTGACTCCAGCAGAAGAGGAAGGTTCTGGGAACATCGTGCCTTAGAGCTCAGCAGGTGTGCTGGGCTCTGCCCAAGTGGGGGAATGGTCAGGGGCAGGGAGGTGACGGAGCTGGACAAGGGGAGGGAGTGTGGGTTTGAAAGTTCCTCCTGAGTAAATAGATTTCCCTTTGTGTGCATGGTCCTGTGTGGCGTGTATAAGTGACAGAGACCTGGAGTCAAGAATTCTAACACAGGATGTGTGTGGAAAAGTACAGTAAAGGGGACAACTGATATATTACTAATACATGGTCCTGGAGCTTCCCTATAGGACACATTACTCTCCCACTCACCCTTGCGCGTGGGGTGGATGCTTGGTTGGTTGGTTCTATGGTCTGGATGGTTCTATGTTTGGTTACTTAGCATCCTTTCTGCCTCCCTTTCTTTCCTTTTTTTTTTTTTTTGGTAATGGCACTATAAATTTCTTTTGGAGAAACATCTTCCATGTACCTGTCAGTGCCTTGACTTACGTAGGGCGCTCCTACCCCCCACCCCCTTATTCCTCACCCCCAGGTGGACTTGGAGACACAGGGTTAAACCTGTGATCACGTTTCTAGTTGGAGACATGGTGATTGATTCAAGGATGACCCAGGTCACCCCGTGAGTGTCCAGCGGGGGACTTAGGTGAATTTGGTGGAGGAGAAGAGTAGCCCCTTCTCTGCTGGCCTGGGGATAGGGATGGCGTGGTCCTGTAGCCCCTGTGCCATTTACTGCCCCCAGATCCTGCATGCAACGGAGTCGGGCGGTGGAGAGCGTAGCCAAAGGACAGCCTCAGACAAACTCTGTCCTGGAAACAGTTGCCTGAGTCACCTTCTAGGTGGCTAACACCAGGCTTAGCTCTGGACTTGTCAGTTACATAATCCAATAAATTCCCTCTTTATTTAGGAATTTTGGCAGTGGACTTGCTCAGTTGTAAGATGTAGCCAAAAGGGAAGTAACTGATGCGTGTTTATGGAGTCCCTTCTCTGCGCAAAGCACTGTGTTCCATGCTTTTAATTGTAGCCCCTGATTTGATAGGTGGCGAGCACCGTCTCTGTCTTTCCCACAAGGAATCTGAGGCTCCGATGGGTCTAGACTCTGGAAATTGGGGCGTTTACTCAGGGACAAAAATTGAGGAAGATCGGACAGGGTCTTAAAGGGCCCAAGCTTTCATTGGAAAAAAAAAAAAAAAAATTAAGTCTCAGTCAGGAAAAAAAAAAAAAAGAGAGAAAGAAAAGAAAAGAAACTTCAAATATGTCCCCCCTTCTAGAAACTCAGTTCCTTTCTTCCCGCTGTTCTCAAGGCTTCTGGGCTTCTCAGGGTGTGGGAAGAGGCTAGACTCATATTGCAGGCAGATATACAAATTCTGTGGGCGGGTGGGTTGGTGGTCGAGTTGGCAAAGCTCGTTATTTCTGCAAGACATCAGCGTAGGGAGACGCTGGGTCACCAAGCCGGGTGAGGGGCCATTGCACAAGGACGGCGAGCTGCCCAGAGCCATCGAACCAGCCCGGGGAGCCTGCTGTGGGTTCTGGCTTGAGCGGGAGAGACTCCTCATTCAGCTCTCCACCTGCCCTGGCCAGGCCCGGGGATGCTCTGGGCAGGGGAGAGTTAACGGCCAACCTCCTTCAGCAGAGAAAAAGGCTTCAGTAACAAAACCCAACAGCACGGAGGGAAGAGACGCAAGTTACCAGCCACAGAAGCTTAAAAAGGAACCCACCCACAGCTCCCGCTACAAATGCTTTTAGCCACATGTTAAATCTCCCCTCTAATGGCACCCCTGTTAAACGAGATATGTCACCCGACCTGAGGAGGCTGACTTGAAAGGCAAATAGTTGGAAGTGATTCCACACGTTATTAGTGAAAGCTGTTCTCACATTTCCGGCAAAAATAATGGAACAGAGGTCTGAAGAGATGACTAATACCTCCCCATTACTGACCCGAGGCCGGGCCTTACATCGTAATCCTGGCCACTGGGCTGCCCCTTCAAGCATATTTTTTGGTGCTTGTCCTCTGGGTGCTTTCTGCTGGGTGGCTCTATCTGCGTTCACCTTGGCGGCCGTCCGGCCCCGTTGGAACGAGGAGGCTTTCCCCCATGGGGCAGCTCTCATCACCGAACGGGCAGGTGGGGAAGGGCAGGGGCTGCCCAGGGCACCAGTGGCCTGACCCCGCGCTTGGGGCTGCTCCCCTGCGTCACAGAAATGCTCCACCTCCAACTTGTCCCAGACACGCCGGCATCCATCCTGATCCTGGTTTCATCCGGGATTCTGTCATCTTCTTTAATAGCGTTTCTGGGCGTTTTAGAGGCCTTCCTGTCGGGAAATTCTTTGGGTTTAATCTTAAAGCTCCCCTATTAAAACGTTAGCCTGTGTCTCCTTTTTTCTGCCTTCAATAGCATAGAAGAATATGAGCCTTAGAGACTTTAAAGGGAGAATTTAACAAGAGCCAACATTTCTGAGGGCTGGCTGTGTGCCAGGCACCGTGTTGGGGGCCTTACAATGCCTTCCTGAGTCCCTTAATGTGCACACAGACTTGGCCGTGTCCTGGGTCACCGGTGACCTTGATGTCGGTGTGCCTGTCTAATGGACGTTTTTCACTTCTTGATTCCTTTAACCTCTCAGTCATAGTCAACCCTCCTGACCACTGTCTCCAGGTAAAACCCCCTCCTTTCCTGTTCTCTGTGATACTGTGCTCATCCAGAGTCGTTTCTCCCATCCGGGTGCTTCTTTCTCCTTTCCTTTGTTGGCACATTCCCCACCCCCCCCCCCAACCCCTGCCACCTCTGCGATGGAGTTCCCCAGGCAGTGGCCCTCGTTTCTTCTAACTCTCAATTCTCTCCAAAGATGGCCTTCCCCATGCCAGTGGCTTCCTCACGAATGTCCTTTTTTGGACCCTCCAGACCTGAATTTCCACTTTGCTCTTTCAAAGTTGCGTCTGACTCAGCATTTTCAAAATTGAATTCATCATCTTCCCTCTCCATCTTGGCCCCTTCCACAGTTCTCTTTCTCTAGGTTTTTCCATTTGCACGAACCAGAAACCTGGAGGCCTTCCCTTGTCTCTTCAACCCTCATCCAACTGGTCACCCAGTTCTTGCAGATCTCATGTCCTAATTATTTCTAGAAGGCACCTTTCTCTCCTCCTCTGGCACCACCCCAAGTCTCGGAAAAGTGCCGTCCCTTTTCCCTTTCCCTTTTCCGTTTCTGCTGGGGACAGCTCCCTAGCTCCCCACACCCGGGCTGGCCCCTCCAGTCCGTTCACCCTCTAGTCCAAGATTTTCCCTGCTGCCTCAAGTCCCCTCTGTCTTGCGGTCTGTCCGCAGCTCATCTTTGCGAGCCTCCGACCCCCTCCGTGCAGATTTCCAGGACCGTCTGATCGATAAAGGAAAGGCCTGGAAGGTCGGCCAGGCCTGGAGAAAGAGAGCGTGGGAATAATAGGCCACGTACACTCCCCTTCTCCTCCGTACCTCTCACCGGGGTCTTTTGTCACCCTGGGTCTATGGTCCTCAGAGAACGATGCCGGCAGCCAAATTCTCCTTTTTTGGCAAAAGCTTGACTCCTTTCGTGGAATCTAACCCAGTGTATTTTTTCTCTTTAGAGCATTTACCTTCTCGTATATAAATACTGGCCATTGGGGTTGGAGCTTGCGTTCGGCGTACGGGAGTGGTGACAGCTGCGAAAGTGGGTTTATTTTTAAATAAAAATTGGAAAGTTACGAGGCTCCTGAGGTTTTCTGCATTTTTATTTTTTATTCAAAAGGAAAAAAGAGGGGGGCAGGGGAGGAAAAAAAGGATGAGGGGGAAACAGCGCAACAGCGCCTGTATCTGTACCGCTACTTTTCCCGACTCCCTGTTTTCCATCTCCTAGGCCCCCTTCCCTTCCCTGGCATTTGGCATCTCTGTAAAGAAAGGCAAGGAGTGATTACTTCTAAGAAGGGAGTGGGGGATCCGTTCAAGCCAAGCATTAGGCATGCAGCCCCTGAGCAAGTCGAATGCATGGTAAAATATTACCTTAATAACATACTCACAGAGAGCTATGTGTAAATGCTAACAGCTGCTTTTGTGATGGCCGTGTTATAAATGATTGCAGCCCTGATCATTAATAATGCATCTGAACAATAACAACTTGGTTCCAAGGAAGGAGTACAGCCTTTCATTTCTTCCTGGCATGCGAATTTACTCTTGCCATTGTGTGAAGTGACTGGGCGCTCCGAAAGCCGGCCCGCCCTGGGAGGGGGCGCGGGAGGGAGGGGGGAGCACTTTGGCCCATTCCTGCCCCTCCTCCCCGAGCCAGATGCCACGGGGCTTCCGAAGGCCACTCTAGAGCTTGTGCTTTGCCCACTGCGTTGACCTTCCGGCTAGCCTGTGCCCTCTAAGCCTCTCCACCCGCCCTGGGATGTCAGGCATTAGGAATCGGCCACTCTGGTTCTGGCTTAAGGGTGGACCCTGAGAGTTGGCAGGAGCCTGGAAGCGTCTCAGCCATCGGTGTTGGTTATCAAGAAGTGCTACTCTCCTCTCGAACATCTGAGGCTTTTGCTCTGTCTGAAACACAAAGTCCAAACTCTTCAGGACATCACATGAGGAAGTCTAGCTTCCAAACCTTGAACACATCCCTCCCTGTCATTCTTTTTTTTTCTTTTTTAAAGATTTTATTTATTTAATCAAAGAGAGAGGGGGAGAGAGCAAGCACAGGCAGACAGAATGGCAGGCAGAAGCAGAGGGAGAAGCAGGCTCCCTGCCGAACAAGGAGTCCGATGTGGGACTCGATCCCAGGACGCTGGGATCATGACCTGAGCCGAAGGCAGCTGCTTAACCAACTGAGCCACCCAGGCGTCCCCCTCCCTGTCATTCTTACTCTACACTCTGCTCTCACTGCTCCCAGCTTCTCAGGGGTCCACACACAGACTACGCTGCTGATGGCCTTTGTGTCTTGACATAGACTCTTCTCTCCACTCTGTGTACAGAACTCCTACTCATCCTTCAAGACCTTGGTCAAATATGCCCCTTCCTCGAACTCCCCAAGGGCAGAGTTAGTTTTCCCTCCCTCTGTGAGCTCATCTCTTTGGGAACATTTCACATATGCCACAACCCCAGCATTAATCATACTGTACACCGTCATCCTTTATTTTTATATTGGTTCTCTCTCTGGGATTTGAGCTTATTAAGGCCAAGAAGTATGTGTTAGTATTCTTTATGTCTCCATTTGCGAGCACAGTGCTCAGGAATCATTAAATATTCAATAAATGTTGCACACACAAAAAATGAACCACCATTCAATAAATACTTTTCTGTTTTCTTATGTTGGATGATATTCTGGGACTCCGGATTCTGAGCGGGCCTCAAACACCGTGGGGAAGACTCGTTCCCGCTCACTGGGGGTTCCCGCTCACTGGGGTTCCCCCTCGGAGCACTGTGGTCCTGGGCTGTGGCTTCCCAAAGACATCTAGCAGCTCCTTGTATCCGTGCGAATGGAGCCCGCTGGCCTCCCCGTTTCCCACGCTGACTCATACCACGGTCCGGTCCGTCTCTGCCTGCGCCCTCGAGGCATGACTTGCTGCTACAGCTGCTTTGCTCCCTGCATCCCCATCTCTCCCCTGGGACTTAAAGTTCGCCCAATTCACTGTCCTGAGAAGGGCCTCAGTATCTCGTAGATGGGCACCTTGGGGAAGCTGCAGGTACACAGACCCACACCGACTCGCTTCGGCATGCCTTTGCTGCAGGGCCGACCTCTATCATTGTTCCTGGCTCCCCTTCCTGTATATTCTGGTTTCAAGTGCTGGTCTGGCCCAGAGGTTTTTCTTTAGTTTCCTTGATCATTGGGAAAGTAAGATTCTTTTACTCTGGCCCTTACGTTCACTCCTCCGCACAGCCATCTGAATCCACCTGTACTCGCTGGGCATGGGGACCTCCGCTCTGGGATGAATGAGACCCTCTTCTCCGGATAGGGAGACCCCATGATCAGTTCCCTGAAAGCACCCCTGTTTTAACTATTCTTCCTGCTCTAAAAGCTTTTTCTTGCTTTCTGCCTTTTATGACCACACTCTAAAACCACTCTCATCTCTTCCTGTTCTAAAACTTCATCATCGTTTCTGAATCCATGTTTTCTCTACGAGTCTTAATTTTTTACAGCTCTGACCTCGGAGCACCACTTACTGCATCTGTTGTTTCTGGCCCGCTTTCCATCAGAACTGCCAATCCCAGGACTCATCTTCCAGACTAATCTCTCTCCTTAGAATTAAAAAAAAAAAAAAAGAAAAAAAGAATGATCAGAAGACATTTGCACACCCCTAGATTTCATGAATTTTTGTTATTTATTTATAACTTGCCTTCTTACAAAAAGGTCTGGAAAATATTCACCAAGAGGCAAACAATATGGGAAGATAAAGCAAACGAAAGAAAAGTGTTTCTGGTTTTTATTTTTAAAGAAAAGGCATGAGGTGACGAGGTTAGGAGAAAGCTGTGAATGAGGCTCACTGTGGACGTCATGAAGTCCTATCTACCAGCTGGTGGAGGCCATGGAGTTCGCCATAGGCCATCCCATGGTCAATGCAAAAGAGGAATGGGTCACTTACAAAATCCAGTAGCCAGGAGGAAACACACACACACACACACACACACACACACACACACACACACATCTAAAAATTTCTCATGAAAATTACAAATATTTAAGGTACAAAGACTGGAGCAGAACTTATGATAAAGCTCAGGCTATGTTCTTCTAACCAAACAGGTTCTCCCCAGCCATCTTTGACCAAGCTCCAATGAACACTCTTTGTGCAAGTTTGTTCTTATTAAAAAGTTGGGCACACTTTCATTTCGTGGGAACGTTGAGAGAATATTCAAGCAACACACCGATGTTTGAACTTGGTGCTCTTGGAGCTTCCTTTCAACTTGACTTCTTGGTGTGCTAATGGCTATGAAGCCTGATACGATGTGGTCCCTTCCCTCAGGGACCTTACACTTTACTTGGGTCGCTGGTCACAGATGTGAGTGCACAGGAGGGTCCCTGGGATGTGTGCTGAAACTGTAGGCTCCCTGGGCAGGGCTCCAGAGCCTGCATGTTTAATAAGCATAGTTATAATTCTGACATAGCTGCTCCAGGTAAGTACCATGATGACGGGGGATTGAAGCACTGATAGACAGTATAAGACATCATGTACTAGGTTGTCCCAAAATGCTGAAAACAAAGCATTATCAGGAGTCATTTTCGGCAGGCGTGTTAAGAGAAGGAGATGGTAGTAGTGTTTGAGCTGAGCTCTGAGCCATGAGTAAGAACGAGCACAGGAAAAATGGGGAGACTTGCAGGCAGAGCAAAGAGATGAGGGGAAAACTCGGAGGAGGAAAAGCACAACGCCTGTTTAAGAAAAACCAAATAGATCAGATTGGCTGGAATATAAGGTCCATGTAGAGGAAATAGTAGGGGCTAGGGCCAGAAAGGTAGGTTGGGGACAAATTACAAAGGGCTTTGAATACCAGACTGATGAGTATGAGCTTTACTCAGTAGGCAATGGGGAGCCATTGAAGGCTGTAGAGTCCCACAGTGATGTGATCCAAGTAGTATTTGATGAAGATTAGTTTGGCTGAAGCATATAGAATGGAGTAAAGGGCAGGAAGACTACACAGGATTGAGTACATAGAAGGCACCTTATAAATGCTCTTTGAATAAAATGTTTGAATAGAGCAAGCAAGGGACTGTTGCAAAAGTCTAGGTGCAAGGTGGTAGAGACCTTAAGGGACTAACAATGACAAGTAAAGTGCAAGGGAAGAATGCTGTGACATTAATAAGGAAGAAGTTATGGACCAGGGTGACCCGCCATGCAGGGCGAAGGAAAAGAAAAAAAGAGTCATCGTTTGCTCTGAAGCTTGGAGCCTGAGCTCCTGGGAGAGTTTTGGATCCCCTCCCTGCACCAGAAAGTCAGAGGAGGCCTTGGGTGAAGGAGCAGATGATGGCTTTTTGGATTAGGGATGTGAACTGGAGCTTGTGAAAGGGACGAGGGCTAGGAATTCTGCTCCAGGGAGAGGGGACTTCTGGAGGAATGTGAGATGTAGAATCTTGAACAACGCCCCTACTCCAGTGTTGGGAGAGGAAAAACAAGCCATCCTAGGAGACAAGGAACGGTCGTAGACGTGCAGGGACCGAGCTAGGACAGGGTCTGGAATTCAAGCGAGGGCAGCGTGTTCAGAAGAAAAGCACTGAGGACAGTGCTCTGGGCTGCAGACAGGTGGGGAGGCAGAGCTGAGCGCACTTTGGGATTTAGTGCTTGGGTTGTCAACGGTTACCCTTGGAAAGAGAAGTTTCAATGAGCAACTGAAATGAGGAGTTTCAGCTCCATTTGCCAGGCCCCAGATTAGACCAGGGGTCTTCAATCCATAGACATACTTTCAGAGTTTCTCTCTCTTTTTTCTTTTCTTTTTTCAACCCCGAAATTCCACTCATTCCTTCCATTGCCGGCTCCTGGCTAGACCTATCTGCTCCCTCCTCCAATTCCATATGGCACAAGAGGACCCTTAAGATGCAATTGGCCTTTGGTAAACCCTCAATGGCCATGAAATTCCAAAACCCAAAGAATGGAAGCAGATGCATCCCAGAATCAGTTTCTTCTAGGCCAGCTGCCTGCTGTCCTTCTGGCCTGGTTCCCTTTATACCCATGCCCTGAATTCAATGCCAATTTCAACAGCTTGTTTAAAGTTTGACATTCGGCTATATAGTTATCTCTCCATATCTATCAGGACTTTTCGGTTGCAAGTAACAGAAACAGCTTGAATTATCTTTTATTAGCAAAGGAAATTTTCTCGGCACGTGTCATTGGGAAGTTCAGCGATTACTAGATTAAGGAACCAGATGATGTCATTGGGATTCTTTCTCTCTGTAGCTGCATTCTGCACGTCTCTGCTGGGCTTCATTGTTTCCTCCTGCAAAGAGGCCTTCTCCAGGTGACTGGGAAGGCCTATCTCTGCAGCGTCCCCTGACAATGCCTGGAAAAATTCCCCGGGAGAAGAATTTCTGACTAGCCAGACGCGGCCCCATGTCCATCCTTGGACCATCGCTGGGGCTAAGAGCATGAGGAAAAATGATTGGCTGGTCCTGGATGGCCTGCCATCCCTGTCCCCTAGGAGCTATCAGCATCCCCTTAGAAGTGCATGACTGATACGGCCAAGAAGTGGGTTCCCAAAGGAAGGAGGGATAGGAACGGTGGTGAGGGTCAGTTCAAAACGATCGCTGTCCAATTATACTCCAACTGCTTGGCTTACAGTTTCTCTGTCATTCTAGCAAGACTGTGCCTGTGTGTCTCAGACTCCCATCGCTGCCTCAATTAGTGGGCTGAGAGCTAAAGGAAGCAGAAAACCAAACCCCCCGCTTCCCCCGCCACCGCCCACCTCTCGGGGCTCACTTTGTGACAGCCATCACCCACCTGGGCAGGTGTCTCCTGGTTTCCAGAGGCCCCAGGCTGGGGTGGCAGGGGAGCCTTAGATCAGGGCAGTGATGAGTTGGCTGAGGCGTGTGGGAGCAGAGGCAGAGTCCGCCCCGGGTGCTGAGCCAGGCGAGATAAAGGTGCTGTAGGGCAGGAGCCCGAGGGCAGATTGCCCACTTGCTGCCTGAATCCGCAGGAGGACTCGGTGCTTTCTGAGGGCCTGCGTTGACTTGCTCTGTGACCTTAGGCTAGACACTTAATTGCTCAGGGCTGCTTCCCCTCACTCTCCCATCCTGCAAGCAGAAATACTGATGTGACTGCACAGGCAGAAGCCGCATCTTCCTGGGGAATGGTGGGGCGGGGGGCGGTGTCACTTTGGGGCTTGGGGCTATGGAAAATGGTTTCTCGTCCATGCTGCACCCCTAGAAGCTGCTTGGCTCCCCAATCTGATTGGCAGAAAGCAGGTCTCTGAAGGTCTTTGACTTCAGATTTTCTGATTTCCACCTCCTGGTCCATATGGTGCTTGGGAAATGGATGACTATTCTTCCACTGGTAGTTGAGAGTAGGTGTGTGGTTTTCAAGGTGCCCACAAGCATCTGCTCTTGGAGCTGGGATTTCTAGTGCCACAGAGGCCCTAGTGAGGTGCAGGTTCTGCTTCCCTGGCTCCCTCCTGTCTGGGTTCAGTCCCGGGACCAATCACTTGATGCACTCAAGGAGGAGTCACACAGCATAGAACCATCGGCCTGCATGTCAGGGAGAGAGGCAGGACAGATGGGAATATTGTTAAGCCAAGTAGAGGGTTGACCTGTAAATCAAACACAAACTTACAGCCGCCTCCCCACTCTGCCCTGTCAGGCTCTACAGCGTGGGTCTCCAACTTGGTGCCTCCCTCGCCACCGAGGATGGTGGGGGAAAAAAAAACGCATATCCCAGAGCACCAGTGGCACAGAATACGAGTCACACCAGGTGAGGGACGCAGAGGTCCGTGCATGTAGCTCGGATGATTCTAACACGGGTAGGACCAGTTTTTTTTTTTAAGATTTTATTTATTTGACAGAGAGAGATCACAAGTAGGCAGAGAGGCAGGCAGAGAGAGAGAGAGGAGGAAACAGGCTCCCTGCTGAGCAGAGAGCCCGATGCGGGACTTGATCCCAGGACCCTGAGATCATGACCTGAGCCGAAGGCAGCAGCTTAACCCACTGAGCCACCCAGGCGCCCCAGGACCAGTTTTTGCAGAGGGACTAGACTCTGTGTCAGGCAAGAGGGCTGAGCTCTGGCCAGTCATCTGTGCTGAATGGGAATGATTTTGCTTCAATCCACTTCATCTGTTGAGGTTCTAGACGAGATTACGTTAGCACAAAGGTTCTAAGGATCTCAGTGTGATTTAAAAATCACTGAACAAAAGCAATACCATCCCTTCAGCAAATTTAGAGTCCGGGCTTCTTAGCTTCATATTCAAGGCCTTCTGTGATCCGTTCTTCCCGATGCAGCTTCAGCCACAGGCAACTCGATAGCTCCAAATCGGGATGCCCACATCCTGCCCAAAGTCCTCTTCCTGCGTGAAGCCTTCCAGGACTACACCAGAATGTCAGGGCTCTGAGACCGTGGGCAGGTGGGCTGCGGGGGAAGCTCACCTAGAGTGGGGAGAGCAGGAGGGTGCACCCTCTGATTGCATCCCTCCAACATGGAGAAATGTGCCCAGGTATTGTCTTGATAGGTTGGAGGTCAAGAGGAAACAGTGAAAGCGAGGTTCAGGGAGACCAGAGGTGGAATGGCAGTGGAAAGCCCCCTCCCTAGCCCACTCTGCCCACCTCCCACCCCCACCCGGCTCTCTCCTCTCTCCCCCATACTAGCACCTCTGGATGACTTCTCCCACTTCTCCCAGGCACGGGCACTGCACACGGGCTTCTCCTCTTGACGGCAGGGTGCAACTACGCTGGGCCGGGCCCTGGAGAGTGAGGGTGGGGGGCCCTCCCCGGCCGGGGGCCCTCTCGGTTCCATCTCTCCTTCACTGAGGGGGGCAGGCCTGACAGGGGAGCCTGGAGCAGGGAGCTCTCATCCCGAGAGCTGTCAGCCTGCCCAGAATGGGCATTCATTTTCCGAATAAATAATCAACTCAAAAAATGTACCAAATTCATTTTCAAATTGGCTTGTCAGATACACGTTTGCCCGGGACAAGTCGGTTGAATAAAATGTATCTTGGGGAGCAAGGTGAGCCGGCCTGTCTCATTCCCTTAGGGACATCTTATAAATAAGGGCCATTCTTGAGTCCGGAAGCAGAGAATTCCCCAGAACAGATTGAATTCTGGCTTTGTCTTAATGAACGTCAATATTTATTACCAAAGGCGTTGTGCTTCTTGGAGTGATAGAGCATCTCCCCATTCCTGCTCCTGCCTGTTGCCTTCCCAGGTACAAAATGCATGTAATCGCTGCTCATGAAGGCGGCGGACAGTATTGCCAAGGAAACACACTCTTGGCTGTAAATCTTCATAATCAAAATCAGCAGGGCTTCTCTGTCGGTTGGGACAGGGTGTCCCTGAGGGCAGGGCCCCCCCCAGATTTTCTGGTTTTCCTCCCCTGCCAGGGACAACCCCAAACACCTTCTGGTAAGGCAGGGGCTCCTGCTGGGACTGGGGACAAGTGCATCAGCCAGCAAGGGCCGGGAAGGCTGAGAAGGGACAGAAGTTGCAGCCCCGACCCCAAGGCAGAGCTGAGAGACCGTCTCTCGTGAATTGGGAAGGGCCTCGCGAATTTGTTCCCGCCAACCTTCTCGCCTTTGCAAATTTGGAAGGTGAGGCTCAGAGAGGGGTGGTTTCTGTCAAGGTCACATGGCTCCCAGGCCAGTGTTCTGCACGTCGGGCCACACCATCTCCTGAGAATTAAATAGGGGGCTCAAAGGGGCTCCCTGGGGTTGGCTGCTGGCTACAAGGGTGACTGGCTCCCAGCTGGAGATTTTCATCGACTCCTGGTAGGTCTGGGGCCCTACTGCCAAGAAGCCTGGCTTCCTAGGGTCCTGTCCAGATAGGACGCTTTTCCTAAGCTGATGTAGGGCGATGTTCTGCCCTGCCCTTTCCTGGGGAAACCTCTGGAAATCAGCTCCAAACTCTGCCCCTCCACCAAGGCATTCTTGGGGGCAGCAATCCCAGCTGGAGAATGTGTAGAAGGAAATGGAGACAGGTTTCAGGTTTTCCTCCGAGTGAATAATCCATTTACTTCTAGTAGGACCGTAGCTCTACTGAGGGGAGAGGGGTGGACCTCTTTGAGAAGGGATTGGGAGAGTCAAAGGAAAGCCTGAAATGCCTGAACTCGGGACACGAAGCTGGGCCAAGTTCAGCTTCTAGTTCTACCTCCTTTCCTCCTGCCAACTTGCTAAGGACAGCGATGGCCCCAGGGCAGAGACACAAAATGGGTTTTAGAGAGTGATGTCATGTGGTTCCCAGACACCAGATCGCTCTGCAGAAACTGCCTCACTGCTGTTATGGGAGTTGTGCTGGAGAGAATTATAACTTTTGACAATGGACATCTCATCTTGCACAGATGCGTCCTTTATAGAATCTGCCAGCAAGATTACAGAGGCATCACAGTGTAATGGGAAGAGGAGTCAATAATTCTGGGGTTATTGATTGTAACCAGACCCATTCTTCTTTTTTAATTTATATTTCATCCACTTTTTTCAACCTGTTTTTTTTTTTTTTTTAAACCTATCCTTACAAAAGTACCTGCTGGATCAAATGCAGTTGATTACATTTTTAAAAATGATAGGAGTAATTTGCTGCCCCGAGGAGGAGGCCAAGATGAGGCTAGAGGGGGAGAGGAACGCTTGCAGGGACCGGGGGAAGGAGGGAGGTGGGAAGGAGGGAGCCCAGGACAAAGCAGGAGGAGCTCAGGGAGGACACCTCTGCAGACCCTGTGTTCCCCGATGCCCTAGTGTGGATGAAGAGTCCGCCAAGAATCAGATTTCACACAGTTCTGCCGCCCCTCTGTGTCTCAGTGCGTCCCTAGGATGCTTCTCAACCCTCAGAGCCTACTGCCTCCAGGAAAGCCTTCCAGATAAGGCAAACGGAGACACTGGCTGGGTTAGGGTGGGGGAAATGTGCACATGGCCATACGTGTCCATATGCTCATGTGCGTGCCCACGTGTGCACCTTTGTTCTAGACTATTTACAGACAGGATGCAGCAGATAACCTGACGTGTTTTTAATTGTTGGATTGGACTGCGTGGAGTGAGCTAGTAGTGGCTAAAAGGGTCTGAAAAAATTGGCTATACACTTGTGACGTCCCCAAGATCTCTTTTGATTCTAACCCACTAGGTAGGGTAGCGCGATAACCCGTGGGAATTTGCTAAAGAATTCGTGGGGAATTAAACAGTGATCACTTAAACGTCCTTTTCTTGTGGAGAAGTGACCAGTGACTTCGTGAGTCACCAAAACAGGCACCGTGTGAATTTCTGATTCAGTTTCTGAAACGCCCTAGGATTGCAATTCTGCTGGCTTCTCTTCTAGTTGGGAACCCCAGCGCTGTTTCCATTCGTTGCAAACTTGATCACGGAATGCTTAGGTTTAGAAGGGGCTGAGAGATGGCTTAGTCCAGACAAAGAAACTGGGTCCCAGGGGGATTGATGTGATCTGCCAGCAACCGGTTTGGGTTAGAATCAGAAACACATCAGTTCTCTCTCCCCATGCCAAGTTTGTCTCTCTTCTTCCTCTTACTTCAACCCATTGCTTGTATCTCTCCCCACCTCCCCAGTCCCATCCCTCCGAGTCACAGAAAGCTCTCTTCTCCTATTTGCTTCTAGATGGATCTGAAAGTAGGCAGAGATTGAAGAAACTGTAAGAGGCAGAAATAGAGCTAGATTTCATTTCCTCATCTCCCACTGACTCATTCTGTGTAGGCTTGGACCACTGTCCCCCAGGTGGGGCCGTTGCTGACATTCTGTGGGTTTTGAGGTCAAGTGAAGAGAGTCATCTTGCTTTTTGGGGGTGGGCAGAAATATGCCACAGGACTTCTGGGCTGTGCTTCTACGTCTAGGATGTTGGTTTATGGTGGTGGGGGTGGGGAGGGGTAAGATCCCAGAATGGATGAGAAAGAGCAAGGCAAACATTTTTTTTTTCTCATTCTGAGGCTTGAGGGATCAAGGAGACCCTCAAAGATGGCCAAGATCCTTGGTTGACCTTGACTTCTTACCTGTTCCAGTCAGCAGCCTCCACAGCTAACCCCTCTTGTGCTGTCTTTTTCTTTATCCCTGACCCCTCTGAGGTGGTAGAATTTGCTTGAGTGAAAGATACAAGCCTCTGAGTCAGAAGACCTGAATTTGAAACTCATCCCTTAACATAGTAGCTCTTCGATCTTGGGCGCATGTCATCATTTCATTTCTTGAAGTCTCAGTTTTGTTGTTGGTAAAGCAAGGGGAAAGATGCCTGCTTTCCCTACCTTACCAAGGCTTTGAGGGACCGCAATGATCGTAGAGTGATAGGAAGGCATAAACTGGAATGTGCCATCTTCATGTAAGACACTCTTTAAAACATAAGCTGTTTATTTAAGACCAGTTTTAGATTTGCGGAAAAAGCGAGTTCAGAGTCCTCACGTAACCCGCACCTAGTTATTTCTATTATTAACATCTCACGGGAGTATGGTCCATTTGTTGCAGTTAATGGGCCGATAATGATAAATTATTATTATGAAGTTTGTAGTTTCGCTTTCCTTAGCTTTTACTTAATGTCCTTCTCCTGGGCCAGGATCTCATCCAGGATTTCCGATTACAGGTGCTTGTCATGTCTCTCTAGGCTCCTCTCCGCTGCGATCACTTCTCACACTTGCCTTGCTTTGCATGACCTTGACCGTTCGGTGAGGTGTATTGTAAAATGACCCTCCAGTGTGATTGGTCTGATACATTTCTCCCAGTTAGCCTGGGGTTCTGGGTTTGGGGAGCAAGACCACAGGGGGAAGTGCCATCAGTCCATCACATCGTATCACAGGTCTATCACAGGTTAGATTTCCGTGGTAGGTACTGATGTTATTTTAGACTTGTACTTCGTCTCTCAGAAAGGCTAGAGAGCCCCGTTTTAAAACCCTCCCTCACTGGGTCTGGGTGACGTGGGCCCCTTCCTGGTCCTGCAATGAGTCCTGGTAGGGTTTTGCGCTAAAACAGGAGAGGTTCTTTCCCCTTAGACCACCGAGCCTGCCTTTCCGACACTAATGAGCTGTTAGAAACAGGACCATTATCTATGCAAATGAAGGGAGCAGGCTGGGGCAGGAAGTGCCCGCTCCCTCCAAGGGCTAAGTCATGAATCATGTTGCTGTGGTTATTAACCACCTTAACTGAGGCGCCCTAAGAACTGAACCCCGAGGGCACCTGGGTTCTTTTCTTGTTGACCGCAGCAGCAGCAGTAGCTGGGTCTCCCCAGAGACTCCCGGCCTGGGAGGGGTTCATTTGCCTCAGCCCCATATTAAGGGAGCAGTGTGGGGTCAGGCCCTGCAAAGAAAAGAGCCTAAAACTCTCTCTTTGATCACCTGCTGAATCCTGTGTGTGTTAGAGACGGTTACTTGCCCTTTCTGGGCCTCCGCTTCGCCTCTTTCTTGTCAGGACATGGGCTGGGGACATGGAGCAGATGCAGGTTCCCAGCTAGGATGGCCCTACTCTGTGTCTACCTGTTTCTCACTTGTGGGACAGGGTGACAGGTGACTTGTGGGACAGCCTGGAGAACCGGAGTCATGACAAGGACACAAGCACGGGGAAAGTGGAGATGTCGGTGGTTGGCAAAGCCTGCCCTTCCCCCATAAGTCCTAAGCATTTCCTTCGTAAGGAGAGGCAGAGGGAGTGTGCCGCTGGATGCGATCAAGAGGGAAAGAACTTCTTACATTCATAAACACTCTAATCATTTGCCGCAGAAGTATATCTTTTCTAGAATCAGGATGAACTTGAGATGGTCCCTGAAGACCCCCTAGTCCTCAAGACATGTGACCTGTTATGTGCTTCCCCCCTAGGTACTTCCTAGCATGGCTGCCTCGCTGAGAATGGCCTCCTTCCCTTGGCACCGGTCCTCAGAGCACCAAGTGGAGTTTGAGGCTCTCCCAAATCAGAGTTTTCCCCTCTGAATTCTGCAACAATTGGAAAATAGAGAGAGGAATCAGACAGGGATCAATATATCAGTTTTGTGGGTGGTAAAGCTGTGTAGGAAAATAAGGTTCAGATCTGAGGCTTAATGAGGTTTGGCACTTGGGCTTTTTTCCCTTCCCTCCTGAGTTGAAATTTTTGTCTTTGGTCATAGGCAGAGAAGCTGAGTGACGGCTGGCCTGCCCCAGTAAATTCACTACACGGAGAAGACAAGCATCCTTTTGGCCTGTGTGCCGGCAGATGGGGAGTGAGAACTTGTATGAGAGAAGAGTGCACGTGCCAGAAAGGGGGCCGAAGCCTTACCGGCTATGCATCTCATCGGTGGTTACAAGTCCCTGGGGCTGATACACACAAGGGGGGGTCCCCAAAATTCCCACCTCCATTCAGGTTCATGCCCCATAGAGTCCCCTCCCTTAAAGTGTGAGCAGGACCTGTGATTCATGCCATTCTGATTAATTCTTTTCTGAATCGGAGTTTTACAAGAAGGAGAAATAGAGTTTGATGGGCAATCAGAGACAAGCCACGTTATGGTCCATGCCATGGAGAGGGGTTCTGTTAACAACGCTGTTTGAGAGTCTTTTTCTTCCTGGGTTTTGATTTTTCCAGCTCTTCCTTCAGTTCCGCAAGATATCCAACTGTCCCTCCAATAAATCCTTCATCTTCTTTTTAAAGAAAAACATTTCTTGGGGGCGCCCGGGTGGCTCAGTGGGTTAAGGGTCTGCCTTCAGCCCTGGTGATGATCTCAGGGTCCTGGGATCGAGCCCCACGTTGAGCTCCCTGCTAAATGGGGAGTCTGCTTCTCCCTCTGCCTCTGCCCCTACCCCACTGATCATACTCACTCTCTAATATATAAATAAAATCTTTTAAAAAATTAAGAAAAACAATTCTTAAGCTAGCCATAGATAATGCCACAACCAAGATTAATTTTAATACCTGGTAAATTTTGCTCCTAGTCTAATTGCCATGAATTACCCCCTACCACGGTGCCCATAACCACTATTTCTCTTCCGGAACAAGAACTTTAGGATCTTCTCTGGTCCTTTTGGTCCACAAATTTTCCAGCCCTATTATTGTCCCTCTTGCTGCTGATGTCAGAGAGATCATGGCCTTATCTGGTCCTACCTGTTTAACTGGAGGGTGTTGCCACTGAGAACCCCAAAGTTGGCTTCAGGGAGAAGGACACCCATTCTTCCCTTGGGCACACCTTCTTAAATATGGGGTTTGCTCTTTCCTAATTCCCATCAGCCCAACTGAGATCAGTTTATGACTTTTAATCAGCTTTTACTAAAGCCTTGAATATAACAGAAGTTCTTTTTGTCTCACGTTGGCCATCACTGGAATCCATAGGCATGAACCCAACTCCAGAGCCCTTTAATATTGGGCCAGTTCTAGTCTGAAGAGCACAGTAACTTCCTCCAGATCCTCTTCTTCCGGGCTCCACGTCAGACCTTTTGGGAAGAAACACTGGATAAGAAAACAAACCCATGGATACATCTCTCAAAAACAGACCAATTTTCAGGCACATCTCTCCTGAAATGTAAGTTTAGAAAAAGAAAAAAAAATCCAATCAAATATGTAAATGACTGGGATAAATTACTCTAAACACGTGATATTAAATAGGACCCTTAAAGGGTTTGAAACTTCAACATTCAGATTATGTCACAGCTCCAGATCTTCCTCAGAAATTCCAGGATGTCCTTGCTTCAGGTTAGCATTGGTCATAGGTTTCTTTTGATGATTTTTTTTTTGTTCCTAAGCCAGGGAGTGCTTTCCTCCAAAAGTTCAGTTCCAGTATCCAGTGGATCCCCTCTGTCCTACGGTCGGCTACTTGATAGGGTGGAGAAAGTCTCCGATTAAATGTTGGAAGAATGAATTCCAGTTCTTTCTCTACCAAGGACTGGCCATATTAGCTTGGGAATTCATTTAATCTCTCTAGAAACTTTATTGTATCTGTATCAAGAGATAAAATACACGCTACTCTCTAGCCCTAAGTTTCTCTGCTTGCCTCGGAGTTAGAAGACAGGGGGTGATGGGGCAGTGATAGCAGGTGCATGAAAATTGAGCTGCTTTGTTCCAAACTGTAAAGCAGTCGGGGTTAAAAGGCTCTCATGCTAGCTGTTCTCGGGATGCTGGGGCTGATAGAGCTGAAGGGGGACAGACTCAACTCTCATTGTAATGCGTGTATAGGATGGGACCTGCCCCCCCCCCCCCCCCCCCGCGCCGGAGGTACCGCTGTTGTCTCCTCTCCAATCTGATGCCACTGAATCATCACTATGGAGACAGGGCTGGTCTGACTTGCACCGGAAGGCTGTTGTGGGGGACGTGGCATCATCGTGCTAGCATCAAGCCCACCTCATTCTAGCCCACCCAGCTCTGTGTCTTGGCTGTTTCTTCACCAAGAATTTCAGGTCACATCTAAGTCCTTTTCTGTTTTTGTAGGATTATCTGGTCCTCCTAATTCCCTCCAGTCCCCGGGGCTCTGGTACCTGGGCTGTCTCCTTTTGCCTCCTTTCTCCACTATCTAGAGCTTTCTGAATATCTTTGCTTGGCTTGCAGGGCCATTCCAGTATGGCCTGACCGTTTTACCAGCAGGCCCTGCTTTCCTACCTGGCCGCTTGCCCTCCCTCATGTCATTCCCCAGGCAGCAACTCCCCACCTGGGAGCAGGACTGACTACCACCGGGACCTGGAAGTGGCGTCCGAGAGGAGCTGCTGTCACCTGGGAGCCTGCTTTCCATCCTCCTGTCATGGCTAGGGTCCCCTGGGGCTCCACTGGCACAGGCTGCCTTGCAAGAGTGTGCACTTCCTACCTACTTGCCCAGCTGTGTTTGCGTGTGCAGAGCACAGTGCCAGACGTTCAAGCTCGGAGCCACTGGGGGGTGGGGTGGGGATGCTTCGAGCCCTCAGTGTGTTTGTTTTAGAGTCTGTTGGAGGCATCATGATCCAACAAAGGGGTGTTTGCCGCTAACCACATGCCTTGGCCCTGATCCAGGTCATGAAAAGAAAACAGGTAGTAACTGTAAGAAATAAGGTGGTGGGCATTTAAGGGACCTAGCTCCTCCTTCCTCCTCTTCTCCGGTTGTTAGATTTCCAAAGGAAGGTAGAGGTTGGACATCTGCTACGTGTTGAGCTCTTTCCCATCCTCTTCAGTCTACGGTCTCCGTCTCAGTCTTTTCCTTCCCCCACATTCTTTCTGGAAGCCTCAGCTCCATCCCAGACTGTCCCTCTGCCCTTACACGACCAACAGTTAATCTCTTTCTAAATCTCACTCATTGTCTGCATACTCCGCTCATAGATCATCACTTCCATTTAACCGGCGAGGAATGCAGCTCAGAGACACACAGAGGGCTTGCTGAGGTCAAAGGGCTGGTACGTGGGACAGCAACATTCCACCGTGGGTTTGTCTGAGGCTGTAGCCACCGGGTGACTCCTGGGCCAGCAGGCACTCAGTGTGCCCTGGAGCCCGGGGTGGTGCTGGCGGCTGGACCATGAGCCATGGTCTTCACTCAAGGAAATCAGAACACAGTTGGGGGATTGCTGTGTTGTGTAAAAGCAAGAGAAGAGGGAGTCAGGAAGAACTTGCTGGAGGAGGTGACTTCAGGTCTGAGTCACAAAGGTTGGCTAGAGGTTGGCCGGTTCAGCTACAAGGAAAAGGGGCTGGGGCCGAGGGTCAGATAGAACAAAGCCATAGTCACAGGAAAGAGCAAGGCAAGAAACCGCAGCCTCCTCCGTCTGGGGGTGGCCCGGGGGCAGCAGGAGGACTGCAGGAAATCTACACCAGGTGGACTGTCTTAGCCTGCTCCCGAAGCAAGAGGGAGCTTGTGGAGTTTGAGCAGGGAAGAGCTGAGATCAGGGACGTGCCGTAAAAAACAGACTGTTGAATGTGGAGACGTGTGTGTGAGCGTGTGTGTGTGTGTGTGTGTGTGTGTGTGTGTGTGTGTGCAAGTGCGGAGGAGTGTGTGCTTTTGCTAAAAAATGCTAAAGACAAGGAGACTAATTACAAGGCTTTTCGAACAGATTAGAGAAAATGTGACAAAGGCTGGACCAAGGTGACAGAAGGGGGGATGCGAGATGGGGTGGGTTGGACAAAGAGTTGTGGTAGACGATAGACCAGACACAGAGCTGAGTTAACTGGTGGGGTGAGGGGCGGGGGGTGAGCGAAAGGAAGGTGTTGGGGACGACGACGATGAATCTTCCAGTTAAAGAACTTGGGTGAATGATGGTACTGATAACTCAGATAAGGGATGTGAGAGCAGAATAATGAGGTCAGTGTGGGACATGTTGGCGGAGAGCAGGACGCCGGTACTGGGGACAGCCACTGCTGTCTTATGCACGACGAGGGGGCGTCGTAGGGGTGGTGGTCAGAAGAGAAAGGGGGTGTCCTAGGATGCGGTCAGGACCCAGGCTGGTATCCTGGCCAGCCAGTCAAGGGGAGCTTTGGAGGAGCCCCGACACCATCCGCAAAGCTCCTCATTCCCGGTTCTCTGGTCACAGCGGTCCCCCTCGCTGCTTGTCATGAGTCAGGCACTGACAGCCTCTGTGGTGCTGGCGATTTATCAGTGAGTGGAAAAAGATAATTGACCACCATCTCACCTCACCTCGCCTCGGCTGATAGAGAGAAATCTAACTGCTCCATTCCACTGTAATTTCATATAATTCTCCACCTTTTTCTCCCTAGTTTTTACTTGGAAGTTTACACAAGTGATTGATGATTTGCTATCAAATATAAAAAAAGAGGCTAAAATATCATTGGACAGTTTAACAGCCTTTAAAATATAATGGTCCCTCTGGCTGGACATCCACGGGAGCCGTAGGAGCCCCGAAGGTCAAGCTTTAATGAACTGGGGAGAATTAGGGAAGGAAAGTGAAAGTGATCCATGCTCAGCGCTGTCTCCACAGTCCGCTGACCTTGGGGGAGGAAGGCACCTCGTGATTTATGGAACCCCTCTGGGGATGTGCATGGGGCTGTCGGCAGCCGCTGGGGAGGGTGGTGGGGCTGGCCTTGTTGGCGGCAGCCTGGCTCATGAGGCTGTCTGCTGGGGTCTGGTCCTTGTTTGCACTCTCAAGATCACCCCAGGCTTGGCCTCCCGGCGGGGGTCTCTCTAGCCTTCTGCCTCAGGGAGAGCCTGCCTCTGACCCTGTCCAGAGCGCTCAAATGTTTCCCTCGCCACCATTTTTGTGCCCTGAGGACTCTCTGACTTGCTCTCTGGGTCCCTCTTGCTTCGTCCTTGGAAGTGGAACTAGCCGTGTGGCCTCCTGTGCACGCCTACCTCTGAACACATCAGTGTGACATGGTGGGGGGAGAGGCAGTTATCTTCCCTACGTCCCCTGCCTACACGTTCTTACGCATTCTTCCAGACCCTAGCCTACATACTCTCTTGAATCTCTTCGACCTTCGAGGTGATTACGATGCCCACTCACAGATGAGGCAACCACGATTCAGAAGACGTGGTAGGTAACGGCTAAAATGGCTGCCATCCACGTCCGCATGCCGTCCCCTCCCCAAACCCAGTGACCTGCTTCTAATGAACAGATCATGGCAGAAGCGAGGGATGTCGCTTCTGCGATGAGGTTATTAAAAGACTGCGACTTCCATCTTGTTCTCTTGCTGGCTCCTTCTGACGGAAGCCTTTTGCCTTATGGAAAAGTCCACGTGGCAAGGAACGGAGAGAAGGCCCCAGCCACCAGCCTTGGAGCAAGAACAGCCCACAGTCGTCCCAACAGCCAGCAGTCAAGGGAGTGAGCTTGGGGGTGTGTTCTCCACTGAAGCTGGGGGAGTTCGGCAGCCCCCCGGCTGTCATTCTGATGGTAATTTGAATGGGGGTGGGGGGCCATGGCCTAGAGGCACCTGGACTCCTCACTCACAGAGCCAGCACCACCATGGATGTGTGCAGTTGCCCTGTAAGTGCTGGAGCATTTCGCAATGCAACAACAGAGAATCAGAATTGTCAGATATGGGGCGCCTGGGTGGCTCAGTGGGTTAAAGCCTCTGCCTTTGGCTCAGGTCATGATCTCAGGGTCCTGGGATCGAGCCCTGCATCAGGATCTCTGCTCAGCAGGGAGCCTGCTTCCTCCTCTCTCTGCCTGCCTCTTTGCCTACTTGTGATCTCTGTCTGTCAAATAAATAAAATCTTAAAAAAAAAAAAGAATTGTCAAATAAGTTTTGCAAAACAGTTAATAAGGGATAGCGTTCAGACTCAAACTTGGAACTGCTTGATTTTCAAGTGTCATGATCTTTTCATGATATTATATTGGTTAAAAAAGAAAAAGAAGAAGAAGATTGACATGTGCCTGTGGCCCCAGGAGGAGCTAGACTGTGGAGGTAAATTAAGTCCATCGGACAGTGGGATCCTGAGATAAGCAGAGGGCCAGGCTCTGACGGAGGGATGGTGAATTCTGTCTCTCACTGCTGGGGACCCCTCGGGTGGGGCTGCTGAGTGACTGTCCTTCCCCCAAAAGGTCGTTCCCATTAAACAGATGGCACTTGGGAAGATCTGCCCAGGAGCCCTCCAGCTGATGGAAGCAGCTTTGCTTTTAATTTTTGGTCCTTTTCGGAAGGAAAGAGAAAAATAAGGTTAGTTTCCTGAAGTGTAATTGTTTCGGGCAGTTATTTATTAATGAAAAGGAACAACATGTCAACAAGCCCCAGGTTTCGGTGTAGAACTAATGTTAGCCAAGGCGTAGGTTATAAGATAGGTAAGCCCGCTGTCAGTCTGCATTTGTCCGTTCCCGTGACCACCTGTTAATTACCGGGGCTCTGGGCCCTGGCTGGGGGACCGTCTTTGCTTCCTCCCCTCGGAGGGTTGCCGAGGTCTAAGGGCAGGGCCCTCTCAGGATGCTGTTCCTTACAGAGTTTTTGGGGTCTTGGCCTGTGCCCCCGCATGGTGGAGGGACAAGGCCACCCCACAGCTTCCTCTTGTTGAAGTCGGGCGGTGCGCAACTCTGGCCTGGGTCGTTGTTGAGCTGTGTGAGTTTGGTCAAACTGGAGTTGTACTCGTGGAGAGGACCCAAGGGAATGAAGCAATTTACCTGATGAATCCTCCTGACTAGAAATTAAAAAGGTATATGTCGGGGACACTTGTGACAAAACTGTTTTCAGCATAAATTTCAACAGAATTCCTACCTAATGGTTGTTTGAACTCATTATGGCATCAATGATTCCTTCACTGAGATGGTCCCTGTCTCTGTGTTGCTGCCAATGAGTTGGGCTCTCCACCATCCTTGGTATGTGAGCTCTGTCCTCATGGTCACTGCCTCATTACTCTAAAATGATCAACAGCTCCTCACTCAAGATGGAAAGAAAGAAGGGACTTCATAAGCTGCGTATGTCCATTTTATCCTGGAAAACAATTTTTTTTTTTTTTTTCCCAGAAGCCCCGTCCGACATGGTCACTCACATTGTATGGAAACCCCCAAAAGTAAGTGTATGCCCTTTAAAAAAAAAAAAAAAAATCTGTAACAGGAAGAGGGCAAGAGAGAAGGGGGTTAGAAATGGCCAAGTTAGCTGATCAGTTAGCCAAAGGGCGTCCGAAGCACAGATGTTAGCGCAGGAAGGGGCCTTGGAGATGGGCTGATGCAGCCCGAGAGAGGTGATTGCTTGTCTGAAGTCACAAATTAAGTGGCAGTGTCCACCGCGCTTAGAAAGGGGCATAAATGGATTACTTCCATGTTTCACACGGGTTACGAGGCATTTGAGGAAAACTCCCTTAAATAGAATAGCCTGGAAACCTAGGGTTTCAAAACAGATCCGCAGTTTCTTTCTAAATAGTTATGTGGTTTTCTAGAATATAGAGATAAATTAGGTTAAGGAGAGAAAAAGGAAAAATAGAAGGTATTGGTTATTTAGGTTTTTCTGTTTTGTGGCTACAGACGCCACAAAGGGCATAGAGGAGAAGCTCCCTGGGACCCATGCACCTCCTCTTTGCTATCCAGCCACAAAACATCACACGGTGTGGAGGTGCTGAGGGGGACGAGGTGGCCAAGGGAGTTAATTTGGGCCCAGCAGCAAATATTTGGTGTGTGCCCACACTCTGCCAAAGTACCAAATTAGGGCCCGTGGTAGATAGAGAATAAGAACTATTCAGTTCAGTTCAACATCTGTGAAGTGTGCTTGTTCCAGGCATGAGAAATATACAAAGATAAATAAATGAGTTTCCCTCCAAGGGCTCGTACATAGAATGGACAACACGTACAACTCACGAAAGTACTAGAAAACACTCTAATACAGACAAGAACCAAAAGCCATGGGAGCCCACTGGACACAATCAGAGGGGCACTTTGAGTAGCCATTCATTCCACCGTGCAACAGAACAGAAAACAGATTGATAACATGATGCCACGGGACTCTCTGGAATGGAGAAACTGATAGGTCAGACGATACAGAGTGGTAAATACGAGAAGTTCAGATAAGCCTATGGAAGCTACAAGAAGGTGTCACCAGGCCTGGATATGCTCCAAGAGGACCTGGAAGAGGGTCCAGGGAGGAAGAAGAATGGAAGGGATGAGTGATTTGGTAGGAACTGAGCCATTGTAAGGAGGAAAGAGCACACATGATCTTTGGAAGCCAGGCCTTGTACAAAAGGACCCATGGGCAACCTTCTTACTTTTCTTCAAGCTCCCAGTCACTGAGCTCCAAAGGGCTTTCTTACGTGGTCCTAAGCAGAGGTATTATTCTTTGCCAAAGACGCCCACCCTTGAAGTGCATTCCTACAAGAGAGGCAGAGTGGTCAGCAAACTCTTGGGGCTTGAAGGCTGGAAGGTGATCAGTGTCCCCCTTAAATCCTGGTCTCCAGTCTGGCAATTTGTAAGAGACTGATTCTAACCCCTCCCCACCACCTCCCCTCTCCAGGAGGATAGATTAAAAAACAGAAAGTGAAGAATTCTTCCAAACACAAGAAGAATGCCATTGTCATTCCACTGCTAAAGAATTGTTCAAAATTCGATGTCCATACTCTTTTCTATGTTATCTTGAGATTTCTCCTCTGAAGGCATTTCAAGATAAAGGAAGCTCATGAAAAGTTCCAGATAAAGATGCAGGATGCTGAGGGAATCAATACCATTTATTGAGTGCTTACTAAGTGCCAGGCACTGTTCTAAATGATTTTCATGAGAAGCTTACTCAACAGGGAGAAGGTCCTGGGGCTGAGACTGCTGAGCCCTCGGGGGCTTGTGGCATGGAATGAGCAGGCTGTTGGGGTGCAAGAAAGTATCTATGCAAACACAGCTCTTCATAATGTTGAAGAAGACACATGCCCATTGGTTCCATGTCAATGACTTCATCCATTCTGCTCAACTTCCCATCTCAGCCCCATAACTCTTCTGACATTCATTCACATACTGGCCAGAGCCTTCCTGTTCCCATGACCCGCATGTAGCCTGCAGCTTGATCAACTGTCACTTATCCCCATTTTCTGGAAAGCTCTTCTTTGGGTAAGTGGTGGTGCTCATTGAGTTTCTGAGCAGAGCTGCCGTTGGGACCAAGGGGTGGCACGGGGAAGAAACCCATCAACAGGTCCAGGATGGGACCCATCAACACTGTCCAAAGCAGTGTCCGATTGTCATCGTCGCAGGTTGGAGAAATGCTAACCTCACTCCGCCTCAATTGAAACCTCTGGGTATCACCAACAATCATGCAAATGAGAGTCTTAAAATGAGATAGGTCGAAGCACAACCAATCAAAGTTGGAGTCTCTGCTGCTCTATGACTTCATTTAAAGCTTCGGTGCCAGGCGGAAGAAGAAAGAAATCACTATGCCAGTCTCCTCATCATCAATTTTGCTTTTTGCTAAATGAAAATGTTTTTATTCTCTCCTTGATTCTATCCACCATAGAAGATGTCCTTTGTCCCCACGTCCCTATCTTGACGCCCATCCTCTGACGTCAGCAGAGCTGGTGCAAAGAAGTCGATGCTGCACATTCGTCTTTTTTGTACTAAGCACTCAAGAGTATTGCAGAAGAGATCATCTTAATTCACCAAAGATCTGTGAGTACAGCAGTCCTCGCTCGGCAGGCCTCCTTTTGCAGCTGGGCTCCAACCGCGGTCTGCTCTGGGCCACTATAGGCAGCTCCAAGTTGTGTAGACGGAGAATCGACAACGCATTTACTCCAAACAGCTCTCCAGATCCCAAGGGCGCAGCCGGACCCCATGCCCTGTGTGCCAGCCTGTCGCACCAGGCCCTGTAGAAGGGACTCTGATAGGCGAGACGAGCCCTTCTTGAATTCATTTATGGGCTCTGGTTGCAGAAGCAGCAAAGGGACCTCGTTAGAAGATGTGCTCACCTGCTCACTTACAGAAGTATGGGGCTTTTGCTAAACAACACAACGGCCTCGTTCCCAAAGCAGTCACATAGCGGTGACCTTCGAGGGCTCTTGCCTAGCTCCCGTTACACTGGCACCAAGGTGGTCCCAACCCAGGACTTGACTCGCTTGGAAGTGTTTGGAAGGAGAGAAAGAAACACAAATTTGCAACAGAGGCAGGAGACATGAGACCATTCCTCGGGCTGGAAACTCATTTCCTGAGGAGCAGGAGCACATGGCCCGCTCGCTGGGACTCGCCGAGCTCCAGGAAGCTCGACCAGTCACTTAATAAGTCATCGAGGACGTGTGGTTTAATTAACTCGCCCAAAATTCCTCCTTTCCCTTTCTCACTTTTGCTATTAATATTTTTCGATATCTGATAATGCAGGGTAGTTAATTCTTTCTGGCTTTATAATGAACACTGCCATAATGAAAAAGGTTAGCGGTGCTTCGGGCAGCTTTTAATTATCCAGCCGAGCAGGTAAAAGCACTTTATTCTTCTCTTTTTTTTCCCCTTACTTAGCAATTAATGGAGGAGCTCAGTGGCACTTACTGTACCTTTTTTGTTTTCTAATGGATGACGCAGCGCGGAGCAGGGAGGCCTGAGTATACCCCCGTTACGGCCAAGTGCAGACGTGGTCGGAGGAGACTTTGCTGCCTTTCCGGGCCGCTGGCTGCTGGGGCCGAGACTCCTCTAATTAAAAAGGAGAGTTACCTGGAGTTGTTGTTACCAATTCCCTGTCTTGCCGTTTTCTCTCTTTGCATCAGCACCCGGAGCCCCTGAAAATATTTTTATAGCCCAGCTGGCCCGGCTTTATGGCAGATGGTTTCCTGGTTCTACTTAATTGGACCATCTTCCTTCTGCCCACCCCCCTCTCCGCCCCCCAACAATAGCCTTGGGATTGTTCTTCTTACTTTACAGACAGGGAAACTGAGGCCCAAAGATGTGGTCTCCTAGGCCGAAAGCCTTCTTCCGTTCTGACGATGCCATCATCCTCAAGCGCATCGTAACACGGCCTTATAGGAGGGAAGAATTTAAAACCGATGGGAGCCGTTTCCGAGTTTCCGAATCCATAAAGCCACAGGGAGGAGATTCTTATTACGGGTGGAATCGTCCGCGTGATTCCTCTTCAGTTTGCAACAGTGTTAAACCAAAAAAAAAAAAAAAAAATTGTTTAGGGAGAACCTGAGACATTTTTCTGTAGATTGGGAAAAGCTGACTGCCCCTCAGACTGCATATGCAAGTCTCTTTTGAGGGGCCCAGCGCCTCCTGAAGAGGAAGAGAGAGAGACCCCGTACTCACTCTAAGATCAGAAGTGGGGACAGTCTGGAGACGCAGCCGAGGGCCTGTGCAAAGTCTGTCTGAAGGAAGGGACCCTGGAAGCACAAGACGGGGATGTACCAGGAGACAAGGGCAACCAGAGCTAGTGATCTGGGTTTGACCCCCAGCTGCTGGGCTTCTGGAGTGGACCAGTAGTTACACTTGCCTGGGAATGTGCCCTGGGAAGGATGACTGGCATCTGAGAAACTCAAAGAGGTCCCTGTAAGGGCGGGAATCCTATTAAAGGTGGTTTATTGGGGGCACCTGGATGGCTCAGTCGGTGAAGCATCTGCCTTCAGCTCAGGTCATGATCTCAGGGTCCTGGGATCGAGCCCCACGTCAGGCTCTCTGCTCAGCGGGGAGCCTGCTTCCCCCTCTTTGTCTGCCTGCTCCTCCCCCAGTCCATGGTCTCTCTCTCTCTCTCTCTGTCAAATACGTAAATGAAATATTTAAAAAAATAAAAATTGTGACACTCATCACTCAGAGGTACTGGTCTCATTGTCTCCATTTCATGGTAGCTCTTTAGGGATAAGCTTCAAGAAAAAGGGAGATGAAAGGTAAATTCTGTAGCATCATTTGTGTCAAATATTCAATACATTCTCTTCCCACCACGTTCTAAGTTCACCAACTTCTGGCCAGACCAAATCTCACTGACGCCGTTACAGTAATAGGACTTGAAGGTTGAACTCATCAGATCCTGGCTGCACCCCAGGACATTATGGTGGCTTGTGGCCCCTGTCAGGTGACCTCAACTAATCTGAGGTTCAAATGAGCCCTCCCTTTTAGTGCCAGTGCCAGCTTCACACAGGAGCAACAGCTGTGTTGGACATGGAAACTTGCAGGAAATGCCCAGACCTCCAAATCCATCAGGGTCAACAGCCACCTAGGTTTTAGGGAGAATTCTAGAACCTTGCAGTCTGGCGCTGATCCCACTGTGACCTCAGGTCCCCGGGACTGTGTAAAACGAGGCTTCAGCTGCCACCATGACAAGCGTGGTGGAGAGATCTCACGACCCAGTCTTCCAGCTGGTATCTGGGGGCAGGACTAGCCCTAGGGGCCCGCGTGTCACAGAGGTTCTGGGACAACTTGGGGGAGGGTTGGTAGCTGGAGGGATGATAGGCTGGCTTTTCTCTTAAATACTCAAGTTGGTAAAATCTGTCAAAGCACTTACATTATATTTGAAAAGCACTTTCACGTTTTCAAAACAACAGCAGAATATCACCCAGATTCAAATAACACTTTGAAGTGTCATGAAAACGACTCCCCATTTTATAGACGAAAAAGTCAAAGCAACAGAGGTCACCTCCCTCTCCAGAGCAGTGTTTCTCAAGGAAAGGTGGGTGTGCCCCCCCCAGCCCCCCAGAATATTTGGAAGTGGCTGGTGAGAATTTAACTCCTGGGTGGCTGGGGAGGCGCGTGGCTTCTGGGTAGAAACCAGAAATGTTATTAAGTGTCCTGTAAGGTACAAGGTAAAGAATTACCTGGCCTAAAATATTGAGAGCTTGGAGCTGGAGAGGCCCCCCTCTAAGGACTTGCAGCTAACGGACAGAAGACCCGGCGATTTTTAAAACGGATGCCGCACTGTAGCTCACGATCACATCTGCCGTTTGTTGGACATTTGCCGGGTACCGTTGGCAGTGCTTCGCACCCATCCGCTCAATCCTCAAAACAATCCCGCATGACCAGGATGATTACTCTACTTTCAAGGGAGAAGACAGAGACTCAGAGGCACCAACGACGTCGTCAATGAGCACAGGGCAGAATGAGCAATGGAAGTCGTGCTGTCTCACTTCGGGACATCCCCTGTCTCCACTGCTCTGCCTGGCTCCCCGCAGCATGTACAGACAGGAATCCCCCTGCCTGACCGGCACCAAGCCCAGAATGACCCTTCCTTAAGGGCTTTGGTGATCATCATAGAAAGCGAGTTTCGAGAACACTGTCTCCTCCTTGTTCTCTCCAGGGCACAAATTCAAGAAGCAGGGAGTCCAACGCCCTCAGAATTTCTACGTACTGACATGTGCTCCTTCATCCGTCTTCTCCCTGTGGCACAGTCCTCACCGTGCCCCCACACCCTCCAGTCCCATATTCATATACTCGCTGTGAAATATGTATCAAGGGTTAAAGACACCAAGGGGGAAGAACGATACCCTGTTTTGATTCTCAAGTTACTGACAGTCTGTTGGGTCAGAGGAGCCTAAGAGAAACCACTCTCTTATCTGTGCATGGTGAAATGATAGACATATGGCCAAGTTGCCAGAGGAGCATAGGAAAGGGGACCCTAGCCAGCCTCTGAGGGTGAGGGGGGCTGGGTGTCATGCGAGTCCCCCAGGACATCACCGCTGAGGTGAGGTCCTAAAGGCTGAGAGGAAATTCACCAAATACAGAAGAGGAGAAGGTCCCGGGTCATTGGAATGCCAAGCACAAAGCAGGGAATGGAGGTGGAAAAGCGGGCTGCAGCCTGGAGGGGGTTTGTCAATGCTAGGGAGACACTGAGGAGGGGAATGCATCTTAATTTTCAGGTTACAAGCCCTTAGGAAGAGCCACCGTGTATTTCAGATCAGAGCGTGCTTCAGTCCATGTGGAAGACGGGCTCGGACTCCAGGCAGGAGGCAGGGAGGTCTGCTGCGAGGTTGCTGCAGGAGTTGAGGCTGAAGGTCTAAACTAGGGTTGGAGAAGGAGGGGGTGGATTAACGTCAGCAAGAGGGGAGGTCACGTCAGCGGAATTGGGGGTCTGGATCTGGGCACTAATGGAAAAGGGTAAGTAATGTCTGACCTAGTTGCATGAGCGGTCTGTGAGACATTCAGGGAGATCTCTGTCCAGCAGACCACAGCACGTATAGGTCTGAACTTGGAGGGAGGGAGGTGGGCTGGATATCAGATCTGGGGATCATCAGCTGAGAAGTCAGACTTGCAACAGGGGAATCAGTTGAGTGAATTGGCCCAGGTATCTCCTCAGTTCATCAGTCTGTGACCAAAATGCTGGGCAGATGCACAGACATGGCTGTTGGGAGCCCAAGATATAGAAGGGTGTGTAAAGATGGTAGGAGGGCATTTAAAAAAGTCATTGTGGGGGGAAAAAAAAAGGTCTTTGCAAGCCGAACAAATAGCTCCAAGAAAGCAGCTGGCCCTTGGCAACCAAACTTGACATTCCTACTCAGGATAAATACTGTATATAGGCTCAGTGGGACACTATAGTTTTTCTCTCCCATTATGAAAAGAAATGTCCATTGTTTGGGACCCAAACTCAAGGGGTTCACCAACCTTACAGTCTTCACCGGCTTAGACTTGAACTCTTCCTCATCTGGATGAACATTCACCCCAGGGCCATGAACCATGGGAGACCCTACATGGAATCCAGACTTATGTCCAAGATAGAACGTCATTAGATTTCCTGCATCATTCCTCTTTCTGCTAGGCCAGAGTCCTTTCTGAACGGCAGGTTCTCTACACGAATGCAAGCACATACTCACACATGACCAGGAACATGCAAAAACATGCACCCCACCCCTCACCCCCCAGCACGGCACATACTTAGAGTCAGAAAAACATGTCCTTCCATATCAACACCTGGCACCTGCTATAAAATAAATCCAGCCTTAGTAATTATCCTAGGACTTTGCAGCAGTTTCTTCTGACCAGTGTTGAAGGCTGGTGCCAGTCACCATAACTAGGTGTGAATTAACGCAACAGCATATGCGTTACTGAACCTCCTGGGCTTGTGTTTGAAACACAGGGCTGTGTTTTAGAGCCGCAGATAAAGTTCATTAATAGGTGTGAGCACAGTTCTCAAAGGGCAGTTCTGCCATATTTCTAGTCACTGTTCAGAATTCTCATTAGCCAATTACCCAGCTCCCGTCCTTCTAGCTCCCGCGGTAATGTGTATCTTAAAGCCCCTGGTAAGACACAGCATGTTTTAAATATACCTTAATGTATTGGAAATGCACGAGTCCCCTTCGGGTTTATATATCTTAACCACTGGCCAATTTTGCAAAGTTATAAATAAATGTTACAGGCATCAGCTGCGGTAGCAGAATCAGCTGGGGATATTTAAAAGCCGGTCTAAAGTCTAACTTACCGCTAAATCTGAGATATAAAGCAGGGTAAGCAAAGCAGGTAGGAATATGCAGATAATTTCCTGGTAATAAAATCAACAACCTTGACATACGAAGTGAGACTGAGTAGGAATCTTGGGTTGGTGGGGGTGGCAGCTGGGTTGAACTGGACAGTATTTCTGTGCAAGGGGCAGTACTGGGAGCTGTTGGGATACAGAATGCCAAAAATCATGGTTCTGGCCGTTAGAGGGTTTAGGAACAGGCACGCGGTGATGGGACAAGGGCACAGGTCATAGTCAGAGAGAGTAAGGGGAGGGACACTGCTGAAGGAAATGGTATGGGGGCCAAGTTGGAAAGGTTCAGAAAAGAGTTCTTTGAAGAGGTGGCGATTGATGGACTTTGAAAAGTGGGTCTGATTTCATTGGCAGAGATTGGACATCTGAAGTGCTGGGAGTAGGGACAGGCACAAAAGCAGGGAGATGGGGAAGCATGGGCATTTCAAGATACGGCAGGTAACTCAGGTAGGTGGAGGTATTAGGGCATGCAGGGGAGCCGTGGGAAGCAAGGCTGGAGGGGGGGTCAAATCGTATAAGGTCTCAGATGCTAAGGTAAGGAGTTTTTTTTTTTTATTTTTTTTTATTTAGCTAATCCAGTAGGAAAAGGAGAATTAATTCAAAGCTTTAGAGCCAAGGGAGAATCAGGTTAGAGATATGTTTCAGGAGGACGCATTAGGCAGCACAGTATGTACAGGATAAGAACGGAGACAGACATACAGCGATTGAGGAGACCAGCTGGGGAGTTCCTGGAGTAAAACAGAGAGAGGGGAGGAAGATCTGAACCGGGGAGTGAGAGGTGAGACTGCCAAGGGGGAAGTGCCTCTGAGGAAGGAAAATGAGCATGTGGGACCCCAGGCAGCTGATGGAGATGACGCAGGAGCCCCGAGGGCTGCTTCTAGAGACCGCATCAAACATGGCGTCAGTGTTGTCAGCCCCGGTGACTGGCGTCACGGCCGAGCCTTGAACACAATGAAGGTCAAGGTCAACCTCACCTTGGTCTTGTTCTCTTCCACAGGGTGTTAAAGATAGGCTATCGAGTACCTGGCAATCTTCCAGTACCATGCTGTTTTATGTGCATCTGTATTTTACCTACTGTTTGGCAAACCCTAAATACAAACTGTTACTATTCCCATTTTACAGAGAGAGAGAGAGAGAGAGAAACTGAGGCTTTGGGCGGTTAAGCCACGGGCTCAAGGCTATACAGCTAGAGACAAAGCGCCCTGACTTCCCGACACAGCACCTGGCGCACAGTAGGCTTGCAATATAGTAATTAAATAAATGGGTGGGTTTATGGGCGAGCGATGGAGAACTGGATAGATGGGTCCACAAACAGCCGGCGGATAGGGATGTGGTAGAACGAAGGGTCTGGAAGAGACGGAGAGATCGGGGAGGGCGGGGAGAAGCTAGGGTCGCGGACAGAGCCAGGCTGACTCTGTGGTGCGCTCCTGTTGACAGCGGAGGGGAGAGTCAGAGGGGAAGCCAGACAACCGCTGAGACTAGCTTTCCTTTGTCGCCGAAGTAATCCACAGGCTCTTCCATGAAAGACTGTGCTTCCGGGGATCATCGTTTCTGTGGCTTCCTGGGGCCCCTGTGTAAGCAGTGAGCCGAGGGTCAGGCATCAGGCGCCTGATTTCTAAACTTGCCTTCGTGAGCAATTCGCCACTGAACTCCGGCGTCTCATCCCCACGCAGTGATGACGCGTACCCGGCCATTTCGCCGGCTTCTGTCCTTTATCCTGTGCCTGAGGTCTGACCAGAGGAAAACACGCCTCAGAACGATTAGCCCTGAATGGAGGAGCCGTACCCCTTAGAAACAGGTATAGATCCGGGGCCCTTCTAGATCGTTTTGGGAAACGCGCTCGGTCCTCGGAGGCAGGCCTCACCCGAGCCCGTCCTTGGCAGCCTGCCTCTCCTGGGAGGGGAAGCCGTCCCTCAGAGTGGGAGCTAGTCTCGGAGACAGTATGTCTGCCTTCTCTCCGAAGCTTCCTGTGGATGGGAAATGAGTAGCTCCCATCCACATCCTCCCTCCCCCTTGGCAGGCTGCTCCCTGCCCCTCCCTGTGAGGTTCCAGGAGGCTGTGACATTATCTGTTAACTCCCAGAGAGGCTCTGGACCACGGCTGGGAGCCCCCGGAATGATGAATCTGGAGGCCTGGAGAGTGTGCCAGACGGGGGCGCTGCTGAGCCCCTGGAGCGAGCTGGGCTGGGGTAGCCACGCAGGGCAGAAGAGCCATGGCAGGGTCAGGCGTGAGGGGATTCCTGGAGTCAGAGCCCCCTCGGGCGAGGGCCCCGGCAGCGGCAGGCCTGTTTGCCATCCTGAAGAGCGAGGAGCTCTTGCTCGTGCATCAGCGGTCTCCAGAGCTATGCACTCCAGAGTCTTAGAAACCCTCCTGGTGCCTGAGCATCCCACTGGCCACAATTAACCTGTTCAATACTAGGTCAGCAACTTTGCTGAGAATATTTGCTGATGGCGTTCTACTGGGCGCACTGGTGCTGTTGACTCTGGTCTGCGGAAAGCCTGACACGTCCCTTGTGGCGGAAGAAAGCTAGGAGCAAATTCTGCCTGCTTCACAGCGTCCTTCGGCTGAGCGTGACATTTAGAGGGCACCTGGTCCCTCCCTGTGCCTGCAGGCAGGCCAGGACATAAACCAGCCTAGACAGATGAGAATCTCTCCTCTCTCTCTGCCTTCCAAAACCTAAAGACATTTCATGTAGACCCTCAGTATCTAATACCCCTCAAGCCTGAGATAGTGCTTTACAGCTCATCTGTCTTCTGGTGGTCCTCCGATTGGTATCTTGGTGGAGAGGGCAGGCACGACCTGTCGTATGCTGGGCGGATGCTGGAGCGGGCTCCTCTGGGCTTCTCTGAGCATCTCTGGGCATCTCTCTTCCAACTCGGGGTTCAGAGATATCACGTCAGTAGCTTGTAGTCAGTGGTGCAAAATATTTACACCATGGAGATCGGCAAAGATGACAAATCAGGGAATCCCCACCCCACCCCCACCCCCAGAGAACCCGTTGTTCAACATTAACCAGCACACAGCTAGTCTGAATACCGCGATACTCCTCCGTAGAATTGGGTAACAATGATTCTCTGGACATTTCACGTTAGTGCCTTCAGGTGCCTGTGGATGGCGCGCGGAAGGGAAAAAGGACACATAGCAAATCATGAGGCCACGTGACTCCGGCGGTTCACGGTCTTAGGCCTCATGCACTCACGCTGCTTGAGTCAGATTGGCCAAATAGGAGGTATGTTTATTCTAACTGACGTCAGAGTCGTGCAATTTAATTCAAGCAGGACTTATGAGATCTGTACTCAGTGTCCCCCTCTTTCCTAGGTTCTGGAACCTGGGAGAAGGAGATGTTTATAGCAACAGCAGCACTCCCCCCACCCCCAGTCTCAAATAACTTTCACTTTGATTGGAAAGATATGGGCATATAACCCAGCCAGTTAGAAATCAATAAGCATAGCCTTGAAGGCTCGTGCCTGATGGATTTGGGTTGGTCATAAAACACAGCAGTAAGAACATGGGACACTGGGGTCAGATTGCCCGTGTTCAAATTCCAGACCACCATTAGTAGTTACGTGACCGTGGAAGGATTGCTTAACGCCCTCCCCCGAGCCTGTCCCCTCCAGCCACTCAGATCCCTCATTCTAAGGGTATAATGAAATCTGGCTCGTAGAGTGGTTACCAGAGTCTGTGTGTTCATGTTTAGAAAGCACTTAGCACATTGCCTGGGATAGAGCAAGTGTAAAATATATGGTCATTATTACTTTTATCTTATAGTCTAATGGCCTATTTAAAAAAATAAAAAACAAAAACAAACGCATTGAGGCCCAGGAGTGGGAAAATGCCTCCTTACCCAAGACCAGCAGTAGTAAGTAACTTTGTCGGTGTGAGGGGAAGTACATGCCGCGGTACCGAAAACAGCCCCAGACCTCAGTGCCCAATGCAGTGAATGTGACTGTCTTTGCAAAGTCGGGTGTCCGTCAGGCAACCCAGCTCCACCGGGGGGCGGCACCTGCTAGAACTCGTGGTCTTCAGAGCCACCGCGGCGGGGCGGACAGATGGGGAGGACCTGGGCCCGCTCCTCGCTGCTGTGGCCCGTCCCTGGGTCAGAGCTAGTTCCACGGTCCCTGCCGAAGAGTGGCTTGGGGGGTGCAGACTGATGAAAGGTTGTTTGGGGGACACAGTGCGTGCCTCGCTCATGACACAGAAGATGGGTCAAGGTGAAGGTGGCGTACAGTGAAGTGCTTCGTATTGGATGGCAACTCTGGGGGCCAGTGACTCAGCAGCCCCGGAAGGGGTACATCCCAGCACTGCAGCAGACTAATGTGTAGGGGCAGATAAGAAAGGACGGAAGGGCTGAGCATCCTTTGTGGAAGGACAAGTACTCGCTAACACCAAGTCCTGAAGGGCAGGGAGAACCAGGAGCTGCAGAGAGGAGGGGTACCCCCTTAAGAGCAGCATCTCCTGCAGTGGGGATCCCGCCACCGCCCACCCCTGTCTCCAGGGGTCAGGGTGGAGGCAGAAGGTGGCCTTCGCTGTCATCAGGGGCAATTCCCCAGATCTGGCTCCTGCTGCCGCCTCTCCCTCTTGCTCTCACCTTGGAGGAACTGCCAGGAGCTCATCTTCCTTTATAGGTCCTGAAATAAATGCTTCCTGGCGGGGCACAGTGTGGCGGGAAGAGGACTGCAAGCAGAACCCACAAACGCGGGTTTCCTGTTCCGTCTCATGCCCCTGACTCCTGCGTGACTGAGGGGGGGGGGGGACTCTGCACCTCTCTGGGCTGCAGTCCTCCTTGGTGAAACAAGGAGCCCCTCGACCCCTCAGGGCTCCGAGCCTCTCCCAGCCAGCATCTATAGGATTTCTTTGGGGTGAAATCTTGGGAGGGCTAGTCTGGGACTCTCCTCTGGGGAAAGATTCAGGGAGGAAAGGATTTCTCCAGGGCTATGGCAGCCTAGAGGGGAACAGGATGGGACAAGCCTGTGCAAATCTTTGGTGAGGGGCCAAGCTTACATCAGAACGGAGCTGGGATAAAGAGGCAGCCCCTGAAGCTGGGCCCGGCTCATCCGTCTCCTCACTGACGTATCAATCAGTCACTTCAATCAGTTGCAACACTTTTTTTTTTCTTTTGGAAATAAATAAAGATGAAAGCAAGAGATACCACCCAACGAGGAAGCCCCAGAGCAGTGTGGATAGCCCCACTGCCGCGGAGTACCGGCGCCGGCCTCTGATGAATGGAACCGGCTGCCGTTGACAAATCAGGGACCTCAATCCAGTGGGTTTAGGCTCTTGTTTTCTAAATGGGAACTTAATGCGGCTCACTCATTCATAGGTAGGACGCCGTGTCAGGAAGTGAATATAGAGATCTGTTATTTACAAGGGTCTCCACGTTTGTGTTTTAAAAGAACAAACTTATAAATCATACGCATCTCAGAGGGAAACTTTTCTGGCATAAATTGTCACCCTCTTCTGATAAATCGCACATTTGCCATCCATCCTGATCTGTGAGGCCGCCCCCCATTTGGGCCAGGATCGGGGCTGGGAATGCTGGGTGCCGGGAGGAGGGTGCTGGGAGCATGGAGTAGTTTGTTCCTCATTTCATCTCTGATTCCTTTTTTTATTTGTTTTGTAGCTTACCTGGGTCTGGGAGCACATCGATTGGAAAAAAAGTTTCATGTCAGTAAAACAGGCGAGGGGGAGTTGGATTCTAGAGCTGGTTTGAGAGGGCAATTTCCTGGATGGCTCCTTGGGGGTACACGGACTCTACACCCATGCCCAGCTATCATCCCACATTAGCCCTTGGGGAGCCTCCAGCCCACAGGGGTGCACACAGGGACCTCAAGCCACCTCAGGTCTGCATTACCCACTGTAGTCCCTGCCCAGGGTGAGCTCCTTCTTCCCCTGGAAAGGCCAGGAACATCTCTCTCCCCACCCCCACCCAGCTCCTCTCCTTCTGCCTCTACTCCGTTGGGGAGCCACCTCCTCCAGGAAGTCTTCTCTAACTAGAACTGCAGATTGCTGAACACATTAAGACTTGTTAGCAAAGGACAACAGGGACAGCGAAGCGGACAGACACTCTATCAGAGGATGAAATAACAAAGATCCCTAAAGCTTCAGGGATTTAAAGTCTTTAGGGATCACTGCCTGCCCATACATATAGATCTTCCTTGACTTACAACGGGGTTACTCCCCAATAAACGCATCATAAGTTGAAAATATCATTAAGCTGAAAATGCAATGAATACACCTAACCTATTAGGCATAGCTTAGCCTCGCTCCCCCTTAGACGTGCTCAGGACACCGACACGTGCCGACAGTGGGGCAGGATCGTCTGACGCAGAGCCTGTTTTAGAGTAGTGTCGCATAGCTCATGTAATCGATGGGCCACTGTATGGAAAGTGGGAAACAGTGGTTGTACGGGATCGGAAGGGCCGTGTGGATCGGTTTCTACTCTCGTGATTGTGTGTTTGGCTGGGAGCTCTGCTGCTGGCCAGCATCACAAGACAGGATCTGACAGCAGAACCCTAGCCCGGGGAAAGATCAAGCTTCAGAATTCAAAGTACCGTTTCTACTGGAAACATATCGCATGTGCGCCATCGTGAAATGGAACCACCTCAAGTAGGGGACTATGCTGAGCAAGCTGAGGCTTGGGATCCTGGCCTTTCTCCGGAGATGGGCTCCCATCAGACTGGCCCCGGGTACAGGCTGCTCCTCTCTCACTGGCCACCAGCAGACACTAGACCTTCTTAGCTCCTCTGCCAAAAAGGACTTTTATCTGCTTCTCCCCAGCCCGTGTGCCCTGCCCCAGTCACTGCTGTCCACAGTCTGCTGTCTGCTGTCTGAGCCACCAGCCCTGAGAAGGACACACCTTCTTTCCAGAGCCTTCTGTGCCCAGGCGGACTTTTTCAAGAGGGAATTTGCCTCGAAGTCTTCACTGAGGAATGGAAGTGGTTCCATTTTAACTATGGGGTGCCTTACTTAACATACTAAATAGATTTCTGGAAGGTTGCTAGTAAAATGGGGGGAAATCCTCTTTTAAAAATGGAGAGAATTTCTACTTAAAGCAATCTTATGATAAATTCTCTGGTCCTGATATAATATGATATAAAAAGAGAGAATATGATAGATTCTACAGATAGAATATGATAAATTCTCTGGTCCCGAGCAACAAATTGGCAGTTCAGTCATTCAGCCGGACACATCCCCTACACGACAGTAATAATGCTAACAGTATTGGCTGATTGCTTGCCCACTGTGTGCTGTGTGTGTGACTCCAGTGTCCCTACTGGGTCCCCATGCATTGTGCCCATACTGTTGGCTGGAGTGACCTTCCTAAAGCACTAGACTCCACATTCTGTGTCCCCTCCTCAGAACTGTTCAGGGGGACTGACCCCCAGCCACAGGTGAAGCCCACCCTCCTTGGCCAGTCTGTCTTCAACCTCCTTCTCCATATTCTCCTAGACCACGGAGTCCTTGCCCTGCATGCTCCTGCCTCACCCCTGCTTCCACCCACCCCCTCTGTTGGGGCGGCAGCTGCCCACTGTGCTCCTCTCTCCCTTTGCTGGCATTGTCCCCACCAGAAGCAATTTACCCTCCACTGGTCTTCCAGAAAGCGCTCTCGCTCTCTGGAAGACCCAGCACTTTCTGCCCTGAATTATAAACTTGATCTATATTTTGTTTCTCTTCACTAGCTACTTAGAGGCTGAGATCTGACTTATTCAATTCAACCACATGCTTTGTGCATTCTAACGGATCCCTCAGATTTCTAGGAGCAGAGCTTAAAAAGCCTTATTTTAAATGCAAAGAGATTGTTGGCCAGAATGTGAAATGATGTTCTCCAACTCCAAGAACCAATTCTGGCGCTCGAGCCAGCGACACTCAGACCGCCGCATCTTTCCCCACATCCCCCACTATCCGAGAGCTTCCTCAAGTGTTTCCCCTCACGAGGTAGTCTATACTGTTCTAGACCCTGTGGTCACCAGTCTTCTGTCTACTATGGTTGACCCAGTCCTTGCTCAGGGTCTATCTTGCACCCCAACAGGGGAGAGAGGAAGACTGTCCAGGGTCACCTCCTGAAGCTAACATCCCCCAGCAATGGACAAACTACAGACATTTAATCTAGCAGAAGGGCTTGGGCTTTAACTCTGCTTCTCTGAGACTGGTGTCCCCTCCTCCCAGCAGCTTGAATCCACTTCTTCACAAGGTCTCCAGGTGCTAACATCTGGCCCTCTTAGATAACTCCCTCCACCAGCTGACATTTACTCTGCCTGGCACCTGGGTCTTACCTGTTCACCCTGCCCCAGCTGATCCTTCTCCTGAAGTGTACTGTACAGTTGGATCCACGCTGCCTTGACCCACTGGACCCACAGGACCCACAGGACCCACGGGACCCACGGGACCCACGGGACCGACTGGCCTTCTTTTTGCTGGCTTTAACTTGGACATTTCTGCAATAAAGGCTGCTCCTTCAGCCCTGCCATATGATGCTGTAATGTCTACCTTCTTCCACCCTGACCCCACCTCACAGTTCATTTTCTTGCCTTTCTCGGTGGTGAGACACCATCAGCAGGTCCACTCCTGGGGAGTAATCAAGATCAAAACAGAGCTCCCTCTCACTTTCATCTTGAACTTGCCCGTCTCCTAAAGGACCGTTGGCTTTCCAGGATGTCTCCTACAGGACCCTTTCTGAGCACTGCCCTCAGATAACCAGAGACCTCCAGGAGGGAGCTTTCCAGGGTGAAGGTGACCGCGGTGGACAGGGAGAAGCCTCTAGAATGTGCATCTCTTCTCTCAAACACCCCCCACTCTAGTGCTCCCCACTCTATATAGTTGGCTACTTGGGTATTCTCAATCATATGATAATCGCTGAAAAAGCAGGGACAGTACTTTGTCCATTGCTGTACAGTAGAATAGTCCAAAGTCATTCCAATGCCTATGAAGTCCCACGCACGTGGCCACCCCTTCCCCCTTTCCTCTCTGGCCTCACTCCTCCCCCTGGCTCACCCTCCCCTTGCTCCAGGCTTCCCACCATTTTCTGAGTATTGCAGGCTCACCACTGCCTCAGGGGCTCTGCCCTGGCTCTTCCACCTGCTTAAATGCACTTTCCCCAGAGATCACTAGGGTTTGCTGCCTCCCTTCCTACTTGGGCCTCTGTCAAACATCACTCTTCACACAAGACCATTTCTGATCGCCCATTAAAAATACTACCAAACATACTCCCTGCCTCACTTACCCAATTTCTTTCTTTCTCTTAGGCACTTACCCACTGACATGAAAAATAGTTTTCCTCTCTCTCTGCTAGAATGCAGGCTTTACGAAAGTAGGAATTTTTTGTCTGTTTTCTTAACCACCCTACCCTGCTGCCCAGAACAGTGCCTGGCACATAGTGAGCATTGAATCAACATTGGTTGAATAAATGCATCAATCGCCCTAAGAATTACGGCAGGCACCAGTTCTTACTCCTGCCTCGGCTTACTTTTCCGGGGTTTAGGGAACTAGAGGAGCAAGTCTTGCCACGGAAGACTGGAGTTGGTGTTTTTCTTTTTCTTCACTTTGGTTTCCTTTCCTTTCTTACCAAACCACCTAAATAAGCTTGTGTGATTAAGAAGTGCCTTCCTTCCCAGAGTCATTTAGTTCAGAAAAATATTTATCTGGGTCTGATGTTGGCAGTACATCAAAATCGAATAATCATACCATAGTGCAATGCATTGAGGCTGTGAGGTCCGTAACATAATAACATGTAATCTGCGCATCAGGATCACACAAGCGAATCTATAATTTCGTTTTATTTATTTTCTTAAAATGTGACAATCCCATGTGTTGCGCAGAACGATGGAAGTTGGGACCAGCAGAAATGCGGGAGATGTATGAGGCATGTCTGCCAAGTCCTGGGGATTCCTCCTTGGTCCGTGCTTGGAAGATAGGCTTGAGTGATTTCCCCTTTTCCTGCAGCAATATCTTACCTGCCTTCGGGAGAAAGACTTCCACCTGTAAACGGATGAGAAGGCCTGTCTCTTTATGAGTGTGCCAATCTCCCATAGCGTGCCTCTCTGGGATCTTGGGAACTGGTTTCTTAGGAGCTGTTTTGAGGCTTGGGTTGAGCAACTTGCAATCGAGAAAGCTCTAGCGTGGTCTGCGCCATGTGCGGGGCAGGGGGCAGTCTGGGAGATTTGAAACAGCAGCAGACTTTCCTCACTGAACAGTGGGCAGGAGCCCGCTGAAATGAAAGAATGCAAAGCAATTTCAAAGGCCTGCGAGTTGCGGTCCCAGGGTCAGGGCTGGATGGACCTGAACCTATTTCAGGGTCTTCAAGCCCCAAGGGAAGCTTCACCTGTCTCTTCCCCAAGGGATCCACTCCATCTTGTCACTGTTCTGAGTTGGCTGTCCCTGGACAAGTGGCTTCATGTTAAAGGCAACGACGACCATTGTTTACCAACACGTGGCAGAAACTCTCTAGTGCCATCTCATTTACCCCCCAAGGCAGGGGCGCAGTCCTAGACCTGCCCAGCAGGAGCCTGAGATTCAAAGAGTTGAAATGATGAGGAAAATAAGTGTCGGAGCTAGGATGTGAGCCCACACCTGCGTGGCCCTCAAGCCTCGGCTCCTTCTACTTCATTGTGTTACAGTCCCCAGACTCGTCATCAGCACTGTCTTTAACCCCGTGCAACCAGGGTTCCAGCACAGGCCTTCATCCTGCCCTTCTGTCCCCACATCTTTGGCACCCACAAGACATGACCATTGGGATCTCACACCCCTCATTTAAGCCAAGTTCTGGGTGCTCATGGCATCTTAAATAGTCCTGATCCCACTTCTGGTGGCTTACGGTCCTCTTTCCAGGGTCTGTTGGTGTCCACCCTTTGGCTCAAGGGTAGCCAGAGGCTGCCATTTTGAAGGTAGGGCAAGTGAATGGAGTTGGACATGTGGTCTGGGGTCTTTAACACATACGCACACAAGGCTTCTTATCTACGCTGGACCCAAGTATGGGAGGAAGAGATGGGTGGGTCCCCGTCAGTCTGTCCTCTTCCTGTAGGGACCACACACGCCATGCCTGCATTATTGTGGTGCGCTGAGAGCATACAGCCTCTGCATGGTTGCCATGGCGCCCATTACATCCCGGGCGGGTCATGACAGCTCCAGGACACTGGAGGAGTCAGAGGATGAGGGAGAATCCACAGGTGGTAATCACCGCCAGGTGTGTCCTCAGACTTCCTCTCCGCCCCCTGATCTCTGTCCCTTGCCTACCCTGGTCTGCCATGCTTTGTGGTCCCTCCTCTTTCCCAGAATGCTCCTCGCACAAACCCTGAAATTGACCAGCTTTTTGTACGCTGTAGGTTACCCTACAACCTGCCCTCTAGTTTAGCTAACCTGACAGACATATTCCCGACAACATGGAGACCTCAGGGGGGTTTTCTCCAGGAGCAGGCTTTGGACTGTCTGTTATTTGCTGGTCAGATGACAGGGAAAGACTGTCCACAGTAACTAAACATTGAGCATCTTCTCACTGACCTTTGCTCTCCAACCATCCCCTACTGGATCCACATTGACCTGGGCATTTATGAAGCGGTAGCATCTGGCTGCAAAGACATCCTCTGAAGCTCAGAGCGGGTGCCTCTTGGGATGAAAGAACTTGTTCAGTGTGTGGGGTGTGGAGCTGCATTTGAAATCAGCTGACGACTCAGATAGTCCCCAGGCGCCTCCCTCCTACCTCTCCACCTGCACCTTCCACCACACCCCTAGTTAAACTCAGCCCCAGTTAGACTGGTTTCTTCCTAGACCAGTCCACACACTCAAAATCTGTGTCTTGCTTGTGCCATTTTCCTGCTGCAAATGTCCATTCTTATATCTCTCTTTTTGTGAGTATTTTGCCCATTTCTCAAAATCCTTGTCAGTGGCAAGCCACACCCTATGAGATGTGGTTGAAGAAACGACAGTTGTTTAGTCAAAAAAAGAAGACAAGAAAGACATCAAAGCTGGTGTGAAACCAAATAATGGTCTTCTGGAAGAGGAGGCCGGTCTGGTACCTGGGACCCCACGAGTCCAGATCGGAGCCACCAGGAAAATAGCTCAGCTCAACATAAGAAAGATACTCCAGCCAGTGAAAGAAACCAAACTATGGAGCAGAATGATCCAAATAGTGTTGAGTTTCTGGGCAGGTACTGATGATGTTTACTGGGGGGTGGTGCTATGGGGCTAAGGAAGACAAAATTTCATTACCAAGAGTAGGCTGGTCTACATGACTGTGAAGGTCCCCCAATCCCTGAGATCCAAAAGTCTTTAGTGTCTCACTTGCTCTGGGAGTTCTTCCTAACCACTGCTGGCTTCAGACAGATCCATTTCTCTGGACAACTTAGAACTGAGACTCTTACGTTTAGTCATTATGAATGACCTCATCTACTATTAGTTACACTAAGTAGACTAAAAACTCCTTGAAGTTAGGGACCATTTCTTTGATAGTTGCTCCTCCTGAATATAGTGGGGCCATTCAATATGTGTGTCCCTTTGCAGGGATCCCCTCTTCTGACTGTAAAATAGGTTTGTGTTCATTGAGGAGAGTTCAGAAGCTATAAAATATCAGGAAGAATACGGAAACCATCTCTAATCCCATCCTCCAGGAATAACCACTGACAAACAAGCTCGTGTACTTCCTCCCAGTCTCTAACACATACTTACTCTTTGAAATGAGGAGGACAGACTTATGGGGGAACTTTGTGTTTTTCAGACTCATAAGCAAGTGGTAGCCAAGAAACTCCATCAGACCTCTGGGATAGTAGAGTTTGGTCCAGAACTTTCTGCTCTTTGTGCCTCCTCTGAAGCAGGAGAAGGGAGGAGCTCTGAGCTCACCCTGGGCTACTGTCTGTTCCAGGTGAAGCGCCCAAGAATCGCTCAGTCTTTTTTGCACCCTTTGCCTCCCTTTCGGCCAAAGGCACGCTCTCATCCTCCATAGTTACCAGGGGTCTCCAAGGGGAGGATTAGCCTGGCTGGAGATGTGTGTGTGTGTGTGTGTGTGTGTGTGCATATGTGTGTGTTTTCCTTTCTCCCTAACTCACTGAGAGCTTGGCAAGGCCAGGAGAGAGGCGCCTGATTATTTTTAGCCCCTTGTTCCTCAGAATGGATTGTGCATAACAAAAGAATGCTAATGCTCAGTGTCTTTATGAAAGCACTCGAGTTCATCAGCTTTGCAAAGAAGTGAAATTAAATCAAGATTTAATTGGGATATGCATGTTTTATTCATGCTACTAACCACAGGAGAAGCCAGCAAGCTGAAGGTAAAAAAGAGGGGAAAAAATCTTTTGAAAAGTTGTTTCTCTCTGATTAAATAGAGATAGTTTCCAACTTCAAAGGAAGCAGGCCTTTAATGTATTTTAAATGCTCAACTACGCTTGGCCTGGCCAACTCTGCGGCTGGTGGGCGACAGCAAGCCAGCCATGACCTGCTCCTGCCTTCATGTCTGGCTTCTGGAAACATCTACGCGGCTCTGGGTCCCACCCTCTGTGCTTCGGTCTGAGGCCCTACAAACCGCTGTCCCAGAACCCTGGGGAGAGGTGGGCTCGGCTCAGAGGAGCTAGAGTTACGCCTTGGACGGCAAGTACCTAAGTCAGAGGGACAAATAACACCAGAGAATAAGACTTACCCCCCAAGTCAGAAGGACAAATAACACTAGAGAATAAGACTTTTCCCCTTCATTAGACATTTCTTCCCTGGTCGGGGACACATTGAGTACCTAGCTAGCTGTGTCAGGTACAAAGATAAAGCAGCCCCTGCCTGAGCCTCTTGCACCTAACAATATAGGATGAGAGATTAAACAAAGACCTTAAATAACATGGAAAAAAGAGAGAGAAGGCAAAGGTTGCCGGAAAGGTTTCAGATGCTTTGAGAGATCAAAGAAAGGAACAACTCCACAGTGAGAGCAAAGAGAGCTTTATGGAGGAGGTGGCGTTTGAGCCGGGCTAGAGGAATGTCTCGAATTCCTGTGTGTGCAGATGGGGAGAAAGTGTTCCAAACAGTGTGACTGAGTCAAGTTGGTGGTGATGGAAAGCTTGAAGGGTGTTTCGGGGGCGGACAAAGGGTCTAATTGGCCATGGCTTGTGAGACGTGTGGTGTAGCAGTGGGAGAATCTGGGAATACAATTTGGGACAAAAGCATGGGGAGCCTTAAACTCAGGCTGAGCCGTTTATAGAATGAGAGGAGTGACTCAAGTTTAGGGGGGTAGATGGCTCTTCCAGAATCACCAGTTCAGAGGTGCATAGAATTGGAAGAGATTTTCAGGCTCATCCGGTCCAAAGATAGCCGCTCCCATGGCTCACTACCTCCTGTGACTGTGGCCAGCATCACTCACCCATCTTGCCCCCTCCTTCTTTTGAAATCAGAAGGAAGCTTACTGTCTCTTTGGGGGGTTAAAAAAAAAAAAAAGAAAAAAGAAAAAGCAAACTGGTTGCCACTGCTGGATTCTGGCTCTCTGAATTTTTTCCCTGCCACTCTTTGATATTTCATACCCCCCAAACATCTACATCAAGTGGGTGGGACAGGTTATTTTAGCTTTCCATAAAAGTGGGCTAGGTTATTTGGCTTTAATTACCCACTGAGAAAAAAACTTCGAGTCCTCTTAAAGTATCAAACAGATAACAAGATAGCATGGAATTAGCAAGAAATTTAATTAAGGGAAGACATGAGAGGCAAAGGCAAAACAGATGACATTTTTCCTTTAAGAACATTGACCAATTTGGGGAATTTTGAACTTTTGTTTGAAATTCTTATGGATGAAAGATAACAGAAATCAAAATCCAAGGCTGTACAAGATTTGAAGTCTATTAGGTAACATGTTCCACAACAAGCTGGTATAAATATGAACCAGAAGGAACCCAGCCCTCCTGTCGATTTGTAGATCTGTTTCCCATCTCCAGGGTGGTTCAGGGAGCCTTAGGGCACGTACTCGGTATGGGATATCCTTATACCGGTAGATTCATGGCACTTGGAAGAAGCAATGTAAGTTGTCTCCACTTTTTCCGTGGCCTCGAATTTTAAAGATAATTATTTAAAGTCCAACAAGTATTGTAGAATCAAAGATAACCAAATTGCAAGAGAAAAAACCACAGTGGGTGTAAAAAGGAGAAACAAAAAACAATAGAAATGTATCTACAGGGACTTTAGTATTAGAATGACAAGACACACATTTTTATTTATTTACTTTTTAAATAATTTTTTTATTATGTTATGTTAGTCTCCATATAGTACATCATTAGTTATTGATGTAGTGTTCCATAATTCATTGTTTGCATATAACACTGAGTGTTCCATGCAATACGTGCCCTCCTTAATACCCATCACTGGACTCACCCATCCCCCCACCCCCTAAAACCCTCAGTTTGTTTTCCAGAGACCATAGTCTCTCATGGGTCATCCCCCCTCTGAACTCCCTCTCTTCATTTTTCCCTGCCTTCTCCTAATGCCCTCCATGCTATTCCTTATGTTCCACAAATAAGTGAAATCATATGATAATTATCTTCCTCTGTGTGACTTATTTCACTTAACATAATTCCCTCCAGTCCTGTCCATGTTGATACAAAAGTTGGGTATTCATCCTTTCTGATGGAGGCATAATACTGCATTGTATATATGACCATTTCTTCTTTATCCATTCATTTGTTGAAGGGTATCTTGGCTCCTTCCATAGTTTAGCTATTGTGGCCATTGCTGCTATGAACACTGGGGTGCATGTGGCCCTTCTTTTCACTACATCTGTAACTTTGGGGCAAATACCCAGTAGTGTAATTGCTGGGTCACAGGCTTTTTAACTTTTTGAGGAACCTCCACACTGTTTTCCAAAGTGACTGCACCAACTTGCATTCCCACCAGCAGTGTAGGAGGGTTCCCCTTTCTCCACAACCTCTCCAACTTCTATTGTTTCTTGTCTTACCAATTTTTGCCCTTCTAACTAGTGTGATGTGGTATCTCAATGTGATTATGATTTGAATTTCCAAGATTGCTAATGATGTTGAATATTTTTCATATGTTTGCTAGTCATTTATATGTTCTTTTTGGAGAAGTGTCTGTTTATGTCTTCTCCCCATATTTTGACTTATTTGTTTTTTGGGTGTTGAGTTTGAGAAGTTCTTTATAGATCTTGGATACCAGCCCTTTATCTATAGTGCCATTTAAAAATATCTTCTCCTATTCCGTGGGTTGCCTCTTTACTTTGCTGTGCAGAAGTTTGTTTGTTTCTTTCTTTCTTTTTAAGATTTATTTATTTGAAAGAGAGAGAGAGAGAGTACATGTACACACACAGGGGGCAGGGCAGAACAAGAGCAAGAAGCAAGGCTCCCCACAGAACAGGGAGCTCTACATGGGGCTTGATCCCAGGACCCTGGGATCATGACCTGAGCTGGCAGACACTTAACCCAGGCACCCCAGACATACGTTATAAAGCAACCATGTCTCTTCTGGGTTGGAGCTTGGATTCCCAGGGAAGCTGGGTTGACTCTGACATAGACATTAAAGATCAGAAGATTTTCTGGGCATCAACACCTAATGGAGAAAGGAAAGAAATTAGGACTTGGAGGAGGGAGAAATCAGGCTGGTCTTGGCCCCCAGCAGGAGGAGTTGTGAAGCTAGGATGGTTCATTAGAGATGCCCTGAGTTAGAGATAGGGAGTCAGGTCTGTAAATTCTCATGACAACCAGTCTTTAGCTATGGATCACCTCTGGAAGGAACCTCTTTCCAACTGAGGCAGTAAATTTCAAAGAGACTGTCAGGCAGTAAGATTCCCACAGGCTGAGTAAATTAATTCTTTATTTCTGAAATACAGATGGACACTGCAGCACAGCATCCACGGCACTGTTTAAGGAATTAAGAACAAGTGTAATTAAAATTTGTAGGACCAGGAAATGATAAAGATTATCATTAGATAATTTGGGGTTTTTGTTGTTTGTTTGTTTGTTTGTTTGTTTTTTAAAAGAACTTCTGGGGCACTTCATGGTGCAGTTGGTTAGGCATCCAATTCTTGGTTTTGGCTCAGGTCATGATCTCAGGTTTGCAAGATTGGGCTCCACACTCAGTGGAGAGTCTGTTTAAAGTTTCTCTCTCCTCTTCTCTCTGCACTCCCTATTCTCTCCCTCTCTCAAATAAATAATCTTAAAAAAAAAAGAAAGAAAAACTTCTGAAAATGAAAAATCTGACTACCAAAATTAGAAATCCAATTTAGTTAAAGAAAGAATTAGTAAATTGGAAAATACGCTGGAAGAAAACAGTATGTATGTCATGAAGAGACAGATAAGTATGAAATGCAGAAAAGTGTTTTAGTGATACACAGGATAGAAGAATGTCTAACATACATTTAATCTGAATCCCAAGAGAGGAGAGAATAAATAGAACAGAAATAATATGTCAAGAGAAGATGGGTAAAAATTTTCAGGACCAATGAACCTTATGAATCTACAAGTTCAAAAATCCTTGTAAATCTCAAGTCAGACAAAGGAAACACTTAGACATATCATAAAACACCAGAGAAAAAGTGGAACTCTTAATAGTGGTCATAAAAGAAAGGCAGATTGTTTTCAAATGAATGAGTTTGACAAGTTGCTGACTTCTCAACAATCATAAAGGAGGCTAAATAGCAGAAATATCATGACTTAAATATTCTGACAAAAGTTAATAGCTAATGAACAATTCTATACCCAGTAAAAATATCTTTCAATAAGGAGGACAAATTAGGACATTGTTTAGGTAAGCAAAACAGAGCTGTCCTCAACAGAACCTCAGTAAAAGACATTCCAAATGATTTTCAGATTCCAAAATGTATTTCAGGCAGAAAGAAAATTATTCTAGGTAGAAGGTATGAGATACAGACAGGAATTGAAAGAGGAAGTTTGTAAATAAGTGGGTAAAGTCACATGAGCATTGAATGTACAAAACAATAGCAATGTAGCCTTGCAGTTTAAATTTAAAAACTATAGAATTAACAGAGTGATAGTGTTCTCAGATTTTTGTATTGTCTAATATACAAGTCAAGATATTCACATTTGGATTTGAAAAATTAAGGACACATCTTGTATTCTCTAGAATCTATTGGTCATGACTCAGCAGAGCAAAACAGAAGCAAAGCTTTTCAAGAAGAAAATAATTTCCATAATAATGTTCTTTGCTATGAAATCCATTTTGTGTGATATTAATATAAGCACTCCAGCTTTTTGTAACCGGTGGTAGTATAGTATATCTTTCCCCATCTTTTAGCTTTATATAAAGCTTACTATCCACTCATGATAACAAGAAAACACTTAGCAAAGTAGGAATGGAGGGAATATTTTTCTTTTGATAACATATATTTACCAAAACCTATAGCAAATGTCATACTTAACAGGGAAGGTCTGAAAGCTTTCCTTTTGAGGACAAGAACAAAGCAAGGAATTACACAACCTCCACTTCCATCAATTCAACATTGACTAGAGGCTTTGGTCAGCACAAAAAGAACTTTCCCTCTCCTTGCCCCCTAGAAATGATTAAGAAGGAAAATAAAAGTTCACCACTTAAAAATGATATAACTATGCACATAGAAAATCTCCCCACTCCCCACCAAATCCATAGATGCATTTTAAAATTAAATGAAAGAGTTTTAACAAGTTTGTTGGCTGAAAAAGAAATATAAAACATTTGTTAGAATATTTGCATTGCTGTGTATGAAGACTTACTATAAAGATATGATACTTAAGTGTGTGCTGTGTTAGTGCAGGGATAGTTACAACAGAGCAATGACATAGAACAGCAAGCCAAGCAGTAGACTCTTAGTACAGCAGAGAAGGAGCACCACAGAGCATTGGATAAGAGACACACTTTCCAAAAATGGTGCCAAGACAATTGGATATCCCTATGAGAGAAAAATAAATTAGATATCTGTCTCTCATCATACACTAAAATCAATTTCAGATAGATCAAAGACCTGGTTATGAAGTCAAAATTATATTGCTTCCTAGAATTTCAGTTCCAGAACAAGATACTATAGATTGACTTTTCCAAGCTCCTCCTCTCTGAAACTAAATACCCAGAAATTATTAAACAGGAAATGATAAAAAGAACCCTGAAACTTTGAAAGAAAAAGTCACACTGGCTAGAGACCCTGGGACTTGAGGAATGACAATGTGATAAATTATCTGGTTTTCTTTTTATTTCTCACGTACCTTTGAACTGGGCACCAGAGAAGACTACCACTCCAGAACCATCGTCAGGTGTACACAGGAAGAAGAAGAAGGAGGAGGTGGAGGAGGAGGGGGAGGAGGAGGAGGAGAAGAAGAGAGAAAAGGAGAAGAAGGAGGAGAAGGAAAAGAAGGAGAAAAAGAAGGAGGAGAGGTAGGAGGAGGAGGAGGAAAGCCTTCTGTCTTTGGCAAAGAACCAAGAAAAGGGAAGCCCAATGGAAATCTAATAAAGAATCTCAATCCTTGTTCCATACATGAGGGCCCGGCAGTGGCAGCAGTGAAAACAGCCACCTCAATACCTTCTCCACAACTGGGACCCTGGGGGGTGGTTTCATTTGCTTGCAACAGCAGCAGGAAATCCCCAGACTATCCAGGCCCTGCTCCATGAACCAGGCTCAGTGGGTGGTCTAATCCAGGTGCATCAGTGAAGCCCTAGGCTGCCCCATTCCCCACTGCACAATGGAGGTACCAGTGGGTTATGCCCTCCAACAAGGCCAACAGTGAATCCTTGTGTCTCTCTGCCTCCAAGCTAGTGGCCAAAGCCAGCCAGGCCCAAGGCTTTTTTTCTTCTCCACCAAATGTCTCCCAGTAACAGCAGGTGGCTTAAGGAAGTATCTTCTCCCACTCCAGACAGTGCTAGGCATTGGGTGTGCATCCTAACAGCATGAGAAGAAACAGAACAAGCCAAAGGACTTTTGGATTTTACATTGCATGGACTCAGAAAACTAAACTTTCATTAGAACTAAAGCCACAAAAGCAGGGCAGAGTCCATATGTGAAACTTTAAAAGGGTAACTGTCTGCTAAAATCAATTTAGATAAGATCAAGATCCCCTTAATATGATATACAAAATGTCTGGAATAGAGCAAAAAATGATTATTCATACTAAGAAACCAGCAGAACACAACTTGAAAGAGAAAAAGATAATCAGCAGATGTTAATCCCAAGATATTGGAATTATCTGACAAGAGTTTTAAAGCAAGTCCCATAAAACTACTCCAATAATCAATTATAAATTATCTTGAAGTAATAAAAAAGATAGAAAATCTCAGCAAAGAAATAGAAGTTATAAAAAAGAACCAAACAAAAATTATAGAACTCAAAAATACAATAACTTAAAAAAAAAAAAAAAAAACCTTGCTGGATAGAATCAAATACAAAGTAAAGATGACAAAGCACAAAATCCATGAACTTGAAGACAAATCAATAGAATTTGTTCAAACTGAACAATCAAGAGAAAACAGGCTGGGGAAAAAAAAAGAGTAGTCTAGGGGATTTACGTAACAAATGGCTAACATTCATATTATTGGAGTTCCAGAAGAAATAATAGCTGACAACTTTCCAAATTGGTAAAAGACAAAACAACAACAACAACAACAGATCCATGAAGTTGATTGAACCCCAAATAGGATAAACCAAAAGAAATCCATAAAGACACATCATAATTAAACTTCTGAAAACAAATGAAGAAGAAAAAAATCTTAAAAACATCCAGAGAGAAATGACATATTATCTATAAAAGACCACCAATTTGACCCTATGACCCAGCAATTGCACTACTGGATATTCACCCTAAAGATACAAACATAGTGATCTGAAGGGGCACGTGCACCCGAATGTTTATAGCGGCAATGTCCACAATAGCCAAACTATGGAAAGAATCTAGATGTCCATCAACAGATGAATGGATCAAGAAGATGTGGTATATATACACAATGGAATACTATGCAGCCATCACAAGAAATGAAATTTTGCCATTTGCGATGACGTGGATGGAACTAGAGGGTATCATGCTTAGCGAAATAAGTCAATTGGAGAAAGACAACTATCATATGATCTCCCTGATATGAGGAAGTGGAGATGCAACATGGGGGGTTAAGGGGGTAGGAGAAGAATAAATGAAACAAGATGGGATTGGGAGGGAGACAAACCATAAGTGACTCTTAATCTCACAAAACAAACTGAGGGTTGCTGGGTGGAGGGGTGTTGGGAGAAGGGGGATGGGGTTATGGACATTGGGGAGGGTATGTGCTATGGTGAGTGCTGTGAAGTGTGTAAACCTGGTGATTCACAGACTTGTACCCCTGGGGATAAAAATACCTTATATGTTTATAAAAAATTAAAAATAACCACCAATTTGAATGGCAGAGGATTTGTCATTTTTTAGTTTTAAAAGAAATGTCAACTTTGAATCTGGTAACGGCAAGTCATTTGTTTGTTTGTTTTTTTGTGTTGTTGGTGTTGTTGTTTTTGTAGACATAGACAAGTTCATTTTAAAATATTTATGGAAAGAGAAAGGCTCTAGACTAGCCAAAACAATTTTTTTTTAAGATTTTATTTATTTGACAGACTGAGATCACAAGTAGGCAGAGAAGCAGGCAGAGAGAGAGAGGAGGAAGCAGGCTCCCCACTGAGCAGAAAGCTCAATTCAGGGCTCGATCCCAGGACCCTGGGATCATGCCCTGAGCTGAAGCAGAGGCTTTAATCCACTGAGCCACCCAGGCGCCAAAAAAAATTTGAAAAAGAAGAATAAAGTGGGAGAGACCCTCTCCCTAAGGTTAAGTCTTATTGTATGGGTAGGGTATTCAAGAAATGGTATACTAATGTAGGGAGAGACATATACATCAATATCACAGAACAGAGAACCCAGAAATAGATCTACACAAATATATCCAACAAATTTTTAACAAAGCAAAAGCAACTAATGAAAAAGGGATTGCCTTTTCAATAAATGGTGCTGGAGCTATTTTCCACATAAGGTGGAGCTTGACGTAAGCCACACATCTCCTACATAGATATCAACTCAAAATGGATCATGGACCAAGTTCTAGGAAGGAAAGCAAAGTTGAAAAACTTTGGGTTCTAAAACTTGACAAAGAGTTCTTAGATTCAACATCAAAAGCAAAATCCACAAAAGGAAAGGATAATCAATTTACATGATTAAAATGAATAACTTTTGCTCTGCAAAAAAATCTATTAAATGGACAAAAAGATAAATCAGACTGGAAAAAAATATTTGCAAAGCACATGGCTAAAAAAGAACTTATATCCAGAATACATAAATAACAATCAAAACTCAACATTAAAAAAAAAATCCAGTTAGAAAATGGGCAAAATACATGAATAGACATTTAATCAAAGAGCACACACAGATGACAAATAAGAACACATTGTCAGACATTATTAGCCATTAGAGAAGTGCAAATTAAAACCATGAGATAATGCTATAAACCTATCAAACTGGCTAAAGCCAAGAATAGTGATAACACCCAATACTGGCATGGATATAGGGAAACTGGTTCACACATATATTGTTGGTGGGAATGTAAAATAGGGCAGCCATTTTGGAAAAGAATTTGACATTCCCTTTTAAAAAATAGGCTTGTAACAAGTGTACACTTAGGTAGTTATTCCAGAGAACTGAAAACCCATTTTCACACAGAAGTTTGTACAAGAATATTCAGAGTAGCTTTATCTGTAATAGCTCCAAACTATGAACTACCCAATATCCTTCACTAAGTGGAAGATTAAATAAACCATGGCACATTTATATCATGGGTTGCTACATAGCAGTGAAAAGGAGTGAACTTGATAATGTCATCTTGGATGACCCTCAGGGAAATTATGTTGAGTTTACAAAGCCACTGTTAAAAGAACATGAGGTGGGGCACCTGGGTGCCTCAGTGGGTTAAAGCCTCTGCCTTCAGTTCAGGTCACAATCCCAGGATCCTGGGACCGAGTCCTGCATCAGGCTTTCTGCTCAACAGGGAGTTTGCTTCCCCATCTCTCTCTCTGCCTGCCTCTCTGCCTACTTGTGATTGCTGTCTGTCATATAAATTAATAAAATCTAAAAAAAAAAAAATCATGTGCTGCATCATTCCATTTATATCACATTCATGAAATAACATACTTACAGAGATAGAGAACAGATTAGCAGTTGCCCAGAGATAAGGACCCAGAGAAATGGGGGAAGCTCTAAAAGGACAGTACTAAGTAGTCTTGTGATGATGACAATTACGTATACTGTTATGGTGGTTGCTCCAGGGAGCTACACGTGTGATAATATTGCAGAGAGGGACACAAACGCACACCCATGCACACATAAGTGCCTACATGAGTGCCTGTGACACTAGTACAATCTGAGTATGTCGTACAGATGGTAGCAATGTCTATTTCCTAGTTGTAATATTGAGCTCTTGCCATGCAATATGATGATAGCGGGAGAGGCTGGATGAAAGACTTGCCAATCCATTTTTTAGCCACTTCCTGTGACTACAATTATTTCAAAATAAAAAGTTTTAAAAATTAGATTTCTCTTAGTTGATGAAATAGAATATCCTCATGGTCCCAAGGTAGTGAAGTTTTTTTGTTTGTTTGTTTGTTTGTTTTTTTTTAAACAATATACAAAAGGTACTAGGTATAAAGGACATTTCCTCAGTGTTCAATCTAACTCAGATTCCTTGTGGAACGTGATATTATTATTTATCAGGAAATCTCATTCTGAAATTATTTTCTCATTTGCTTTCTACATTACTTAAACTTATCCAAATTTTCCTTTCATCTCTTGGACTTCTTTATTCATTTGATAAACAAACACTGAGCACTTACTATGGGCCAGGAGCTCCCTTAGGTTTCACAGTAGTGAACGAAACAGATTTTTCAAATTGATAAGCTTCATGCCCTGACAGGGCTTACAGTTTAGTGCTAGTTGGTGGATGAGAAGACAAAAAAAAAAAAAAAAATGTGTAAGTAGTTAAGTAAAAAATGGCATGTCAGTGATGAGTGTTATAGAAAAAAAAATCATGGTTGGGAAATAAGATGCTGGGGAGAGAAAAGTGATTAGTTTTAAAGTGGGATGGTCAGGGAGGTCCTCAAAGAGGAATTTTTGGACAAAGAATTAAAGGAGAAGACTGTGCCATGAGGCTTTCTGGGGGGGAAGAGTGCTCAGAACAAAGCAAGAGAAAGTCTCCAGTGCCTGGCCTCCTCGAGGACAGGCTAGGAGCCACGATGCACGTGCCTGGGTCCCACCCCTTATCCGCAGAATTGCAAACTCTAGAAGTAGGGAGAGCAATCTGTGTTTTCACCACTCCTCAGGGGATTCCTATGTCCACTAGTTTAAGAAACACTGCTCTAAATGATGTGCAAACTGTCTGAGAGTCTGAGCAAAAGAATGACACGATCTGATTTACCTCTTGGCTTCTGCATTGGAAATACTTCGTAGGAAGGGCAAGGGTGAACCCGGTCTCACCAGTCAAAAGGCTGTTGAGATGACCCACAGGAGAGATGACAGTCTAGAGCCATCGTGGTGGAGGCGGGAGGGGGTTGCCATCACAGATTCCCAAAGGCTCAGCTCCAGAGGAATTGTTTTCTTTGGAGCTGGGTCACATGGTTTCACATGCAACTCCCACAGAGAAGATGTTCAGATGCATGAGTTCGCACTTTGCAGAGCTCCAGGATATTTTGTAAGGAAATACCACCACACTCTCGCTTCGCGGAACCACTCTGCCTACTTCAGTATCTGCGCTATATAAACTTATCCTGACTGAATCCCAAAGCAGTTTAACATTTCCATTTCTGGGCTCCCTGATCCCTCACAGGACCCATCAATCCCCTCATATCTAGGAAGAAGGTCACTCTGACTCCAAAGCCCATTTGAAAAAAAAAAAGAAAAGAAAAGAAAAGAAATTTTCGTCTATTATCTCAAGAACCAAAGCCCTGGCTAGGAGGACAGATTCTGTCACTTTTCAATGGTGAGTTGCACTTTCCCAAGAATGGCTGGACTTGGCATTCATGGGATCGCTGCTACCCATGTACCCACAAGCCTGGAGCTGGTTCGGTTCCAAATGTTGACAGGGACAGGTGATGAGGATGGAATGAACGTTTATAAGAATTACATGCATCTCAGAGTGTTTATTTATTTGATCTTCTTTGAAATTAATCTTAGAGTGTCTACAACATGTAATGCTAAACACATGTCACTTACTTTGAACTTAACACAGTGCACGGAAATGTTTATCAGAATTAGAAGCACTCAAGAGTCTGTCACGGGGATAGACTATTGACACAATCTGCTTATGCCTTCTGAAACTTGCTTTTAGTCACGGACAGCTATTTGTTGCTCTTTTAAGGGTTCGAGCGCTGAAATCGTTGTTGCATTGTCTAAGAAGAATGACATCGTTATTGTGTTTACAATAAAATATGTGAATAAATAAACGGAGTTTGTTAATATTTTATTAGAACTGTTAAGATTTGCCAGAGCACCGTTCATCCCACTGGGTACAACTAGTAGATCCTCAATCTCATGTCCAGTCCTACTGATCGTAATGACTGCTTGGATCTCCGTGAGAATTCGAAGACAGTCCGGCTACAGCATGAAAGAGTCATGTTTAGTGGGAATTATCTGCTGTTGGTGGGGGCCCCATGGAAGGGGGTAGTTCTGCAGCCCCATAATATCCAACACTTCCATGGAAACAACAAGACTCAACCTAATTAAGATAAAGTCAGAATTTCCAAGACGAGATGTCTCTCTTGGCTCACCACTCAGAACATACTCAGCATTCTCTACTACGTACTTGGCAGATGCCTCACTGTTTTTCTAGTTGTCATTGTGTCTCTATAAAATACTCTGCTTGGCTTTCAGGGTCCCTGGGCTCTGTCTCGGCCCGCCCCCACGCATATTATACCCGCAGGTCTTCTGTGCTTACCCTTCATTTTAGTTAGTCTGGCTTCCTTGTTGTCCCATACAGAAATAATGATAATTTTGTCTCTGACTACTTGTCTAAAGTGACTACCCAGCCTGAAATGTCCACCATCCTTCTCTCCGTCTGTTAAATCTCTGCTCATCTTTTAAATGTGGCACTCTAGACTATGGAGTCTTTCCTGATTACCCTGATCCCTCTCCCCTGACATTCCCATTCTTGATTTCCTAGAAACTTTGGGTTAACCGTGGGAGAGAGAAACCACAATATTTTTCTTAGAGGAAAAAAAAAAACTATTGAAAATTGAGTAGTGTTGAAAAGTCTGGGGGAGCATGCTCTAGACTGGGTTTCGAGAAAGACATGTAAAATATTGCAGAATTTATCCACCTGGGAAGTTGCTTCCAATGCCCAATCTTAAAGGTAAGGAGGCATCGAAATAAAACCCTAGAACATGTGGGTTAGGGACATGCCATTTTACGTCAAATCCAGGAATTCAGCGTGTTACTTCCATTATAGCCATTATCTCAAGAGCCACAGCAATCCTATTAGAACACACTGGGAAAAAAAAATAAATAAATAAGGGACATCCTGTGTCCTACATCTTAGCATCCAGGAAGCTAGTGCCTGGATTCTGAACCATGCTGCACAAATGCCATATCCCACTGACCTGCCTGTCCCCAGAAGATCGCAGACGCCTGCAAAGGGGTCCTGCCTTTGCCTTCTAGATCTTGCATGAGTAGACACATTGTCTGAACCCAAATCATAAAATCCAGCTGAAAGAGCCTGGGAAATGTAGTTTTTCTTATTCTACCCTTTACAACACAGGAAGGCACACCAGAGAGAGGGGGAGGATGGATGGGGACACCTTTCTGCCATATTTGTCACGTTCATCACAAATTACTATATTTAAAAGCTGCAAAGCCAGTCCTGCCATTTCCCTGTTTAAAACCTCTCATTGCCTCTTAATAGCCTACAGCATGAAGCCCTAAGTCCTTAGCCCGGCATAGAAGGCTCTCTGCTGCTCTCTATTGTAGAGGACAGCCTGTAATGCAGTATGCGGGGGAATTCAGAGTCAGGGGTGATTTTCTAGGTATTCATCGGATTTTTTTTTTTTTTTTAAAGAAGATAGTCATAGAAATGAAACTGTTTTCCTTTCCCCCTTAACTCCTCCAATCTAAACAACCTAGCCACTAAGCTATCACAACCGATAGGAAGAGATCTATAATAGGAAAGGAAAAGATCTATAATAAAAGTCAGAATTTCCAAGGAAATTCCAAGGAAATCTTTTCCAAGGAAAAGATCTATAATAAAAGTCGAAATCACGGAGTCCTGATGAGCATTGAGAGTGAGGGAGGAGGTCAGAAGAATCAAATCTCAAAACGCAGGGTATAAGAAAGCCAGGGTTTTGATTACTTTGCAAAACAACAGAGCGGGGGAGCTCTAGTGGCCTGAAGCTAGAAAAACCATCCTAGTCATCCCTCCATCAAAAGCCCTATTTTACATTTGTAGGGTTTTCTGATACCTTGGGTCACATCATGGGAACAGATGCGCAAGATAAACGGAGATGAAGCCCAGGCGCTCACGGACACGGTTCAAAGCTATGGCAGCTTGAGGCTGACCTGCTGGTGAGCTTGTGCCTGCGGTGGGGAGGGACCCTCTGTGCTCGGGGCTCATGCTGCCGCCCGTGAAACAAACGCGAGGCGCTATTTTTGCTTTTTGCCTTTATCGTGAAAGCACAACTCCCCTTTGGATTTCTTTCAGTTGGCGAAAACAGGTACCGATGTAGGTTTTTCATAAAAGCAGAGTGGCCCCATGCAACCTTTTAAGAAGTGGGGATCCTTGCCTCTACTGTTCTCTACAGCCGGTTATGACCCTGTAGCTCATGGTTAGGACTTCCTTTGTCTGTTACCCATTTCATATATCCCTTGACTTTCGTTAGCACCTGCACTAGTTGGGAATCTGTTTGGGGTGTGGGGCTGCTTTTACCCCATGCCTTTCTTTTGGAAGGAACTGCGCTGTTAACTCTGCCAGTAGAGATGCAGAGAGACCTTCCCGAACTTTCACTGTTGCTGTTGAAGCCACACCAGAGCCAACTCAGGAAAGCCCCTGAGCTGACTCCTTTCTCTTCCCTGCTCCCCCTGTACAGTGGCAACCTCATTTTTTCTCCATACTGAGGATTAACCATCCCATCTAACACTGCAAAATTATTATTATTATTATTATTATTATTATTATTATTATTATTATTTGGCATCTTCTCCCAAGAGTACAAGAACCCTGAAACATCCAGGAGGCAATCACGACTTCCGATTGGATAGAATAATGTTTGTGTATCTCTGTGGACACATTCCTCCCTCCAGAGGTCACACAGCATAGCGGGAAAGGGCAGGAGACCTGGATTTAAATCAGGCGTGCTCAGATTCCAGCCCCACCGTGTACATCTCTGTGCTCAGTCTCCTCATGCACAAAATGTGGACAGGATAGTTTACTCACAGAGCTGTCACGAGGACTGATAGCTGCCATAAGTATGCGGTATTCCACGTAGATCATACGACGGAATGCCTGGCACGCGAGTGTTTGTTATTAGCTGCTGTCAGTGAGTGCTTGACAGGAGGAACACAGTTACGAGGACCAGAAGCAAACAAAAAACAATCAAGAGGCTCACTAGAGAGATCTATGAGCCTTGCACGAGCCCTCCCCACTCCAAGCTCCAAGGTGTGTCCCTTTTCCTCCAGCCTGAGGAGTACATCAGTGGGGGGAATAGCACAAGGTACTGGTTGCTTTTTGAAAGCCAAATCTCCCAAGATTATACCACAACTGTGACAGATTTTTACAAAAGTCCATATCCCTGTTTTATCAGGCCATCTATTTCTGGTTGATGGTGGCATGAGAAGACAATGAATCCCAAAGGTATCGGCCCATTGTCTTCATTCTTTTCTGTGAATTATTTGATAAGAAATAATGTGGGGAATGTCATGATGACATCTAATGCATTATTGAGGTCACAGATGATATGGGGCAAAATCAGGTTGAGAAAAAAAGAAATCCTAGTCCAGAGTAACTTTTTCTTCCAATTGGGGGGATGGTGGTGGGAAATCATTGTCCTTTCATAATGGATGGGTGTGTCATCAACCCAACAACGCGAGGCTGTACGGTCACCTTGAAATGCGATGCTCTACCACATGACAGGGTTGTTGGCTGTTGTTTCTACAAATCGATGGAAAAGTCCTTATTCTTAGTCTTTGTTCCGGCCAGCTTCTGTTTACATGGCTACATGGATCTGCTGTTTCATGTGTGACATACTTCTATTATATTGTTCGCTTCTTCAGAACATAGACTATTCTCTGAAGAATGGAATCCCACCACAGACTTGCTTTGCTCATGAGGAATTGAGCAATGTTTTAACTTTCAGTTGTTGCCATAAAAAAGTACCACACATTCAAAGACCTAAAACAACACAACTTTATAATCTCACATTTCTGTAGGTTGGAAGTCTGGCATGGATCTCATGTCACTAAAATGACTGTCAGCTGGGCTGCATTTCTTTCTAGAAGCTCTGAGGAGAATCCGTTTCCTTGCTCATTCAGGCTATTGACAGAATTCAGTCCCTTGAGGTTGTGGGGGCTCACTTCCTTGCTGGTTGTTGGCTGAGGGCTGGTCTCGGCATTTAGAGGACCTTGCGTTCCTTAGCTCATGCCCCAATTTATCCATTTTCAAACCTAGCAATTGTGGGTTGGGTTCCTTTTAATCTCTTCCGCCTCTTCTGTTGTATCCCTCAGACTCTTCATCCAGAAAGTGCTCTCCACATTTAAGGACTCATTTGACTAAATCGGGTCGGCCAGGATAATATGGGATAATCTTCCCATCTCAAGATTCAAAACCCCGACCACGCCTGCAAAGTACTTTTTGCTAAGTCATATAATGTACTCGCAGGCTGCAGTGGTGAAGGCGAAGGCGTGGTCATCTCCGGAGGGCCATTGTTTTGTCTACCACAAGCAAGCCCCACAGTGGCAAATGCTGGAGAAGAAAGCCGATTGACTGATGTGTATCTAATGCTCTGCAGCAGGAAGCTTCGATGGCTCGTTACATGGGACACAATATTTTACCAACCCTCCGATTTTTCTCCTTCCAACTCTCTAACTGGCTAAGCTATTAGCAAGGACCCAGATCCTTAACTCAGTTCATCTCTCTTTCTAGGCAAAGTGGAAAATGAGATACTGGTCAAAGGCGAGTTAAGACATTCTGAGAAAGTCATAAAGGTGTATACTTGTCCCATCAACTGAAAGAAAATTGCTTCTAGTGTCCTCCATTTGTTGGAAATTGCAGAGAGAGAGAGAAAAAAAAAAAGCATTGTTGGATTAATAACTTCATACTCAATACCGAGGCTGTACTGATTTGTTCTAATAAGGAGACTATGAAAGGAAAGGCAGCTGCAGTTGGAGGTATACTTTTTTTTTTTTTTTAGAGTTATACATTTTTAAGCTCACAACATCTACTGTCGGGGTTCATCTATCCTGGGCAGGATAAAACCAAAGACCCAAATGGGTCTGTGAATTAGAATAATCAATCTTACATTTTTCCAAATATTTGACGGTGACCCTGATTTCCATGATTTTCCTAAGGGTGTGGCTTCTATTCTGATGTATTACTTTGGTAGGAAGCAGAGCGTGTAGAGAATTCCCTCTTGTCCCCTCCTGCCATGATAGCTCTTCCTCCATCGGCAAAGGGGACTGAAGGAGGACTACTGCTAGGTATATCCATTCCATTAACTGCCATGGGTTTTGATGCCCATTGGTCCTCAGGTCAAAACTCTGTTTGTCACCTGTCTTGCATAAGCCTCCATTCTGACTGTTAGATCACTGTGGTGTTCTGAGTACCTGGGCAATAATAGTCTAAGTTTATACTTGATGTCTAATACACATAAAGGATTTAGATATTTACCTTTCTCAGAGGGTAAATATCCATAAGTACCTTTGAAGGAGGGTAGGAGGAAAGATTTTAAGTATGCACTTAACATTTTCACAGGATCTTTCCTCAAGTGTATCCAGTCTTCCTATTCAAGGGCTTCTGTGACTTTGAACTTGAGTTTAGGAGTGAAGGGGTGAAGGGATGTGACCACCCTAACATAAAATAAGGCCTCTGCTTACTCAGGGATAGTCATCAAATAAGACTTTTGTAGGCCTGGCAGAGAAAGTAATGCCCACAAATATTCTACCTGGTCTATCCATTTCCCTGCCCCTTGTAGGTAAGTGGTGCCATGGGACCAGATTTATTCAATAGGCTGTGAGCAGAAGTTAACATGTTTAACTTCTGGCTGAAGCCTAAGAGATCAGGTATTAGTTCCCCATGTAGTCTCTTTCCTTATCATGGAAACTGTGAAATCAGATTACAAGAATGAAGCTGACTCTGTCTCTGAGTCACTGCATGATCAATAGCCCTGGAGAGTCACTCAGGCCTGTACCAGACTTGGTATAAATGGGAGATAGACTTTTAAGTGCTGAGCCCCTGACACTTGGGGGTCATTTTACTAGCACAGCATATCCTAATTAACTAGGGACCCCATCCTTACAGTCAAAGGACCCCTGAGCAACCAACCACCATCAATGATCTTGCTGGTGCGACCGTTCTATTATCCATGATGATACTTCTTTCTGTTATGGCAATCAAGCTCATCTGCCTCTGCCAATGAAGTTCTCTGCTTGTTTTTTTTTCTATCCTGGAATCTTTCCATCATGTTAAAACCAGGGAACCTATTTTAACTACAGCACCTTCCTTAGCATCTCTGGAGTATATAGAAGAACCACCAAAATCATACCAATCTGGAAAGTAGCCAAAATATTTCTCAAAGACGCCATCAGTTCCTTCATTAAAGTCTACCTCAAGGCTTCATTTAGCAACTTAGGGAGTGGGTGGTACATTGTGATGAGACTACTTCAGACTTCCTACCCTCCCAGATTAAAATTCCTTTATCTACCTTAGGCCAAAACGTTTCTGGTGCCTCGATTTTATTTAGTGAGGCTCAACACCAAACACAGGTACATATTAACTAGTTACACAAACTATTAGAACCCTTACCACTGAGCACACAAAAAAAATGGGATGGCTGGTAAGTTCATCCATATTGAAAATTTGGTCCAATATAAAGTTATGTTTTGTCCAATTTGGTGAGGCCCCTCTAAATTCATTCCCACATGCATTCCAAAGACTGTGGGAGATATAAGTCAAGAAAATCCTGCAATTGTTTTGGGAAAAGGTTCTTTCTTCCTTGATTTGATTTACTGTTTTCTCCTTAGAGTGTGTTCAGATCTGATTTAATTACATGTTTGGAGAAAAGAAGGAGTTAAAATAGGGGTAGAGAGGGTAGATCAAAAGGGAAATTGGCTTGTTATTGTAAGGCAACTCTCTTGGACATTGGACACAGGAAGGTTGTTTCCAAGGGTATGGGGAGCTCAGTGACAGGTAGGGGTCCTGGGGACCAGGATGCCTCCAAATTCTACCACATGCATCTAATCCTGTGTTTCAAAGTCGTCTTCATTCCCGAGCAGGGGACCAACTGAAGAGACAAGTTGTTTAATTCAACAGATGTCATAATTTGGTAATCTGAAGGGGAAAAAACATTTTTCTGATAAAGCTGGTTTTCACTTATCTTAATCCTAAAGATGAGACGAAAAAGAGATCCTTTCATACTTCCTCATATTAAGCCTGAGATGTCAGAAGTTTAGGGGCATTGTTTTCTTTCAAAGAACAGAACGAAAAACAAAACAAAACATCAAATGCCAATATGAGTAATTTTCTTCCCCCTGTAGTTCCTGAATTTCCTGGACCTTGCCCTCCTTGAGCATTTTATTTCAGATGACTAGAGTAATATTTCAATTAATTATTTTGCTACCATGTACCATAAATGAAAATTCTATCCTGGAGTGGTAATAGAACTCACATTGCCTTCTGCCTCGTCTAGCCTAGGTATCCAATCCCAGCTGGAGACGGATCAATTACAATGTGCTTACTATGCGCCAGGCACTGCTCGGAGAGGTTTTTGTGTCCGAACTCTTTAAGCATTGAAAGAGCCCAAAGAGAATGGCACCGTGAATCATCCACGCTTAAGACTGAGAAACTGCTATACATGGAGGTTTGGTCACACAACTGGCGAGTGGCAAAGCTGGTGATTCAAATCTAGGCCGTCTAGCTCCCAAGACCATGCTTTTAACCACTGTGTTTTGCTGCCTCTCGATTTGAAAGTGGGATTCTTATCAGTTGGTATGCTTTCGTTTGCAAGAAATAGAAACTAATTTTCACTATCTTAACAAAATGATGTTTTATTAGAAAGTTGTCAGAATTGACAGAAGCAGACTAGAATAACAAACAGGAATCGAGGTCCCTATAGTGGGCCAAGGAATTACGATAACCGTTTTGTAGGGGAAGTCTGGCCAGGACAAGTTGTTGTTGTAAGTATTGCTACATCACTGCTAACTTCATGAAAGCATTCAAACCTCTCCATCATCATCTTGCCACTCAGTCAGTGTGATCAGAAGCGTCTGATTTGCTGAGCCTGTTCATTTGCCAGTGCTGTGGCTGCCAAGGAATGGACAGAGGAGGTCTGGATCTTTGTAGCTTCCCTGGTGGAAGAGAGGTGAAGCCCAGCTTTACAAAGACACTAAGTACAATTAAGGAAAACTCACAAAATAGTAAAGAGTTTGCTCAGTAGACATCAAAATGCTAACTGTTTGCCATAACTTGTAAAGATCTAAATGGATGGGATCCCCACAATTTCATTTGTGCCTGAACATGCAAGGAACAGATATGGTTCAGTCTTTCCATCCTCTAAATCCTTCCCAACTTCATTGTATAGCTGAATCGACCTCAACAAAGAGAGGAAAACTATCTCCATTCCCACCCTGAAACACACCAGGCTAGATGCAAATTCTAGCCTCAGTCCATCAAAAGGGGCTACTTTTTCCAACGACTTGGCAAACCCAGGACACACCCTAGACTATTCTGAGTGTAGATCTTCTTCTCACATCCCTCTGTGGTATTGGTTGCCCACAGCCCTAGCTGTTCCAGCCCAAGTCCCAAACCACCAAACTCAGCCCATCTGGATTTCAGATAAATTCTGATATGCTGGAGTCAGCAACCAGCTTTCAAGACGTTCTGGGCTGGCCAAGATGTCAGAATAGGCCAACCACCTAGATTCCTTGTACTCTTTTCCCTGTTTCCAATCAACCTGGTAGCACCAACAACTTCAGTGAGGCTATAGATAGATAAAATAAAAAAAAATAACTGAGAGGGCTCTGCTCTTTCTTTTTACCATTGTCTTGGAAAACTCTTGCCCAATACCTATGGCTACTCACAGCTCTGGTCCAGTCATTCCCAGAATTGAAATCAAAGCTCATGCCTACAGAAGAAGCTTTGCCTGTAAGGAGCTGATAAAAGAACTTGGCCCGACAATCTGTCTTTCTAGGGCCCAACTATAGATGTGAGAATGGGGTTTCTGAAACCTATACCAGCTTACTAAACCAATGGACAGAGTTTTTCATTCATAAATATTGATCAACAGTCACTAGATACATGATTACGGTCTATGAAGAAAGGTTCAAGGCAGAAAAGTAGAACTGACCATCGATGAAACAGAGATGATGAAAAGGAGTAGAACAGAACTGTCTATACACTAGAGAAATCTTTGCAACCATAAAACAACGTTATCAAAAAACAAAAAGCAGTGGGGGTGGGGGAACCTGGGTGGCACAGTCGGTTAAGCTGTTGACTCATGATTTCAGTTCAGGCCATGATCTCAGGGTCATGAGATCAAGTCCTGTGTCATGCTCTGTGCTCAGTGAGGAGTCCCCTTGAGGATTCTCTCTGTCTCTCTCTCACCTTCTGCCCCTACGACCTCACTCTCTCTCCCTGTCTCTATAATAAATACATCTTAAAAGAATAAACAAAAAAGAGGAAACTGGGAAATCTCTATTATTATTCTTAACTTAGAAAAATCAACAAAGCAGTTAATAACAAAATGCACGCAGTTCCTCTGGACCCGGGAGAGCATTAATCTTGTTTTTATCAGTAGATATGTTTTGTCTGTTCTTTTATACCACTTTGTGTCTGCCTTTTTCTGCTCAGCATAATATCTTTAAGATCATCTGTGTATAGTGCTGTGCATACGAGAAGCTTGTTCCTTTCTATTGCCGAGTAGCATCCCATTGTATAAATATACCACGATAATTTACCTATTGATAGGTACTTAGGATACTTTCACTTTTTGCAATAATGAATAAAGCAGCTATAAACGTTCATGGACAGACTTTCTCACAGAGACATGTTTTCATTTCTCTTATATCAATACCTAGCAGTGCATTATATTTACTGAGCTTCCTACCTTCAGGAATCAGATCAGTTACTTTCACATAAACCATCTCATCTAACTCTCTCCAGCTGCTCAGTGCAGGCACTGACACCGGGACCCCTCTGTTGACATTCAGCTGGTCCTCTTCCCACCACACTCGCTGTACATTCCTCTTCTCCAGCAGCATGCAAGCCCAGACCTCCTGAGCCGCCTTAACTCGGCTCCAGCAAAAAGAGCCACTTTGACATTGGCCCATTCCAGGGTGGGAGTGGAAACCAGAGGAGTGCAGGGTGCTGCCTGAGAGGACAGAGGTGTGCAGGCGGCGTGCCCTGCGCAATTAGAGGCGGATTAAGATGGAAACAGTGTGGGGGCCAGGCGTGATGTGTTTTTGCCGCCCTGTCTGGGATTAGTAGTAATATATCTGCTGGCGTGATGGACACATCTGCTTTCGTTTATTCTGAGCCCTGTCAAGCTCACAGGCCTGGATTAAAGCAAAATCACGCTGAGTGAACATTGCTAATTTAGCTCCTTTTTTCCCCCTCTCTTTTTCTTCCCCATCTTCAAATTTTAATGTGAATGCAGCAAGAAGCCATTCCATTCCGACATGACGCTTTGGGAAAGGAGCCTCTAATTCCCACATCCTGAAGAGGAGGGGAGGCGAGGGGAGAGGAGGTAGCCTGAGCCAAAAGATGAAGCCCGGGAGGGCTAGGGGTATGTTGGGAAGGGAAGAAGAGAAGCAAGGAGAGAGAAAGGTGGCAGGAGGGAGTAGGGGAAAGGTGAGTTTGCAGGGTACTGCCGGGGATGCCTAGCTCTGGAACATTTCCCCATGAAGCAACCAATGGCCTACATCCTTGGGGCTGGCTGCCGGCTTCCAGGGCCCCCTGACTGCCAGACCACTCCCTGCGCAAAAGTGCTTCAAGGCAGGGGGAGCTCCTCTCGAGGTGGAGGGGCACGCAGGCGCTCTTCGCGTGCACCTGTCCGTCACTTCACGTGCACCTGTCTCTTATCCAAGGGCCGGTTCTCGGCAAGTTTGTTTGCTGTGTTTCACACCTGGACATTCCTTTAGCCCCACGTCTGGTTAACTCAGTCACTGCTTGCCGCTAGCTCAAGCTCTGCTTTTCGACTGTGAGTCAAAGGGCTCCCGTCGCCGCCCCTGGAATCCCATCTTAGAGATTGTCTTCCCGTGGTTTCCGCCCAGAGTCTCTTTATCAAAGTCATGTCTCCAGGCACTTTTTGTTGGTCGAGATAAGATCTTGAGATTTCCCCTCTCTCCATGGTCGTCCTGGTTTTTTTCTCAATAATACACTCCTTTTTGCTGTCCTCCAGCGCTTAAGTTTGTGGAGTTCATTCTTCCGGTTTCTCTCCAGTTTCTTGTATTTTTCTCAACTTCCTTTTCCCTTTAACGTGCTTGGGACAGCACCATCTTTGTTAACCAAGAAGAAACATGACAGAAAACACGTTTCTTTTCTCTCTCTCTCTCTTTTTTTTTTTTTTTTTTTTGCTAAAACATTATAGCCAGTGGTAGAAATAATAATTACGGGCTAGGAATAAATGCTGGGATGCCAGATGAAAGGGATTAAGGTATGAATGATTTTAAAAGAGAAATAAAATCAAGCTGAAGATCAACGTGGTGTCTTGGGACAAAGGAAGGAGGTGGCAAGGATGAGGCCAAGGTCAGGAGCACCGAGGGAGAATCGAGAAGCAGAGCCCAGCTTAAACCATTCTCCCCGTTCCAACCCAGCAGAGCGGGGGGCCACGGAGTGCCGCCGTCCCTCTGACTACTGCTCCACGCCTTCTCCAGGAAAATAAAAGGCACTTGCCAAGGGCTAAATGAAATTCACCTTCAGGACCAGCAGAATCTGGCTAATATGATTTCAAGCTTCCGCTCCCCCTGCCTCCAACCTCTGCACCTTCTTCCTGATGTCTCAGATTCTTTTAACAAGGGAAAAAGTCTTTCACGCCACAATTAGGGATAAAAGACATAAAATGCAAACGCCTGGCTGAGCTCCCGTTGGAGAATAATCAATCAATCTTTGGAATATAAATTACTAATATCAGATTCTTTCCTGGTATGATACAGGGAAGAGGGTTGAAAGCGCAGATTATACCAACATCTGACATGGGGGTTGCCAAGGAGATGGGCACCAAGGAGGGAACAAATCCTTCAAGGTATATAACACCTTAAGGTCTGAAGTGTGTGCGTGTGTGCGCATGTGTGTGTGGTGTGTATACTGTGTGTCACTTACCTTCACAACTCTGGGAGGCAGGCATCTGTATTCTTACCATCATGCAGAAGAAGAAACTGAGGCTTAGTTTGTCGGATAGTTGATCCCAGGGCCAAGCTAAATGGTGCCGATCTTCCTCGACTCACAATGGGGTTACATCCTGATGAACCCATTGCCTGTCGAAAATACCATAAATTGAAAACACATTCAATACACTCACCTACCGAACTTTATGGCTCAACCTAGCCCACATGGACTAGGACGTGCACAGAACTCTTACATCAGCCTTATGGTGGGTGAAATCATCGAACGGGAAGCCTATTTTATAAGGAAGGGTTGGAGAGCTCATGCCTTCGGTCAATCGCTGTACCGAAAAGGACAAACAGCGTGGTGCATGGGCACAGAATGGTCGAAAGTGGGTTGGTCGTAGATGCCCAGCATCCAGACAGAGGACAGTACCACATATTGCTAATCCAAGGGAAGATCACAACTTAAAATTCGAGGGATGGTCTCTACTGCATTCATATTGATTTTGCGCCATTGCAAAGTCGGAAAATTTTAAGTCGAAGCATCGTCGGTGGGAGACCGTTTACGTTTGAACCTGAGGTTCTGATGGCAAGCCCAGCAATTTTTAAAATGTACCAAATGCTATGGAAAGAATCTGGCAACAAAAGAAATACCCTACAAACTTTTAGGATTCTGCCTTGGCTGAGATGTGTTTACTTTGAGATGGGAGAGGACGCGTGCATTGGTGGATGCAGTAATTTTAGTGTGGAGCTGCCAAAGCAAGCAGCCTGCTTTGCATGATTTATGAAGACTTTTTAAAAAAATGAAGTTGAGTGTTGACTTTGTGAAACAGGAGCTTCATTTTCTGGGAATTTGCTATTTGAAGTACCTCCCCTCCCCTCTTCTAGTGAATTTATCCTCTTCTCACAAAACCCTATTAACTTTTCCTTCCCAATCTCCTTAGGCTGGGGCTTAAGCAATTTCTAGTTTGGTATGTATATTTATACTTATTTTTCTTTAATTTTTAAAAAAATTGAAGTCTAGCTCTTATACAGAAATGTATATAAAACTTGTAACAATCGCTCCATAAATTACCATAAAACAAAGCCCTGCGAAGCCATCACCCAGCCCGAGAGGTAAAACACCTCTCACAATCCCCAAATCCCCTGCCCACGCCCTCCTCCGTTGTCCTTACCTTTTCTCTCCTCCCAAAAGATTACTCCTATCCTGGATTCTAAGATGATTGATTAGTAATGCTCAGTCTTGGACTTCATATAAACAGAATCTTACTATTATTTTGTGTGACTTACTTTGATCGGTAAATTATGTGACAGTCATTCCTGTTTGGGCACGCACCTGACCTCTGTTTTCAATGTTGCATAGTGTGCCGTGGTCCAAACCCACCGATTTATTTATCTAGTCTACTGTTGGTAGCATTTGGATTGCTTCCTCTTTGGGAATATCGGGAATAACATCACTATGAACACCCTTGAGCAGGTACTTGGATAATATGTGTCTATATTTTCTGGGTATGTACTAGGGATTGAACCTGCCCTGTTGGAGAGTTTAAGTTTCGGAGCTAACAGAACGCTGTTTTCTAAGTGATCATACAGAGGTACGGTCCTATCAATGACGTGTGTTCTTAGTTGCTTAACATCCTGACCAACACTTGCTAGTGCCAATCTTTGTAATTTCAATCATTCTGGTGGAGGTAATAGGATTTCATTATGGTTTTAGTCTTTATTTCCTTGACTACTAATAAGGTTGGCCATTTTCATATGTCAACTGGCCTTTTTTTTTTTAATCAAGTACATTTCTCGCCCATCTTTCTATTGTGTTGTCTTTTATTTTTATTGACTTGTAAGAGGTATATATACATACATAGATATCTATATCTATATCTATATATATATAGTTGTTTTTTTTTAATTGAGTTCTTTGCTGGTTTATGCGGATTACAAACAACTTCTCTGGCTTTGTGCCTGCCTTTTCCCTCTTAATGGATCTTTTGAATAGAATTTCCTAACTTTGATGTAGTACATTTTATCAGTCTTTCCGTTCATGGTTGGTGTTTTCGTGTCCTTTTAAAGAATTCTTTTTTTTCTCCCAGGTTCATAGAGATAATGTCTTATATTGTCATAAGGAAGCTGTGTGGTCTTGCCTTTCACTTTTAAATATATAAACCAACTGAAATTGATTTTTGTATATGCTGTGATATAAAGGTCAAGTTTTATTGTGTTCCATATGAATATGAAAGTGTTCCAAACCATTCAGAGAAGAGACGGTCCTGTCTCCACCATTCTGCAATGCCCATTTGCATGGTATCTTCTTCTGCTGCATTGGTCTATCTGACTATCATTGTGCTAATATCACACTGCCTTAATTATTATAGCTTAATGATATGTCCCTCTACCTTTTTGTTCTTTGTTAAGAAGGTCAGCTTCTTGAACTTTTGCACTTCCATATAAATTTTGAATAAGATTTTCAATTTCAAAAGGGAAAAAAGGAAGAAAGGAAAATCCATTGACATTTTGATTGGGATCGAACTGAATATATAGCTAGATGGGGGATAATTAATATCTTTGCAATATTTGGTTGCACACACTTTTTTCCAAATAATATTTTACAGGGTATTTTTCTGTTTGCTCTTATTTTTGTTTTGCTATATGCACAGAACTTTTTCATATCTTTCATTACATTTATTCCTAGGTATTTTATACTTGATGATGTTATTTTGAATGTGTTATGATTATCTAAAGAATAATCTGTATTCTCTTTGCTGATACTATGCAAACCTCCTTGATTTTTGTATTTTGACCTTGTATCCAGCAGCCTCTTTGAATCATTTAAAAATTCTGATTACTGGGACACCTGGGTGGCTTGGTGGGTTAAGCCTCTGCCTTCGGCTCAGGTCATGATCTCAGGGTCCTGGGATCGAGTCCCACATTGGGTTCCCTGCTGAGCAGGGAGCCTGCTTCCCCCTCTCCCTTTGCTTCTCCCCTTGCTTGTACGCTCTCTCCTTCTCTCACTCTCTGTCAAATCAATAAATTCTTTTAAAAAAATTCTGATTACTTGTCTATATATTCTTTTATATTTTCTATATGCAAAATAATAATCTATGTAAATGCTGACAATTTTAGTTATCTCATTACAATTAATACCTTTTTTAATTGTACTGGCTAGAGTCAGTAGTACAACTTTGAACAGAAGTTATATCCTTGTCTTCTTTCCCTCTGCAAAGGGAAAGCTTCAATATTCAATAATGTTTGCAGACCCATCTACTCAGAGAACGCATTGATGGATGCCACAGAAAAGGCGGGGATAGGCAAATAGGTAAAGGGGAGTGAAAGGTACAGACTTCCAGTTATGCATGGGTAAGTCACGAAAGATACAGCCTAAGGAATACAGTCAATGGCATAATTTTAACATTGTAAAAAAATGGCATTCTGTTTTTTATAGTTATCTTTCCCATAAAATAATTCTTGTCTATTTCCATTTTGCTTAGAGCTTTTATCATCAATAGATGTTGGATTTATTAATTGTCCTTCCTACTTCTTTTAAGAGGATCATCTTAAATTTCTTCTTTCTTCTGTTAATGTGGTGGACTGAATTGTTTTCAAATATTAAGCCAACCTTGCATTTTTGTAAGAAAGTATTCTCTCTTAATGGTCTCCAAAACATATTCCTGAATTCTGTTCAATGATATTATGTTGAGGATGGTATCATGTTAGGATTTTTGTACCCAGGTTTGTGAGTGAGATTAGTTGAGACTTTTCTCTTATAATATCCTTGTCAGCTTTTGGGCGCCTAGGTGGCTCAGTCAGTTAAATGTCTGCCTTCCTCTCAGGTCATGATACTAGGGTCCTGTGTTTGAGTCCCACATTGTGGGGAGAGGGGTGTCCCTGCTCAGCAGGGAGGCTGCTTCTCTCCCTCCCTCTGCTCCACTCGTGCTTTTTCTCTTAAGTAAATAAAAATAAGATCTTTTAAAAATACATCCTTGCCAGCTTTTGATGTTAATGTTTGCTGACCCCTTAAGTGAGTTGGAGAGTATGCCTTTTTAAAAAAGCCTCTATAAAAGTTTTTGTAAAATTGCTTCTATCTCTTAAATCTGGCAGATTTTACAACAGAAGCCACCTAGGCCTGAAGCGTGTGTGTGTGTGCGCATGTGTACGCATCTGTGTTTGTGAACATTTTTAACAATAGGATTGATTTCTCCATTAAAGGGAAAACCATTTCTATTTTTTCTTTCACTTTGCATTAGTGTCAGTAAGTTCTGTGGGTTTTTTTTTTTTTCCACCGATGTGTCCATTACATCTAGTTTCAAAGATATTGATGGAAGGTTGTTTAAAATAGCATCGTGTTCTCTTGGTTCTGAAAACTTCATAGTCATATCACCTTTTCATCCCAAATATCAAACACGTGTTCTTATACTTGGTCAGAAGAAGTGGATTTTCTCAGGCCTTGGGGCTTTGTGGGTATGGAAATGCTGGTGCAGATGTCTTCCCACTGTGTTGCTACGCCCAGCACCTGTTCTAACCTGCTACCATCACCTTTGACACCAACTCCAGGCGAAGAAAAGCAGAGGGAGTCTCCCTAAGTCCTATAGCCAGTTGCCACCCATCCCTCATTTCTGCAACTGGCATTAGGTTGAGTTTTAGGTTGCAATTCTTACTCTCTTACTTTTTATTTAAGTACAATATACCTTCATCGAAGTGTACATATCACACATCTCAGGGACTTCTCAGAAACACGTGTGTAATTGGCACATGCATACTAAAAAACAAAACGTCCCTAGAAGTCCTCCTCATGCTGCCTTTTGGTTATACCTGAGAGGGCAACCACCATTCAGACTTCAAAGAGCACAGACTGATTTTGCTTCATAGAAATATCCATCTTCTTTCATTCAAAGTGATATCCTTGAGAATCGTTCCTCTTATCATATGCAGTAGTGGAATCCTCATTCTTCTATCTGTTGGGCCCTACTATTGGACCGTCATTTATGCTAGTGGACCATCATTTCCTTATCTATTTCTCTACTGATGGGCATTGGGCTACTTTCCAGATTGGTATGATTACAAACCGTTCTACTGTGAACACTCCTGTGCATATCTTTTGTGGAACAGATGCGTGCGTGTCTCTTGGGTTTATACTTAGGGGAAGTCATATGGTTTGCGTATGCTCCGCAGCAGGGTAAACAACATACTGCCAGAAAGTTTTAAAAGTGATTCTGGGAGTTCATTCTTTGCTAGCAGTACAGGAGAGTTACATTTGTTCCGTGTAGCCATGCCAACACATGAGGTCTTCCATCCTTTTTCTTGTACCATTGGGTGATGTGTGGGTTGTGGCATTGCACTGTTATTGTAAATGGGACGTTCCGGCTGTCTAATGAAGGGGGGCATCTTTTCATACGCTTACTGGCTACTTGGATATCTTCTTCTGTGTTTACTCAAGGCTTTTGCTCATTTTGCTATTGGGTTAATAGTTACTTTTTATCATTCTAAAAATAACGTACATTCACGAGAGACGATGCGGAAAACATGGAAGAGCTCGAAAACAAAATAAAAGAAAATCACCTATGATTTCACTGACCTGTAAATAACTAAACATCATGCTACCTACCGCGTTAGAGCATGTGACATGGTGGTTATAGCTGTGATGTGGTCAGAAGAGGGTACAGTAATTACGCTTGTATTGGTCAAAGCGACCACATAGTCCCCCATTTTAATTAGGGGCTTCTAAAGCATAAACACTGGAAATAAAGGGAAGTCTTTTTAAGATGTTCAACCTTCAAGGGAGTTGAGGACTTTAGTCCCTGGATGTCATGCCTGATCATAGGGGCCCCACGGGGTAGCTCCAGCTCAAGCCCGTTCCCAGCTTCTCTGTGATCCGAAGCACGCACCGTTGGGGATCCTTTGTACCCTGTTTGTGGCCTCCAGGTCCATGCCACCCCCACCGCCCTTTATCCTGAGCCAGACACCAAGTCGACTCCTCCTTCTTTATTTCAAGAAACTAAATTTTCACCAAAGTGAAACCTCTCCTTCCCCAGTGCCGGTTCCCTAACTGGAGCCTTCCCTGTCTTCTGAATGACTCCTATCCCTCTTAACTGACACCGTTGCTTCTATTATCCTGACCCCCACCTCCGGCCCCGTCCCGGCCCAATCTTCATACCGCGGGCAGCCACACGAAACTGCAAGTCTAACCATGTCTCCCCCCACCCCGCTTACAGGGGGCTTCCCTGGGCCTCCTCCCCGCCCCTGCAAAGCCAACACCTTCACATGGTTCACGTGGGCCCCCTCCATCTGGCCCTGCTTTCCTCTTGCCTCAGCCCCTGCCACGGACGGATTATAGACTTTCATGCTTTGGGGCCTTGGTTCAAAGTCTCTCTGCTTGAAATGCCCTGACCCGCCTTCTCTGCCTTGGCAAAATCCTGCACACATTTTCAAGGCCTGGGTCAAGTGCCATCCTGAGGCTCCCAGACAGGATTAATCTGCTCTCTCCCTGCTGGTGGACGAGCCACTCAGCTCACTGACTAACTCTAGTTTCTTTGTACCCTGGCCCCACAAGGCACACCTCATATCTTTACCTCGTGCATCCCCAGCACTTGGCACAAGACCTGGCACATAATCGGTGTTAAATACACACTAAAGGAACGGCTAAGGGGATTAATGAAGAGTAGAAAGGAAAGGGGGACCGGCATCTGTTAAGAACTTGCCCTGAACGAGACACTTCACTTATGTTACCTCTTTTAAACTTCTCAACGGCCCCGCGAAATTTGGTGGTGTTACTCCCGTTTTTATAAACAAGGACATGAAGGCAAAGAGACATGCAATCATTTGCTCAAGGTCACACCGCCAATAAACGGCAGAGCCGGGACCGAACTCCCAGTCCAAAAACAAACCTGGTTGTTGAGCCTTAAACGGAAGATTGCTGTAGTGGTGGCTAACAGCAAAGATAACCTCATGCCTGGACTCAGAACACGGTCCCAGCTGTTTACGTGAGTGTTCCCCCTTCCCTTGCTGTGACTCGAGCTCGGCACAAACACGCGAGGCTGGCAGAATCATCCTCCAGCTCTAGCAGATGAAGAAAATGAAGTTTGTGCATGAAAGTGCCTTGCCGAAGGTCAGCATCTCAGCGAGCCACCGAGCCGCAACACACAGCTGGCCCGGCTCGTCCTAGGTCCAGCGGGGGCCAGCGGGGAGGACAGAATCCCCAGAGAAGAAGTGCTTTGAAATAATAAGCTGTCTGCTAACTCTGGCAAACTCCTTTCCGTTCCCCGCGTGGGTCTGCTTGGAGCCATAGCAGCTTCTAGGAGGTGGAAAGAAATCAGAGGCTGAAGCTCTCCACCATTTCTGGAAGATGGGGAATTCTTTGCATGAGAGCCATTGTTTGCCTTAGTAAATAAATAAATAAATAAATGAAAATTTAAAAAAAAGAAAGAAATAAAAGGAAGCTAAACCCCATATATACATATATATTTCACAAAGCTCCGCAGGGCCCAGAGCAGGACCACAAACAAAGAGCTCTCTTGGGCCGCTGCCCTGTACCAGCCACCCCCAGGTGACCCCCTGTTGGCACTGCCCACTGGGCCTGCCTGGGGAATCTCCAACCTCGGCGAAGAAAAGGATAAAACAACACAAATTCTCCAGGAGCCTCATTATTCAAACAGTTCCAGAAGCAGCAAGAGGACAGCGGTGACTTTGGGAGAAGCACAATCTTATCTCCAGGGTGAATAGGACCATTTGTTGTTTATGTCCAGGAAAGCAGGGCAGCGCAGAAAGCACAGGAGAACTCAGACGAGAAGGGCGCCAAAAGCCAGCCGCTGATCTAAAAATCCTCTGCAGAAACAATGGCTTCTCTCGGGATGAGCTGCAGCCCCTTCTGGAAACAAAAGCTCTCGCGGAGGAAATTGGTCTTTTGTGGTTCTGGCGAGAAGCGAGCCAGATAAAGCTAGCCTGGCCTGACCCTCTCCCTCTGAGCAGAGGAGACACAGAACTTGTAGGGAAGTGGGAGCCGCGAGGCGAGGCTTCCTCAAGTTCCAACTGGCCTTCCAGTTCCCCAGGTGCTCCACGGAGACCTTTGCTCCCCGGGCCCAGGCCCTGCTGGTGACCCGCCGCCGAGAGTCCCCTGGCAGGGTCCCTCTGTCACCTGTGGTCTGCCCCTGTCTTGTTCCAGCCAAAACCAAAAGCCGCTGCTGGGCCTCGAGGCCTCTGAAGTTTTTCTGACAGTTTTGGAGCTTGGGCTAAAAATAAAGACCGGCTGGGACTTTGAGGCGAACCCAAGCCATGCCCTGACTTGAACTGCTTTGGCCTTCTCAGCCTGCCAGCCAAAGCTCCCGGGTTTCAGAAAGAAGACAGCCGGACACAATGCAGACGGCCAGCCAGCAGCACCCCCTCCTGCTAGATCACCGGGGTCCCTCTGACAGCTCGGTTCCCCTGCACCCTAGCCGGAGGAGCCATTTAAGCTGACTTTGCAGGGTTATTTTTTATAGTCGTTTGCAAATGTGTATGTGGGTGGGACTTGGGAGGGGTAATTTGGTTTCAAGACGGTCCTGGGGAATTTGTCTTGGGAATATGTTTGTATAGTCAAGGGAGTTGCTTGGATTTTAGATTACAGGTTTCATTGGGGTGGTCCGTGGGGAGAAGGGATGGAGATTGCTAGAGGGCGGAGGGCCCCAGAGCCTCTCCAAGCCACCCCTCTGCCCTTGCTGCTAGCAAGGGACCCATCCGCGGCTGGGAGGAGAGGCCACAGCCAGGAGCAGACTAGAATTAATTCCACCCACAGTCTGGGTGGGGTGGGGGTGCGGGAAAGCCAGGCTATTTCTAAGGCTCGCTTTGGGAAGGGCTCGGGCAGTCTCCAGCAGAAGGTGGTCTTTGATGACTAGGCCTGCTTTGAAGAAAGGAGAGAATCATTTCCAGAGTTGCTGCTGGAAGTCCCCCATGTGCCCTGGTGATGTGGAGGAGAAGCCATGGTGGGGACCGCAGCCGGGCGTGTCTGGCTGGTGTACGCCCTGGCAACAAGACAGGGACCAGACTTGATCTACCAGTGGTAGTTAACAGTCACCAGCACGCACCTTCTCCTATGGAGCTAACCATGTGCTTCCACGGAGCTCATGTTACATAGTTCTTCCAACAAGAATGTGAGATCAGTTATATCAGTACAAGTTGTCTCTTACTGAGCACCTGCTGTGTGCCAGGCCCAGGGCTCCGCGCTTTGTACAACAGGGTTTTGCAACGTAGAGGTCTTTAGAGCCCAAACTGAGGTCTCCACAACGTGTTGAAATTCCAGAAACATTTTACATTTATGCATGACTGAGCTTTTTTCCGGAGTGAAAGGCCATGACTTTCATCCAGTTTTTAAGGCAGTTAGGAGCTATAAAATGTTCAGAACTATAAAATGTTCTCCATCGGTCTGACACCAGGGTCATTCCCCAGGCTGGCAGATTTCATACCTGATCCTCGGTCTCACTCTGCACTTTGAAAATACCCTCATTGGAACTATTATAAAGTTCTATTGTATTTTTAAGGGGTTTTTTGGAACCCTCCCTACCCCCCATCCTTCACTAGACTTTAAACCCTTTGAGGGCAGGCATTGTGTCTTACCCACAGTTTTATTTCTGGCCTATAAGGTAAGTTCTAGTGCTTCCTAGATGCTCCATAGATTTTTTTTTTTTTTTGCACAAATGAATGAACTAATATAAAGCCTCCCTATAGTAAAAATTAATCCTGTTCAATGATATGAATGTGTAGGAGAGAGAATGTGCGTGTGTGTGTGTGCGTGTGTGTGTGACAGAAGGTGGGCCCTCTCTGCAATGCGGTGGGGGATCTGTGTAGAGAGAGACTCGGGCTGGTTTGCGGGAAAGCAGAGGCAGGCTGAGTGTTGGGCACAGAGCCAGAGGAAGCCATGTTCTCCTGTCCTGGTGGCACTCGGATTTGGCTCTGGACCGGCACATCTCCAGCATGCCTCTCCCTGCCAGCACCCCTGTGCCTTCCCTTTCCATGGCATCTATTAATGATAAAAGTCCCCGTGGTTTATAATTACCAGTTTGACAAGTTCAGGAGTTCTCTGTTAATTATTATAATTAGCTTTCACTCAGTGAGGCTTCGGGAGTTTAACGACAATATTAACAACAGGAGGACGACGATCAGGAATTGACTACAAAGAATTGACTGGAAAGACTTCCTTCTGCTGTCAGGGAAACTTATTAATGAAGGCAAAACCTGCACAGCAGCTCCCCTCTGTCTGCCTTAACTCAGCAATTGGGTCTAAATCTGCCTTGGGGAATTGGAAACAACCATTGCGGCCAGTATGCGCAAAGCCGGAGTTTCAAATCAACCAGAGAAGAAGGAAGGAGCCACTAGCCTGACAGCTGTGGGCTCCTCCTTGACCAGAAATCGAGCAGCGGCAGCAGCCGAGGAGGAACGTGGGAACCGAGCCTGCCAGCTATGGCCCCAGACCCGGCTCTTGGAGAGGGCAGACCGGTCCCTGGGGGCAGCCAGCCCGTCCTGAAACTGTGAAGCAGATGGTCATTTTTTCTGCCCGTCTCTCAACACTGTCCATTCCCACAGTTATCCCCCGAGTTACAGCTCTCGGCTTGGCCTTCACTGGGCGCTTGGCCTCCTCTCCATTTTCCAGAGCACTCCAGACCTGCCGCATTACCCTTCCTGCGGGAAGGCTCTGATGACGGCACCCTCTCCTCTAAAGCCTTCCGTGGCTCCCAGTGGCTCACTAAGTACAGTCCGGAGTCCTCATTCTGGCACTCCAGTCCACCCAGCCCAGGCCGCACTGGTCTCTCCAGCACTGTTTTCTACGCAGCCTTCTTCTCGTTCTTGGCTCAGACAATAAACATCCACCGGGCCCCTGCTCAGTATCAGACAGGGTTTCAGAAGCTGCACCTTCAGCAGCCAGCAAGACAGACAAGTTCCTGCCCTCACGCAGTTTTAATTCTAGCAGGGAACTCCGAAAATAAGCTCACCAACTAATAAATAATACCATCCATGGAAATGACGAATCCTCTAGCGTCATCACAACCAAAACCGGTTTAAAGGCAGAGGGTAGGAAGGGGAAGACCTGTCTAGGAGGTGACCTTGAGACGGGAACGGCACGATGAGGAGCTGGTCTCCCAGAGAACATTCCAGCCAGAGGAACAGCGCGTGCAACATTCCCAGGCAGGAACCGCTTGACACATGTGAGCACACAAGGCGGGCCAGAGGAAGGGACACGGGAACGAGGCCAAGCCGCTATTGTCAGAGACGCTGGCAGATGCAGGTCCCCAGACCCTGCTGAGCCATGGAAGGAAGTCGGTCTCTGTTCGGGATGTGGTCAGAAACCCTCTGGAGGGTTCAAACAGGATTCTTCTCCTTTGGGTAAAATGGACTTGTGCTGAGCCGAGCATTCCAGTCTCTGGGTTCCCTGGCGGCCACGGCTTTTCCCAGAGGAACCAAGGCTCTTGATCTTGTGAGAATAAAGCCCCTTCAAGTTTATTTTTCTTTGACAAACCCTCAGCTCTTCCTTGTGCTCTCGGATACGAGCAGATGATCTTGGCTGGACTTGCCTGCTTCCCCAGGACTCCAGATTTCAGATCATTCCACGGGTCTTCATTCTGGGGCCAGCTGAAGAGCCAGTGCTTCCCAGGGCAGGTTCTTCTTACGGCAGGTCGAAGCACACCTAGGGGCCAAGTCCAGGAAATAGAAGGGAGGCTCAGGGTCCATCATTCAACCTATCACACTCCTATTACATTTGTATTTTTGCAGACCTCTTGAAAACATTATCTGAAATGGTTCTTTTGGTGGAAATTCTAGGGACTTGCGGGGAGTACTCTGGGTCTCCGAAAAGGTACTTTCTGCCTCTTAAAACCTTTCTTGGGTAGCCACAGATGCACAGAGCACTTTCTGCATGGCAGAAAACAGGAAGAAAGGAAGCCAACATTTATTCAACACCTATTATGGGCCAGACACGATAATTGTCCTTTGAGGGAGTTACAGCAACTTTAGGTTAAACAGGTGCTTTTCTAATCCCCTCCCTATCACCCTTCCATGAACATCAAAGAATAAAAAAGGAAGAAACCCCTGGAGACAAAGGAAGCAAAAAGTCGGATGGTGGAACAAAGAACAAGAGATGTCAATAATCCTTTGGGCAATGGGAAGCAGACTCGAGTATTAATGATGGAGCAGACTGAGAAGAGCTGGAATCCGAGGGTAAGGGCGGTCTTGGAAGTCTTCAGGGGCTGGGAGGACCATGGTCTTCAGGGGCGTGGATGAGGAGTGAGGCTGCAAGCAGAGACATGAGGCTCAGGTGAGGGTTAAGGGAAGCAGATGCACCAGGGGAAAAAAGATACCAAGTGAAAGTACCTTCTGGGGGAACTTCTCCACCCCTTCTCTCCACCAGACCTGCCAGTGTCCTCCAGGCAGGAGGTGGGAGGGAGGGCGCCCTCTGGAGAGGACCACCTCCGGAGAAAAGACCCATGGATGCGGACATTTGGGAATCCCCAAACCCATGGCTGGGCCCTGTCCTGCAGACCAGTGGATCCTAATGCCTGGTGAGCCCTTATGCAGAGAATCCCCAGTCAGGATTTTGTGCCTCGTTCTAAAGGATCACCAAAGATCACCAGACATTTGGACAAATCACAAAGGCAGTGCCTAAGCTATCAGGGAAGAAAATTCTAAGGAAAAGAAAGCAACATAGGGAACAGAAGAAAACAAAAGAAAAGAAATCCCTGTAAAAATCTGCAGTAAGAGAAGAAATGGCCCCAAGAAACACAAACAGAATGAATTTTTTTTTTTTTCTTTTTTGGAAAGGAGCAATAAAATAACAAGAAAGAACTCTTGGGAGTTACAGCAATTGAGACCAGAACTAACTACCCAATTTAGTCCATCAATCAAGGAAAGATTTGTGAAGGGCTTGTGTCTCTCTCAGAAAGTGAAAGCAAAAGACAAAGGGAGCCATGTATGAGAAAGAACGAGCATATTCAAAGTGACTGTGTTTTCCTGAGTCATTAGAAGAACTGTATAAGGAAGGTCTAATTTCCCCTATTTTACCAGAAACAAACTAAGACTCTGGGGAGCTCACATAGCCTTCCCAAGCACAGTGAAATGGCAGAGCTAGGATTGCACCCAAGTCTTCTTAGGCCAAAGCCACATGGTTTCTACCCAGCCATGCTCTGAGGACAGCAGACCCAGCAGAGCTTGCCCGGAAGATGTGCGGTACATGGGGGCAGGGAGCGCAGCTCTCCTGGGTCCGGGAGTCATTGTATTTTCACCTTCGCACATGATAACCACATGCACATGCTTTCCATCTTCCAAAGCTTTTTGGGATGACACATGAGAGACATGTCCCATAGACTGTACGGGGCCTAGAACCCAGGTTCTTTTCTCTCTAATCTGCAGTGGGCCTGAAATCCCAGTCAGTCTTTGTCCTGGGATCTTATTTGATAAAGTTGTGAGCATTCAAAATACTAAGTGGTCCCTAGTGGGGCATTTTCATCAAGCAGCGGGGGGGGGGGGCGGGGGGTGGAGGGGACGGTTGGACATCAGACATCGCCTGGCCGGCCAGGACAAGCCATGCCAGACACAGCAGGTCAGGGGAACATGTGGTGTCAGAGGGAACCTGGCCAGCAACACCCAGGACGGGACAGGCTTCTGCTGAAAGGGCTTCAGCTCAGCTCAGCTGCTAAGCATGGGCAGAGGAAGGAGACATGACCCCCCCGCAGACCTGTTTCCCAGTGGGGAAGGGAAGGGGAACAGAGAGGGGCAGAGCCTCAGGTGGACCCAACGAGGCCTGCCCGTGAGCCCACCACAACTCCAACTGTCTCACGGACCTTCCCGGCTGCCGTGGGATCAAAATGCAACACCGTCATGAAAAGGAATCACGAGCCCTTCCTACTGTAGGGGTTGTTCCAGGAAAGACCAACATGGCGACCACTCAAGGCTCCAGGCCTTCTCCTCCCTAGACCCGCCCACTGCTCCACCTCCCCCGCAGGCCCCTCTTGGCTCCGCTCCACGGAGATGCTCCAGAGAAGCCCCCATGGCCACAGGCCTGACCTTCTCTGTTCTTTCCCCTCCCCTGCCTCTTAGTGCCTGGTACCTTTGGCAACAGGCAGCAACCTGCCCAGCCACAACCAAAAAGAAAGAAGGAGAAGAAATATAGAGATTAAAAAAAAATCCCCCAAACAAAAACCATATCCTGCACCTTTTGCTCAGAAATGGCATAGCCTGGGAGGTCTTAAGACACAGTGATTAACTTTCTCTGAAAGCCAGCGCACCTGGGAATACACTGCAAGACACAATAGGCTGAACAAATATTAGACAAATATCGCTTTTCTGCATTGCCCACTTTGCTGGAGATGAATGGATTGACTTCTCAAACACTCCGAGAGTGAACCAGCCAGCCTGGATTCAAAATCAACATGGCTTGCCTTTCTTTCTACCCCTCCCTCCTTTTTACATTTCTACAGCAAAAGCGGACACAGTATTTATCTGAAATAGAGGCACGCAGAAAAGCAAGCTGTGCAAATAATTAATGATCAGTAGCCACCGCGTGCCTGATGCAGGAGGCCGCACTCTCTGTTTTTCGGGGAACCGACACCCGTGTTGGTCCTAAGCTGGGCTTGCCCTGTCCCAACCCCTGAGGAAGCCTCATGGCATTGTTCTGGCTCAAAGGTGATGCTCTCTGGAGCCCTCTGATGGCTCCAGGCAAGGAGAGTGTGACAGGGCCGGGACCGGGAGCTGTCGATGGAAGACACCGGTGAGCGTAGAGGCGTGCGCTCCCTCAAGAATGAGCTAGGCATCTGTCAGTGGGCTTAGGTCAAACGTGAGAAACGTTTTCTAGCGGGCACTGCTTGAAGCTGAAATAAAGTGAATAAAGCCTGTTAAAAGACTTCCTGCTCATCTGCAATGAAAGAAACAAGGCCCAGAGAGGTAAAGGGGCTTTTCTGGTGTCACACAGCAAGGAGCTGGTTGAGGCTGGGACTGCAGGCCTGTCCTGAGCCATCGCCTGCCTGGCTGAGCCCTCATCTCCTGGGCTCGCTCTTGCTGGGCTCAGAAGGCGCTGAGTCCCCAGCACAGGCTGGTCGTGCGGTGACAGACGGGACAGCTGGGTCATGAGTGGCCCTGCAGCCCGGGTCCCCAGACGGACGCCTCACCTCCAGCCTCACGTCACCATCTACCCTCACATCTCCCTGAGTGTGGACGTTCTAGCTGTTTCCACATAGTCCCTCAGTGCCCCAGCCCCGGCCGTCCACAGAACTGGCATCTTGCCCCTCCCCGCTGCCTACGGCGGAGGTCCCAGCATGCCCTTCTGAGTCTGCCCGCCTTAGAACAAAATGGGCGGGAGCCGGGTTTTCTCATGTCCATAGGATGGTGGACACTAGGATGTGACATTCTCATTTTTCCTGCAGGAGGAAGAGGGATTTTTATCTTCTCTCTGGAAGAGGGAATGACAGGAAAGCCACCGCAGCCAGGGCTCGGAGACAGACTGTGGTTTCTCATCATTAGAAAAATTAAAGTATACAGACAGAAATGTGGTTTTGCTTCATAACTGTATCCTGTCAACTAAATATTTCATTTAGACCTAATGCCTGAGCCAAATGAGAATCTCGAGCAAAACTGCACTATTAGAATACACTTAATTATTGATTCAGCCAGGCAAAAAATAAAAAAATAAAGAAACGGGCGGTGCTCTAATTCCTCTTATCAAGCATCTTGAGTGCTAATATGCACTTGAACAGCTGCTATTATCCTGGGGAGCCCACTGCCTTCAGCTGTAAAATGTGCAGCTTCTCATGAGCCCCATGGAGCCAGACTGGAGGCCGGGAAACGCGTCCTCTCTTCCCAGCCTCAGGGAGGGGTGCGGGTGGAGGTCCCAGGGCAGCACGGAGGGTGGAGCCTCCCCTCTACACCTCTTTCCAACCTCCTACCTCACTGTGTGGAAGATACCAGGTTGTTGCACTGATTCCCAACCTGGAAACACTCCCCAAATATCATTCTTGTGCGATCCAAATATCTTGAATTTCTTCACTTTTTTAACAAAGTAACAAGGACAGTGGTTTATGATCCTGGCACTGAAAGGGACTCCGAGCACCCGCTGATTCCACCCTCTCTTTGAGCCGGACAGAATCGTTGAGGCTTTGAAGGCTGGAGTGCCATGCCCAAGGTCACAGCGTGTGGGTGCGAATGACAGAAGGAAAACTCAAGTTTCACCTAAAAATGTGGGGGGAGGGGACAAGAGAGCATAGAGGAGTCAGAGGGAAGGGAGGGAGTGTCTGTAACCTTTGGTAGGCAAGTCTGTGGCTGGAAGATGTGGTGTGATGAACGTGTCTCTCGCCTGTGGGAATGGCGGGTTGTGCCATCTTGCCCAGGACCCAGGCAAGTCCCCAGCAAACTGCCCAGCTGGTCACCTGATTCCCTTTGCATGCATGGCTCCTTGTAGCTGGGTTGTAATTTCTCGCGTCTATCTGTACACATCCTTCGTAGCTCAAGTCCTAACCCCCCAACGGAGATTAACATAGCTGTTTTTCCTTCTTTAAAATTTCATTGCAATTAGAGGCCCTGCCCAGTCACTTGTGTGTCTAGAACAAAGTGGCATCGGCCAGTCTGCTTTATTAGTTCCTGTGCATCACTGTGGGATCTCAGCAAAGAGGCAGGAAACAGCTTTTCCGCCAGCACCGATCCTTCTTCAACAGGAAGTCAATAACGAAAACCCCTCCCAGACCTCTTGCCCTTTCTTCTTCGTGTGTATCCCCCCTTGGTCTGTCTTTCCAAGTACTTCTCTTTCATGCGGTCCCTTGCTTTCCTTCCCATTCTTCAGACTGGACGTGCATCTGAAGGCAGACAGGCCGAGGCGGTGGCTGCCTTGAGCCCGGGGGACGGCTCGCTGGCCGGGGTGGGGGACTGACAAGCTTTATCGTGCAACCGTGGAGGAGGGAGGAGGCTGGGGAGGTGCGGGCAGAGCACTCTGTCTTTTAGGGGTGGCAGCCAAAAACCCAGCTTTTCTCGGGGTGATCCCCATGCCCCGTCACTGGCAGGGCCTGTGATCACTGGCCTGGTCCTGACACTCACCTTGGCTGCCCCGGGGAGGGCTGCAGCTTCTTTGTGCGCTGATGTCAAAGAAAATGCCCACGGAGGACTGAGGGACACACAAAGAAACACCGACCGTTTGTGGTGTTTAGGAAACCAGCCCTGGAGAGTCAGAGGGCAGCGAATAGGAAATCGATGGCGTGTGAGGACTCCGCAGAGCAGTTAGGAGCGGGAGCCTGCCCTTGCCGGTGGCTGCTGGGTTAGTAGGAGCCGTGGCTGGATCTGTATGCTGGCGTGGCTCTGGGGAGACAGCATATTCCTGGCTCAACCGTGGAGGCGGCTGAGCTGTTTGCAAAAATGGCGACCATGTTTCTGCCTCCTGCACCCATGCCTCTTACAATATGACCCTGCAGCTCTTCCCATCACCACGAGTCTCTTTTCTTATCCCTTAAATCTGCACTGATTTCCATCCTTGTTGGCCAAACAAATGCAGCAAAGGTGACAGTGTGCCAGTTGCAAGCCTGGAAACCCAGGAGCTTTGGTGTGGTTCTGCCCATCCCCCTCATGCCCCCCTCCCCAGACCTCCCTCCTTGGAGAGGGTATCGCCAGGAGTAAAGCCTGAGCTGGCCTGCAGGATGAGGACAAACGCAGGTTTGCCACAGCCGGAAATCATTCTGCAGACACAACAGTGAGCCATCTTACACAGGCCAGCCTTCCCATCAGCGGCCTGAGGTCCCACCAGTGACCCCAGGAGGGATCAGCCGAGCCCGGCCCACAGCACCAGGACCATTCAGGGGACTTACCTGTTTGCAAGCAATGATCACTGTTGATTGTTCGAAGCCACTGAGTTCTGGGGTAGCTTGCTATGCGGCAGGGGACAGCAATGCCTCCGGGATTTTGTAAGGGTGCAGGAAACAGGCGCTATTTTCTACATCTTAAGGAGTTAGCAAGAATCTGGTTCTGGATTGCTTATAGGACCCTTCACAACCAGGACCCTTCTTATTTCCTGGGCTGTAGTGCCAAGCCGCAGAACCTCCTTGGCTCCCCCGCTCCCGCACACATGCAAACTCTAGCCTGGCTGGGTTCCCGGGAACAGGGAACAGGTTAAACTCTGGCCTTGACTACTACGCTCCCCCGTTCCTGGGACATTGTCTCTTTGTCCACCTCTTTTCCCGTTCCTGGCTGATTCCCACTCCAGCCTCCGGCTTCAGCTGGCCCGCCACTTCCCTCTACCTGTACCTCCCCTGGCTTCGCTAGCTCTCTTGATCTCCAACGTTTGCCGCCTTGCACAGAGATCTGAACGCCCCTTCTCCCTTTAAGGGTCATTGTTCCCCGATGCAAAAAATACTTATGCCTCGCTCCTAACTCAGACCGATTCAATCATGGGATCAGACATCTTTCTGTTTCACAGCACCCAGGCGATTCTACAGCGTGGTCAGGACTGAAAAGGACCCGCATTCAGTCTATTCGGGAAGAGGCATGTTTGAGGGGAAGGGACTCCCTGACAGCCCACCTGTAGCGACTTCTCTGTATACCCTCAGCTCCCCTCAGAGCCTCTGTTCCCTCTGTGACTGACCGTGGCCTGAAACTCTAGGGTTACTCTCCTCTCTTGGTGCCAGGTTCTGCTAGCATTCTGGTCTCCACAGAGAAGTGATGGGGTTTCTTTTTGTTGTCCTGACAGTGCGCACAAAACCACAGCGAATGCTACTTTTCTATAACACATGACCGAAAGGGTAGAGGGCAAGACGAAGGGGGAGCAGAGGGCTTAGAATGAATCTCGCCCGGTTTGAGAAGTTCCTGGGATGGTCCTACCACCGTCAACTTCTCTGACCTTTGCCTCTTTGTGCTGATGCATTCGGTTTTCCTGATTTCTATTCACTCCTGCCTCTTTATTCCTCCCACTCGAATTACCTCTTTATAACCCAGAGCAGTCCTTTGATTCATCCCCCCTGCAAGCCTGTCTCTGGGGCCTGACTTTTTGTCACAAATGGCCCATCGGAGGTGTATTACAAAAGAGAAGACAACCCTCTATTCTCAAGATTTCTGAAATTCTGTCTCAAGCTTTAACATTAAGAGTTTTGGGGTGTTTTTTTTTTTTTTTCCTCTGTGACCAGTAATTTTTCCTGTTTGTCTGTCTGCCCAGTAGATGGTGGACAACATAGAGGTTGGTTCTGTCTGATCATGCTCTTTAATGCCTTCTCGGGGCCAAGCGAACCCACCGAGGAGGCACTCGACACATATTTGTTGGATGAATGATGCCTCCATGAAGAGTACCGGGTCCTAAGATCCAGTATGGAGCTGGGGCAAGGAGCGTGTCTGAGCCCAACAGAAAGGGAAAACCTTGAAGTGGGGGGACGGGGTGGGGAATCCTTGCAGAATGCTAAGGGTCAAAACTGGGGAAGTACAGTTCAGCTGCCCAATCTATTAGGAGAACATTTGGTTTAAGACAAACAGCCCAAAGAGCCCTAAGGAGAAGAGCCCAGAACAAAGTAAGGGCAGGAGCAAAGAGAAAGTGGGACAAAGCTCAAGACAATCCCGCGAACCGTGGGATCTATAAGTCATGAGCCCCATTACCACAGGCAGGAGCAGGGGGTTCCTAGAACACAGCTAAGGGGGCAATGGTCGCAGTGCCCCCCAAATCCCTATTTCCGAATCATGTCCCTCTCCCTTGGTACGAACCTGGATGTGTATACTTACACACACACAATCACACACACTTGAGCATGGACCACCGGCCTCCAATTTTTCAGACTGGGTGTGAAAATGCCAGCGATGTCCCAATGCAGCTGATGGTAAGACTGTTCTTGTCTCCTTTAGAGAAGATGGGACGGGCTGCTTCCCAGGACTGACTTCCAGAGTCAGACCCCAGGACACGGGCTCCAGCTCTCAGCAGCTGTAGGGCCTTGGCGTCTGTAAGTCTAATATCAGCATCTAATGCACCGAACCATAAAGTAAAATAAAATGCGTAAAGCCCTTGGCATAGTCCCTGGAGCTCGATCAGATGAAGGTATGTTCTACAAATACTCTCAGACTGCCAATCTGTCCCATGCCTTGCTAGGCTGGATGGTCACGAAGAACAAGGCTGTACTCATGGGACTTGGTGACACCTTACTGTCGGAGGCCAGGAGGTGGCTATTGGGGTTTACCTGAATGCTGTATCCAAGCATCCATGTACCTAAAAACTAAGTCTCTGGGCCCAGAGAAGGAAAAGACACTGCCTTCATGAGCTGCCCCCTAGAAAATCATCTATGGGGCAGCTCATTCAGCCGTATCCCAGGTTTTCCTCGGAGATATTCCCACCGTCCAAAAACCAATGAGGTCTGACCTTGCAAGATGGGATGAGCTCCCAGCCCAGAGCTGTGTGACTCCGACTAGAGCTGGGGACGGGCTCATTCATAACCCAGGCACAAACAGACCCGTTAGCGACATTGCCGCGGGCGGGCTATTACTTACAATACAGTTAGTGTCACTTAGCCAAAAATGGATGGATACAGTTTGGGAGAAGAGCCCTCAATCTGACCAAGAGGAAAGTAAGTTATGGCCGTGGCGGACTGGGCTAGGGAAGCAGGGGACAGGGGACAGGGGTTGCTGTTGAAAGAATACGATTGTCCCCCCCCCCCCGCCCCCCGCCTTTTTTAAAGTGAGTATCCAAGATGAAAGCTCCCAGAAAAGGAGCTGATGCAGGGTTAAATCTTTGCTTGGAGAAAAGTGGACAGGGCTGCAGCAAAAGTCTGAGATAGTGCAAGATTGGTCATGGGGAGGAGGAGTGCAAGCTGGAAAAATTTGGAGATTTTTCTAAAGCCTTATGCCCACATAGCTAGTCTAGCTGTACACCTTAAGGGTCTCCTCTGCAGTCTTCAAACTTCAGACCATCCTTTCCTAAAAATCATCAAAGACAACCCTGGATGTCCCCGCTGAGATTTTTTTTCAGACTGTCAAGTCCTAAACCCAAACATGATTTCTTTTCCCGTATGCAGTCGTTTTGCCCATGGGGACCACCTACGAATTCTAGAAAGATACAGGTAGATAAAATTTCCCATTCTCCCCCACACCTTTTCCTCTTTCTACAGTCCTTGGAGATCATCAGGAATGTCAAAGGCACAAGAAAGCTTATGTGAGTCTTTGCTCCTTAGAAGTGTTTTGTGGCCAGTCTCCAGAGAGAACATCCCAGTAGACCTTGGAATTCTAATGCCCAGCTTGAGTCCTACCTCTCCAGTGATGTCTTCCACAAAGTACTCTGACCCATACTGCCTTCTCCTGCACTTGCGAGGTGAGGGAGGTAGTCGTTATAGACCTTGAAGGCATGGCCCAGGGTGAGAGAAACCAGCTCCGGCCCTAGGTCTGTAATCTTCGAGATATGTGTACTAAGTACTTAGCACTGAGGACACTCACTAAAGAGAGTTCTTTTTCTTTATTTCTTCGCTTTCAGAACTGGTAATCTTTAGAGAACTCTCTTGCAGAAGTCAAAGGTTTGAGTTTTGGTGCCAATTTCATCACTCCACCAAGGCAGGGTGGCCTCGGTTGGGTCATTTTTTAATCTCTCAACTTTTTAATCCATAAAAGTGGGAAGATAATGTCACAGATTTGCTATGAGGATGGAAAGATAAAATGGATGGAGAGGTATTTTAAAAGGCATCGAGGTGCAGGATATTGAAAATAGGCTGGTATCTGCTGAGACAGTTTTTAGGAAGCTTAGATAGCCAACACTCTTTTCCCCCTCTCCTTCCTTTCTTTCTTCTCTATGGCTTTGGGGCCAATCCCTTGAACCTTTCACAAAAGAACTATTTAAATGTCAATGGGATTCAGTGTGTGTTTGGTTAAGAAAAGGTAAGCTAGGTGGTATTCAGAATGGGTCCAGGAAGCCCCAGTCGGTTCCTTGGTCTTCTGACAAAAATCAGCCCACACCCTCAGTTTGAAATAATTAAAAGTAGGAACAACCACTAGCTTGAGAGATAAAAAGCCCGTCCCCTCAATGAGGGGACTAGAGATGCATTTGGAAGCTACGAGAGTTTCAAGCCCATTATATTCTGACCACCTTCTTGTTGATGCCCACTATTATTTCAAATATAGCGTTGAACTATATTGAACTGAACACAATTATCCCGACATGTGTGGACAGTTCAGTGCACAATATGTTGGGATTATTAACTCTATTACTCAGGACTACATTTCTATTAATGTTACATTCGTTTTGTTGAAAGTCATGTACCATACTATGACATAATGAGCTTACAGTCAACTAATCCCCTGTGACTTTGTTTCACATGACTTTCTGGAAAACCAAGTCTTCTTCCATTCTGTACTTGCACAAAAAATTTTGGATCAAAGGGTGGGATCTTAAATGCAGCTCTGATCATTTTCATCGTGTGTGTTCTATCCCATCCTCCTAGCCTCCCTTTTGAATATAGAGTTTGTCATCCCGAGTTATTAGCTGGGTGCCATCTGCATCGTTGATAAGCAAACTTTTCCCATGATTTAGGCAGACTTTGTGATGCTCAAGTTTCAGCAGACTACTATTCTGCATAGACTTTTATCAAAATGAACTTGTATTCAATGAAAGGAAAATTAGTACGCTGGTCAACCTACGGGGGAACTACTACCTGCAAGCAAGGTTATGTGTAGAAAGTTTGAGTTGATTCTATTTTACATTTTGCGTTTCTCCTGAAAGTTGGAAAAAAATACCAGCACCATCTTTGGTGCTGGCTAACATTTTTTGTTCTTGTTGGAAGGCTGATAGATGTCTAAGAGGCATATTAACCTTCAGATATCCAGAGCAAAACTCTCATTTTCAAATCGGTTCTTCTCATAGTCCACTCCATCTCCGGAAGTGATGACTGCGTTCTTCTAGCTTCTCGGTCAACAGAAGATTGGTGTCATCTCTGACTTTTGCTTGCTCTCCCACCCCAAATTCAAGTCAACAACAAATCATTCTGGCTTAATCCCTTGAAGGTATCTAGGACCCAATCACTTTTCATCTTCCCAACTGCCACCACCATGTCCAAGTCACCACTTTCTCTTGCCTGGGTTATTGCAGTAATCCCTTCACTTATACCTTACTTGCGTCCCTGCTCAACTATAGTCTGTTCCTTATCCAGCAGCCAAAGGGATCCTTTAGAAACCCTAAGTCATGGTCATTCCTCTTCTCCAAACCCTCAGTGGTTCCCAGCTCACTCACAATGAAGTCCAAATGACCTACAATAGTCTATAGCATCCTAAATGACCAGGCTCCTCTGATCTCAAAGATCCTATTCCAATATTCCCCTTCACTTGCTCCTTTCAGCAACAGCTCTGGCTGCTCCTAGAACATCCCAGATAAGAACTTCTTCTGTCTGGTGTTCTCCCTTCTGGAATGTTCCATTCCTAGTTATTTGTATGGCTTATTCCCTTACTTCCTTCAGGTCGTCCTATGTCACCTTCTCCGGCAAGACCTTCTCTGACCATCCCATGTAGAATAACACATCTTTTCCACCCCACATATTTTTTTCTCTTCTTATTCTATTTTATTATTATTTTTTTGATGGCCCATAGCCCTACCTGGCATAGAATACACTGGTTTCTGGCTTACTGTCTATCATTTCTCACTAGAATATAAACTCTGTGATGAGGATAAGGGCTTTGTTTAGTTCAGTGTTAATACTCCAGGACTAAGACAAACCTAGCATATAAAAAGTTCCCAATAAATATTTGTGGAACGAACAAGCAGATGACATTGTCATAGACATAAAGTTTTCCCTCTAGGCTCAGTTTCCCCAGCTATAATATAATGTATGTTCAGTGGATTTCAAACTCTGCCCACCCTCCAAGCTAGGGAACACTTCATTTCAGTGAATTCTTAAGTAGAAATAGACAATTTCAACCAGAAAACTCTACTTTTGGTCATATTAATTAACTATATTAAAGTAAGCTCTTCTGGTTAAAATGAGAGTAGAGAATCAAAGACCCAATCATTGTATATGCTCCAAAGTTCCCTCAGTGAGAAGGTTTGAAAAGCCACAAAGCCAAAATATCCTATAACTTGGTCACTAGGATGACTACAGGGTACTAGATTTCCTTACTAAGAATAATTATGGTCATTATCACTTAGGGGGGCTTTAAAGGGGGAAGCAATTTTTTTAAACGTTTATTTGAGTTCAGTCTCCCCTTCCTCCAATCCCTTCCCAATACTGAGATGGGGAATGGACCTAATAATTGCTAAAAGTCCTGTTTCAGGATAGAGACCGTATGACAAAACACAGAGCTGCTTTGCCATATTGGGTGCTCCTGCCTGAGATGAGCAAAAGGAGCCGGAAAATTCAGGGGAAGGCGAAACCGAAATTTCTACTGTGACTCAGCCCATTGCTGAAACGGAGGAACATCAAGTCTTCAAAGTGAAATGCAGATTCAATTAGAAATTTCACTGAAATTTCAAATTACAACCATTTTCCCCCTTAAACGACAGAATTATATGGCGTCGCAGAGCAACTGACAGGTAATTTGGGAAACTAAAGGTTTTTTGGACTCTGTAGTTAATGGAGAGTTTAGCACCAATTCCTGCGTAATTTGCACTTCTGAGAAGCAGAATTATTATAAAGTCAGACATCTCCAGCACTTTCAACTCTTGGATCTGCCAGGCTCTAAGATGACCAAGAATGTAGAAGGACTGAGGTCAGAGGTTGCCATTTCAATATCTGAGGCTGCCCAGCTCCCCCATACTGACATTTGAACTGAAGAGTTGAAAATTGGAGGTGACATTCAGAAGTCTCTGAAAATTATAACCCTGACTTCCTCCTTGAAAAGCTTATCTGAATCCTAGCTTATCCTTTGATGAGGTTACTGAAAAAGCACTGCTCTGAGCTCTTGAAAGATAACAGTCAGCACAAGTGAGGCCCGACTGTATCCCTTGGGGGAAAACAGTGGCAGATGTAGCAAGCCCGGGGACACTAATTAAATGGTCTGGGCGCCTTTCGGGGGATGAGGGAGTCTGTCCGTTCAACATTTCTCCCTGGGCTCCTCCAAGGAGTGATGCCTTGTGTGCATGGGGCCCTATTAATAGAAGACCCCCAACTTTTGCCCCAAGAAGAAGGCATTTGTGCCTAAAACGGGGTCGCTCAGGAGAGCGCGGCTTTCCCCCTACTCCTCCGGTGGCTGCTGTCCTCGTCTTTCTGTCCATCGGGGAAGAGAGGGAGACGAAGAGCCGCGGCCCCCGAGTTACCTCCTCCCGGAGGTGTCATCCAGGTCTCAGCGGTCCTGAAGACGAAAGCATCCTTAATGTTCCAATCGATGTTCCTGGCCACTTTGGGAATTGTCCCTGATGACTGCCACTCCGGGCTGGGCTACCCTTTTCCTGACTGTCACACCGCTTCAGGTCCTTCACACTGACTTTGTTTTTGTTTTCCTGCTTATTTTGGTTCTTCTCAGGATTATTCAAATGTTGGCTCGCAGATACCAGAACTTTTCAGCAGGGCAGCAAGATCCATGAAAGCAGAGGCGGTATTCTATACTTTCACCATGCCCAAAGCTCCTTGTCTGTTGCCGAGTACAAAATAAGTACTCATTTAATACTTGGCTTGTTAGGCAAGTATTTCGCATGGTGTGGCCTTGTGATTCTGGACAGATGAGGTTACCCTGGTAGCCTCAGTTTCTTTACCTGTCCTGAGGGAATAGAAAAGCTAGCCTCCACCGTTTTAGAGCACTGTTGTTACAAAGATTAAAGGATTCAGTTAATGCCCTTCATTGCTGATCATCTTACTTTTGTTCATGAGCACATAGGATTTCATTTGGATTGTTAGCTACCTTTCTGGGCCTCAGTTTTTTTTTTTTTTAATAATATTTATAATAATTTATAATTTTAAAACATATTTATTGTTTAGTAAATACACAATGAGCACCTACTGTGTGCACATTAGTGCGCTATCAGGAATGGAAGTCTGACCCTGGGCCAGGACCCGTGCCCTACAATCTTATACCTTGGTGAAAAAGAGAAGGTTGGCAGACAACTTAACAGATGCAACGAACACTTTCTTATGTAAAGGATTTTATATATTTATACACACACACACACAAATATTCTATTAAGTTATATCGATTATTGCTATGCATTATATTTGAGTTGCATTAATTCTGCAAATATATACCTATAAGATTCCGGAGTGTCAAATAAACCATAAAAAAATGTGCCTCCTTACCTTGTAAAACACAGATCAACTTGATTTATGGTTGTTTTTTTTTTCTTTCTATATCAAAATAAGCCGTTGTTTGGGGAACAAACAGAAACACCTTTCTTATGTACGGAGCCCTCATCATAGGAAAAAGAGGGTTTTCAGAGACCCACAGCTTAGTTCATAGGGAAAGGGGTAAGTGGACACCTCAAGTGATACCCAGACCCAACTCCAGGCCCGAAACAAAACCACTGCTTGTCACGGAAGAGGGTCGCATCAGATGAGCCATGGAGCAGGGCACCATAAAAGGCTCCACGCTGAGAAAGGGAATGGGGGATGGGAGGCGCCAAGAGGGCTTGTTCTGGAGCAAAGACACCTCTGAGCTGAGAGTCCGAGTTGAGCAGTAAACAATCATTGACTTTGCAAACAGTGCGTTCTTTCCCAAACCAAAGAGTAATCTTCTTGTGTGCACAGTGTGGAAAGGACAGTTGGTCCCAGGATGGTCTTTTCAGCTACGGCCGCACACACCGATAACAGTTATTGTCAGTACTACCATTCTCTAAAATAAATGACAGATAAATAATAATCTGGGTAGCACACACACACAGACGCACGATCTTCATAAAGTCCTTGTGGAATATAAAAATTTAATAACCCAGGTCATAGGTATAGCAGGAAGAATCTGTAAGTAGTGTGTTACGACAAATGAACAGAAGTCTATGACAACTGCACCATTCATTCCCACCGTGTAAGTGTTGCTCTCTCTGTGTATACTACCAACCTTGTTCTTCCCCAAATGCCTGGAAAAGGGTCCGGAAATAGCAGGCATCAACACATTGATTTTATAACAGTGTACCTGTTGCAAAAGCAGAGAAATCAGTAGAGATATTCAGTTCCCGTATTCTTTTAAATATTGACCCATTGAACTGGCCATTTTACTTTCCTTTCCTTAGAAGCTTGGTTCCTAAGAGAGAATTTTTTTCCGTTTTATTCACTAATGTAGTCTGAGTGCCTAGAGCAGTGTTTGCATACAGTAGGCACCCAATAAGCATTTGGTTGGTGAATGATTGAATAAATAAAAGTTTACTGAGTGAAATGCTTTCAAGTCCTTGTCAACTAGTAAGGCAGCTTCTGTCCTAGTTCAGCTGAGATGCCTTCTAGCTATGCAAGGCCAGTTCAGTCCCTTATTTCTTTGTTCTCTCTGTTATGTATTCATTCAGACAACAATCCTGTAACATTGGCTATGTTCCCGTGATAGAAGGCACAGAGTAGGAGACACAAAGCTGGAGAAGAATGCCTCTCCACCATTAGAGAAGCCATAAGATGTCCATGCCACAAAGAGTAGTGTGAACAAATGTAACAACTAGATAAGGGTTGAGCCAGAAAGATAACCCCTCAGGTTTCCTACATGCCTAGATTCCACAATTCAATGGTGGAAGTGCTGATTTCGGGTGGTTTCTATGATGTGTACAACCTGAAGTTACCACGATTTCGAAGTTCTAATGGCAAACGTTTGTGAAATAGGAGTATTTAAGTGCATTGCTCTCTGAAGCTAGGTGATCACTGAGTTGCCCTGGGTTCAGAGCAGCCTCCGATTGTTTGGTTAGATGGCATCTTCTGCTTTCTTCTACGCTGTATGGCAAGTTTAACACGTTAGTGTTAACAACACAAAAGCTTGCGTTTTTCTCATGCTTCCTCCTTATCACTAAGCTTAAAAGATAAATATGAGACTTAAGGAAACATATTTATGGATTTAAATGTGTAGTTTGTAGGGCCATAAAGGACAGATAAATATTTGTTGGAAGATTACTGCATCGTTAAAAATTGTTGCTTATTAAAATCTACAGACTTTAATGGTAAGACACAATTAAAAAAAAAACACAACGTTTTTCAAAATAGATTAGAATACAGGAAACATTTCATGAAACTACTGAGATACTAACCAGGTTTATGGCTAATATTAAAGAATGAACAATCATTTAAATCGTACTTGCCCTATACGTACACATAGCGGTCCAATGGGCAGGTGAAGTCCAGGAGGGCTTGGCCCCAGCATGAAGCCATCCTGCAGAATAGGTCTGACATAAATCTTCCCTCTGCTAAGTCACCATGGTTCTGCTTCTAAAACATGGAAGAGGTATATAAAAGTCATAGACAGGCTAGACTTGGGGAGGATGACAGTTGCAGCTCAAGGTCACAGAAGTTACCTTTAGCAGAATAATCCCTTCCGTTCCTATGGACCAGGCAGGGTTCTCATACATCATCTCAGTGGCTCTTTTAGAGTACCTTTTTTCTCCCCCCTACACCCATTTTATTGAAGAGGCCACTGACTCTTCAAGCGGGAATGTCACTCACTCAAGATAACATCATGGTAGTGTCTGTGGTAGAACTGGAGTATACTGTCCCTCTACACCATGACGCCCACCATGTTGAATACTCAAATCTGGGCACCAAGGGTCCTTTCTCTGCACAGAGTAACCATCCCACTCTCCAAAGCTGGAAAAACAAAATAAGGCCATCGCTATGCTCTAAGACCCTCCTCAATGCCAGCACCAGACACCATTTGTCCTGATCACCAGTGTGGCATGGACCTACTGGGCCCAGCAGTCCCAGCAGCTGATGGCGGTGAGAGAAGTGCTCCATTGCTTCTGCCTGTTGACCTCATGAATGGATTGAGGTATCAAGGGAAGACAGCATCAGGGAGACTTTGGGCCATAGCCAGGATGGGTGGGGTTGGGAGAGAAGTACCCTGCCTCGGTAATCTAGAGGAAAGACCAGTGGAGTGTTTCTGCCCCAAATCATGCCAGGGGAGCTACTGTGAAGTAGCCCAGTCCAGCTCTGCCATTTATCTTTCAAAGCCACCACTATGAAGGGCCACCTCAAAGACCATCGAGGGCAGGTGTCTAGAAGCTGAAATCCTGGATTCAAGTCTACTCCTATCCTTCATAGCTCTATGGTCTTGGACAGGATACCACAGAGTATCTATAAAATGGAGATCAAATATTACACCCCAAATATTACACCCCATCCACATCACTAGCTTTTAAAAAGGATATAATAAGGGGCGCCTGGATGGCTCAGTGTATTAAGTGTCTGCCTTCACCTCAGGTCATGATCCTAGAGTCCTGGGATCGAGTCCCACATTGGGTTCCTTACTCAGCAGGGAAACTCCTTCTCCTTCTGCCCCTGCTGCTCCTCCTTGCTTGTGCTCTCTTGCTCTGACAAATAAATAAATAAAATCTTCTTTTAAAAAAGAGGATATGAGGTGCCTGGGTGGCTCAGTAGGTTAAAGCCTCTGCCCTCAGCCCAGGTCATGATCTCAGGGTCCTGGGATCGAGCCCCGCATCGGGCTCTCTGCTCAGTGGGGAGTCTGCTCCCCCCCCCCGCCTTTCTGCCTACTTGTGATCTCTGTCTGTCCAATAAATAAATAAGATCTTTAGGGGAAAAAAGAGGATACAATAGAATAATATTTATAAACATTCCTTGCAAACATTCATTTAGTACACTAACATGAGGATTTTCCCTGAGGCAGAAGGTCATGGTGAATTGTCCCCAAGCAGCCCTCATGCCCCCCGCAGGGCCCCTGGTGGGAAGATGGGCAGTAGCTCTGGTGGGTTACTGCTGAGAGTCTGCTCCCAGCCTTCCCAGTTCAGGCTCATAAGCCAAGTGGGGCAAATTAGAGGGGGGTAGGTTTGGTCTTCACATTAATTAGTATAAAAATAACCAATATATATTGGATGTCTGCTCTGTGTAAAGACCTTTGCTAAGTTCTTTGCCTATACAAACTTCTTTCATGTGTTAAACAAGGTCACAGTCAATCATTTGATGAATATTTATTGAACATGTACAATAATGTCTCATGTCCTAAAATGGGAGCCCAACCATAAAAGTGAAAAGATGTAGGTTCTGTTCTTGGGAAGCTCATGGTCTGGTGGAGAGACACATTCACGAATGCAACGTAAGGGATTACAAATATATAATGGGAATACATTTTAAAAGTTCAGGGGGGATAGAGGATCCATGTTTCCTAGAGGTCAGGCAAGGTCAAAAGGAAAGAATGTGTCCTTTGGAAGGACACATTCATGACCAAGGCTAGAGCTGCTCATACGTGCAACATTGTCAGAAAAGTGTCCCTCAATCAGTAGGGAAATAAATATTGTTCTGTACTATGTGGGCTAAATTAGCTGCTCCAGGGGCCAGATAATGGCACAAATACACTTGTGCAAAGCAAGATATTATAACGTATTTCATAAGCTGTAGTGATATTTTTTGCAGCTCATGAAAAACAAGATAATGCCCATAAAAATAAGATATTATGGCAAAATCGGTATTAATTACTAGGAGCCAAAGTGCACTGCTTGAGGCTGTAAAACTTTTAATATTCCAGAAGAAAGCAGTTCAAGGAACAGGCTAACCACGATCGCTTAATCGCTTGGCAACTTCCCAGCCCATCTGAGTGAACAACACCGCGGAGGCAGCAGAATCAGCCCCAAACAAACAGCCCCATGCAGCGTTGCTAACTCGGCTGAGAATACGGGATGGGGTGAGGAGAGCAGAAGAGTACCCTCCTTGCAATTTACCTTCTTACTAATGATGGACCGGGCTCAGCAGAATGCTACCAGTTAGCCTCTTTGGGGCTTTTGAGCAGCGATGGGCCATTGGCTCCTTAAGACCAGGGTTTTTCAGTTGCTGTTGATACAGATGAATGAGACCAGGTCCTTGGCGGGGTGGGAGATGGTACAGTCTTCCCTGCCGCTGCCCTCCTTCGGTTGTAAACACATCACGTGTGCACAGGCACACACACACTCACACGCTCGGTACACAGAGCTTCCACTTAATGTAAAGGTTAAATATCTCACTGCTTCTAGTCCCACACTTTGAATGTGAGACCAATCTGACGACAGCGTCTCCTGTGCCATCAATGAGATAGAAACATATGCACATGCAGCGATAAAACAGATCTGAAATGACATCCCAGCCGCCTGTTGGGTGGCAGCTGAAATCAGATATCTTAATGTACGATATTATGGGAATTACCCACATTAAGATAAAATATCTGGATTTAAGTAACTGTCTTTTGCTCTGAATTAACTTGCAGACTGAACTCAGGAAAAAAAAAAGAAAAAGGCAAACGAATGGAGGTAAGGGATTCATTTCACAACCATCGCACCCAGAGGCCACCCCCAGGGTGGCACCGTGCAGGAATGTCAATGGGAATGGGGACTGCTCTGTCCCTGAGTCTCAGAACACGTAGCAGAGTCCCCAGAATAGAGAAGGTCCTTTAAAAATGTTTGCTGAGTGAATGATTTGGTATGGCGAGTCCTTTCTCAACCACCAAGTACGTCCTCCGTTCCTTCTGCTTCCCCTTTCCCTTTCCTGTAACCTTTGTATCAGTGCGAACCTCTACCCCCCTCACCTGGCTGGAGCCCATACTGCACCGCCAGCTTCATGAGCCAGTCCAAGAAGGTTCCTTCTCTGAAGGAGTTTTGCAAGACTGTTCCTAGTCGCTGGGAGTCCCTTTCCTGGCAGTCTCCTTTGCAGGCTACAGGTGCAGGTCTGAATAGGAAGACTGGGGTGCTTTTGTAAATGGCGGGGCGGGGGGGAAGCACGAACATCTCCAAGGATTCTCCCTGTTGTTTGGCCAAGGACTTCAGTCTCCTGGGATGACCAGCTGGTGTCATTCCCCCGGGCTTCCGAACGGACTTGGTACCACCTCCCACCTGGCGGATGGTTCTTCTTGCAGTGTTTGGCCCCATGCCCCTGAGTGTCTTAGATCTCCTTGGGGAAGACAGGTCAGGGCTTCCTGTTCCTTAGCGATGTCCTTTAGCCTCACCGACTCCGCCAGGCTGGCTTGGATGGGCCAGACAAAAGTACCCCAGGGTTAAGAACTAATGTATCCCAAAGGGCCCAGATGGTTGTGTTTTCCAAGATGGGCAGGTCCAATGAGATTTGAAGATCTAAGTTGAGATTGACCTTTGAATCTTTTAAACATGTATCCATTCTATCTACTGGGGGTCTGGTACTGGGAGGTGTTGGGGTGGGCGGGGTGGGAGCACAGCGGGCAGCAAAGAAACAAAAGGAATGATGCTTGTTCACAGGAGTTAGCCTGGGTGACATGAAGATGCGTGTGATCCAGGTATAGTGAATTGTAAATAAATGGCAGAGGTAAGAGATCAAACAAGAGGGAGGGAGAGAAAGAGAACTGGTAGACGGGGGAGCTCAGGGAAGATTGCACGGAGGGGAAGTCTTGAGGATTAGATGAGATCAAAGTGTCACTGGAAGGGGTCAGTGGGAAGGAGGGGGGGATGCTCGTGTGGAGGTTTAAGATATCATGGAATTGATACAGGCTGGCCTAATGGACGAATGAATCAGAATAGAGAGCGAGCCACAGCCCCACTCATATATGGAACCCTAACAGCTGGCCGTGGCCTTGCCGGTCACTGGGAAGAGGAGGGGCGAGTTGCTATTGGGCTGGGTCTATGGCCTGTGCTTAGGAAAAAACGTGTGAAACTGAATGCTAATGCATAAACTGTAAAATTAATTTCCTCATAAACTAAAGACTTAAATGTGAAAGGCCAAACTTTAAAGCTTTCAGAAGTAAATAAAAGAAGCTATCTTTGTGACTCTAAGATGTAGAAGATTTCTTAAACAAAAAGCATTCATAATGAATTAAAGGACGGATCCATCGAACTACATTAATGTTAAGAAGGCATGTTGGCCAAAACAACGGCGTAAAGAAAGTGGAAAGACAAACCACAGACGGAAAGAATGTGTGATGAATGCAATAAATAAATTCAGTAAAGGATTAACACCCCAAATATAAAGAATTCAGAAAAACCCTTAAGGAAAAGACAAAGAGTCCAACGGTTAAATGCAGGAAAAAAATACATGAAAAGGTGTTCCCTAGTATAGAGGATCAGGATTGGCCAATGGCCAAGAACTGAGTAGGAAAACTAGGCAGGCTGGGGACACAGGAGGGAAAGGGGCCAAGGTGTAGACATGGGGCTGGAGGCTGCCTGTATTTTTTCCTATTATGCTCACAGGGAGGCTCTACGTTTAAGAGAGAGAGCAGACATGGAGATTAGCAACAACATCTACTTTTTGAAACTCCCACCAATAAATAGCCTTGCACTAAAAGCATGAGTTTTGTCCATCGCTGGAAGGTCATCGAAGCAGCTTCAAATGACTGGCTTGTAGGCAGTACACAACACGATATGCCAGGACGCCCCTATCCAGCAATCCACGTGTTGGGCCCCTTGTGTGACAGATCTGCCGCCTCCGGCCTTTGTGGAGACGGGGTAGGAAACGTGAACCAGAAGGGCGTGAGATTTGGTTGGACATGGCCGTTGCCTCCGTTCATGACCGTGGCTCCTGCTGGGGTCCCTATAGGGTGAGGTCTCCTGTTATTTTTCACTGAAAATAACAAGAGGACAGTTGATAAAGCTCCTTCCTTTGGCTCCGGCAGCCAGCACCTCTAGGTGGAGGCCACTCTTAAGAAAACCTTTCAAAGGCCCCATTGCCTTAAGATGCTGTGCGCTATTTCTGTGGGCTCTTAAACGGAATAATTCATTAGTCAGTGAAGACCAATCAATATCACATTCCGACAATTACACACTGACTCTGTTTACCCAGTGGACCCTCTCTGATAATATTATTTATGATCCTAAATAACTCCATCGGTGTTCAATAGAGCTAGGGGTGCCTCTGGGACCAGGACACAATTGAATTATGAAGACATATGGTTTGTTCGGCCCTGGACACATTCAGACGCATTTTGTTGATGTGAGTCTTCGACTCCTACCTTCTCCAGTCGGTTCTCTGGCTTCCCTAAAGGGCCTTGCAGGAGGGCCCTCCTCTTTGGGGCCGGGAGGCTGTTGCACATGAGGGAGATGGGGCTGCCAAGGGAATTTGCTGTGGCTGTTTAAGAATTGTCCAAAGTGAATGGCACAGACAGCTCATGACCTAGAGCAGAAATTGGGATGTTGCTAGCCTTTGCCTGCAGGAGAGTATGGAACAAATGTGTCCATCTGGGAGAAGTTAGTGGGGCAGCCGAGAGAGGCTGATGAGAATGGGAGGCACGTGTGTGCAGGTGTGTAGGTATGTGCGTAGATGGGAGTCCATAGTAGGCGGAGGGTTAGGTGAGAAGCAGAGTATTTGAGAGAGTGGAGGGTCCCATATCTTGGGCTTCCAGCAGAAGGTGAGACTGGGCATTTAAAAACTCTTCTCTTTATTATTTGACTTGTTACAATGAGCATGCATTATTTATGTAAGTATAAAATATACTGATGGTAAATCTCCCTCTTCCTCTCCATCTCCCTCTTCTTCCTCCACCTGCATCCTTCTCTCTCTATCTTTCTCTCTCTCTCTCACACACACACACACCAGGCTCAAGAAGCAGCATCAAGACAGGTGTGGATGCCGCTTCAGGACCACCACAGGCTGAGTAACAGGAAAATGAAGCGCCCTCCAGAGCACTCTGGGAGCCCATATGGTAAGAAGGTGTGTGAAGGCAGAGCATCTAGGAGGGCCAAGAGCGGAATTATGAAGGGGAACCACTGAAATCCTGTCAGTGGCCTTTGTCTCCCGAAGGGAGTAGCCTGGATGTGAGGAGGTCTGTGGCTATCGTGAAGAGGAACGCACGGTCCACGATCTCCCAGGTGTCTGCACTGTGCTCTGACCACCGCCTGGTAGGGAAGCCTCCAGAGCTGCGAGAAAGAGCCCCGCCCTCCGGGACCATGACAGCCTTGCACAGAGCGCTGACCTGCCCTTTCCACCCACATTCCGTAACAACCCTGAGAGCGGCACGGAGAAGGCATGGCCACCCCCACGTACCAGAGGAGGTGACTGGGAGTTCCCGGCAGGTGTCCTTAGGCCTGGTGTCTGGAGCTCTAGACTCTCCATGCCACAGTCCCCACACCAGCCCTGTAGCTTTCTTACCCGTCTGACCTACGGGACCAATGGCCAGGGGCAGGCGGCTGTGTGCAGGACTGGGCTGAAGGGCAGTCTGGAGCAAAGTGTTCAAAGAGCAGGAATTCCTTGCAGAATGTGGGAAGATGCCCTTCGATTCTGAAGCCATAATCTTCCATTTCCACTAAGGGCCAATGATCTTTGCCGCACAGAATTCCCATAGATGCTCCAACCTTTCTTATATCCTTAATTCTTTCTGTATTTCTCTCCCTTTCTTCCTTCTACCTTCAAATATTTACGGAACACCTGCCATGATCCAAAACTCCAAAAATAAGGGCTATAAGAGACAGATAAAGAAGACACTGTCTGCAAGGGGCTTCCAGTCTCCCAGCCCAGCAAGAGATGTGCCCACAGTAACCGCACTGCACATGAGGTTGGGAAATTCCATAAGGCAGACACCGATCATGCCCTATGGGGCTGTCGCCTGTACTTTATACAAGCTTCACCTGTGATAGGGAATCACAGAGCCTTATTGTTTTCTTTCCCACCGCCCGTTTACATTTATTCAAAGGGGATGTTCTTCTACTCCTGGATATAGACTTGGACAGATCCATGATTCTGATAAATACTTTCAGTAATAGAAAGTTCAATGACACTTTTTTTTTTTTTTTTTTTAAGATTTATCTACTTTAGAGAGAGGGAGGATGTGTGGATGAGCAGGGGAGGGGCAGAGAAAGAGGGAGAGAGAATCCCCAGGCAGAGTCAAGGCTGAGTGCGGAACCCACCTCAGGGCTGATCTCATGAACCTGAGATCATGACCTGAGCCAAAACCAAGAGATGTAGGGCTCACCGATGGAGCCTCGCAGGTGCCCTTCAGAGATACTTTAGATAACACTCAGACTCGGCTCAAGCTTGCCTGTTCATTCAGAGGAGCAGCTCTGTCCTCTGCCCAGCCAGTGTCTGCGGCAGGTGTCCCTCTGCCTGCCGTCACAGGGAGAAAGTCGAGAGGTGGGTTTCCCTCCTGTTCTCCTTCCCCACCCTCTGTCTTCTGTGTATGACTCTGGAGAATTGGTTAGCAGCAGGAGGGAAGAGAGGTGAGCTGGACTGGAAAGCCTTCCTTGATGGACCTCTGATGGCTCATAGGAGTGTCCAGGGCTCTGCCTTCTCAGGTTCCGGGCCCTGGCTTGGGAGGTTAGAGCAGATCAAATCAAATCATCTCTCTAAGATTGAGCCTAAGTGAGCAAACAGGGAGGACCTCCTGTTTCTTTGCCCTTGGACGTCGCTTGGGTATTTTGGACTGTCTTTAGACTTGAATTCAGAGAGCCGAAAAACTTTGATTTTGGACTTTAATCTCTGTGGGATTTTAATCTCTAAATTCTCCCTAGGAATTTGGTAACGGGAAGAGCTTACATCCAAATTTGGGGCGTCTTATTTTGGCATTTATTATTGAAGAATCTTTATGCATTTTTTATTAGCTCTTTATGCATTTTATTATTGAAGTATCTTCACACTGCTATTAAATCTCATTACAGAAGCTCTGATGAGTTTATTGGGCCATGGGGCTGGACATAAATTTGGGTTGGAAAGAGAATGAGCTCTGAACTTTCAGCCTGGGGTACAACAGCGGCGCATCGAGGTTGATCGAATTAACATACTGTTGAGACCCATTCCAGGGCCTCATGCAGGCAAAATCAACACTGTCTTGTGAAGGTCTCGGGAAGAGAGATGAAGGGAGCAGAGGTGGGTGCTGGGTGAGTCGTGTCACATAGCTGGGACAGTTCGTCCCCCGCCCCGGGAGCCGCACAACCGTTCATCTGGTTGACCAGAGGCTTACAAGTTAAGCCCAGCTGGTTAAGGAAAACCAAACACTGAGGAATTTTCCCTTGTTCTCTGGTGTCCCCCTGGAGGGGTTTCCCCGGAATAACCCTCCTGGCCCATTGCTGCCTCTCTCCCTCACTCAGCAAGGAGGAGTGATCTGTCACTTAGGAGTTTCTGTGCGACCCCCTTTCTTCCTCCCCATCCCTCCCTTTGGGGATGTGTCTGTTTTCCGAGGACATAAACTCTCTGTGTTGGTCATGTGACAAGACAATGGGGCAGACTCGGTCTCCTTCAGGGAACCCTCACATTTGAGAGAATTAGATTGGTTTGGGGTTACAGTAGCGTGACTTCCGTCAGACACAAGCCGGACCCTCCCATTTAATGGGCTCAGTGATACAGGCTGGGTCTCCATCTCTCTGGCTCGCCGTCTATCTCTGAAGCAGCTCTGGGCCCGGAGACGGGAGAGCTACCCCCACCCCCCAGAACCTGCAAAGTAACCCCTTTGGACCAATAGCCAAGTGATTTCTCAGCTGTGAACTAACAGTTTTCTTTTGGAATGAATCGTGCGCTTTCAATTTTCCACTTCAAAAACACACACTTCAGCAGAAGTCACTTTACAGCAAATGAAAGAAGGAATTTCCCGGGGGAAGAAGGGGTTTGATACTTAGCCGAGGGCAGAGGGTATGACTTAGGGGCATCTATTTTTCCCAACCGTGAAGTCACCAGGAGGTCTTTCTGCTCTCATTGTCCTCACAGCCAATAAGGGAGGGGTTTGCAAAATCCTCCTGTTGGAGAGGCCCTCGGGCTGAATGGCATCCTACCGTCCTAAGGCCTGGGGCGAGAACCTGGGGCGGCCAGAGTGTCTGGCTCACAGGGACGGAGGGGGTCTGCGGAGTCTCTTATGGTGACTTCCTGAGAGCGTCTGCTGTGTGGGGCTGCAGACAGGAGCGGGATGTGTGCTATGCTGGGCCTACCAAGAGGCCTCCACGCCTTGCTTCAGAGCTCCCTCTCCCCACCCCCACCCTCCACTGCCTTGTCCCTAGTCCCCACCCCCATCATTACTATTAGCTCAGGTCAAGCCCTTTACTACCTGCCTGGCACTGTGCCCAATCCTTCCCATGCGTTATCTTCTCACAACAGCCCCCTGAGGCGGAAACCAGCATGACCCCTCAATTCTGACAGGTAAACGGAGGCTAGGAGAAAGTGAAGCCAACAGACAGTAGAATCAGAATTCCAGTTCAGACCAGTGTGACTCCAGAATCTGGGCTCTTGGCAAGGATGCTATGCAGTGCAGATGCCCACCTGGTGTCCTCTTGGTTGCTCCCGGTGACGCAAAGCTCACTACCTCCTAGTCTTTGACTGTCTAGAGCCTGGCAGCCACCCGGGACGCATCCTGGAATTCGAGGTCGGCGCGTATGAGGGAGGCCAGGCCTGGTTAATGCTCCATGGCTGAGCAGGGAGCCTGGGCTGCACCGTGTCAGACTGACCTGAGGCCATGGCGTCTCACTGAATGTGGCGAGGCTTGAAACGGGTGTGCTGTGCACGGCAGGGCCTCGCCCTCCCAAGGGGGGCACCCCGAGGGACAGCAGGCGGCCTGGCAGCCTGTGGCCTTCCGCAGGGGCTGCGAGCTACACGCTGGGGCTGTGCCTCCTGCTCCGGGAGACCCGCGGCTCCCACATGCTGTTTGCGGTGGTTTCCATTTCCCTCTGCGAACCGTCCAGGCGCTCTGGCTGGCTGATGCTGTTCACATTCTGAATGCTTGTGTTTACCCACCTCTCCGCTGAACAAATTTACAAGGTAAACATTTTGGGACATCGCAGAGATTAAAAAAAAAAAATCACAACACAAAACCAATACAACTGTGTTGTCCTCCCCCAACCCCTTGTTCCTAACTCATAAATCATAAGGTGGAATTAACCAGGATTCAAGCTCTTGGCACTGGGTCAATTTCGAGCTGATGCCTCCACCCCGTTCTCATCCCCAGACTTTCCCCTAACGGGTACCTGCAGCCTTGCTGCTCTGAGAGGTCATGGTACACGGAACACGTGATGGCGGGTCACCCAGACCCGGCTCCAAGTCCCAGCTCAGTCTCACGTTAGCTGTGTGATGATGGGCAAGCGACACACCCTCTCTGGGTTTGTTTTCCCATGGGAAACAATTACCCCTTTTGCACTGCTGTGGTGACTTTTAGACCGAAAACTGGGGATCTGAGTAGTTTGTGTCGTTGGCTGACCATTCCAGGATTTCATCCTTTCAACCCTGACCAGTTCCGTGATCCGTGATTTTCATCAGGTACAACCGGATGATGGAGCGACGGGGTCCGGGGTTGGGCTGGACAACTGCAGCGCTCCAAGCAGACACGGAGCTACCTTGGCCTCGTCCCTGACATTTGTGAACGTGCATTGCAACTCCGTCTGTTGAGTGGAGATCCATTTTGCTGCGTCTAGGCAGAAAGATGTGAGGCTGAGATGGGAAGATGCGGGGAGGGGCTCAAAGGTCTGTTGTAAGGTAAGTAGCCCCTTAAGGTCCGCAGGCACGTCTCCTTGCTCCTAATGATAGAAGACAGTGGGTCACCCCAGTGTGTCTATAGCAGTGGGTCATCCCAAACCTCCCTTAATAACAGCGGGCATCTCCCGCACAAAAGCCCTGTCTCTTGGGGGTGTTGAGCACTTCTTCTCCCTATGACTGCAACAGACCTCTGCAGTGTCGTCTCTGGGCCCCCTCTCTCCTCCCAGGGACCGTGAGCATGCTGTGCCCATTGGCTCCTTGGATCATCTACCCTTCTTGAAATGTCCCCCACTGAACCTCCCCATCCAAACATGCCTCACCATGTCAATTCCAGAGACCCGCAAGTCTTCCTCCGAAGTGGTCTCGGCTCTGTGTGGCGCTTCCCAACCTCCTTGCCTTTCCCCCTTTTCTGCTCCCAGCTCAGAGGGCAAAGCCTCTACCACGGCCATTGTGAGAACAGAGAACTGTCTATCTCCATGCCAGCCTCCCCTAACAGATCTCGGGCAGGAGCCTCGTCCACTCTGCCCCCTGTCCTCAGGGCCCAGCACAGTGCCAGGCAAATGGCAAACAATATTAGTAAACATTTGTTGTTGGACAGTATTCGGAGCTGCTCACTGTGCTCCCCATCCCCTCCCTGCCCGCAGCACGCTCCTGGCCTTCCCTTCCTACCCGGCTCGCTTGCTTTCTCCTCCCCTTTCTCCTCCTGGTCCCGTACTGTCCTTGCAGGCCCCTAACTGGACTTCTCGGGGCAGTAACAAGGCCAGAGATAACCTCGCAGAGCGACTACACCACCTGCAAATAACCAAGAGTGGCTTGTAGGCGAGCACTATTTTGGGGGTACCATTCATCTCCCCTTCTTCCCACGTGTCCAGCCCCGGGGTGGGTCGTGAAGGGGACAAAGCCCGCTCCTCTAATTTGGTGGCGTCCAGCACAGAACCAAGCAGCTAACATCCCCTCTCCCGCCCCTCTTAACTCCGCAGGCTGCTCTGGGCAAACCAGTCAGTCTTCATTAGGACGAGGCGCACCTGTTACCTGCGCGAACTCTGCCCTCATCCCTGGTGGCAATTAGCCTTGCTCTGGCCGCTGGAGAGGCGCTTGCTTCCCCGGCTCTCTCCATGAGACTGTCTCAGTGTGCCGGCGATCAGACGCTCCTGCCCAGGGGTCCTGCTGGCCGTTATTAGATGGCCGCCCTGCCGGCTCTGCCTCGGAAGCCCCCCTTGGAGAGGAATTTTAACGTGTGCTGAAGACAGCTGCAGGAGTGGGGTGGGGGTGGGGCACGTGGCCTTGTGTTTCTGGGCAGGTGAAGGGGGCCTGCACTCCATTGTTTCAAACTTCAAAGAAACAGCATCGGGAGCCCTGCATTTCTGCATTCCGTATCTCCAGTAATGGTGAGGATGGAATGACAATTCTCAAAGGGCCGGCCTGATGTTGGAACCCGAGCTGTCTGCGGGGCGGGGGTCTGAGTGGGGGAGAAGGAGAGAAGAGGAAATGTGCTTTGTTGAGGTCAGTGTGTCCATCCCCCTGCCTCCGTAGCCTTCTGGTCCATGAAGACCTTTCCTCCCTTTCTCTCCAACACAGACAGGAGTGGGCCGGGCCATTCACACCCAGCCCTCATTCTGTTCATGACCGGCGGGTTTTTTGGTTGCGTATCTTACCAATCCCGTGTGAAGCAGGACTCTGTCTGGCAGTGTTCTGTTTCCACGGCAAGTGCAGGGAGAAGGCTGCAGAGGGGCAGGGGTACACCGCCCGCTGAGGGCCTGCCTACCAGGCACCAGACATCACCTTTGATCATTTCATCCTCTGGGTCCTCTGAAGAAGTGGGTACCGCTCCCCCCGCTTTACAGATGCGGTAACCAAGACCCAGACACACTGAGGATTTTCTCGAACATCATGCGACTGTGAACAGTGGAGACAGCCCTCTCTGTCCCGGGGCTGCCAACGCGCAGCCCCTGTTCTTTCCAGGGACAGCAAGCTACTGCAGGAACTCCGGCACCAGAGCCGAGCACGGCCCCTCCCTTGGACCTCACTCTTCCCAGCTGAGGAGGAGGTTCATGTGCTCTGCCCCAGCTAGCGCCCAGATCAGAGACCCTTTTCTTCTCCTGATTTCACAGCAGCCTTGCAGCCTGCCTCCGAGGGAGGAGCCATGCGGTGCTGCCCGCCCCTGGCCTGGCCCTGGCTGGTCTCCATCCTGGGGGCTCCGAATGAGCGCAGATGGTGCGGCGTCTCTCCTAGAAGGCTGATCAGCCCAGTTATCTTCCCACTGGTGTGGATGGGGCTTCGAAGTCACCTTTTGGATGTTCAGTATTCAAGGACAGAGGTCCCTGGCACTTCTGTAGGACAGAGAAGAGGTACCCACTCCCCCACCGCATCCTTCTTAAAATCGGGGGTTGGGGGTCCAGCTCTGGCTCACCAGCTCCTCCTGTAGCTCCATTTGGCCCTAGAGGAGGCTGGGCCCAGATTCCCTCCCCTGTCCCTCCATGCACAGCTTGAACCGCGTGCCCACCAGAGTCTGGTCGGTCGGTCTCCCTCCCCTCCAGACCTCATCCCCAGTGGATGGATGCCTTCTCTGTCCTGATGTCCTCATCTTGCTAACTGTTCTTCTAGAATCATCCTCCCTGGCTGCCAGCCAGTGGGATGCCTTTAGCTGTCCTAAACCCCACGGGAGACTGGCATCTCAGGCCAGACACCTAGCTCCTAACACGTCTACCTGCGTGACTGTATCTGTCTCTCTCCAGACTCGGTTTCCTCCCCTGGGAAGTAAGGATCTCGTTGATGTCACAGAAGAGTGTGAGTAATTAGTGAGGCGGGGGGGGGTGTGCATCTGTGAACCTTGAGAACCTGGGTTTGCATCTTGGCCCTGCCCCTATTAGCCCAGTTCTCTTGGACAGGACTTTTTTGGTGGTGGTATTGGTTTTCACTAAGCCTTTCTTTTTAAAGAACTGTTATCACAGTCTAATTTTTTAAGCTCATTTCCTGTAACTTTATTTTTAATGACACAATAGCATGTACTATTCCAGGAAAGTGGAAAATTTAGGCATGAAACATAGGATCACCCCTATTTTAATACATACAAACAAGCCCTCTGAACGTTTTGCCGTGATTACGTTCAACTTCGGTTTATTTGTGAGTATGTCACAATGCCCACAGCCATGTACCTAAACACAATCAGAATTTTTAAAGAGCGATGGTACATATATCCATTTGTACTTGTGGCAAAATGCACATAACGAAATTTGCCATCTTAATCCTTTTTAAGTGGGCAGTTCAGTAGTGCTAAGTGTGTTCAACATTATTGCACAACAGATCTCCAGAACTTCAGCGGGCAGACGAACTCGATCCCCGTTGGAGCCCTCGTGCAGTGGGGGTGGGGTGCCAATAGGGCAGCCACTGTGGCGAGCGGTACAGAAGTTCCCCCCAAAATGAAAACTAGAACTCCCCGATGATCCAGCAATCCCACTTCTGGGTATTTATCCCAAGAAAACAAAACCACTCATTCAGAAAGATCTAGGCAGCGTCGTGTTTCTTGCAGCATCATTTACAATGTCCAAGACACGGAAGCGACTGAAGTGTCCATCAGAAAATGAGTGGATAGAGAAGCTGTGGTGTGCGCATGAGGTTAAACGCCACCCAGTCGGGGCAAGGATGAGGTTGTGCCATTTACAGCCACGTGGGTGGACCTCCAGGACATTAGGCTAAAGGAGATATGTCAGACAGGGGAAGACAGATATTGTAGTCTCTCATGTACACGTAGAATTTAAAACAACATCAACAGCAAAAAACAAAAACAAAAAACAAGCTCCTAGATGTGGAGAACAGAGGCAGGTGCAGGGTGGGGGTAAAGGGGTAAATGGGTGAAAGGGATCAAAAGGTACAACTTTCCACTTAAAAAAATGAGTAAGTCTTGGGGATATCACGGACAGCACGGTCACTGTCATTATTAACATTGTAGTGCGTGTTTGGAAGTTGCTGAGAGAGTACAGCATTCACTGCAAAGTCCCACCAGTCCAAGATGGGGAGAGAGTGACCATCTCCTGGTCATCAGACCCTCTGTACTACCTTGTTGTAGTCATCCTTGAGCTCCCTCCAGCCCCCGGGGAGTCCGCAGATCAGGCTCACAGCTAACGGCAGGCCAGGGCAGGGAGTCACATGGGCGCGTCCCTGAGTCTCCTCCTCCATGCTGCCCTCCAAGACTGCCGGCTGCTGGCTCCAGCATTAGAACATCTCCTCCAGGTAAGAAATGCTTTCACATCCGCTGTCCTGTTGGTCCAACCACATCTTTGCAGGATTGGTTCTGTTCTAATTTCCTGATTGCTTCAGTGCCTGAGGAGAAGGAAGCTCAATGACAGGCGTTCCAGGAGAGACACCAGCACGCTCTGAGATAGGCAGGCTCTCTGTCTCCTCAGCTCTTGTCCCTGGTGCTGAAACCACACAAACTCGTCCAACCTCAGTAAGAGAGTCTGAAATAGACCCAGACGGACTTCCCCTTTTGAGACCCCTGATAAAGGTTGTCAAGTTTAAACCCCGTTGCAATCCTGCAGTAATGGGGCGATCTCCTGCTCATGCTTCTCTGACATCGCTGACCAGTCGGTAGACTTGTGTGATGGACAACAGCCAACCTCTCTAGTTCTAGGATCAACAGACCTGAAAAGCCTGCACGGTCCCCGGGTGTCGGCTGGGCTTTCAGGCTCACCCGGGTGAACTCCCGCACGCGGACATGTGTGGTGCTACTTTCCTTCCAGCCCTACCCCCCACCCGGCCCCCCAGCATGTAGCCAGACCTGGGCTGCCTGGGTCCTGCATGAAGCAGTTTCTTACTGAGGGAGAAAGAGTTTCCCTCCTGGTGGGGAAGCAGCTGCAGGCTCTGTGCGCTGGGAGCCCCGCCCCTCTGTCTTCTGTCCTTAACAACACTGGTGGGGAGCTGGGACCAGCCATCTCACCCACGTCCCTGTCCTTTAAATAGCTCAGCTTTGTGCTTTTTGGGGTATCCGTGTTATACGTTTTCAGGATTTGGAAGTGATAGCAGGGAACTCCTGCAGACTCCTGGGGAGTCTGCTCATTCACTGGACGGCAGAGACCTCCTTTCCTTCCTTGTCCCCTTCCGTGGGCAGAGAGTGGGGCACCTGCCTCAAGGACCCTCGGGAGGGAGCCAGCTCATGCTTCTCTGCACTGCTGAAAGGCTCATAAGCTTTTCTAGAGGCTTCCATCAAGAGGCCGTGGCAGAGGATAAAAAGGAAGAGCTGAAGAAGCAGAAGAAGGAAGAAGAAAGGAGGAAAAGCTTGGAGATCACAAGGGATCAGGAAGAGGCTGTGTAAGTCCATGATCATTTACTTACATGGGAGCTGGGCTCTGGCGGCTGCTCGGGGCTGGAGGCTGCTTGGAATCTGAAATCCAGACGGGGCTGTGCATTTTAGAAACCAAAGGAACACGATCGCCTTCCAGCAGGGCCCTCGGGGACCCCAGCCAACACTTGGCTCCCAAGGGCTGGGTAGACCAGTTGTGTGTCTCAGCCTGGGGGCTGCAGACTATCTGAGGGGCTTCTGCTGGGGCAGACCTCCAAGGCGGGTAGTGCACGTGTGTGTGCGTACGTAAGGCGTGTTTATCAGTGTGAGAGCTGCGCGTGCACACGCCTGTCCTAAAGGCGTGCAGGTGACCCGAAGCCACACCGGCCCCCATGCCACGCCACATCCCCCAAAGTGACAGTCCTCCCTCCCAACATCGGGGCTGCTCCATGGACTCCCCAGCTTCACGTGGGCTCCATTTGGGCAGTGGTTCAAGGTGACTGCCTCGTTCTCTGCTGTTGAACTCCTAAGTGACGTGTGGCCAGAACCTGGTGGTTTACCAGGAACCGTTGCCCTCAGGCTCTCATATGATCCTCACAGAAGCAGGGTGGACAGAGCAGGTCCCTTCCCAGAGATGGAAACCAAGACTCCAAGTCTCTGAAGTGTCTGCCTTTAAGTGAGACACAGTAGTGTTTCCTCTGCCCCAGAAAGCCACCATGTGCCTTTTCCTCCATTTTTATACTGTCCCCTCTTATATCTCTCTATTCTTTTGATCCTGAAGGGTCAGAAAGGTGCAGGGCAGGCTCACTTAGGGACTTGGCTCCCCTTATCTGTGGCCTTCGTGCCTGCACTTACAAGGTCAGGGGCAAAGTAGGTAACAAGTCCAGAACTTAGGTCCTGGGTGGGAACTTCTGCCGAAGCCTAGGGGCCTGCGTATTCTGAATTTCCATACTTAGAGGGATTTTAGAGTTGGAAAAAGTGTTTGTACAGAGAAGGAAGGAGTTATTACCATCGGGAGCCCAGGCAGGCTCTCTGGCTTTGAATTCTGTTGGGACTGCGTTCAAATCATAGTTATGTAACAGGCTGGTCATTACCCTTCCTGTGTCTCTATTTCATCCTCTGTAAAATGGGCATGACAATAGTAATGACAGCTAAGATTTATGGAATGCCCACAATATGACAAGCTCTGTGTTAAGTACTTAGTATATATTACTTCACTACTAACAACATTCTTGTGGCTCAGGAGTTACTGTCCCCATTTAACAGATGAAGAAACCAAGACTCAGACATTAAGTAACTTGCCCAACATCACATTGTTAATTGACAACAAATACACAGTTCAAATCCAGATATAATGATCGGCCACAGTTTCAAAACATGTTTGCAGACTTTTTTTTTTTTTTTTTAAGATTTTATTTATTCAGCAGAGAGAGAAAGAGAGAGAAGCAGAGACAGAGAGCACGCAGAAGCAAGGGGAGCAGCAGAGGCAAGGGAGAAGCAGGCTTTCTGCTGAGCAGGACCCATGCAGGACGTGATCCCAGGACCCTGGGATCATGGCCTGAGCCACAGGCAGACACTTAACTGACTGAGCCATCGTGGTGCCCCTATATGCTTGCAAACTCTTTTACACTTATGACCAAGAGACAGAGTCATGGTCTTCTGCCCCAGAAAGTCCTGGGTGAGCTCTGTGGCCACCTTAAAGAATAGGAATTCAGCAAATACAATGCGCTGTGGTCTCGGAGGCTAGATTAGAGAAGGCCTTTCATCTTCTGCTGGTCTCCCTTGGAACACTTGCTCTGGGACCCTTCAGCCACC